>NC_056734.1:648669531-649284531 GCF_019279795.1 Protopterus annectens | reverse complement strand
CTATGCACTGGAGCCGTGGATGATGACTCCCATCAGAAATGCACACACACCCATGCAAGAATGCCATAATGAGGCACACGCACAAACCAGAATCATCATAGAGCATGTGTTCGGGATGCTGAAATCACGGTTCCGGTGCTTGCATACATCTGGTGGAGCCTTGCAGTACTCTCCAGGCACGTGTGCCCACATCGTCATAGTATGTGCCATGCTACATAATATGATCCTCTGGAAGCATCAGCAGCAGGGACAAAATGGTGAAGGCCCTCATAGCCCACCGCAATTGCCAAGGCCAGTACAGGCGCAGAGGGATTCAGACCATGAACACACTGTGCCAGCCCCAGTAGGCAGACGGAGGCATGCCCAATATCCTATGCCTTGGCAAAGAGGGAACGTATAGCACATACACTGACCATGTAGGCCCCTACGGACTGACACCTCTCCACCTGCACACACAGTAAAATGGATGGCACACAAACATGACCACCTGTAAATTGTAATGTATAGGTGGCCCAATGTGTGACTCCTACATAGGCAGCCCTCAAACATTGTAAACACAACAGCCAGTGCAACACGGAATGCCAACACCTGAACAGTACATGAGTCTTACAGCATATGGTGGTGCTGTGTGCCTGTCACGTTCCCCGCCAGATATAGATATATATATATATATATATATATATATATATATATATATATATATATATATATATATATATAAATATGTATAGATATATAGATATATATATATATGTAACAATTCCAAAAAAGATGAGCCAGCACGTACGGTTCACCACAACTTTATTTTAAGCAGGTTCCCATGAAGAATATAGGACCCAAAATTGTAAAGCATACCAGTTTCGGCCATGTCATGGCCTTTATCAATGCTATAAATTTGATACAAGTCAGAAAACCCGACCCCTAGTGAACAACCAATATATAATACACATTTAAAGTGGTACACACCCTCATCAAATGCATAAACCACAAAACAGTACTTTGGAAAAGGACAACATCTCTACCCCCATAATAGTGATTCATCATGATAAACATGTAAAATACACAGTATCATAAATATTCTCAAAATATTATCAATGCTAGGGAAATGTACCATAACAAAATTATGGGTCATGACAAAATATATGTTTAAGGAACAAAATTCCTAACTACCATATAATTATATGGTAACTAACCTGCATAATTTTAGGTTAATCATAAATATTCATACCCACTATTTATCAAAATACTGGTTCAAGCCCAAATATTATGTAATATATACACAAAAATTCTATATCAATAATTCACCTCAATAAAACATAGGAATTATATATAAATATTCCATGCTCCTATTCAATTAAAGATATCCCTTGAACCAAAAACAACAAATGGTACATAAACCAACATTGCCTAAATCTTCTTATATATATGAATTACGAACTAGTCTATTCTAACATGTTTAACCCATACATATATATAATACAGATAGAAAGGGCAATAGAGGGATATATGGTGATATAGATGGATTCAGCAATATCTGCAAATATGATAGATAGTTCAACGACATTAATAACATCTTGGAGGTACAAATAAATAGGATACCGCCAACCATGGAATGTGTAACATACCAACATGCGTAACCACGAGGCTGAAAGACCGATAGAACACAGTACCGGAACAGTATATCTGCGAGTAATAGTATGATGATATGAAGGGACGGTTAGTCACCGCTGACGGTGTCGCGGTCCACGTAGGTACTGTGTTCAACTGTGTCTGTGAGTGCCGTAGTCTGTATAAGTGTGCGTTGAAGGTGCCGTGTGCGTTTCTGTGTGACTGCAATGTGTGTGTGTGTCCGCAACATGTGTATGTTGATGCCAAGTCAGAGGCAGACCAGTATGGTAGGTGTGGGTATAGCTAGCCGTAGGCATACGGTTACTACCTGTACCACAGTAGGAGGGACATCCCCACCCTGGGCAGGTGTGTCCTGACATAAAACAGTACAAAGGGCAAATGTCCGAGATGGTAGGACATAAATATGTCCCATATATAATGTAACAGTCGTATTCAGTAGTTATGCCTGTATGTAAGAAACTTAAATGTTACATGCAATATGATAAGTATCCAAAGTCACAACAATAGGTATGTAGTGAGGATAAAAGTATGTGCTACCTGTGTACTGACCGTGGCTACGTGTTGGCCTGTAAACACTGCTTTGTGTCCCGCAAGTGTCCAACAATGACCATATGATAAGGTGGCAACCCATGGCAAACAGGCTCTTTAACAACACAACCACAATGACTGCAAATATCTGGGACAGAAATACAAGGGATAGCTGTCACCTACACATATCCCCTGATATATCGCTGCAATTACGGAGGTATATAAGTAGCAAGCTCACCTGCAGATGATATAGAAACCAATTAACAATGGCCCAATGTACAATCCCGTAACATAAGTCTACTAACTGTTAGCTCTCTAATCAGGGACGGAGCCCACACACATATATACGGATTATGTAGAAATGCAAGGCCCACAAACCGTATATGTTACGTACAACCACCGACATCCCCCACACTAGAAACTAAAGCAATACAAACTGTAATAGCAGCACAAACATCTAGTCAGTCAATTACATCTGCAAAACCCTCAACATACTGTGTGAGAGACATAATTAAATGCGACATGCAAAATTGCAGGCATTGTATAATGGAACAAACAGCCATGTTACAGGTATTGATTGCAATACTCCGTTAACAGATGTCGGGATGACAGGTACACCCACATGTTGAACCAAATACTCTACCTGTCACACACAATCCACGGGGGACATGAATCCAAACTATACTTGTCTCCATGCATAGCAGTTGCAGTTACTCATAACAAAACACAATACAGACCGTCTCCCCGAAGGTAGGGCAAATAGGCAACGCCCAAGTGGAGAATCCAATTATACCCCACTGTCGCCGCGTAATTGGCGAATGAAGTCGCTGCACAGCTGATATGCAAGTAATTAGTCACTCAGGAACACCAATTGGCGGGAAGAATCCACATGTTTCAGGTATCGACGTATATAAGGATGACTTGCCAGACATTCAAACCGTATGCTCATACCGAAAAACAGTTGAAACACTGTGAGAGAGATAGAAACGAAATGCCGTAACGACAACAAGGTATGTAGAATGCCCGATATGTAAGGTTATGTATAGCATGATCTGTATTACTTAGTATTACTGTATGTATAGCCTGGTTTGCATTAATTAAACGTGTCCGCAATGCATAAAGTGGGGAAAGGTATCGATGTAGTGATGTCTTGCTGAGCATACTAACGCTTGTAGAATCTGTGTGTCCAGCAGTGGGACACAAGGTACACAGCACAGACACCAGAAGGGATGCTACATGAGGCCATTAAACAGAACAATGTCATACAACCCGCCGTCAGTGGTAGGGTATGTCCAACAAGGATGTGCCATAGCAGGGGATAGTATATGTTGATATACTGTCACAGCACGCATGTGTATGGGTAAATAACATTAATGACATATGTATGGTGGTCCCGCTGAGCAAGTATGCTTTGCATTATGGGATACTATGTGAAATATGTGTAATGTATATTATTATAGGCAGATATGACAGATATTCTACACAGCATAACAGGCATATCATGCATACCACAGGTATCGTCTATTGGTATGTACAATAACAGGATACATATGGCCTGTAGGTACGGGACATAGTAATAGCATGATAGCTAATCTAAATGGAAGGGCTACCAAGTAGCCATGCACAAAGGACATGTAATAGCTGCACAGGTGCATAGTGGGGTACTATGCAGTCTGTCAAGTCCATGTGTAAGCACAACTATAGTGTTCACACTAGTGACACCTCTCCAGGGTAGTGTCCTGTGAAGAGCAGAGCCAGGTGTCACCTGCACCACTGCACAGTACAGCCACTGCAGTGATCCCAGGCCTACATGTGTCTCCCAACCACCAAGGGAGGTATCACATGAACAGTGCTACTGAGTGTCCCTGCGTGATGTACAGAGGACTTATGTTCCACAGCATGGTGAGTGTCCTGTTTGGGAATGTAACCCAGAAGCACATCCCACTCATTGTGGTGTGTGTGCACATATCCATGAGCATGTTGCTCAAAGTGGCCTCTGCTTATGTTGCGTATGAGAAGTATATCCATCAATAATGTTGTGGACATGGGCCCTGTCTGATCAGCAGAGGTCACCCCTGAGTATGTAGTATGCAAATGTGTACAGATGTGGTGTCCATAGTGCAGCCGCATATTTAAACTGTCAGAGCTCAGTAAACATCATGGCATGTTAATGTTGTGGCATGTAAAGCTGTAGCTGTTGTGTAAGGTACACCCTAAATAGGGTGGTGTACCCTTGAATGTGTGTAGATGTCTTGAGATCAGAGGTACAATGGGTGCCTATGTACCAGTTACACACCCAGTACAGATAGGTGTGGCCACGTAGGAGGATATCCATGCCACAGTGGCAATACGGTAACCACAGGAGTGGGTGCGACATATGTGTGTACTGCAAACATGTACAATGTGATATGTATGTAGGGGACTACCATCCATGTGATAGTCAGTGGTTGAATGGTGTAATGCAAAGGTGATGTGCATGCACCTTGTGTCATGCAGCTTGATGCCATGATAATCATATTATGTATCTGTCACAGCGACACCCGTATGGTTGGAGTCAGTATCAGCTGGTGGAGCAATCATGGCGCTTGGTATGTAGGGGTTCTAAAGCTAGGCAGGGAAAGTCCCCTGTGCCAGCCTGTTCCGCAGGGAAGCATATACTTAACATGAGGGGCCCTATGACTGAGGACTGTGGTATGCCAAAGTACCTGACATGTAGTAGATACTATGGTATGCTGGCCTCACTGTGTGTCCTGTCCATGAGCCACATAGCATAACATCATGAGACACAGGGTACGATGTGCAGGTGGATGTGTATGTTGTCAATAGCAGAATGGGGAATGGTGCTGAAAGGCAATGAGAGGACAATGTAGGATGTGTGGACTCAGCAACTGCCCTGGTAACTGTATGAAAGGAGTCCACCATGTGTAGGGGCCATGCTCTGGCCTTAACAAGCCCAACCTGGGTGGCAGCAGAGGACAGGAGACCAACAATGTCTCTGAGAATGACGTCCTTGACAATGTGCCCCATAGCCACGCAGAACAGTCCAGTCAGGTGTGTAGGACTATAGTCCCACTCGTGCAATGCGGTGCCACCTGTGTGTAGTGTGATAAATGCTGCTGTGTGCCATTCAGGGTCTACAATGTCTGAAACAAGGCTATTACTGAATATGGTGGCCTAGTGGGGTGACAAGTAATTCAGAGGTTGGTGGGCATCACAGCCTGGGACATTGGAAGGTGACATGGGGCCAGTGCCCCAGGACACATAGAGTGTAGGTCAGTACTGTGTAGGTGTGACCACAGGGACACCACAATGTTCATGTATGGATTGCGGCCCTGTAGTGAGGGAGAGGGTGCACTGTCAGCATTGAATCCATCCTCCAGCATGTTGCCAACAATACCTGGGTCTGCAATGTTCCTAAGTGACTGTTGTATGTGACAGCAGATGTGGGTGTTGCCATCGAATACTGACATACCACCATAATGCCTGATGGTACACCCTGGAATGTGTGTCAGTCATGTTTACGTAGCTAGTCTTGGAGTATGTGATGAGGGACCCTGTGGCCCCACCACGGCTGACTAGTGAGCCACCCCACACATGGGAATGTACACCACTGTGCAACAGCCTACACCTGTTGTTGTACATCATATGTCCGTGGAACATAACCACCAGAATGGTGTCTGTTATCTGGTGTGTACCATCATGGCTCTGTGTGGAATAGCATGATCCATGCAGTTGTGTACATGCTAATTAAGTGCACTGGGGTATGTGTCAGCATTTGTATGTGCATTGTCCATCTGCATGGGTGTCATGATGTTAACAACCGCTGTCAGCAGACGTCTGTAGTAGGTGTAGTAGTACACATGTACTGTGTATGCTGTGATGGGTGTGTTTCCGGGATGTGGCTAACAAGGTAGATTAGCATATGTTCGGAATCCACTAATGAGGGGATAACCCCAGGTGTGTAACACCAGTCACATGGTGGTAGTGTTCATGCCAAGGGTAATGTAGGACTTGGAGGTGGTGTGTATGTGCTGATCCAGCAGAGTGGAGGGTATGACTCATGGATGTGTTGGCACATGAGTGGCTATCCCAGTGAAGTGTGGGGTAGTGTCAGTCACACATCAGTAGTAGCTGAGGCCCACTGTCCACTATACTACCATAGATGGTATGTTACCCATGGGGTATGATGTTGACTCTGTCACTTGTTACAGTGTGTATAGCGGTCTTGGACACAGTTAGTTGCACGTGGAGCACCTCTGATGCATTGTGCTAAGCAACTTGCCAGGATGTGTGCAAAACATAGTGGGATATGGAAACCCCTCAGCTGTGGGTGTGCCGGTCCAGGTATGTGCCTGGAAGGTATGGTCCATCTATAACCTGTCATTGCAGGTGTGCTCTGCAGAGCCTACAGGCAGGTCCCAGTCACTGCAGAGATGTTGGAGTGGTACATTATAAGGTGTGCCTTGCCTGTGTGCGTCACAGGGGAAGATGCAAGCAATGTGTCACATGACCCCATGTCGGGCAAGCCAGTTACTGCCCTGCCGGTGACAGTTATTGGAAACTGTGCAGGACAGGCAGTATAGCAGCAGCAAGAGCCTAGCATGTGAGATGCACTCCCAGGGCCGACAGGTGCAAGTCATCTATGCCACAGCATTGTGTTTGACCAGGACAGTCATAGTGGACAGATACCACATGCCTGTGGAATGACAATAGGAGCATAGGCAACTGTTGAAGTGACACAGTCGGTCATTGTACAGTGGTATCATGTCTGGATGAATGCAAAATGCTCCCCAGGGCTAGGCCCACACCCTCAAGGCTATAAGACTGGTGAGCTATTGCATGTCCCTGCACACGTAGTCTGTGAAGTGGCATCACAGGGCAGTCACACTAACATGGCAAATGACAGACATATCATACCTGGTGAGGTGTGGCATGGGTGCATAGGTTATGTTGCAGACGCAGTTACCCGACAGCAAGATGTAAGCGACTAACGCCTTGTGTAGCCTGCTGTGTGGAACTGCAGTGTGACACCCTACAGAGTCAGCTATGACTAGTGTGTTGTGAATGTTATAACACACTATTGGCTGTATGTGGTGGGCACACATGAGTCTGTGGGCTATAAGCTGGTGATGTTGTCTTCCATGATGGGGGCTACCTCTGGTGCCTACAGTGAGTATGGAGACCTACTGCACAGGTTGTCCTCATAGGTGTGGCCAGTGGTGTAGATTATTTGAGACTATGTGATGGGTGGGGTGTGTTGCGAATGTTACAGTTCCCCAAATGACTATCATGTGCTGTCAGGGTTGGTGACAGCATTACCCCCAGCCATAACTGTCAGCCTCCTGTCCCCAAAATGAGGAACATTAGCCCTCATACAGTGTGACAAATGGGTGAAATGTGGAACACTTACAACTGGCTTACTAACAGCGTCAACTAGGAAGGGCATATGATGGCTAAAATAAGCTGGTCTTACATATAAAACAGATATTCCAATGAATTACTATGATTCTCATCTATCTAGCCATGGCTAGCCGGTAAACTATGTACAACAATGAATGTGTGACAGACCCTTCCAATGTGGAACCTTGAGGAACATGCACCTTTTAGAACCCCAAATGAGGTACGTTCCCCATAATGAGGTACAACTGAGAGCTATGGGCCCAGCACGGCTGCAGACGTGCATCCCCCACAGGCTGTAGTGCCGTATGTTGGGAAGTGAGCATTGAATGTGTACATGAGACAATTGCTCTATTGCCACATGTACGACATATCCCTCATATAGACAGGCAGTAGCACTGGTACGTGACAGTTGGACATGCCTGCATATACAACCATGTCCCACAGGATATGTGCGTTATGTGTACAACAGCTGTCGTACCTTAAGCAAGCTGGGAAGTGTAGGACAGCCAGTGTACCTGTGGAAAATGGTGTGGAATGGGTGCTATAGTAATCGTTAGCTCATGACATGCTCACATGTTCTGAACAAGTGCCTAGCATGACCATACAATACAGATAGGGTGTTGGATAATATCAACCCACAAGTGGTGATGACAGTCATTTAGGGTGGGACCGCACTATAACCCTGCTGAGTATGGTGTGCATGTCCATGAACCATTAGCACTGTACATGTTAGCAGTACAGATGTACAAGATAGCATGGATATTTGATTACAAATACCTTTGCATGTCACAGGTGTGTTCCACCAGTGGCCTGTTGACAGACCCACAACTACAAAAGGTGCAAGAGTGACATGTGCACAGCACATCTGTGCCAGATAGAAGTCAGGTAGAACAGAGTTAATGTGTTGCACCCCACCCTCATTGTAGCCCATACCACACAAACAAATGTTAGGCATCTGTGTATGTAAGGCTGTGAATGGCCATGACCTATCAGTTTAGCTGTGTCAGTGTTGTGAACAACATACAGAATGGGCTGTGTGTGTGAGGTGTGTGACATATGTGCACAGTCTGATGGATGATACCAGCAGTGTCACCGCTAGGTGAACATCTCTGTACCCATAAACTGCTACTGTGGTCAACATTATGGACACTGTGTAAGAGATGGCGCTGTACAGTGCACACCCGACATAGTGACATCTCCAGGCCCCTTAGGTAGTCATCTGAGGTACCCATGTCATGTCAGGGTGCCATCCATGAGCACGGAGATCAGTGGCCAGGCATATACAGCACTGTGGTGACCAATATTGGATCACATACCACCTGTAAGGGGTAATGGCTATGCATGGATGTGTGATAACAGCCTTCACAATCCACACCTCCACTATGCAGCATGCCATCTACCTTGCAGAAGGACATTTGCTACACCATGATGATGGACATGCTACATGTCCATATCCTGATCTATATGACATATGTCATGGACAGCCACCGTCCTAATACTAGGATCGCCACAGGCTGGACAGATCCCTGTGCCATATATGTGACATACTCCTGCCATACCATGCAACCCTGTCCATCAAAGCTGCAGATGTCATCCCAGTCATACATGGTGTGATGGCCGCATGGTAGATGTACTATCAACTGACTGGATCAGTAATGTGGCACTGATGCAGCTTGCGGTGGCACAATGGCCATCTGTAACAGCATGGAAACTGTGCCCGCACATGCTATGGTTGATGACCATCCCTGCGAATGTTGTCTGACTATCCATTGTCCCATGTCTATCACATGTGTAATACAGGCGATCCGTGTCAGGATGTTGAACAGTTGTACAGTGCTGTGTAGATGTATATGGCAAAACACATGCATGTAAAGTGTCCATGCGTATGTGTGCATTGTCACTGCTCAAGTCCATTCCGGCTGTTTCTGTGTTGATATGTGACATATACACAGCATCCAGGTCAACAGTAGTACCGTGGACACATCACGGCATGTGCAGATAGGTAAGAACACAAGTGCAGGCAAATAGACATGCCCACAGCAAGACAGCATTTACATGGAGTATGAACACTGTAATGAGGTGACACACATATATGGTGATGATATCCAATGCATAATGGGTGTGACGTGTGACACAAACACGTCAGTCATGTCAGTGTCATGGTGCTTTACAAAGATAACTGTGCAGATGCAGTAGATGTCATAGAAATGTATGTGCAGCAGTATCTCTGTACATCTCTGAAACTGTGACCTGTCACCATCATTATGTTTTACAGATAATGCCCCGTACACGCCTCCCAGCATACACCCGCCAGGAGGATGATGTCCTCATCCCACAGCTCCATGACAACTATGACTTGTTGTTCAGCCATGTGCCACAACATGCCCAGCAGCGGGATGACCTGTGGCAGGATCTACGCATGAGGGTGAACAATGTGGGTGGCCATAACCGCACCTACCAGCAGGTGCGCAGACACTGCATGAACCTGATATGACATGCAAAACAGCGTGCCACTGCAATCACCAGGGAACAAGGTGGAACAGGTGGTGGGCCACCAACCCAGCCCCCACTCACACACACCGAGGAGCTACTGGCCAGTCTGGGGACACCCAGGGAACAGCATCCAGAAACACTAGCTGCCATCGTGGAGGTGGGTGTCTCCCAACCAATGAGCCTGGAGTTGCCTGGTAAGTCAGTAATGCACATATGGCTATTATATCCCATGTAGTTGCATGTGTCACTGTACATAATGTAAAATAACAACATATGCCAGGTATGTGGACACACATGCTGCATACTACAGCGTGCTACGTTGTGTATGCACACATGTGCATACTATATGCTATTACACAGGTGAATGTGTGCACATGCACAGTGCTACCTGTGGCTGTCATACAGTCATGGATAATGTTCATATTGGTGTGTCACCCCTATACAGGTACCTCTGGTGTGCTGCACAGACATGGGTCCATTGCAGGTGAGACTGTCATCAGTATCAGGCATGTTACAGTGTAGATCTATTTGCCATGTGGCCAGTTAACACTTGATTACCTGATGTTTGTTCCAGTCACGATATGTAGGTCGCACCACCATGCATTCACACACGTCACCCATGTGCAATATATTCACACGTAATGATACACAGACTTGAAACCACAGCACTTGTCATTGCAACATGTGTGGTCAGCTGTGCATACAACGGTGGAGGTGTTCTACAATGGAGGCATATGTAGTATGCATTGGAACAACATGTGTGGTACGCACACAGTACCACACAGTGAGCTGTGATATGGGCAGCCCACAAGTGTCACCATTGTGTCATATGCCCCTGCTTCGGGTGCACACATTGTGATGTGCCACCTGACATGTCCCAGACATGTAGTGTTCTATCTGCAATATTGTCACACTATCACATGACCTATACCCCACATACCAAACATACAACCCGTTGTCTGCATAGACCTGTGGAATGTGACATATCTGACATGTATGGGTGTATGTCATATGGGACCACACAGACATGTGGAGAAGATGCCCATCACACACAATTGGCCACCACATGTGCACACATGGCCATGGTGGATGGCCAGAGACATGTAGCCACACAGTACATGGGATGTGTATACACCCTGTTGCACATTGTCCACACATGGTCCAATTATAGCCTTAGTTGACCGATTATACAGTTGATGTGGTACAGTGGACAACCTAAAAGCCTGTGCACAGCTACTGGAGGTGTCACTGAAGTCTACCATATATGATCTGTCGAACATCACAACTGTGTTGCAGTTATGGCTATGCAATGTGTACATATTATGCATTCTACAGCAACATACATGCCTCATGTTGCCATGCAATGGCACAGTGTCTGTACTTCACACTGTATAGCAATGTAGATGGCTCACACTACCCTCCCGTGCTCATGCACATTTGCTAAACATGCATTCTATCTGTAGGTCATACACACAACACTGCAATGTGAAGCCCATTATGATGCTGTACATGTGTCAGGACACCATTGTGTCAAACATGTATGCATGTTAATGCACATGTCAGCAAATTACATGTCAAGGTCACGTCAGCCATGTGTACTGTTATCCTGTTCAGGGCCACATGGTGTATCACGGGGATGCATGCATACTACCATGATTGTGTGAACTGCATGGCTACTGATATGACACCTGCTTGCTGTAGTGTGCACCCCAGGGAGGTATGCTTACTAGCACTATTAATGTCTGAGCTGCATGCCCTCTGCTCTATCACAGGCATGCTGCATGCCACCTGACAAATCACATGCATGGTGTGTCTGTGTGTCTATGTTTGTCTGTGTGCATCTGTGTGTGTCTGTGTGTGTGTCTGTGTGTGTGTGTGTCTGTGTCTATTGTACTTTACAGTATTTCTTTGCATTCACAGGTGATGTAGGTGCGTTATCCTCCTGTGGTCCGTCTGATGTTAGCATCCCCACAGATACTAGCGTTGATGAACATATGCATGAGGTACAGGCAGGGTTGTCAGGGGCTGAATCTGTGCCAATGGTTACCATCCCAGCTATGTCACCCTCTTCCCCGCACACAGTTCTGCTGCCAACACATACCGCATCACCGGTGGCCATAGAGGAAGGACAGTCAGCGTCTGTTGGCGTGGAACAGGAATGTGTGGTGGCTACAGAAGGTGTGTCTACACACCATGGTGTCAGTGTAATGACTGCAGATGTGCCACGCAGGCATGTGGCCGGTGCTGCTCGTAGGAGGACCTTTGGCAGACATGCACCTGCAGGACAGAGCACAGCAGCTGGTATCACCAGACACATGTTCCAGACTGTAATGGCGGCACAGGCACGTGCTGAACAGCAGAACAGAGAAGGGCAGAGGCTGCAGAGGGCTGCTATCCATACCCTAAATGACAACATCCAGGCATTGGCAAATGCTCAACAGCAGATTGCTAATGTTCTGGATAGGTGACTAGGTGAAATGGTCAGAATCCTTGACCGAGGCATGGCAATCTGCGAGCAGAAGCTGTCTGTGCTGGAACACCTGGTAGGAGTGAGGCATAGGCCACGTGGATGTAGGCCAGCAACACCACCTAGTGTAGGTCGACGTGAGCGTGCCACCTCACATGCCCGCTCCCATAGTGCCGGTAGCAGTAGCAGTGCAGCTGCTGCTGCACTGTCAACACCAGGACACAGCAGGCCACGTGGATGTGGCCCTGGACGGTCTCAGCGGGGACACATTTCCAGTGGACATGTGTCATCAGACAGTAGCCAGCCACTCTGTACCTCCACCTGGTAGTGCCCGTGCAACCCCAGGCAGGCACAGGTCACGTGGCCGTGGACGGACACAGTGAGCTGTACAACCTGCACTGTACATTCTGGGGTTGTCAATTATACCCTGTGTAGGCATCACAAATGGCAGAACTGTGTACACACATACACGCACACAGCAAACACAACTGTAGGGCTCCACAACATCCACATGCATTCTGCACAGACATGTCCAGTCAACTCACTGGCCCTTACACACACACATGATGTTATCCATTGGTGCAGCCTATGCCTCTGGCAAACATATCACCCTGTGCATATGATGAAGCCTGTGCGCATCCCTATCATCCACACCATCGGTGCAGGGTTATGCACAAATATTCTGATGCACAGGGTGAACAGCATAGTGAGAGGTGTATGTAATACCTGTGTATGCATAGTGAGAGATGTGTATGTTGCAGTGGTTGTGTGCAGCCTATGCCCCTGGCAAACATATCACCCTGTGCATATGATGAAGCCTGTGCTGCATCCCTGTCATCCACACCATCGGTGCAGGGTTATGCACAAATATTCTGATGCACAGGGTGAACAGCATAGTGAGAGGTGTATGTAATACCTGTGTATGCATAGTGAGGGATGTGTATGTTGCAGTGGTTGTGTGTGAATACTGAGTTGTGTATGTGACATAGGTTGTGTACTGTCGACATGCACCAGTCACACCATGTAGTGCAGGTGCAGCATGCATTGTGATGTGTTCACGGTATGTGTCTCGGTTACATCTGTAGCACCATGTTGGTTGTGATACCCTGGTTCCCTCCTATGGTGTACTTGCATGTGCCTACAGGTAGCAGTGTTTGCAGTCCCCCACGTGTAACTGTGGAGTACACACAGGCACGTCTGGCAATATTAGCATGCTACATGTACCTTCATCCTGACTGTTGGACACACAAACATGACACAGATGTCCACACATATACTGCACCTGATGCATGTGGTCAGTGCCACAAGCTACACTGGACAGAGATGTGACATACATAGCAGGACACATTACAGGTATGGTGACATGGTGCAGGGGTTTTACACAGCGGCCTGGCCAATGATGATGTGAGGTGTCACTTGGTAGCTGCAGGCCACACTGTGCAGCAGTAGGACCCTGTAACAGTACGTGAACATGGCCGCAGTCACAGGGTGTACACCACTATAACGCACACCCCATAGTGTGCAGCTGGGGACCCTTGCCTTTGTGGTCATCACCCTCACAGTACTATGCACCCACACGACGTGTCACAGAGAAGGGACATGCACAGGTAGCCAGTATGGCTGGGACCTATGGCATCAACAGGGTTGTGCAATGCATCACCATTACGGGTTAGTCAACACGTGGGGCCAGTGATAATTTCCCACCGTATATTAGCATACACACTCACACCAAGCACCAGACATACATACAGACACACACACACACACTGTGGTGACCACACATGTGTATACGGACAGCCGATGTGTGTGATGCACCTCACCGGTGAACGTCATGCTTCCCACACTGACGTATGTACAGTTCTCTACAATGGTGTACAGGGATGTGTAGCAGCTGGTACATATTCCCCACGATATGTGGCATCCCTGGTCACACATTTGGACACACATGGCAGTGCTGGGAATGATACACCAGCCATATGATTACATGTTTGATGGACATGCAGCGGTATTGATTGCATTATGTGTACCAATGCTATATCTGGCAAATGTGCTGCTATATACACACAAGAGGTTGTAGGTGTTACAGGTGCCATATGACATACAGTTGTTAACACCTGACCGCTGTGAATGCATTATGTCAGCACCGTCACGTAACAGCGACATAGCGTACAGTTAGCACATGGCATGATAGGATGGTGTGTGACACAACTGTGAGCCACTGCCTGCACACATACATCTAGAAAGGTGGTTCACCATGTTATGTACACACATCCCTCCATACGTGCTGTTTGTATGTCACCGTATACAGATGTCAATGATGGGTCTGCATTGCGTCTGCATGTCGTAGGTAGGTGCAACTATGTTACGGACATTGGCCACTGCACATGCATGTTTGCTGCATGCACAGTACAGATGTCACATGTGTCTCCTGTTGCCATGTTTGTATGCATTGCTATTGTTGGACATGTGTGTTGACATACATAACACATGGACTGCAGTATGATATCACGGGTGTCACAGGTGACCAGTACAAGGGCATGTGTCCCGGTCAACACTGCTACCCCCTGTAGTGTGAGCATTCAACAGACATGGGCCCACATTCAATTTGCGTGTGTAGCATTGATTAGGCCAGTGTTATGCACGAGGTACATCAAAGGCCATGTATGTATGTGTTGTGTGTGCAGTCCATGCACACATCCACACAATCACATGTATGACATACCCAGATGTGTGTTCATTGGTGTACAGCAACAGTCAGGTGTCACAGCTGTGTAAGGGCCATGGTATATCTTGAGCCGACCTGTTCATGTATACTGGTATCATTGCAATGCATAACACCTGTTGGATCCCTGTTGGTACATGTGTACTCTGCACAGCTGGTGTACACTGCTGTACAGCCCAGTGGTCATGTGTCACATGCTGTTGTTGGACCGTAAGGCTGTGTAGTGCTGCACCAATGACATGGTGCTGATGTGACAGCTATAGTGTACACTGCAGTGTGTACGTGTGTGACCTGCACCTGTGACAGCTGTGATGGCAGCTGTGTGTGTACAGGTCACTGCATGTGTGACCGCCCTGTGCATGAGGGCAGTTATACCTTACTGTGCCCTTCTGTGTGTACACTCCATCTGCATGCAAGATCGCCCTTTGCAACAGCTAAGTGTGTGAGCATGCCCAGTACGCCATTGTGTAGATGGACACACAGTACATTCCACACTGCTCCCCTCCGTGATTAGACTCCGTGTGCATGCAAGATGGCCCTTTGCAACTGCTAAGTGTGTGAGCATGCCCAGTACGCCGTTGTGTAGATGGACACACAGTAAATTCCACACTGCGCCGCTCCGTGATTAGACTCCGTGTGCATGCAAGATGGCTCTTTGCAACTGCTAAGTGTGTGAGCATGCCCAGTATGCCGATGGACACACAGTAAATTCCACACTGCGCCTTTCCTCGATTATTGTGCATGCAAGTTGGCCCTTTGCAACAGCTAAGTGTGTGAGCATGCCCAGTACACCATTGTGTAGATGGACACACAGTACATTCCAAACAGACGTGTGATACTAAGCATGTGGGCATGGCCATTGACATCCTGTATAGCCATGGTGGTCATCCAGGCACCAGATGTCCAATTTCAATGTCACGATGGATGCCTACATTGAACACACTTGTTGCTATCTCGAAGGGTGTACTGTCTGTGGCGCATCCCGTATCTATTCAGTGTTGTTGTGCTCCATAGATATTTAGTTGGCCCGTTACAGCACTGGCGTGTTTGTGTACGTCTACCTTGGGACGGTAATATGCTTTCAGACCGCTCACTCTCTAAACATTCCCTATCGGCATCTTTGCCTTTGCGGATGATGTCACCCACCTAGAAGTATGCCTCTGGGAGTGCTGTGTTCAATAATCTCGGTAGCGCGTTCTGTAAATGCGTAATGCTGTAGTGTGTTAGAGTAGGTAGGTGTGTGTTCAACTTCCGGCCCTTCCAAGTGTGTGTGTGTGTGTGTGTGTGTGTTTCCAGCTGCCTGGGGACACAGTAAAGCTTTTAGATGCCTCACAACATATACATTCCCTATCGGCGTCTTCGCCTTTGCAGATGATGTCACCCACCTAGAAGTATGCCTCTGGGAGTGCTGTGTTCAGTAATCTCGGTAGCGTTCTGTAAATGTGTAATGCTGTAGTGTGTTAGAGTAGGTAGGTGTGTTCAACTCCCCCTTCCAAGTGTGTGTGTGTTTCCAGCTGCCTGGGGACACAGTTTTAGATGCCTCACAACACATACATTCCCCACGCCTTTGCCTTTGATGATGTCACCCACCTAGAAGTATGCCTCTGGGAGTGCTGTGTTCAGTAAAGGTAGGTGTGTTCACCTCCCAGCCCTTCCAAGTGTGTGTGTGTGTGTGTGTGTGTTCCCAGCTGCCTGGGGACACAGTAATGCTTTTAGATGCCTCACAACACATACATTCCCTATCAGCGTATTTGCCTTTGCGGATGATGTCACCCACCTAGAAGTATGCCTCTGGGAGTGCCGTTTTCAGTAATCTCAGTAGCGCGTTCTGTAAATGCGTAATGCTGTAGTGTTAGAGTAGGTAGGTGTGTGTTCAACTCCCGGCCCTTCCAAGTGTGTGTGTGTGTGTTTCCAGCTGCCTGGGGACACAGTAAAGCTTTTAGATGCCTCACAACACATACATTCCCTACTGGCATCTTTGCCTTTGCGGATGATGTCACCCACCTAGAAGTATGCCTCTGGGAGTGCTGTGTTCAGTAATCTCAGTAGCGCGTTCTGTAAATGCGTAATGCTGTAGTGTGTTAGAGTAGGTAGGTGTGTGTTCAACTCCCGGCCCTTCCAAGTGTGTGTGTGTGTGTTTCCAGCTGCCTGGGGACACAGTAAAGCTTTTAGATGCCTCACAACACATACATTCCCTACCGGCGTCTTTGCCTTTGCGGATGATGTCACCCACCTAGAAGTATGCCTCTGGGAGTGCTGTGTTCAGTAGTCTCGGTAGCGCGTTCTGTAAATGTGTCATGCTGTAGTGTGATAGGGTAGTTAGGTGTAAGTTCGATTCCCAGGCCTGCCAGATGTGTGTGTGTGTGTGTGTGTGTGTGTGTGTGTGTGCATGCTCCCGTCTGCCTGGGGACTCAGGCTATGCTTTTAGACGCTTCGCAACACAGATATATCCTGCTGACGTCTTTGTCTTTGCGGATGTTGACACGCACCTAGTAGAATGCCTGTGTGTCTGCTGTGTTTAGTAACTAGGTAGCGTGTTCTGTAAATGCGTCATGCTGTAGTGTGATAGGGAGGTCATGTGTAGGTTCAATTACCAGCCCTGCCACATGTGTGTGTGTGTGTGTGTGTATGTCTGTATCTCTCTCTCTCTCTATATATATATATATATATGTATATATAATCTATTTTCTGCCCTTGCATGGACAGCTGACTGTTTCATGTATCGCATATTTGCATAGCTTTCACATACCAATGGGGTATGTTGCAACTCCCAACATTGTCCATGCAATGTCAGTGTTATGGGCGGTGTTACACGCCCTTACAGGCATTTGCTGTATATCTTGGCAGACATCTATCCTTGCTTTACTCTCACTGTACTCGTACATGCCGGAGGCTTCATGTATCATGGTCTAGTTTTGATGTGTGTATGTCTATTTGTGCTGTGTGCATGGCTCTGGGTATGTCCCGCTATCATCATTTGTAAAGGTGACAGCCCTATAGGTTCTTCATGTAGACTACTGTATCATTTGACATGTCAGCACATACCTGTGGACAGTACTGCACGTCCTACTGCAGCGCATTTCATACCTTCTGCATTATCTTGCTGTCGATATTGCTGTTTCCTCACACATGGATCTGTTTCTGTTCATACCACTCCACCTCCTAGAGCAAGTTGATGGACAAGGCCTTATCTGATAGTGGGACACTTAGGGGCAGTATTGACATGTTGCTCTTACAAACGTAGATAGTTGACACAATAATAGATTTTGCATTAATATGGCTTTTCTGTCGGATTTGGTGTCTTACTCACATGTGTGTCATTATTTCATGTCTTCAGTTATCATGAAAGTGCCAGAATGTTACTGTTGTTACGTGGAACACACCAAACATATGAGGCAGAACTCTGCACATTCTGCGTAAATCTGTACAGTTGCGGAGTATGTGTCTGTAACAAAATATCAACTTTCTGACACCAATACACACACTGTATGGCGGCATCACAGGCCACATGCCATTACATTTATATTGCAGGACACACCCACCCAGACAGTTGTATTCCTCACAAAGGCCAACAGCTGCTTATCCACACTAATTGGTCTATCATGTACCGTATGTGTGCGCCGGTATTTGCGCTTTCCGTCAGTGGCAGAGCTCACGTACGTGTCTGGGGGACTGGACATTGTTACGGTGACACTGCATAACACCCTGAGGGACACATTACTTTTGTGTCTATTAACCTTCCACATTGACATTCACGGGGCATACGTTGTCATTCACATTTGTCGGAGTACATGCGTGTGTCTTGTACATGTTTTCTCATTTATCCTGATGTCTTTCTTCTCACCTGTCCACCTAGTATCACTAGTTCTGTACATGTATTTTGGACAGATTACCTTCATACCCCTAACCTGTACACATTATGGGTAAATGCCCTGACGTTTGACCTTGTTACATTTGTCATAGTGATGTGCCTTTCTGGTAAATTGCTGGCAAGGCATTACGGACTGTGCGGTAGATAATAGTGACTGACATTTCTATTACATGATTAGTAACACTGATAACATCCATATTCATGGGTACGCCAGTATTCTCACAACGTTCTGACTTTGTCTGGGGTATATCTAATATAGTCCCTATTTGTATTTCATGTACTATGCCTTAGTGCAGCTGTGTTATTCTGACAGTTTGCCAGTTATGGGTACCATCTTGGTCGTACGCATGTCCATCCATGATAATCGCCTACATAACACTGATATAGGGCCCTACATATTGCCAAAATGGTTTCCGCAATATCCAGTGGATGGTTTGCCCCATTATTGAGAATATAGGCATGTGCTATACCCACATCACTCCCACGGGGCGGGCCTACGAAATCTCTGCCAAACAACACCTAGGCCCATTTCTGCATACCCATGATTCCCATACCTAACAATCCTCTACAGTACCCATTACACATGTTTAATGTGTGCGGTACTGAAGTGTGGAGACACTTATATGCACTCCCCACTCTCCGGATATCAGTTCATACGTCATACATTCTATCAACACATGTGTTGTCACCCTTGCACCTGATACTGTTGCATGTACAGCTATTTCGTATTTGCTGCGATCACTTCTTTTGTGTCAATGTCGGTTGGCACTATGTAAGATTCAATTTTTGGAGTCCTGCAATGGACACCTATCTGCATGTTTAAAGTGTAGAACTTGCTGGACTGTCACTTTCTGGCCAGTGGTTTGGAATGCTGCAGTTTATTCACCTTTCCTGCATGTCTGTTTGTCTACCCATATTAGATATAATGTCGCCTATTTATGTACATATGTCATATCTACGGGACATAAGTCTGTTGTGTATACATATAGATATAATGTCGCCTATTTATGTACATATGTCATATCTACGGGACATAAGTCTGTTGTGTATACATATATACATGTACAATCCTCATTTCATAACTTGCTTTGGTTTACGTCTGTGGATTATGTTGTGTATACACATATATCTATATCCATACCATACCTTTCCACTATACAGATTGTCGCAGAGTGTACAGCTGCTTGCCCCTTTATCTTCGCTGTGTTTTAAATAAACCTGTGTCTATCTGGCAATGTCATGGCATTTCATTTGAGACTTACAGTGGGGATTTCTGGCAAGCAGTTCAGGTTACAACTGCATACCCTTCAGAGAATCCATGCTACTGACACACCCGTTATTCTATCCACTTTCTATGTTTGTTCTGACACATATCTGGTGTTTGTCCCTATTTGTACTGGTAGTTTGCATGGCTTTGTCCGGTTTCATACTTTAAGAGGTTAACAGGTTTGAGCCATGTATAACTAACATGGGGGAAACAGCATTCATTTACTATACTGTAAGCGGATCATACACAGGCGCACTTGCATTTCCTTATTGTGGGTTACGCAGGCGCATGCATATCCTTATTGTGGGTTACATATGTTTACTAAGTCTTTGTGCTTACGTGGGCTTTATTACTTGTGACAGTACCAGTAATTATCTGTAATACGGTTAACGGACGTTTGCGAAACACACGTTCTCCTTTACATAGTTAACTGTCTGTACAGCACAGATGCATTCATTACACTTTCACATTATATGTGCTGTAGTCATTCAACCGGACTGCATTCACGTTGGCGGATGCTGCAACCACTATACGCTTGGTGTTCTGACTCATTTATATGCATACCCATAGTACATAGCTACATTAACATATGCCTCACCGCTTCACTTACGTCACAGGCATCCATTCTCCTGTTGGGAAAATGCAGTACTACATGTTACACATTCCCTATTCCCTACTGCTCTGGACCCACGCTGCATATTTCATCACTGCAGGGATATTCAGAACCCAAAGGCTTATAGTCCTGACACATACAGGTCTTTAATTGTCAGGGTGTTCATGTGGTGATCTGGGTTTAGGCTTGTCCGCCTGGTGAACGGAACTGCCCTGACCATGTTCAAGTGTCAGACAAAGCACATGGACAGGGTTTGTCCATTTTAAACATTTAATCTGTGTTTACAGACACAGGTGTTTGGGCACCTGTCAGCAGCTTATGATGTTGGCAATACATAATATGGGGGGGGGGTTACAATACATAATCCACGGTAAGTGGTGTTCCCATTCACATTTGACTATTTCCTGTATTCATTCTTATGAGGGTTATTATTTTGCACATGACTTAACTATGAATTAACTACAGGTATGCAGTAGTACAGTCAACATATGTGACGGTTTGTTACAGTATATATGTATGGACCTCTGTAATACTGGGGACTACCCCACATCCTTCACAACATTTCCTGCTTATGTACATACTATTATTCCATGAACTTTCGAAGCTTGTGAGAGCAGTAATTACATCTGTCCCTATTTGTCCACCCATCCTTTTAGGCTTTGTCTAGGTTTTGTTGCTGTAATAGGTTGAGAGGTGGTGTTGGTATGTGATTGAGTTGAATATATACTGTCGATAATTCAGTGGGGAGTAGGGTTACCACTTGTTCCTCTTTGAGGAGGTCCCACTTTGGACAGTTGTGTCCTGCGATGACACCTAAGACATGGCAAATGTCCTGTGATTTTAAGACAATAATATATTTCTTCATTTCTGTACTAGTTGCATGATACAGGTATTTTGTATCTGGTACACATAACTATTATTTGGGATAGCATAAGCTATTCAAATGCTATGGCATTAGCTTTTATCTTGGCATACACGTGTAATTCTGTACTTTGCACAGGCCGGGGGTATGTTTTATCCTGCAAATTCTCACATTTCTACAAGGGATGTCCCACCTTGGCCATCTGAACAGGTGGCAACCCTAGTGGGGTGACCTGCATGGTGGACAGCTGTTCCATCCTGCGTAGTATGAATTGCATGTCTGTGTAGAAACTGAACAGTACCATTACTACACATACATGTTTTGTCCAGATGTGTACAGTAATGGACACCGTGGCATGTAAACAACTCTGAGGTTTCAACAGGTTACTTATCCCACGCGGGATGTACACACATTTTGCCGTAACATTAACGCGCGGGCATTTGGATTTACGTACCTGTGATGGGATGTTTACAAATGTGGGATACATATTTGCAATCCGGACACTGCCTAGGACGATACTTCCTACTACATATGGGGAATACCCGCTATGTGTAGGTGTACAGATGCGCAAGGCTGGTAGCTGGATTTGGTGGACATTTGGACATGGGTGCGAGTTATGTGCTATACAGGGGTTGTTGCGTATTGCATTTGCATGCATGGGTTCTACTTTTGGATATCCCGGTTCCGCATATAGCATCCTATGTGTATGTGACGGTGACGTTCCTGTTCTTGTGTATAGCACATTTTAATATACGTATGTTTGTGTGTGTTTGGTATACAATATGGACTGTCAGGTTTCTTTATGGTTGTTATATAGCCACAACTGCCCTGCTGTGTACTATCACTACCACTGTGGGACTGCTGGTGACCATACAAATGGGGCTAGACGTGTGTATTGGCGGCGCGCTGACATGATGCGCTTCACTTCCACTGGGTATAACTTCTGACAGTGCAGTACATTACGGACACACGATTTTAAATGTCATTTGTTCCATGGACGGAAACTCATATTATGTTGCATGCATTTCTGTTTGGTTCTCCATTTTGTGTGGCCGGGAACTGTCTTGCATGCTTTGCATACGTTTCATTATCCACGGACACTGATAGGTGCGATTACTATTGCAGGCAGGCTATAATATTCAGCAGTTTAGGTTGCTCATCGCCAGCCGACATTGACACGCCTCCGGGCGCAGCTTAGTAACGCCCCATGCACTCGCGCATGAGTCCTATGCACGTGGATGTGGTAGCGGCGCACCTTCATTAATATGCATATGGTGCTACTACACCATTTATACGCTGCACGGCTGGCGCAGGCCTTTCACCGGCCTTGCGCCGAGCTTCATGAATCCAGGGGTTTGAGTGCCCTTCAGTATGATGCAGCTAATGAGTGCAGGGTATTTATTGCATGTTGCATTCTATATAACATTATCATGCACTTGTGCAGTAAAGTGACCCATTCTGTCACTACAGCTCCCACTTCAAGTCTCAATATGAATAATGAAGACTAAGACCGCCCAGCTGCAGTAAAGAGGGATCCCATACGCCAGTCTCATGCATGACATATGGCAGTGAGGTAAAGAGGAGGCATCTAGCCTAGAATTATGGACCATGAAATTCTTGTTAGTGTTTTCTTTCTTGTAAAAAACACAGAGTATTGTTGATTCATACAGTGATATCTGTGGGTATGCTGTTTGCTGCATGGTCTACTGTCACTGTTTATTAGATATTTCCTCTCATCTTTAATTTTTTTTTATTATTATTTCAGAACAGGTATTCATAATATTGTTGGAAAAAGTTATGCTGAAGTGCTCAATGACATCTATTCAGTGATGTCATAAGGTATGATGTAATGAATAATTATACATGTTTAACGGATTTTTCACAAGGCATTCTACTTAGGTAATGTACCTCATTATATAGTTAGTTAGTATAGAGTTAGGGAACATCTTTCGGTTATTCGCAATGAAGATGTTGAAAGAAGTGCGTTAGCCAAGCATGTAATGCTGAATAAAACACATACATTTAATTTTTTGGTTATATGTTGTATAGATTGTGGGTTAAGGTTGGGAGATAAGAAAAATGTTACTGAACAGAATGAACTATACTGGATAGTTAAATTGCAAGCTGATAAATCTCCCGGACTCAATGAAAGGGCATCTATAAAACCATTACTTGCTGCCAAAAGATTTAAATGATTTTGTTTTATTATTTCTTATTTTTCATTTAGTAGATTTTAGTATAGTGTGACTGCGGTGGTGGTGCTGCGGTAGCATTGTCGCCTCATAGCAAGACGTTGTCCCGTTCGATTCTCAGCTAGAGTGTTTTCTGTGTGGAGGCATACATGGATGGGGCATACCTTTGTTGAAGGTTGTGCATCAGGGCTGGTAACCCGGTATGTAAAAATCCACTATCAATCATTAGCGGACCGGAGTTCCGCTGTGGCGACCCCTAACCAGGAAAAGCCGAAAGAAACAAACATGTGTGTTTTTAAAAAATTAGTAAATTTTCTAATTGTTAAATTGATTTGTTGATTAGATAATATATTTAAATAAGGAGTGATATGCATTGCGAATGAAGCCTGATGAAGCATCTGTTTGATGTGAAAGCGCTCACTGATGGTACCTGTTCGTCTTTTTCAACAACAATAAATACGTTGGTTTTATGCTGTGGTCTTCTCATCTCCATTTTTGCTGAATATTTTTGCTGTTTATCTGGTTTTGGAGAAGGTGAAGTTCACCCATCGTGGCTGTATTTGCTATTTTCTTCATTTATTTGATTGTGTGTTTTGTGCTAGCCCTGTGGGACATGGCTGAAGGCAGAATGAATGAGCCTGTTAATATGTTTCAAGCGGAGGTAACTACTACCACTAATTTGGATAAACTGTTACAATGTGATATTAATTTATTATTACTATATGAACCTTCTGAAGATTTAGTGGTTGATGGACATTCCAGTTATGATAAAAAACTATTTATTAATAAGTTGCATGAGTTGGAGAATGATATAAGCAGATATAAGCATTTGCAGTGGCAGCGCTTACATTTTGAAGCATGTCTATCACATCGCATGGTTCCGAGGGGACTAAGAGTTCTAACAATGCCTACTTCTGGGGACAGTTATCCTGAATTGTTAAAGAGATGGCAAATAATTAATTTAGAGACTAGTTTTAAGTATATGGAATTATTGATTGAATTCCATAAACCCACTGAAGATACTCTACTGCAAGATATACAACTGAAGCAGCAGCATTTACGGGACTTTGTTCCTGCTGTAGTATTTGAGACAGCTATTAGTAGATTGTGTGATAGTGTTAACTTTTTTGAACAACAGTTAATAGGCCAGAAAAAGGAAAAAAAAAACTGGTAGAGATTTAAAAGATTTCCGGGCCGGGAATGTGTTCACTTGGCCTAGATGTTATGAGGATAAAACTGACTCTAAAACACATGCATTAGATAGCAAACAACCATCGGTCATTGATAAAAATTCATCTAATTCTCGGCTGGTGGAAGAACCGATAAACACTTCAGTGAGTGTGGTTGCTATGGCTAATCATTTAACTGATGGATTAGCCATGAATAGTCCTGATAACTTTATGGTGACCCCAGCAGCATTAAGAGAGTCACAAATATTGGAACCAGTTGTAAGAAGGAAGGAACTGGCATATACTATTGTGCGACACACAGCTGGTTCATTGTCTCCCCCTTTACCCATTCATCAGTTGGAATGGCCCAGGAGAGGCCGATCAGCGAGTCGAGGAAGGAAGCGAAGGCTGCCCTCACAGGAAAGAGCTCCAAATCATACAATAAAGAGGATGTTGAAGCAGAAACAAACTTAAATAAGTTGTTTTTTAATTTATCTAAACATCCGCTAACACCACATGAAAAAACATTGCTTCAACGCAGACTAACATTCATACAATCTACTGACACACAGTATGTAGATACTATTTTGGATATAAAGAGTTTTGCCCGCAATGTGATGTTAAAAACTATGTATGAATCTGAAAGCTCTGTAAATGTTTTTAAAAAACCTAGTACATTTGTACCAGAGTTAAATGCAACTTTAGAAACGTTTTGTAACATAAGTGAAATTGACATAAGTTCTATTTTCATGAATGGTGAAAAAAGTACGAAAGGTAGATTTTATAACTTAACAGGAAATGAGTATAAGGCTCTTCACACATTGCAGGAAGATGACTCTATTTATATTCAGCCAGCTGACAAGGCAGGGGGTATAGTAATTTTAGATGCAACGTATTTTGTGAATGAAATGACAAAAATGTTGAATGATGCAAACGTATATAGGAGTCTAACATTATCAGACATTGACTTAATCTGTAGCCATGTTTTAGTATGCTGAATGATTGCTTTTTAAGTCATATTATATCTAAATCATTGCTGGATTATTTTTTGGTTCTCCATCCGGTTATACCTTTAATTCAAGGCCAACCAAAGTTACATAAAGATTTGAATAACCCACCCCTTAGACCAGTTGTATCTGATCGCGGATGGGTCACTCATCCAATGTCAATTTATGTTGAGAAATTTATTAGACCTACTGTTGAAAAATGTAAGCATATATTGAGAGATATTAAACAGTTACTATGTGATTTATCTTCTATTACTTTGAGTAATCAACATATATTGAAAGAGAACTGGCTAGTGACCTTGGATATAAGTTCCCTAGTTACAGTTATACCTCATACTTATGATATAGAGGCGGTGAAAGTATATCTAGGGAATAATAGTACTGATGATATGGTACAAATAGATTTGATATGCATGTTACTTGAGATTATTTTGGAAAATAATGTAATGCTGTTCGACGGAAAATACTATTTGCAACAAGTGGGTGTTGCAATGGGCACACCCTGTGCGAACAGTTTCGCAAATATTGTATTAGCACAATGGGAAGAGAACGCAATTCCAATGAATAGTAGTTATAATGCATATATCTATTTATATAAGCGTTATGTGGATGATCTTTTTCTGATTTGGACTGGGACCTATGAATATTTGATGAAATTTGTTGATCATCTGAATGTTAGTACTAATTTCTTAAAATTTTCATTTAAAGCCTCCAGGATAACAATAGATTTTCTTGATGTTGTTATTACGAAGAACCAAGATGGTGTTTTTTCTACCACCATGCACAGGAAGTCTTGTCGTAGGAATAACATTTTATCCAGAGATAGCATGCATCCGTCTTATATATATAAAAAAAATATTATTAAGGGGCAAGACATGCATATATCTAGGTTAAATACTAATGATATGACATTTCAGATGAATTTGGATACTTTTAGAAATGAATTGCTTGAGCGTAAATATACATTAAAAGAAATCAATCAAAATCTCAGACAGGTTGAAAATTTAAGGAGTACAGTAGCCAAACCATGCATGGACAGTACTGGGTCAGGGACTAAGGTAATATGAAATAATGGCAATAAATATAATTATAACTTGAACAGGGCTTCATTAAGCTTACAGTTTTCTAGTAATATTGATACGGTTAGAGACGTTGTGAAATGGAATTGGTTTATTTTAGAATCCGATGCACAAATTAAAGAGATAGTGGGTGATAAACCCTATTTTAGATATAAGAATAAAAAGAATTTGAAGAGATTATTGTGCAATACAAATAAACAGTCTTTCATAGGTAAGGAATTGTTAAAACCCATCTAAAACCATGTGGGAAGTGCAATATATGTAAAGTATTAAGCTTAGATAATATTTTTATACATCCTACAACTAGTGTTAGATATGAGTTCAAGGTGAATGCCACATGTACTACTAATGATTTGATATATTTGGCAGTATGTAATGAATGTCATTCATTTTATGTAGGTATGACAAACAGATCCCTTCGTGATAGAGTTAGGGAACATCTTTTGGCTATTCGCAATGAAGATGTTGAAATAAGTGCGTTAGCCAAGCATGTAATGCTGATTAAAACACATACATTTCATTTTTTGGTTATATGTCGTATAGATTGTGGGTTAAGGTTGGGAGATAAGAAAAATGTTACTGAACAGAATGAACTATACTGGATAGTTAAATTGCAAGCTGATAAATCTCCTGGACTCAATGAAAGGGCGTCTATAAAACCATTACTTGCTGCCAAAAGATATAAATGATTTTGTTTTATTATTTCTTATTTTTCATTTAGCAGATTTTAGTATAGTATGTGTGTTTTTAAAAAAATTAGTAAATTGACTAATTGTTAAATTGATTTGTTGATTAGATAATATATTTAAATAAGGAGTGATATGCATTGTGAATGAAGTCTGATGAAGCATCTGTTTGATGTGAAAGCACTCACTGATGGTATCTGTTCGTCTTTTTCAACAACAATAAATTTGTTGGTTTTATGCTGTGGTCTTCTCATCTCAATTTTTGCTGAATGTACCTCAGTATGCATGTACTGATGCTCATGAGGTTGTAAATTGAATAAAAAGTGTTATTTGCTTATTTAACATGAGTTTATACTTTGCACTTTAATTGAAAATGTTTCACAAACGATTTTGGCATTATATGATGTTTCCTCAAATGTAGAATACATATTCAGAATGATAAGCTATTTCTTAACAACTGCTCATCAGATCATTTCATTTTCTCATACATAAGAAGTTGTGTCCTCAAGAGATTCATCATTTTTGCACTGCTGAAGGTGATGTGGCAACAGTGCTAGTTTACATGGCAGGATAATCCTGCACCCTTTTATTAAGTTGTATGCTATGGGTATTTATCAGCTGTAATATTGATGAACTGAAAGTCATGTTAATGCTAGGCCCTTACTTGTGTAAATCATTGCAATTTGAATTTTATGCCATACAATTTTCTTCACAGATATCTCCTGTACATGTAAGCAATTTCACTACAGAACTCAAACATGTGCAGCTGCTTGTTTTAGAGATGTGTTACAGTCTTCACTTGTATATTCTACATTTTTTTATTTGTTTATTTTTTATTACTATCTCATTGCCTTTATAGTTAAACATTGACATCTTTATGAAGAAGTCTAATTGTAATTGCATGAATGGATTAGCTTGAGTCACAGATCACAGCAGGTCAAGGTCAGATGTATCATGCACAATATCTTCTATAGATAGGGTAGGTGAAGCTACATGAAATCTTGAGGATGGGCTGTCATGTGAATTAGATGATGACTTGCTGCAATGCCATGTCTTACCTGATGCAGATGAAACTACAGACACCCATGGATGCTTGGTGTGCCACCATAATACAGATCAATATGATCATGATAATATCCATACTTTCTGTAATTTCCATGTAGTGCTGGAATTCCTCACATAAACCCTGGAGGATTATAACCATTTGTAGCTGACCCTCTGTGGCAGTGCACTGAGAATTAACAATACCATGAAACATTTGTTGCTGTGTAGCTAATACTTTGTATATTTCCTGGGGAAGTTATGCAAGTGCCTGTGCCTGGCATCCCTTTGTAAAGGTGTCACTGTGGACTGTGCTGCATCTGAATTTCTTTTATTAACCATAAGGTACTCTTGTAGGTTTGGAGACTTTGGTGTTTAGATACATGAGTTTTCTTCGTATACAGCATGTAGTGTAAGGTCAACATTTATCTGAATTTGTGATCCAGTGTCACTTCCTGTACAGAGTTACTAACATGTTGTGAGGCATAAGATTCTGTCATTAAACTTGGTGACCGTGTGCCCCTTTCCTCAGACTGTCTCATAAATATAACTATGTTATCATCATCATCATCATCATCATCATCAAGCAGTCTGCTGCTGATATCCACTAAATGTACTGGTATAGTGAAAATGTTTGTACCTGATGCTAACCCTGTAATGAATTAATTGAGTCCATTATTACTCATATGGTAGAGTACAGTACGGTATGCTGTGTAATGTAGTGTGGGGACACTGACCATACACACTGTGTTCATCAATACCATTTTGTGCTGAAGTGGATGGTTCCCCCTATTAATAGTAATTGTCGTATGTTACATTTAATTATTGCATTTCATTCTCCTAATTTGTGTATATGTATATATATATATATATATATATATATATATATATATATATATATATATATATATATATATACACACAAATTAGGAGAATGAAATGCAATAATTAAATGTAACATACAACAATTACTATTAATAAATAAATACATATGTATACGTTATTGTTGTGACACCGACATTCTCATTCTTGAGCAGATGCCTGTTGATACTGAAGATGTGGGTGCAGCCAGTGTCCACACTACCTCTAATTGTTCTAGTGCCATTGTCGTCTGTGTCATAGTCATTCCTACAAATGGATAGGAGTTATTCCTCATCAGGTATTAAGGAATGATTCTTGCAGCCCCCATCCCCCACCCAAGTACAGCTACAGGCAATTGAATTCTGCCTTGCCTCAGATATCGCTGGCCCTCTCCTCGCCCTGTGTTACTGTCCATTTCCTTCTGCCAACAGCCTTTATATTCATAACTACCTTGTTCCATGCCTTTTCCCCTCAACTTGTCAAGGGTCTCCATTTCCAAAAAGGCATTTACCATATATCCTAAGGACTGCCAAGAGGATGCACTTCTCCTCATGACAAAAACTGTCCTTTCTCTGTCTTGTTTCCTGCTTCTGCATAATTCATTTACCTAAAATAACTTGCCAAAGTCATGCACTGAAAGTTTTGATCCACTCTTTAGCCTAAAACACAGCAATGAAAGTATGCCCATTTACATCATAACTAAATGAAATATATGAGTCAAAATCATGTATGGTGATGGGTCTACTTCAGTAGACTGAAATTACACTTAATCTAAACTTACTTTACTGAGATGACATCACCGAACTTTGAATTAACTGAAGCTTCACATTACCACATTTTTCAAAAGGGAATACAGGCACTTGGCCAGCATTCAATGTAAAAACACACTGAAGTATGTCAAACCCACACAGGTGGGGGGTTGCACCCCCAAACCCCCCAACTAAATATACCAACTCTGGGATAGCACTGCAGTGGGTAAAATGGCAAATTTCCCCATGTTGGCCAAGTGCTTCCATTCCCTGTAAAAAATGCAGTAATGTGAAGTTTCGGTTTATTCAAACTTTGGTGATGTCGTCTTGGTACCGTAAATTTCGATTAAGTGTAATTTCAGTCTACTGAAGGAGACTTGGACATCCATATTCATATACAGATATTGCAAGTCAAATTCAGCCAGATGAAGTCATGGTATAGTAATCTGTACAGCATCATCAACAAATTCTTAGCAGCATTGCAAGTACTTGAAATGACACTGCCATCTTATGTCATTGTTTAACAGACTGTTATCCTTTCCTTACCTCTTTTTTCTATTTATACTACCATTGTTGGCATAATTCTCTCCGTAAAACAGTGTGTATCCTGACACAAAAATTAATTGGAGAAAATGCAGTATATCAGATTTCAGTTACTTCTAAGTATGCATATATGCCCTGAATATCTATCTATTTATTTATTTATTGACATGTGTTTACCAGGTAAGTCAGACTGGGTAAAACATACCCATTTTCAGCAGAGTTCTGGGGGGAAAGATCCAGAGAGTTAAAAAGCATCAAATAAAACCGCAATATAGATGTAATTATAAAGCAGTTAAGCATAAAGCTTTACTGTGGGATGCACTCTGTGCAATAAAGCATAAGGAGATGACAGAGATGTAAAAATAAAAATAAATTAATAAATTATGATTAAATATGACAATGAGTATATACAAAAGTATTACAAGCATAGTCTTGTTTGTTAGGAAATAATGAAAAAAAAAGATGGTGAAAGTCTCCCCAAGGATGGGAAGAGGGCAAATGTTGAAAGAGTTAGATAGATAGATAGATAGATAGATAGATAGATAGATAGATAGATAGATAGATAGCATGATGAAAGGTTAATAAGAATGTAAAGCATTTCTGGATGCAAATCAGTAGATCATACAGGACAGTTCACAGACATAGCTATGATTTAATAAAGACTTCTTTGAGAGAGAACTTAAATACATGGAGGTTTGACATAGTTCTGACTGAATTTGGGATAGAGTTTTATAGTTTGGCTATGCAGTATGAGTATAAACTTTGTATTTAAATTTATATTTTGTATATATATATATATATATATATATATATATATATATATATATATATATATATATATTATTATGATTAAATAATGATATATAGTATTACATTATGATTTTTATATGTATTTGTGTATAAATGTGGATAGAAATGTAACTACTCTGAAAATGATCATTACCCAGTTGGACTTTCCTGGTAAGTAAAGACATGTGTATATTATATTAAGTTATTACATTATTATGTATATTAATATAGTATGATATTTATATTTGCATTTATATTTGTTAGTGTATAAATGTCAATAGAAATGTAACTACTCTGTGTTTAACTGGAACTTAGTATAATGCAGTGTAAGCAAATGGAGCTTTTCTCCCCAGGCCTCCACTGAAAATAGTCATTACCCAGTTGGGCTTTCCTGGTAAGCAAAGACAAATTAATAATAATAATAATAATAGTTTGCCCTGTACTGTTTCTGCTTGTTTATAGATTTCAAGCAGGTTTCTGTCTTGAGAGTATGAAGGACAATTTGCGACATAGTGTTGAAGTATTGAGGAGGTAGAAGAGCAGGTAGAGGGATTCTATAGCAGTTTATGCGTTAGAAGAAGTTGTGTATTGTCTACTTGAAGTGGGAGTTCTAACCAGTTGAGAGTATGTAACGCAGAGCAGTATAGCTACAAATTTAGTTATCTCATTATAGCATTGCTCCAGCTGTGATTTAAGCAAGATCTGGATCATAGTCAAAATAGGTGAGCCACAAAGAAGAGACGGTAATAGATAAGATTTAACTAGGGTGATTTGACTAGAAGGAGTAAGGAATTTTGTTTCCTCTATATATTGGACCTAGCTTTTGATGATTTTTTATACAATTTTGTATGTGAAAATCAAATGTTAAGTTGTCTTCTGTGGTGAATGCACACAATTAGGTATGGGTAACTACTTCAATAGCTGCATTGTTTAGAGAGGTAATGTGAAAGTTACTGTTAATATTGACATGGGATTTTGCAAAAAAAATAGTAGTAGTTTAGTCTTTTGGGGATTATGTAAAAGTTGGTATTGATGCAGCCACAATTCAACTCAGTTGAAGGCATGAGTTGTAGTCATTGTGGGCTGTCAGATGAGCATGTGAGAGTTAAGCCATCTGCATATTGAATAAGACAAGCTTATAGAGAGGAGTATATAGGTTATTGATGAAAATGTTAAAGAGCATTAGACCAGGAATAGAGCCTTGTGAAGCACCTGTTTTAACTAGGAGATAGAGAAATAGAGATAAGAAAGCCATTTAACAGATTGATATATTTCAAATAGGTAGTTAGAGGACCATAGAGGGGTTGGTTTGGAAAGGCATAAGGTAGACATTTGAGTTAGTATTTCTCATGTGACATGGAGTCAAGCCTTTGAGAGATCTAGAAAAAACAGAAGAGACCAGCTTTCCTTGGTCTCTAATGTCACATGCAGTGGTGCTATAGTCTGGTCTGAAACCATGTTGGGTTTTGGTTAACAGATCATTTTGTAAAAGGTAATGATGAGTTTTTTATGAATATAATTTTCCAGAATCTTAGAATGGGGAGACAAGATGGCAATTGGCCTAAAGTTAGACATTTCAGAAGAGTTATCTCCTTTATGGAGGGGGAATAATACAGATTTTTTTCCCACAAGGCAGGGACATGGAAGTCTTGAATAAATCTGTTGATGAGAATTGAGACAGGGTATGCAATAGAGACTGCAGTGATCTTAATATACTCATCAGGGAGATCATGAACAGAAGGAGAACAGGGTTTCAGTTTCTTTTGTAGCTAACCTGTGGTGTGGAGACGTGTTGGAGATTAAAGGCAGGGATGTCAGGGATAGTAGTGTTTTGAGGGTGGTTAAATTGTTAAAGAGACCTGGAGGTAAGAGAGGCTATGATGTTGATGAAAATGTTAAATTTGGTAGCCGTTTCTAAGCAGGATAAGTACAGATAGGGGTTTGGTGAGGAAGGAGAGCCAAGTTTAAAATTTTTCTTAATTGAGCTCCAGAATTTCTTTGGATTTTTTGTGATAATATCGTGTGTCTGTAAAACAAAAATTTCCCTATAATCATAACCAGTAAATGCTTCCAAAATAATTTCCAAAATACCTTTCACATTATAATTATTCCCCATACAGTTTCAGTTCTGCTGTCATGAATTCCCATTTATAAGTGCCACTCATGTCATTAATTAATACATTAATCACTTGCATCTTACTGTCAGATCTTTACAAATTACATTATTCCTAGCACACACTAGATAAATTAAGTATCAACTGCTTTCAACTAATTTTAATTGTTTTTATTATTTTTTTTTTACTTGAATAAGTTTGCAGTTTTCTAAACCATTTCCAGCCTATTTCAAGTGATCTCAAGTTATTATGGTGATCTTAAACTTATCTGTGTAAGTTCAGGTCATTAATGCCTCTTGTATGCAATTCTGGATTATTTATGCTTATCTCTGTGAATCACAGTAATATGTGAGCCCATAAGTCACTGATCCACATACGCATATGTCATATACATTCTTGTGAACATGCTTGCCACAACAGCAAATTTCAAACCAACAACCCTAGTTTGTTTATTTGTTTGTTTGTGTCTTTCAGCTTTTCCCGGTTAGGGGTCGCCACAGAAGAACTCCAGTCCGCTAATGATTGGCAGTAGAGTTTTACGTGCTGGCTTGCCAGGCCTAACGCACAATCTTCAACGAAGGAATGCCCATTCACACATGTCACCACACAGAAGACGCTCTAACTGAGAATCGAATGGGCAACGTCTAACTGTGAGGTGACGCTACCGTAGCACCACAACCGCAGCCAACCAACAACCCTAGTAATTCTCAAAAATCCATATGATTAGGAAAAAGAGAATGGAGACCGATCTCATCAAGTCTGCATGTTCAAGACGTGTAATTGGTGGCCATTCTGCATATTGTGACACACCTTATTACCTAAAATCTCTCAATACTTAATAGAATTTTTTAATAACATGCACAGTGTCATATCCTTATGTAGAAAAGCAAAAAAGTCATGTAAATGGAAATGATTTACACTGATGCAATACTGAAAAGGGAATGTTTTAACAAAAGATTCATGCATTACCACCAGGCTTACTATTCATATAAAATGATTAATCACATAAGCATAACTAGATGGAAGTAACTTAAAAAGAAATGAATTCACGACTGAATTTTATTCACCATAGAAAGAAATGAAGAAAGTTTTGTTTTAAAAAAATGAGGATGTGACAAAACAATTTGGTTGAACCAAATGTGCTGGTAATATCAGTCCCACTAGTGATGTCACTTCAGGGTAATTTTTTTAAGGTGTTGTTACACCCCACAGATTGTGGTTCAAACCTGTGCACCACAGCATTGAACTTATATTCCTCATTCTGGTACTGGCAGTTTGAATGATAGCATCACCTGTGAAGGCATGAGGCTAAGCTCTAAGCTGGTGTTAAAAGGAGACCAAAATAATTCACAACATTCTTATGGAGTCATACCTGGATAAGACTGAGTCCACAGCCTATTGCCCAGAATAGAAAAACATTGATATATTGCAAGAGTTGGGTGAGCACCTGTCACGCCTGACAGAGAGCATCAGCTCTGGCCCCCAGTGCCAACGCAGGTATGATGACCTACAGAAGAGTAGACTTGATCACCAGGCTGAGTAGATGTATCAGGTGACAGTGAAAAATACAGATGTACATCTGCATGACTATACTTAAAAATATTTTTCTTGTATAGAAGTGTATGCATTTATACACAAACGGAAAAACATATTGCATTGTCACATAATTTCATGTACAGTAGTTATTAGCTTAGTTAGTACTTCTACTACATGCAGCCAAATTTTGTAAAGAGAAGATTTTGTTTGTATAGGCCAGAAAATGTTTATTAACATGAAACTTGCATAAGACAATCATTCCGTCCACAATGTTACTTATATGTACTAAATGGCTGAACTCAAGTCAAGCAGCCCACCCTAGTAAGAGTGAAAGATGGGGAGGGAGGCAGTAGTTAAAGTAGAAAGTGAATAACCAGCACATAATTTAATGAGAGATAGCCAGTTGTATTACTTCTGTAAATATTTCTGCACAATTCTCATATATGCTTCCACTTCTTAATTGGCAAATTATCAAATCTCACTTTGTCATGAACTATATTTACAACATTCACCTGCAACAGTAAATATGTTTTGCTTAATGGATGTTGACCTGTAAGGATGCTATAACTTCCTTTCAGTTGTTACATTTTTATTTGTTTACAGATTTTGCCTTTGATGGTGAGGGAAAACTATTGCCTAAACAAAATTCACAGACATTACTTAATTCTGCAACTTAAAAATGCAAAAATATAGTGGAAGATTCCAGAAAACACATCTTCCCCAAACAGACAAGCTGTGCACATGTGTAAAAGTGTATAATTTGAAGGAAGATGCACTCCTACTGTTTCATTTTGCATTAAAGAAGAAATATTAGCAGAGTTGGATTAGCTGTACTGATTGTATGACAATATGTGCTTTACTGCTTCTATACTTTGTTAATGAAAGCTAACGCCAAAAATAAAAATACATGTTTAAAGAAATAAGCACACACATTAAGTATGTATAGCAATAACTTCAATGCCTTGCTGAATAGTATTAGTAATCATGTCAGAAATATTATGGAACAAAAATCTGAAACAGATAAACAACCATGCTGTTATATGTTCTCTATGTAGCTGATGAGGAAATAAAGTGCAATTCAGTCCAACAGAACAGGAGACTGGCAAGGCTACCTTAGGATGCTTGTAAATAAAAAAGATGTATCCATGCTAAAAAAAGAAATTTTAAGTAACAAATGCTTTTCTGTTTTTATCTAATTTGATTACACTAATTGCAAGTGTAATTAATGCACAGAGATGACAGGAATAAACTGCTTCTGTGCACCATTGCGGAAAAATTGATATCAGGCAGAAATTTCAAATGTACTTCAATGTTTATGGGCCAGCTTCACAAAGGCTTGCACGGAGTCTTAGAGTAGAGTAAGACTCCATACAGCCAAAATGTCCGCGGAGCAATCCAGGAACAGCCGGTAGGGGCGTGCAACTGAGCTCTCCAAACTAGACCTACACGGACAGGCTGGGATATGCAAATTACCTCAATTGCAGGTGAAAGCTATGCAAATGAGGTAAATTTGTGATCCAGGATATCCGAACCTGTCCGAGTAGGAGTAGTGTTATTTGCAGAAATGTACTCAGTTGATAACTGAGTATGGTTCTGCAAAGAGCAAAAACGGAGCTGTGTCAGTTGCAAAAGAACCATGCATTTACAGGAGGAAGCATTCCAATCGCCAAAAATATGGCCATTGGCAATGGGAAGTGATGCAAAATAAAAATAAAATAACTTTTTTTTTATCCCGATTTCTGGGGTTTTACCATAGCGCAACACCACGCAAACGTGGTACGCCCAAAAAAGCAGACAATTAATAATTAAGATTCACAAATGTGGATTTTATAGTTAAAATGAATTTACAATGCAAGAGAATGGTAGGCTGAAGACAACATGGCCACCAAGTAGAGGTTGCTAAGGGGGGAAGCACAATCTAAGAGATGTAACCAAGCATTAGTAGGCAATCCTATGCAAATGAGAGTTAGGATAGTGAATCGCAAGTTTACATAGCAAATGAGCACAGTCAGTGGAGTGTAGGAGTAGGATAAGGGGCGTAACAGAGTAGAAGATAGGTGACATCATGAGGGGGGTATGTATGAAAGGAGTGAAGCTCATTGGAGCAGAGTGTCATGTGTCAGCTGACATTTACATAATAGTGAAAGAGGTATGTCAACAGGTAGGCCAGGTAAAGTCAAGAAATTGAAGGTATATGCCGTGGATAACACCAAAGTTTCTTGCTGAGCGTGCATGCACGTGTGTGCGCACCAGTAAACCCGAGTAAGACAGTGTGCACACGTGTAAGCGTAAGTGCGTGCGTGTAGGCTTGAGTAAGCATATATAAGGCTGTGTAAACAGTTGTAAGCGCGTTTGTGCCGGTGTGCACTCATTTTAATAAGAATAAGCAAGGTTTAGTTCATGTAAGCATGTGTACTTGCGTGTTTGCTGCTGTGCACATGTTTGCGCTTGTGTGGGCAGTGCTCCCCCCCCAAGGAAACAGAAAGGAAAAAGAAAGCACACCAAATAGTGGAAGTTACCAGGGAGTACTAGCAGAGCTAGCAGGTGAAAACAATCAGAATCAGGCAATTACCCAGGTAGAACACTAGCCTAGCCCAGCCCAGCACTTAAAACTCTGCAAACAATAGTAGACAGAGACCTCTTGCAGCAAATTGTTGAGCTGTGCAGGCCACGCCTCACACACAGAACCAACAGAGGGGAACCCATCCCATTGGAAACTAAGGTATATATTGGCCTAAGAATATTATCAGCAGGTACCTTCCAGAGACCAACTGGTGATATGATGGGGATATCACAGGCATCAGCATCCAGGGTACTGCACCAGTTCCTGGATGCCATGTCAGCACATGTCGGTGATCATGTATATTTTCCCAATTCCAGTGAAGTACTGGCCAGCAATATGCGTCTCTTCCAGCAAATAGCGGAATACCCTGAGGTAGTGGGTGCAATAGACTGCATGCACATATGCATCAAAGCACCAGCCGGTGAGTGTGGTAGGGTCTACTTCAACTGCAAGGGCTTCCCCTCCATCAACTGCCAGGTCATGTGTGATGCCCAGGGCATAATACTGAATGTGTGTGCTGGCTGACCTGGAAGCTACCATGATTCCCATATCTGGCATCTGACGCAGCTGTACCAGACATTTGCCAATGGGGGCATCCCACATAGTCACCTAGTGGGGGATGCTGGCTATGCACTGGAGCCGTGGCTGATGACACCCATCAGAAATTCCCACACACCTGAACAGGAAAGCCATAATGAGGCACACACACAAACATGAAATGTAATTGAGCGTGTGTTTGGGCTGCTCAAGTCACAGTACCGGTGCCTGGACACATCTGGTGGAGCCTTGCAGTACTCACCAACTACATGTACCCAAATTGTCATGGTATGTGCTATGCTACATAATATGATCCCGGGAAAACAGCTGCAGCAGGACCAGCATAGGCCTGGGCCAAACAGCTCCCCACCATTGCCAAGGCCATCACAGGCAGAGCATGACTCAGAGGAGGAACAACCTGAGCCTGCCCCAGTAGGCAGAAGGAGGCATGCCCAGTATGCTTTGGTCTTGGCAAAGAGGCAATGCATAGCACATACACTGGCTCAGTAGGAACTCTGGGAATGATACCTCTCTCTGACCTGCACATATAGTAAAAGGGATGCCTACGTTGACACTACCTGCTGTCAAACATGTATAGGGAGTCTAGTATGTGCATCTGACATAGGCAGCCCTGCATCAACACCTGAGGCATGATTGCCATGTGTTAAGCAATATAAAGCAGTGATAAACAGCATTTGCCATCATGAAGTATATGTAAACAAAATCGCACACACCAACTACTACAAATGTGGTCAATGTAGAGTAATATTGGCCAATGTCCAGTAATGATGGTTAGTATTGAACAATGTTGGACAAGCTGGGTCTAGGAAGGATATAGTTGAACAAAAGCCAACATGCTCATATTTGCTCTACTGGCCCCTAAGCAGTCTGGTCTGCTCAGTATGAAAATATAAGTTGCAATGGGACTCAAACCCAGGATACTGTGCACTATAGTCATAGTACTGAACCACTAAACCATGACAGTATTGCAGTGGTTAGTGTGTATGAAGAAATGTTGATAAGTCTATGCAAAGTATTTCATTGAAACGCTGCAGGCACAGCATAATCCCTGTCGAGTTATGACACAAAGGTGAGTCCTGCAGTAAGAATAGAACCTGACTTTCAGCACACACAGTAGAAATGTTAATATTGAACATGTAGACATACATCAACAAATGTAGTGTACCTCAGACAGCAACATACTGAAAGGTCACACTGGGCATGCTCACACACTTGAATACATGAGACAAATGTCAGGCGACAGAACACTGACAGTCTGAACTGGGCATGCTCACACACGTAGGCCATGTTGGAGTACAGCATTGGGCCACACACATCAGGCAGTTACATGTGTTAACCCAGGAACCTCTCACTATCCAGCAATTTGCCCTGTGCACACACTTATATGACAACAGACACGTATATAATATAGTGGAACCCTGCCATAATCAAATATGTTCTGCAGATACTTAAGCGGTTCATAGAAAGTGTGAAAGCAAAGATGATAAAAACCTGCAAACAGTATCAGCAATAAACATTGGGCATCATGAAAATTATCATAGGTTCAGAGGTTGATACTAGGCTTTCTGCCCTAGGGCATGTGCAAGCATAGCCAGAGTGTGTTTGGCTTCTGCAACCCAGTCAAATAAGAACACTGTGCCTGTGAATAGTAGGTCACACAAGATAGCCCATTTACTTTCACTGTATTGTGCCTCTGTCTAGCAGGGACCCAGAAGATATCCCATGGGTAAACATGCAATCACCCATCCACTTGTCAAGATATCACCTGTAGGTGGTCAGTGGGTGGCTCTGCCTATGCAAAACCGGGACTACACTCCGGAGTGAGTGGAGGCTTTCTGATAATAGTCTGTCCCCCCAGCATGTCCTATTAACATCAGTGCTGAGGTATATGTCCCTGGAGTGTGTATCTCAAAGGGAATTGGATATCCTGAGGTGGAGCACGTCCATTAAGTCTGGGTCTGATATTGCCTTAAACTACAGGCACACAACACATCTGTGTAGGTGGTAAGTGACTGAGTAGAGCTGAAGTTACTGTATCTGAACTGTGCAGGGCATCTGTATGAGTCGCTACATCTGCTCGATGAGTAACATTTGTGGCCATTACAGTTGCTGCAGGTGTCAGGTAAGGTACTTCCCAAATGTGGCATAGTAACCAAGCATGGTCCTGAAGAGTATAGGGGCACAATGACCACACGTGATCAACATGTGAAACCATGTGGGATATGGTGGGCTAAGTAGATGCACTGTCTAACCACTTTGGCAATAGGATTGTCAAAGGCGACAGTATGAACAGGTTGTGTCCCCAAACCCATAACAACTACTACTGTATGTAATGGATTACAACCTATGTGGTATTGTGTGGGCATGTTGTCATCCTCAAAGGAGATAACTATGCAACTAATGGCATGTAGCCATGGGTCATGGCTCAGGCACCAGTCAACCTATCTCTGTGAGACCCTGTATGAGTATGCACGTGCCAGCTGGAGAGCTGATTATGGCACCCAGTTTGCAGTCATCTGCGAGCATGGGCAGTCATATCCCTTTTGTGATAGCCTGTACATCACACAGATATATACTGAACAAGAGAGGCCCCAGGACTGAGCCTTGTGGGATGTCATGTATAACTGGTGTATAGTCAGACATGGCACCTGCAACACTGAGCATGTGGGTGCTATCCCTAATCCAGGTAGCAATCCATCGTGTGAGATATGTGTCGCTATTGATGCTGGTGAGCCTATGCATAATGGCTGAGTGAGGTATTGTGTTGAAGGGTTGTGCAAGGTCCAGGCAGGCTGTGTGGACAAACGTCCCAACACTGATGGACCTGGTAACTGTTGAAAGAATATGAACAGGTCCAACAGGCAAGATCTGCCCACAACAATGCTGTAATGTGTAGGACCCAGTGTCTGTAGGTTTCCCATGTCTATGTGCATGAGTCCCATTACAATACACTCCATAGCTTTGCAGAACAGGCTAGTTAGCCTTTTAGGCCAATATTGTCTGTGGTCTGTTGTGGCAGTATTCAGTGAACTGGGACCACTATCGCTGTACGCCATTCCGTGGGTACATATCCTGCAGTAACTCTTATATCGAACAGTGACATAATGTGAGTGCTACGTCTGTCATAAAGGCTGTGTACGACACAGGCCGGGACACCATCTGGTCCCATTGATGCTGTGTTGTCTGCTGTGGGGAGGGCAGCACTCACCTGTTTACTCATGGTGTCTGGGAAGTTACACTCTGTTGGTATGGACAGTACCACCTTAGGGGGGATGTGGGGGGAGTCATCTGCACTGAACCTGTTTGTCAGGATGTTGGCAATGTCAGTGGGTTCAGGGTATGTTTAGTCAGTATGCAATAACACACAGCATATCAGTGAGTGTCCAGCCAGGTACCTGAATTAACTGAAGAAGGCCTTGTGAGTGTCCGACGTGTCTGGTGCAATTGTCTGTTAGAAGCAGGCCTGACATAAATACCTGAGTGATTGTAGCTGTCTGCTAGTACAGATCACAGATGCCTTCCCTGTCTGGGATTGTGCTCTATCATGTAGTAGCTTCCTCCTTTTGTTGTAAAGCATATTAATGGCTGGGGTCTACCAGACAGGTCCACTGCCATTGGAGGAGTGAGTCCAGTTGTTATTTTGGATAGCACGATCCATGCGGTCCACTAGGTGTCCATAGAATGTGTATGTAAAGGATTCAGCAGTCTGATTCATACTTACCACTGACCCAGGGTCTCTGAAGGATACCACCGTGGTTTGGAGGAGTGTGACGTTTGCTTTTGGGACATTCACCAAGATTACCCAGGATGGGTGTGGGGACGGGATATGGATGTCCAGTGAGATAAAGTATGTTCTGTCCTTACCAATGAAGGGTATATCGCAGGTGTGGAACATAGAGTCCCCATGTCGGTGATGATCATGTCCAATATGCTGTCCCCTCTTGTGGGTGTGGTGACCAGTTGTGCCATAGCATATGAGTTTAGAAATAGTAGCAACTGTTGGGGGAGGGTGTTGGGGCCTGAGTAATATCCACAGTCAATGTGTGGGTATTTGACGTCACCCAATATAATGGTGTTTGGGGAGACCTTCATATTGTCCAATGTTCCCAGAAAAGCTGAGTGGGGTTCCTGAGTTGGGGAGTGTGGTCTGTAGCAGGCAACAAGCCAACAGGCAGATTTGAACAATGTTAGGTGCATATGTATGGTCTGTGATGCTTTGTGAAGTGCTACCAACCCGGAGGTATGTGTATCTGTGATGTATATGGATACTCCCCCTATTTGTGTTGGCCATTCCAAGTTATGTGGTCAGAAAACATAGTACAAAATATAACCTGGTAGTGCTGGTGTGCATGTGGGAGCCTGAACCATGTGTCTGTTAGTGCACAGATATTGCTATCCTCCATACTGAGGAGATTCCTGAGTAGGCAAAATTTGAGGGTAATACATCTGGTGTTGAGCAGCATTACCCTCAGTGTCGTGTACTCTGTAATGTCTATGGAGGTGGTTCTGTCTTTTGAGCCCCGCTTAAATAAGGCAGTATGGTGGCAGCAAGTGCCTTAGCCAGTATTCAAAAGTCCAAGGGTGACAGGTGCAAGCTGTCCATAGGGAAGCTACGTGGCATGGCAAGCATGTCACCTCAGGGTGACAGACACTGTATCCTCTTTGAATAACACCAATATGTTAGCCAACTGTTAAACTTGAGCAGTGTGTTGGTATACTGTGACATCATACTTGGTGAGTGTAACATGCTAGACAAGGTCAGGGTAATACTGGGCTGGGCTACATGATCACAGAGTTCCTCTATGTATCATGTCATGTGGGCCAGGGAGGAATGTCTGAGGTTGTACACACCAGCATGGACAATGATGGAGCCAGTCCAGGACTTGCTTTGGAGTGACCTGAGTGCATGTGTTATGTGGCAGATCCTGGCACCTGAGAGACAGCTCAAAGTGACTATTCCCTTGTTTGGCCTGGTGAGTGGGATGACAGTGTGTTTGACATTAAGTGTCACCTATTACAAGTGTATCAGGTGTGTTGTTTAGCCCGAAGGGCAGTGACTGTGTGGCACACTGACATTGTGAACTGTGTGACATGTGGGCATTGTAGTGGGGTAGCAGTTGTATGTGTGTCTGCTTTGGAGGTCTCTGCTGCTTGGCAGAGTGTATGTAGAGCCTCCGAATATGTGTATGTGTGATAATGTGGTTTGTTTGCTGTCACTATCGGTGTATGTGAGACTGATATGTGGTGTGTGTGGTCACCTTCACCACCTGATAGACTATGCCAGTCATGGGTCGAGACAGCTCAGCCTCCTGTATGTCAATATTGTTACATCTCCCACATATATGTGAGTGTGATATGAGGAGGAGAGGGTTGTCTGTGTACATGAGTCAGATGTGACATTGTGTCATAACCACAATATTCACTAGCTGGACTGGAGAGTACACATGAAACCGACCCCTGGACATGCCAGTGTATTATGATGACATACTCTGTAGCCTGATCACAAAGGAGCAGTAGGGTGTTAAGTATGTAAAAGAGTATAACCGGGATTAGTGCTCAGGTCTGTCAGTGTTTTGTAAAGAGTAGCTGAGAAGGAGTCCAGACTGAGAATCATGACATGTCATTCAGCTATGTAATAAATAGTTATGTACACTCATATATGTGCTGAGTCAGGGACAACTGTACCTTACTGACATTGCTGACATCCTGTCAGACAGGCCCATGTATACATACCCACCTCCCACTGACGATAGTCCCTGACATCATACCAGGAGATATCACGTGTAGAATGGCTGAACAGCTCCCCCCAAAACCAAAAGCATGGCAGCAATTAGATTACATTTTTTCCCAAGATGTGTCATGCATGCACTACAGAACAAACAGACCCTGCACCTGAACAGTCTGTTGAGCATCACCCACTCCACAGGATCTGGAACTGTTGAATGTGTTACAGCAACATATGGCACTCCCCACATGTATGGGTGCACAATACACCATGGGAAGTATAGTCCAGTAAGCCTATAAAGTCTGATCTGCAAGGCCATGGAGTGCATCATGGCAGAAGTCATAAGCAGAGCTATTGGAAGCTGACAAACATACAACCCTACCAACTGTGGTCTGTTCATGTGCAGATCATGGTTCCCAACCATGCTACACCTTCTGCAAGGCTGCCACCCAGGACATACATCACGGAACAGAGCTACACATGTCCCACATAGACTTTGAAAAGCTCTTCATCAACATCACAGACACATGTCGTATCCAGAAAACCAACAATCTGCGCATAGATATGTGTTGACATATGAAGGGATGTCAATGTGTCCACAGATAGATCACACAAGGTGAGACTCACGGGGTCCTGTACATGCGGTTGATACCTGCCGACCTACATGGATCATTCCTGGGATTGCATAAAAATGTGTACACACATTACCATGTCCAGTCTGATGATGTCATCATCCTACAAATATAACAGGAGAACAAGAACCACCCACTCAAGCATATAGCGTGCTGTGTTCATGCGTATCTCTCTAGTAACATAGCATAGTTAGGTTGGGGTTTAAATCCTGCAAACGCCAAGTTTATGTGTGTGATTTCCTTTGAGAGGTGTAGCCTTTTTGGAGACTGGGAAAACACATTAAAAGAGGTACATCCCTCTTTGGAAAGTCTGATGATGTCAGCATCCTACAAATGTTCAAGGAGAATGAAAATCACCCAGTATTGCATAGAGTGCGCCGTGTTAATGTGTATCTCTCTAGTATGATAACATAGTTAGGTAGGAGTTTGAGTCCTGCGAACGCTGTGTGTGTGCCACAGGTGGTCAATGCCATGTGGGTTTTGCTTTTACTACGGTATGACATATGTTTCAAACAGTATGTGCATTGCACACATTGGGTATCTGCATGTCAAATAAATATGTGTACATGTGACCTCATTCAGTGCATAGGTGTGAAGCCTGCATCCTACTTGAATACATTTGTTACCTTCGACAGATTGTGCCGCTGCTTCTCAGATCATAGGTCACATATGTATGTATGCGTCAAGCATGGCCAATGTAGTGATCCGTGGCCAAGGACATCTCTGCCACACACACCCATGACATATACTATAGGGTACTGTGAGTGAGGGTAATTGCCGGGATATATGTCAGACATGTTCATACACAACAACGACTGGCAATAATGGACAGTCGTTATAAGTGTACACCAGCCCTGTGGATATGCATTCAGGCCCCTAATGTGTTATGTGAAACACCAAGGGACCCTACAATACCTATGGATATGTGGATACCAAGGGACAGATGACATAACACGTGTCTGTCTGTACACATTGGTACCCAACATACATGTTGAGGGCTACCACCTATGTGGTACTGTCGGGATAGTATGTATAGTAAATGTGGATGACTATGCCATAGTCGGCTTACTGCTATGCAGCATGTATTGGACAACAGGTATCTGGCTGTATGATACCCTTGTGTAGGAAATGCGTCCCATCCATGGAATGCAGTGTAGGCTAATGCATGCATTTCCAAATGTGGATGGACATATCCCTCGTGTGTTTGATTGTACCTAAGAGGGCAATATGCCACACAGGTGTGGACCCAGGAACATGTGGCGGTCAATATCACTGGTTACTGTTATAGTATAGTACTGGAAGGATCCAACTGTTACTGACTTCCCTACAACTGTGAGTCATTTGTCAGGACATCATCTAATGATTGGTTATAGTCATGCTGTTGAGGTGGTGTAGACTACCAGACTGCAGATCATTGACAGATATCAACAGTATCACCCACAGCATAGTGCCAACCCATGTCATACACACATGTATACCCATGTTAGTACATATCTGTAGTAGAATGCATACTGGCCATCAAAAGATACCATGAGATGTTAACAATGTGTAGAACAGGGTATGTTGCACATCCCACGTGTCCACTATGCACGTACATGCAGACAGTGCACACACACCATGTTCACAGATGTACACCCATTAATTTGTAATGCACACATCACACACATACTGTCCACTCACTAACACATGCTGACAACACTGTACACTTCAGCCAAGTGGTACATGGGTGGACAATACATACTTAGACCTAACACTGGTGTAAATAATGCTACAATGACTATCACAGCTGTGATGCATAATGCCTGCTCAGATATACCTACAAGGATATCATTACACTTTCCTGTTGGCAACTTGCTACCATTGCTACACTGCTATAATGTCACCCTGTGCATCAGAACCATGTTAGCCTGTTCCTGAATCAATGTTACAGATGACAGGAGGTGGCACAGGTGTTATCATATGCACACGGTGTGTTGTTGGTTTGCCAGAGCCCAACATTGACCCATCCAATTGACATGTGTGTGTGTGTGTGTGTGTGTGTGTGTGTGTGTGTGTGTGTGTGTGTGAGGGACAACAGTACAGCATGGGCCAATGTTGATGTAATGTGTATCTATGTGTGAGCCCTAGTTGTTTGGTTAATGTGTGTGTGTCTGCATGCACACAACTCCACCATGTGGCTGCCATATACAGGTGGTTTGGGACAGCCACAGACTGTACCTGCTAGGCCATACAGATCACTGTCTCTGGCATGAACATGGTACCTGTGCCTGGCAGGGGTGATATGGGCATTATCGGGTACCAACCTTGACTGGGTGCTATCATCAGAGACAGAGGTATGATGACTGGACCCATGTCCCTGCTGGGTCTGGCCAGTGCCATGTGCACATGGTCTAGTAGGACGGTCAATGGACAGGTCGGTACTGCCACTACGGGAGCGGCTGTGATCCATGGTCCATCCGCAATGACTGCCAGCTGATGCTGTTGCTGGCATATGTCCACGTCAGCTTCTCATCCATCCAGCACGGTCCTGGCTCATGGCTAACACATTGTGGAGGACATCTAATGTCTCCTTCCAATGGCTATCAATGACCTCAGTGTAATTCCAGATGGCACCGGCAAGGTCACGGATGCTGTCATTGATAGTGTAATGGGCCCTCTGCGCCCTTAGTCCCTGTCGGGTGTACCGTTCCATACGTGCCTGTGCCTGCATTACAGCCCAGAACATACTGGAGGTTGTAATATCTCTGGGGGCATGTCTGCCAGGGGCAATATGATCAGTGGTGCTCCCCCGAGAACCCCTGGACATCCGCCTATGTGGTACAGCTCCAGTAATCTGGCTATGGCTGCTGTGAGGGGATGCACGTGCCATAGGTACCACACTCTCCTGGTCAATGCCAACTGTATACTGTCCCTCAGCTAAGGCCACTGGTGATGAGGGATGTATTGGCAGTATGAGTGTGCGCATAGATGGGGTTGAACGCTGTGTACTGTCGATTGGTGGACCAACGACAGACCCTGTCAGACCTTCCTGTGCCACAATACATGTCTCATCATCTCCAATATTAGTGGCGGTGACATCAGGTTCCCTGCTGCATTCAGCCACCCCTAACTCATCACCTGTGGAAGGAAGACAGGAAACACACTTTACAATCTGTACATGATGTTAGCACACATGCACACATGCACACATGCACACATGAACACATGAACACATGAACACATGAACACATGCACACATGCACACATGAACACATGCACACATGAACACATGCAAACCATGCACACATGCACACATGCACACATGAACACATGAACACATACACACATGAACACATGCACACTTGCACACATGCACACATGCACACATGCACACATGAACACATGCACACATGCACACATGAACACATGAACACATACACACATGCACACATGCACACATGAACACAAGAACACATGAACACATGAATGAACACATGCACACATGAACACATGAACACATGCACACATGAACACATGCACACATGAACTCATGCACACATGCACACATGCACAGAAATACACTACCCACCACAGCACATACACACACACACACACACACACACACACACACACACACACACACACACACACACACACACACACACACACACATCAGCAATCCAACACATACACAGCTCACCAGCTGGTCAATTATTATTACAAAAAAATGCCCAAATAATAAATAACATAATCAGACATTTAGGACCACTGGTAGTCTTGAATGATATGCCGTATTTTGTCTCATTTAAGCAAGCAACTTGAAACAACATTAATAATGAAAATGATATCTTATTAAGACAATCATAGTTTTGGTAAAAACTGAAATTTTCAGAAAGTCTTCAAGCATTGTCAATGAATACTTTTTCATATAGGTTACTTAATGTGACCTCTGCCTATATCTAGAAGCATTGCAGGCATGGTTGTTCTGCACTGGTGTGGTCAATGTTTACCTTTTGGGTGCAATGAGGTCTGGATCTCATTAAGGATTAACATTGTGAAACAGCAGTGTGAATTCAGTAACTCTTTAAATATCCTGCTCTCAGCTCAAGCAGCAGGTATGTTGAGAGTGTATATCCACCTTGGATCCCGGGAACTACAGCCCCATCAGTCTGATGAGCCTGATCTGCAAGGCCATGAAACATATTATCATGGAACATATAAACAAAGACATTGACAACCTTAAAACACTGGATCCCACCCAGTTTGAGTTCGTGAAGGGCCGATCTTGTCTCCTGAACCTGATTGACTTCTTCATATCAGTCTCCAGAGCCGTGGAAGAGAGTAAGGCAGTCCATATAGCCTATCTGGATCTCGCCAAGGCCTTTGACACCATTCCCCACTCTGGAATCATAGATAAACTTACAAAGTTGGGCATTAATCCCTATGTCACTCGATGGGTTGCCAAATGGCTTACTGACAGAACCCACACTGTAAAAGTAGCTGACTCCAAATCCAGCTCCAGAAAAGTGACAAGTGGAGTACCTCAGAGTTCAGTCCTGGGACCTCTCTTGTTTGGCATCAAGTTCTCTGAAGTACAGGCCAACACTAAGGGACTCTGGCTAACAAAGTTAGCAGATGACTGCAAACTGGGAGCCATTATTGAATACCCAAATGATGTTGATACTCTACAAAAAGGCCTTACAGAAACAGATGCTTGGTGCCAGAGCCATGGGCTCAAGCTCACTGTCAAGAAATGTATAGTTATCCCCTTTGGGAAAAAACATGTACCTGTGAATTACCACATAGGTGGCAGTACACTAAACACCAAAAGTGTGATAAGAGACTTAGGGACACAGGTGGACAGTGGTCTCACCTTCAATAACCACATCACCACAACAGTCAGTAAATCCTTCTATGTGGCACACCTCATCACTAAGGGCTTTTCATCCAGAAAAAAAGGTAGTCATTGTCCCACTGTACTCATCCCTCATTCGACCCATTATAGAATACAATGCCTCATTTGGTATGTACCTCTCAAGACATCTGCAGCAACTGGAAAGGCCGCAGAAATACCTCACTAAAAGAATCACAGGCCTAAAGCAGATGGCCTATACTTACCGCCTTAAAAAACTCCAGCTATACTCTGTCGCATATCGTCTGCTCCGAGGCGATTTCTGCTTAACATACAAGGCCATATCAAACCCAGAGCTGTTGGACATGCTACACTTAAATAAACCCCAATCCCTCAGAGCCACACGCTCCAGGGATCTAAACCTTGTCATCACAATAAACAAAACATGCTGGAGGGATAGGTTCCTGACCCAGAGACACCCCAGACTCTGGAATAGACTGACCATACATGTCATGCAGAGCACCTCTTTGGCCCTCTTCAAAAGGAACCTTGATGACTGGATGGGAGAAAGGAAATTCACCCCAGGGGTCACTTCAGTCACCCTGCTAGACAGGGGTCCAGGTAAGTAAATAGTGTGGGAAGAAATAGACAGGGAATTGTTACGGCTAGGCTTGTATAGGCCCTAGGGCCAATAGCCTAGTACCAACCTATGAACCTATGAACCAATATAGTGGCTGCAGTACACAAGAAAAGTTCTTAATCTCAGTGCATGTACTTGCCTCAATGGGGCAAGGCATGCTCATTCATGCACAGAAGTGGCAAAATAAAGAAGGCAGTTAGCAGCTTTAAAGAGCCATTATAGGGTGGTTTCATCTATTTTTTAACCAAATTAAAGTGCAGGAATGGAAGTGTAGGAAACTTATTAAAAATCAGGAAGCAAGAAGATGGATGCACATAAGGGGAAAATGCTAAGTAATGAACAAGTTGGTGGTGTGGAAGGTAGATCAACATTCTTTTTCAGGACAGTTTATAGTTTCATAGGTGTGTCCTAGGCTAACAACTACAAGGGCCTTTTTAAGCTGAGCCATGCATCTCAAATCTCTGACATATTCTGGTACCCTAGATAAGTGTATGTAGGGTCTTGGGAGATGTACCATTTACAGGCTGTATGTATCCATTAGAGACATAGGTGCCAAGCAAGGGAAGAATTTCCTGTTCTCATCCAATTGTCCAAGTTACACTTAAATTGGGTTAGGGAGGTACTCTGCTTCCAGGGATGGGGAGCCTGTTCCAGACATGGCCTGTAATTCAGAGTATAGCAGGCTTTGCTATACTGGCCAATATCTGGCTTCCTTGGCAGGGAATCCCATAAGTGAAGAATACTGCAACAATGAATATAAGGACATCATTTGTTTTGGTGTGGAATTGAATGACTGCTCCTAATTTGCAATCATCTGCAAATTTAGTCATCCAGAGAACATTGACATTGGCCTTGACTTCAGAGAAGTAGATGCCAAAAAGGAGTGGTCCAAGGACTGATCCCTGAGGGACTCCACTTATGACTGACATCTTTGTAGAGGTGGACTCCCCAATTTAACTTCATGGGTCCTGTCTGTGAGCCAGTTGGCTATCCACTGGGTGACATCCGGGTTTTTAACTAACCTGTTGAGTTTAGAAAACAGGTTACTAACTAATAACAGTCATCTTAAATAGTCATTTGTCTTTCATCAATTAGCATTTAAAGCTGTTTTTTCACATAGTTCAAAATAGGCTTCAACCATTTAGTAAAAATTATATATGAATTGTATATAAGTTAAAATACCTATACATTATAGTTAAAATAGTGTGTTTAAACACTATCATAAAACACAACTTGTATATAAACTATAAAATATATAAATGTAAGCATATAAATGTAGTGTACTCATTTCAATGTTAACAAACTTTCAAAACACAAATCAAATAACTGCTAGTACACCGCTAATTAGTAAAGATTATTAATAAATAATATATATATATTTTTTATGTGTTATACAACAAATACTTTAATAAACATAAAATATATAATATGTACAATAGTGTTAATCAACCTAAACTCAAAATGCAATAACTTAATGTATTATACCTATATTCTCCTACATTCTATCGTCTTAAACTTCTAAGTTTCAGTAAACAACTGATCGAACATAGGTTGTTCAAACCAGGAAATGAATAAGAATTCAACTTTATTTGCCATTTCAATTCTTTTTCTTCCCTTGCTGGTATTCAAAAACTTGATCAATAATTACAAATTTAAAACAGTGTTTAGTGTTCATAGCTTTTTGTAATAAAGTGTCAGAGTCTACGTTTACAGTTGTTGGTGATTTTTGAGAATTCTCATATTGGTTTTCTAACCTGTTGAGTTTGTCAACAATGCCTGGGGCATTGTGTGAAATGCCTTGGCCAGGTCAAGATAGGCAGTGTGAACCATTTTGACCTCATCCATTGTTTTGATGACCTTCTCAAACAATTCCACCAGGTTGAATAGGCATGACCTGCCCTTGATGAAACCAAACTGGGTTGGGTCCAGTGTCTGGAGGTTTATTATATCATTATTGATTATTTCCATGATAATTCTTTCCATTGCTTTGCATACTAGATTAGTGAGACTTAAGAGTCTGTAGTTTCCAGGGCCTGTAGGTGGCCCAGCTTTGTGCAGAGGGATGAATGTTGCTGTTTTCCATTCATGAGGTACAAAGCCTATGTGGAGGCTGCAGTTAAATAGCAATTCCAGAGGTCCTGATAGGTCATGTTTCTTGCTATTTGGAAGGCATCCTAGTATATTGACGGGGCCCATTGATGCAGTGTTCCTGGCCTTAGAGAGAACATTAAAGACCTGTTCCCTAGTGATAGCAGGGATAGTTATATTTGATGTTATTTCCTGAGAGAAGGTTGAGGTAGAGAGAGGGGTAAAGTTGGAGCTGAATTTGTTGGCCAATAGGGTTCTGGCTCAGTATAGGTAGCTCCATTTACAATGAGCTCTACACACAATTGTGTATTGCCTTTGAGGTTGTGGACATAGCTAAAGGATGCCTTGCATTGCCCTTGACCCAAGAGGAAAAATTTAACTCAAATTTGACTTTGGTAGACGTTATTTGTCTTCTGTGTTGTCTGTTTATTTTTATGAGAGTGTTTTTATCCTTCTGGGTGCTGCAACTCCTAATTTTTGCCCTGCATTTCTTCCTCCTGTTATAAAGCCTACTGATTTTGTCATTCCACAAAGGAAGCTTGTTTTTGAGTTAGTTCTGTACTTCTTACTGGTGGGTACAGCTGCCTCTGTGCAGCTATTATCATGCTTGTATAGGGTTTCTTTGAACAGTTCTGCATAGGCAGCAGTGTTCTTAGGTTTTATGGGGGCTTCCAATTTTTCCAGGTTATCACTTAATAGCAGGAAGTTAGCCTTAGAGTAGTTCCTGACTATTCCAGAGTTGGCTGGGGGTCCATTTTTTTATTTTTACTTGAAAAGAGACCATTTTGTGGTCTAACCTTACCAGAGAAGACATTACACTGGGGGTGTTCAGCACTCTCTCATATTAGTGCATACAAGATCCATTATGTTTGCAACTCTGGTTGTTGTATTGACAATCTAGTCCAGGGAGTTTGCGTTTACAAAATCCAGGCATCTCCTATACAGTTGGAATCATATAGGATTCCCAGTTAATAGTGAGGTAATCAAAGTTGCCCATGAATATGGTATTGGGATGGATGGTGAGTGTTTCCAATAAGTTTAAATATGTGACATGGGTTTCCTGGGTCATAGAGTGGGACCTATTGCTTGCAAGGAAGTGGTACTGGAGTTTGCCTATGGTAATTTGAACATGGAGTATCTCAAGTGAATTGTTCTGTTTGACCATCCTTGGGGTATATTTATTTTTGATGTAAACTGAGACACCTCCACCTTTCAGTCCTGTCTGTGTAGCAACCGGTCTAAATGTGTGGAAGGTATTATAGCCTTGCACTGTCAGTGTGCTCTCTGTGGCTTTAAACCATGTGAACAATGAAGGTAGGGTGGGAAGAGAAGGACCAAAATTGAGGGAAGGTAAGAGATTTAGGGTATGGAGCAGGGGCACATTAACAAACACAGACTACAGGTAAGACTGACAAGGGAGGTGCTAACACACTGAGGGATGGAGAGCACATTGGAGTAGGTGGTATGAAACAAAAAAGAAGGAAGACAATAATGACTGGGAGGGTTAGATAACAAACAAGTTTGGGTGAGACGCAAAAGGGAGAGACAGAGGCATGGGGGAGTAGTGTGAGTATAGCCAGCACTGGCACCCTGTCTGTGTGGAACCCACTGGGAGATCACAGCTGTCCTTGGGCACATTCACCATTGGGCCCTTGCTCTGATGACAATGCCAATGTTGTACAGGAATGTGACTGTGAAGCTACAAAAATAGTCTTTTCAGGTGGCCAGTGCAGGCATTTAAGCATCTCAGCTCCATTACACCTTGACCAGCTGGCCTTGTCAGATGTATGAGTCTGCCAACTTAGCACTGCCTCCATAAGGAGCCACAGTGGAACCTACTGGTGAACCTCACATGAATTTGGGCTCAAGGGCCAATCTGCCTTCCCCTCCAAAGATATTTCTTGTGAGATGTTCCTGGCAGCCTGCTGTTGGAATGAAGGAAGTGATACTGGTTTCTTGGGGTTGGTATGATGTGACACATGTGGTGTTTTGGGTGTTGTTCTATAAAAGAAGGAAAATACACTAACTGAAACAACAAAAAATGCACAAACAAGTAATAAATAGGATAGTGAAATAGGGGAGGGGAAGACATGCAAGCATACACTTACATGCAGTATGCATAACCAGGAAAATACATGAGCTCAGCTGTTACTGCAGTATACCAAGAAACATACTGATGACTATTACAGGTGTGTACTACTAATGGAAGCTTATGCAACATGACTGTACCAACCTCTTTGACCACCTCCCATGGTGTCATGCATGTGTTGCATGCAGATGTAAGAAAAGCACTTACTGTGTAAATAGAACCCAGAACCTACATACTTTGAGTCATAAAAGGCAATTGTATTATCTAGTGATCTCCCCATAGTGGCTGCAATACTGTCAAACATGTGAAAACCCTTGTTAATGCACAGTGCACATGTGTGTTGAATGGTCTACTTCACACAGTCAGGTGTGTATTGAAGAATGTTTATACCTAAGTGCTGCCCTTTGCACAATTAAAATTACCCTGCCTGTGGTATGCAAGTACCTCATAATCAGACCAATTGGGCACCATAGAGGTCTCATTCTCAGGACAGCAGTTCCTGCGTCCCATGCCCCACAATGGTACAATGTGCTATGGGTTATGCAGATGTAAAAGAAGCACCTGCTGTAGGACCCCCATTCCCTAATTTCTCCTTTTACCTGAACTACACAAGGAAAACATTTAACTCTGTCCTACTGTGGGCCAATATAATCTTACCCTTTCTTATCAGAAACCTGCAGGGAAGCCATAGGCAAAGTATTCTACTCTTGCAACTTGAATATTGCCTCTCAATCATAGCCTTAGCATCAGAAGCAAATTCCACATACTTTCAAACAATAACTAGTACAATTTGTACACTTATTATCCACCACCCTAAAAATTAACACTACTGTTAAACTCTGAAAAATGCAAAATGGCTCCCTGTGTAACAAAGAGTTGTCCTTCTCCCAGATAGCTAAACTAATTAGGCAACATTCCATTTAAAACCTCAGAAACCACGTCTCCCATGCTGCAACCCCTAAACTAAACTCCATAGCAGAGATGACTGTTTCTCCATACAAGCTCCAAAACTTCACAAAAGTATTCCCCCACAGATGAAAGACACCTCACCTTACCAAAATGTAAGACTTAATTAAAGACTACCCTCCATTTATTTGCCAAATGTTACTGACTCCTGTCCAGTCATATCACTTAACCCAAGCTATCTCTCTCTCTCTTTCTATCCTTCTAGTAACACTTGTTTTTTTCATTCTATTGCACCATTCCACGTCACTCACATAAGCTTTTTTAACATAACTTCTCCTTCCAATTACTCACAAACTCTAATAACCTTCTCTCCAGTCAACTATCCTATCAGTCCCACTTAGACAACACTCAGTTATAATTAACACAAAGATACCTCACTTTCTACATGAGATTCACCTTGATTTATAGTAAGTAAATATATTACAATTGTGTATACCCTTTACATTTTTGTTTCCAGGTAATGCCATTTTATGCATGTGTGTTATCATTACAATCTTGCTGTCTCTCAGTAAATGTAATTTTGATGTCCTTTGCATTCATCATATATAAACAGTCCTCTACCCCAATAAACAAATCTTAAATAAATAAATACATACATAGATGAATAAACATTGCCAGTGGATAGGAGACCACATTTATGAGATGATCAGTCTTGGGGACACTGACATTACCCTTGCTGTTGAAAAATGGGCTCTTCTTTGCACACGAAGGTAGGACAATGGGAGTAGGATCATTAGTAGAGTCAAATCAGTTGGAGACAGAGGAGCTTCTGGCCTCAGTCAGAGAGGGACCAGACTCCTTACAGTCTCACAGTGTGGTGCTGGACCTTGGAGGTGAGCTGCAACATGCCCTGAGAGGATGTGTTGGAGACTATCCAGTTGGGTATTGCTATACCTGTAGTACATTATAAATAGCAAAATAAAAGTAATCCAGGGGTAAACGTATTGCCATAGTAATATAAACCAAGACACAGTAAAATCAGATACTTGTAGGCAAAATGAAGCACAGCGAGCATATACAACCAAATCGTACTTTATTTAGGTAAGCGCTTTCACCACATCAACGTGGCTTCTTCAGGCCTTAACAACACACATCAATAAAATGTGCACTTATAAAAAAACACTCTAAGTTAAAGCATCCAGTCATATGCATTATCCCCCCCATTCATTAATGACATCATTATCCAAACTTTTTAAAGGTATAATACACTATATAAAACATACAGCAAATAAGCACTCTTTTATACAGTTAATGCAAACTCACTTGTGCACAAATCATCTAGGTAAGCCTGTAGCTTTAAGTATAGGTTTAATGGAGATGACTTCATTAAGTCCAGCTCCCTTATCAGCCCTGAGTTTTAAAATCCATCTTAATTCAGCCTTTTAAGTTTCATTTTCAATATTCCCCATTCTGGCCATTTCATGTATAACTTCAATTGCTCTAAATTTGAAATCATGTTCGAGTCTAGTATTTAAGACATACTTAGCTATAGCATTATTTCTATTTCCATTCTTAGCACTATACAAGTGTTCTCTTATACGTTCTTTAAGGGTACGATCTGTCTTCCCTGTGTAGAACCTTGAGCAACATACACATTTTGCCATATAAACTATGTGCTTAGTATTGCAATTGGCCCTAACATTAAACGTATGTGATCTCCCAGTATCCAGATGCAAAAAGTCTACAGATTCTGGGTCTATATAATCACAATACTTACATTTACCACACGGGTATGTTCCTTCACATGCCTTATTCATTGCTGTAACCCTATCATGATAGCAAAGTTACTTTTGCATAGATTGACAATTGTTATAACAGTAACTTAGGTTCGTACCCACTAATTTGGCAATATTCTCATCTGTTAGTAGAATGGGACAGTTTTTCTTAATAACCTGCTTTATACTATTAACATTGCTAGTATAATACATAGTATACTTAACGTGCCCATAGCCTTCTCTCTTATGCTTAGTCATTACTGTTTCCTCTGTACATGCTTCCTTGAAATATGGCTTCACCCTTCCTCCTCTATCCTTCACTTCATTCAATATTCCCTTTGTTTCATTATATTTGTATCCCCTAGCCCCAAACTATTCTCCAATTGTTTTATTCCTTCCTGAAATCCCTCATCCTTATGTTTTAATCTCGACATCCACATACCTTGTCCTTTCACCACATTTTTAAATATCCTCCTGGGATGCATACTGTCTCTATGTAAAATATGATTTCTGTAGCATTCCTTCCTGTAGAGACTGGTGGTGAAGGATAGATTTTGTTCCATAATAACCATGGCATCTAAAAACTCAATCATGTCCAATGAAAATTTAGTAGTGAATCTGACTCACTGATAAGGGTGGCATGAGAGTAGTGATGGATAAAGAATATTATTATAATTCAGTCAAAGCTATGTTTGGAAAAGGGGATGTATATTGTAAAATAACCTTAGGACACATTGGTTCTATAGTTAGGAGTATTCAAATATGGTTGAATGAACATTTAATGAGCTACTCCATTACCACATAGTTAATGCAATTTCTTACAGTAGATCACCCTACTATACCTATGTTGCAAGCATCACCAAAGTTACATAAAAGTTTGGTTGACCCACCCTTTAGGCCGATTGTAGCGGGTAGAGGGTGGGTAACCTAACCATTTTCTATTTTTATTGAGAAACAAGTGAGACCTGTTTTCGATAAATCTGATATTATATTAAAAGACACTAAACATTTTTTACAAGATCTGTATAATTATACCAGTACAAATGTCTTGAGGGAATCTGTTTTGTTAGTAACTATGGGCGTAACATCATTGTTCACAGTCATACCCAATGAACAAGATACTGAGTTTATGAGAAGGTATTTGAGGGAAAGTAGTAGGTATGAAGATAGACATATCAGACTTATATGCAGTTTTATGGAAATAGTACTAAAAAAATAATGTTTTTGTCTTTGAAGGTCAGTATTATTTACAACAACATGGGGTAGCAATGGGTACTAGCTGCGCTAATAGTTATGCAAACTCAGTTGTGGCACAATGGGAAACTGAGAGAGTTTTTTGCACTCATACCTTCAATAAATACATTAAATTTTATCATCGTTTTGTGGACAATGTGTTTTTAATTTGGGAAGGGAATGAGCAACAGTTAAATAATTTTTGGAGTTTCTACATACTATGTCTGATTTCTTCAAATTCACTACTGAATTTTCATTGGACATGATTGAGTTTTTAGATGTCATGGTTATTAGGGAACAAAATCTATCCTTCACCACCAGTCTCTACAGGAAGGAATGCTACAGAAATCATATTTTACAAAGAGACAGTATGCATCCCAGGAGGATATTTAAATATGTGGTGAAAGGACAAGGTATGTGGATGTTGAGATTAAAACATAAGGATGAGGGATTTCAGGAAGGAATAAAACAATTGGAGAATAGCTTGGGGCTAGGGGATACAAATATAATGAAACAAAGGGAATATTGAATGAAGTGAAGGATAGAGAAGGAAGGGTGAAGCCATATTTCAAGGAAGCATGTACAGAGGAAACAGTAATGACTAAGCATAAGAAAGAAGGCTATGGGCATGTTAAGTATACTATGTATTATACTAGCAATGTTAATAGTATAAAGCAGGTTATTAAGAAAAACTGGCCCATTCTACTAACAGATGAGAAGATTGCCAAATTAGTGGGTACGAACCTAAGTTACTGTTATAAGAATTGTCAATCTATGAGAAAGTACTTTGCTATCCTGATAGGGTTACAGCAATGAATAAGGCATGTGAAGGAACATACCCATGTGGTAAATCTAGGTATTGTGAGTATATAGACCCAGAATCTGTAGATGTTTTGCATCCGGTTACTGGGAGATAATATAAATTTAATGCTAGCACCAATTGCAATACTAAACACATACCCCTGGATTCTGCATGCCCTGCACGGGGTGCAGGATTAGTGCAGGAGCTCTAGCAGTCAATGTGTCTGCTGTGCGATCCAGAAACAGCCTGCAGGGGTGTGCACGAGTGCTCCTGCATTAGTCCTGCACAAACTAAGCCCCTGTATGCAAATCACCCCATTTGCAGGAGAAATCCATGCAAATGAGGTGGATTTGTGATCTAGGAAGCTTGAAACCAACCGTGCAGGACTAGTGCAATCTGCAGAAATGTATTTGGTTAGTAGTACATTTATACAAAATCCAAAATGGAGCTTTGACAGCTCTAAATAAAGGCTGCATATCAGGCAGGATGCATGCCAATGGCCACAGCTTACAAAATAAAAAAAATCAACTTTTTTTTTTTTTTCTGATCTTGGCTGTTTAAGCGTAGGGCAGCGGCGCGCAAATGGGATCGGGGGAAAATAATAAAATAAACCTAAAATAAGCATTCTAACTAAATTCACTATTCTGCCATGAAAGTCAATGGCAGCCAGAAGACAACATGGTCAGTGAGTAGTTGTTGCTAAGGGTGGAAGCTCGGTGTGAGACATGTAACTATGCATTAGCAGGCAATCCTATGCAAATGAGGGGAATGATAGTGAATCCCAGTTTTCCCCAGCATGCTAGTCAGGTCCCAACAGTGTAAGAGTAGGAATAGCTTGGTGCAAACCTAGGAGTTATCTGATATCATGGGGAGGGGATCAAACATACTGTAAGTGGATTAGAGCCCTGTGGCTCAGGTTTGCTCCTAGCTAAGCACAGCTAAGCAAGGGGGTGTGTTTGAGTCTGCCTAGCACTCTATACATTGCCTAAGCGTGTGTCCTCACCGCGCACCGGTTTTAAAGGGAAAAAAAAAGTTAAACCAGGAAATAGCAGCTCTGTGCACATTTGAGCACTCTGTTTGAGCGGCACACCCTCGGGCTTAAACAGAAAGGCAATGGGAAGGAAAAACAGCAGTAGGAAGCTAATCTAGGAGAACTAGCATAGCTGGCAGGTGAAATATATCAGAATCAACCAATTACACAGGCAACAGACCAGCCCAACCCAGAACACTACCATAAACTATGCAAACACCTTCCCCTCTGGTTTTTCCCCCACTCTACACCACCGGTGTATACAAGCGGGGAACTTTTAACAAACAAAACAACAAAATGATAGGGGCTGAAATAGCTATCATACAACAACTTGTGGAAGAGGCTGAGGGTGGTGCGTATGTGAATGTTGTCGGCCAACCCACAGTGAGGATACAGAAAAGAATGTACAGACCCAGGGTAACCTACCAGGGGATTCATGAGCTGGAGATAGTGGAGCACTGCAGGGTGGACAGGGACCTCCTACAACAAATCATTGAGCTGTACCGGCCATGCCTGACACACAGAACTGACAGAGGGGAAGCCATCCTAGTGGATGCCAAGGCATGTGTAGGCCTAAGAATACTAGCTAAAGGTACCTTCCAAAGGCCAACTGGGGATATGATGGGGATCTCACAGGTATCATCATCCATGGTACTCCAACAGTTCCTGGATGCCATGTCAGCACATGTTGGTGAGCACGTATATTTCTCCAACACCCATGAGGAGTTGGCCAGCAATATGCAACTGTTTCACCAAATAGCAGAATATCCTGAGGTAGTGGGTGCTATAGACTGCACGCACATATGCATCAAAGCACCACCTGGTGAGCAGGGTAGGGTCTACATCAACCGCAAGAGCTTACCCTCCATCAACTGCTAGGTCATGTGCGATGCCCAGGGCATAATAATGAATGTGTGTGCTGGCTGCCCTGGAAGCTATAATGATTCCCACATCTGGCATCTGATGCAGCTGTACCAGAGATTTGTTAATGGAGACATCCCTCATGGTCAACTAATTGGGGATGCTGGATACGCACTGGCTGATGACACCCTTCAGAAATGCACACACACCCAAACAAGAACTCCATAATGAGGCACACTCATAGATCAGAATTATAGTAGAGTGTGTGTTTGGGATGCTCAGTTCACGGTTCCGGTGCCTGTACACATCCAGTGGAGCCTTACAGTACTCACCAGCTACATGTGCTGAAATTGTCATCGTATATGCCATGCTACACAATATGATTTTGCAGAAACAACTGCAGCAGGAACAGCACGGGGCATGGCCACACAGCCTCCCACAATTTCCAAGGCCAGCACAGGCACAGAGTGACTCAGAGGAGGAATAACCTGAGCCTGCCCCAGTAGGCAGAAGAAGGCATGCCCAGTATGCTCTGGCTTATTCAAAGAGGCAACGCATAGCACATACACTGACACAGGAGGGACCCAGGGAATAACACCTCTCTTTGACTCTCACATACAGTAAAAGGGATGCCAAACATATCACTACCTAAGCTCAACCATCTGTAGGTAGTGTAAAATGTGCATCTGATATAGGCAGCCCTGCAGCACCACCCTCAATACTGAGACACCCACAAGGTAAGTGACTCACACATGCTAGTCAGGGGGGGTTCACATACCCAACAAAGTCACAGCCAGCAGGACAGGTGTAGACAAACACAAACAAAGGCTGTGCTATGGCCTCTGAATGATGCCTCTGGGTAACCTCCCCCCTGGCCTACACAGACAGACTACAGCAGGTCAGGCAGTGGGACATTATTTCTGAAGGGTAGGAAGTCAGACACTAATATGTAGGTAAATCAAACCTAAGAACTGTAGTACACTGATATGCCTCTAGTCAGCATGATAGGTTAGAATACAGAATGAAATGGAGTACCTGACATACCAGTACAGTCATAACAAATGTGTACAAGTATCAAGTGTGCCCTCCATCCTACATAGTAATGCAATAACAGTCAAGTGTGCCCCCCAATCCTGTGTAGAAATGTAGAAACAGTCAGGTGTGCCCACTATCCTACATAGAAATTTAGTAACAGTCAGGTTTGCCCCCCAATCCTGTGTAGATATGTAGAACTAGTCAGGTGTACCTCCCCAATCCTGCATAGGAATGGAGAAACAGTCAGTTGTTCTCCCCCTAACCCTACTTAATTATGTAGTAATGGTCTGCTGTGCCCCCCCCAATGTAATGTACACACATCGTAACAGTCAGGTGTACCCTTCCACAACCCTATGTAGAAATGTAGTAACATGTATATGTGTAGGTCTAATACCAGTGGAGCACAGATGCACAGAGGTGGCCAAGGTAGCAGGATAGGTTGTAGTATCTGCATAATATGCAGGTATGTGAGTGTTAGGTTGGTGTGTGTCCCATATTGTGTGAGAGTGGTCGGTATGTATGCATGTTGAGGTAAGCCTGGTGGCCATTGCTCACTACCACTGATGACAGGGACAAGTCCTCACAACTGCAGTGCCATACACAATACCCATCAATATAACACAAGCTAGCAGTAAGCCATTGCAAATGTATGGTGGTAATATGTGTCATCATCTGAAAGACTGACATGGCATGGGTGTTGGTCTACATATACGAGCAGTACACAGGGGAAAGTACCCCAGACATACAGTATATATGGTGTCACTGTGAAATGGACACACCTTTGGAAACATACATACAGGTATGCCTCACATTATTTGGTCCTGTAGTAGGGGATACTGGTGTTGTTTGCCCAAACATTCACAGATCACAAAGGAGGTAGGACTGATGCACTGGGAAACAGATGATGTACCTGCCCATGCAAGCATAACTGGAATGCCCAATGCATATCTGTGTGTCAGATGCAAGTAGTGTCCATAGCACACATGAACCCAGCTCATGCAAACACCACCCACAGGCACCTCCCTGGTCATATCCCTGCTGTGGGGAATGGGTACAGTAAGACTCCACCTGTATATGGCAATAGCAGTAGGCTGCAGCATGCAGTGCAGGTGTTGCATGCAGGTGTGTCCCTAGTGGTAGGTACCATCTTGCCAGCATCCACACCACCTGAGAAAAACTATTAGGAGGTATTGGCATGAACACCTATCACACCTACCCTGTCACCCCAGGGGAATATACTGTATGGTGGTCTGGGACTGTAGGACTGACAGAATGCAACGGCCTGCCACATCTGGCATGCAGCAAAACCCAATGCCCCACAGGTGTCTACCAAAGGCCTGTGTCTCACACATACAGCCAATACATGTTATGTCACGGACACCCAAATAACAACATAACACACTCCGCATAAGCCATATGCAAGGCCATGTGGACAAACCACAGTAACATGTCCACCATGTCCCACTGCATGAACTGTGGACCAACACTAACACACACCTTAGGGAAAGTATCACAGAATGTATGCATAATGTATGGAAGAGGTTAGAATAACAGAGGTGGGGGTGGGAGCATGGGCAGCATGGAATGTGCAGGGTCTGACACCAAGCTGTGTGCACCACTATCCCTGGCTGCAGACACATACATGGGTGGCTACACACCTGCTCATACACCACAATAGGGTAGATATCCTACCCCATGGCTCCTGCCCCTGGCTGACTTGTTCAAATCTGTATAGCTGGGAGGCATTACCACAGCAAGATAAGCCCATACTGTCATGCTGATGGATGTACAAGTATGGGACACTCTGCCAGTACTGTACCAAGCTGCTGTACCGGATACACATATCCAGTACCAAGTGTCTGCAGCTCCCCTTCCAGAATGGCATACCTTAGCATGAATATGTAGGTGTCTGCCCACAATACAGGACACAGCTGCAGTCACCCTTGTCCCCCAAGACATCACTGTGAGCAAGAATGTCCACCTGACAGTACATGAGGACAGAAAACATCACTGTGTATAACAGTACTTGTCTGAATATCCCTGCTAACAGCAGTACCACACAGCTGAAGCAGGCCAGACGCAATCACCTACAGTATACACTATCCCCTGCACAGTTTTTTCCCATATTGTTAAATGATCGATTGATACCCTGCAGAAACAGTATGCTACCTGTAGGTGTACAACACAAAGATCTGCGCTGCAGTACAAACTAACTGGACTCGATCCACACATTCAGTACAGATGGGCATACTGGGCATGCTCACATGCTTAGAGAAATGAAGGCAATGTCAGTCAACAACATACTGAAAAGACATACTGGGCATGATCCCACACTTAAGACCATGTCTGCAAACACCAGTGGATCAGACATATCTGGCAGTCGCAGATGTTAGTGCAGACACTCCTCAGTATGCACCAGTCATGCTTTGCACACACAGTGGATAGGAATACAGACATATATCTAAGGACAACACACTATAATAAGCCAAAGGTAAACGTACATAGATGTGTGAAAGATGGTGACTGTGACAAGGAGCCATCCAGGCCTGTCCCACCCAGCACACAGCCAAAGGGCCACAACCACATTAAGTTCAGATGTCACTCACTGTAGATACTAGCCACCGGTATCTGTCAGCATTACAGACTATGTGGTGCAAGTGCTAGCTGTGCAACATGACTGTACAAGGAAGTAGTCATCAAGCAGCTGTATACACGTACCTGTGAAATATGACCCTGTGTGTGCCTGCATGTGGTGTGTCAACCTCTAGATGAATGGGTTATGGCCCATGCACACATGCTGTCATCCCCATAGCCCTACTATGACAAGCCTGCTGAGGTCATCCATTGTGAAATACACCTTTGGGAGATTTGTAATCCAGTAATCTCTTTGGCATGTCCTATAACTGCATACTGCTGTAGTGTGATAAACTATTTATTTTTATTTATTTATTTTATTTATTTTATATTTGTTGACTGGGATAGTCCGACTGGATATATGTCCATTTTCAGCGGAGGCCCGGGGAGAAAAGCTCCACATACCAAAAGAGACAGTACATATATCACTGAGTGATAAACTCAGGCAGACATGTTTAGAAAAATATAGACAAAGAATACAGGCAGATATTAATATACACAATATGCAGGCTTTCATCTGATTGGCAAAGATGTATCAGAAAATGTGAACATAGAATACAATCAGATCTCATAATTCACAATGCTTAGACATTCAAATGCTAAGAGGCATAGATACTTGGATAAACAGCAGGTTGGGTAGCAAGACATGTATTAGTGAAGTTGTGAGTCAGGTTTAGAACAAGAGCACAGCCAATGAGATGTGAGGTATTTTTTGAGTTCTGTTTTAAATAGGGGTAGTAAGGTTTCCTTGGTAATGGTAGTAGGGAGTAGATTCCAGATTTTACTGGTTGAGTTGGCAAATATAGTATTGCCTACAGAGTTGTTGGATTTTTGGGTCAGTATCATTAGTTTATCAGATGAGTGTAATGGCCTGGGGGCACATTGAAGGGTGAAAATATTTTTGAGGGCAGGGGTGTTATCAGGTTGATAGAGCATTGTATGCACTACTATAAGCTGGTTGAACTGTAGAAGGGCAGGATACTCTAGCCATCCCAGTGCTCTGAGGCCCTGGCAATGGTGGTTCCTAAAAGCCATGCCTGTAGTGAGTTTGGCTATATGATTGTAACATCCTGATAATTTGTTGAGATTGGTTTTGGATAGGTTGGTGAGTACAGGGGAGGCATACATAAGGGTAGAGAGGAGGTGTGATCTTGCAATAGCTACACTAGCTATGGGGATGATGAAAGGTTTGGCTCTGTAGAGGGAGCCAAGTTTTTTGTTAATGGACTTAATAGTGTGATTGACAAGTTTATCAAATTTAAGGTTGTTTTCTATTATTACGCCTAGAAGCTTTGTATGGTCATCATGGGCAATAATGGTGTAATTGATAGATTTGATGTTGAAGGAAGGAGGAGGAATTCTATGGTAAGGGGCGAAAAGTAGTAGCTTGGTTTTGTTAGGATTTAGAAGCAGGCGGCAATTAGCTAGCCATGTTTCTACTGTGCTGAAAGTGGTTTGAATGAGGGTTAGAAGTTGTGTAAGAGGGGAGTCGGAGCATATTAGCATTGAGTCATCTGCATATTGGATGCAGGTAGCTCCTGGGATGGTGGTGTGCAGATCATTGATAAAGATAGAGAAAAGAAGGAGACCTAGTATGGACCCTTGTGGGACACCTAGGGTTAGAGGAAGTTGGGATGACAGCTTGCTCTGCCATAAGACAGCCTGCTGTCTACCATTTAGGTAGGAGTGAAACCATAGTATTGCGTGTTGGTCTAAACCGATGGTTTGTAGGGTATTGAACAGTAGCTGATGATCGACCATATCAAAAGCTTTTGAGAGATCTAGGAAGAGTGCTGAAGATACTTTGTTGTTGTTACAATGAAGATTGCTGACATTAGAGAAAGATAGAAGAGCCATGGTAGTACTGTGGAATGGCCTAAAGACATGTTGAGAGTCGGTGAGCTTTCCGTATTGAATAAGAAAGTGCATGATTTGTCTGTGTATGCATCTTTCCATGATTTTAGCTAGTGGTGAAAGAATGGCTATAGGTTTAAAGTTAGATAATTCTGTGGAACTTCCTCCTTTATGGAGAGGTATAATGTGATATTTTTCATATTGCTGGGATGGATTCTTCTGAGATGGATCTGTTAATCAGAATAGAAATGGGAAATGCTATGGCATCAGCTGCTTTTTGAAGATATTCAGCTGGGAGGTGGTTGGCAGCTGGTGTAGTAGGTTTTAGCTTTTTGAGTAAGGTCTGGATCAGGTTGGTAGGTATTGTTTGAAAGGTAAAGGTGGGTTGGGTACTGGGTGGATCAGGGCTAGATGTGCCAGAGCTGGTGCTTGTGTCCGATGGAGTGAGATGGGTAGCTAGAGACTGGATAGTTTCAGTAAAGCAAGAGTTGAAGCTGTTTGCAATTTCAACAGGGGATTTATCAAGGGAAGCTGATGGGGTAGGAGTGGCAGAATAGCCTGGGTGGAGAAGATTGTTAATACCATCCCAGAACGTTTGAGGTTTTAGCTATTTTTGTTGTAGGAGGGTGTGGTGATTTTTTTGTCTAAAATGACAGATTTTTTTGTCTGGTTCCTTAGCTGCCAGCATTTTACTTGGTCCATAGGGACTTTGGTAACATGCCACCAGGCCCAGGCATTGTTTCTTAGTTTAATTGTGTTGTTTTGTTTCTTTAGATAGCCACGGTGCAACTGTGTTTTTTACATGATTGATAGTTAGGTAAGAGTTCCAATCCCAGACATGGCAACTGTGTGTGTGTGTGTGTGTGTGGGGGGGGGGGGGGGTGTGGGTGTGTGTGTGTGTGCAGAGCAATGCTTTTTTGAGTAGTCACACTCCCTACAATTCAAATGCTCTACTTTGATAAGGCTGCTAATTTCATCTACCTAGAAATACAACCACTGGGAAGGTTATAGCCCAGTAATCTCCATAGCACATCCCATAACTGTATACTGCTCTAGTGTGATACAATAGTTAGGTAGGAGTTCTAATCCCAGACTTGGCAAGTGTGTGTGTGTGTGTGTGTGTGTGTGTGTGTGTGTGTGTGTGTGTGTGTGTGTGTGTGTGTGTGTGTGTGTGTGTGCATGTCTATCACTGTGTAGACAGTAATTCCTTTTAGGCTACTCACACTCCCTACAATTCGAATGCCCTACTTTGTCAAGGCTGCTGATGTCATCCACCTAGAGATACACCTCTGGGAAGGTTGTAGCCCAGTAATCACCATAGTGTGTCCCATAACTGCATACTGCTGTAGTGTGATACAATAGTTAGGCAGTAGTTCTAATCCCAGACTTGAGAAGTGTGTGTGTGTGTGTGTGTGTGTGTGTGTGTGTGTGTGTGTGTGTGTGTGTGTGTGTGTGTGTGTGTGTGTGTGTGTGTGTGTGTGTGTGTGTGTGTGTGTGTGTGTGTGTGTGTGTGTGTGTGTCTGTCTGTGTAGAGAGCAATTCCTTTTAGGCTACTCACACTGCCTACAATTCGAATGCCCTACTTTGTCAAGGCTGCTGATGTCATCCACTTAAAAATACACCTCCACCTCTGGGAAGGATGTAGCCTAGTAATCTCTGTAGCGCATCCCATAACTGTATACTGCTGTAGTGTGATACAATAGATAGGTGGGAGTTCTAATCCCAGACTTGGCAAGTGTGTGTGTGTGTGTGTGTGTGTGTGTGTGTGTGTGTGTGTGTGTGTGTGTGTGTGTGTGTGTGTGTGTGTGTGTGTGTCTGTCCCTGTCTGTGTAGGGAGTAATTCCTTTTAGGCTACTCACACTCCCTACAATTCAAATGTCCTACTTTGGCAAGGCTGCTGATGTTATCCACCTAGAAATACACCTCTGGGCAGGTTGTAGCCAGATAATCTCCGTAACATGTCCCATAACTGCATACAGCTGTAGTGTGATAAAATAGTTAGGTAGGCATTCTAATCCCAGACTTGGCAAGTGTGTGTGTGTGTGTGTGTGTGTGTGTGTGTGTGTGTGTGTGTGTGTGTGTGTGTGTGTGTGTGTGTGTATAAAGAACAATGCATTTTAGGCTAGTCACACTCAGTACAATTCAAATGCCCTACTTTGGTAATCCTGTTGATGTCATTCACTGTGATATACACCTTTGGGGAAGGGGCACTCCAGCAGTCCCTGTGGTGTGTCCTATAACAGCATCATGCTTCTGTATAGGGAGCAATGCATTTTAGGCTAGTCACACTCAGTACAATTCAAATGCCTACGTTAGCAATCTTGCTGATGTCATTCACTATGAAATACACTTTTGTGGAAGGAGAACTCCAGTAATCTCTGTGACACGTCCTATAACAGTGTAGTGCTGTAGTGTAATATACTAGTTAGTTAGGAGTTCTAATCCCAGGCATGACAGGTGTGTGTGTCTGTGTTTGTCATACGTATCCTTTGTGGAGGTGGTTGTGAGTGTGTAACAACTGGACTCAATGTGGAGCGGGTTTTGCAAACTTATATGGTGGGCCAAGTATATATCACAATGTCCACCATACAGGGATAACAGATGTGAAATAGCCATGAGGCTGGGGTGCAAATCCATACCCCTAAATGTGACATCAATGCCAGCTGAACAACATTAGCAACCCTTGTATTACCCTGGGAACACTCTCAACCCATGTCTCACACACACACACACACACACACACACACACACACACACACACACACACACACACACACACACACACACACACACACACACTTGCCTAGGCAACAGCCATTATGTTGGTAGTACCCAGCATATTGCCCACTTATAGAAACCATGGTGTGATTGCAGTGGGTGGCAGAGGGCATGGCACCCTGTCCATCGGTCCAACAGGCATGTACATGCCGACAGTGCACCTCCCCCATGTTCCCCACTGGACAACTACAACACTTGTGGTGCCATCAAATGTAACCCAGAAAGGACATAACATGCCTGAAACACAAGCTCTTTATGGACAGATGACACTGACACCAAGGAATACCGGTATCATGCTATCAATGTAGGTGCAGGGTTAACCTGATTTCCATTAACAGTTCCCGCCACATGAGGCCAGGACTGGCACATCTGATGATAACAATCTGTGTACACAACATGGGCCAGGCACCCCAGGTACAGTTCCACATGTCACTGTACAGGTATGTGGGAGGTGGGCACATCCCAGACACTATCCATATCATGGAATAAGGAACACATACATGGCTAGCAATGCACAGCATAGGCCACACACAATAGTCACTGAGGTGACTGGATGGGGAATACAATACCCATTTGTGTGGGCAACTCCAGACACTACACCCCTGAGCCACATTGCAGACCATTGTCATGTGGCCTGATGCCAAGGTATACCTATCACCTAGCCTTGTATAGCCGTCTGGCACCGTTTACTTCAACACACCCATGAAGCAGTACACCCATGCATGTCAGTACTGACACCTGTGTCTATGTGTGAGGTGTATGATGCATATGACCACATTCACAATCACTACAACCCCCATTGGCATACTGAGGCATGCTGTCTGATGTCAGACACCTCCACATAACTTTTGCACATATAACCTCCGTATGACCCCTGTGGTGCATGTGAGACCTGCACAGTACTGTGTCTTGGCAATCCCACTCATGATGAGTTGTATTCCTGGCTCTGCCAAGTGTGTCAGTGTGTGGCCTCTGCATGAATTACAGCCCTCTTCTAGCTGATTGCATGTGGAACAGCTGAGGTAACATTCTCATAGCCAATTGCAGGGAAACACACATCAGTATCTAGGAACATCATGTTGGTGTTGGGCCTTTCATTCACTGTGAGCAGGAACTCAATCTGTTTTTTTGGCAAACAGCATATCAGATGGATTGGGGATTTACCTCTAACAACATACACTGTGGAACCAGGCCAACACACAGGAGGGGGATGTGCCTGACATGACTACAGTAAGTGCTGCTATACTGCATTTGGAGTAATGTTGGTTTAACAGGGTGTTTGTGGATATGGCTGTCCTACATGTTTTCATACCTGCCATGTCAGTGCTGTGTTCATAGGTTCATAGGTTCATAGGTTGGTACTAGGCTATCAGCCCTAGGGCCTATACAAGCCTAGCCATAACAATTCCCTGGCTATTTCTTCCCACATTATTTACTTTCCTGGACCCATGTCTAGCAGGGCGACTGACGTGATCCCTGGGGTGAATTTCCTTTCTCCCATCCAATCGTCAAGGTTCCTCTTGAAGAGGTCCAAAGAGGCACTCTGCTTGACATGTATGGACAATCTATTCCAGAGTCTGGGGAGTCTCTGGGTCAGGAACCTATCCCTCCAGCATGTTTTGTTTATTGTGATGACAAGGTTTAGATCCCTGGAGCGTGTAGCTCTGAGGGATTGGGATTTCTTTAAGTGTAGCATGTCCAACAGCTCTGGGTTTGACATGGCCTTGTATGTTAAGCAGAGATTGCCTCTGAGTAGACGATATGCGACAGAGTATAGCTGGAGTTTTTTAAGGCAGTCAGCGTAGGGCATCTGCTTTAGGCCTGTGATTCTTTTAGTGAGGTATTTCTGAGGCCTTTCCAGTTGTTGTAAATGTTTATGAGGGAACACCCATCTGTAGGGTCATCTGCAGATTGGCCAGTGTGTGGTGCCTTTTGCTTCAGGTGTTACCCACAGAGCACCTATCTGTGAACTGCAGAAAGTAGTGTGAGGATTGCAGTCTGTAGATGGTGACAGCCGTGAGAGTTACTGACTTCATATCCCACATAGGACATTTGTTGCAACAAACCCTGTTACAACAGTACATGTATGAGGTTATGACAGCAACATGTCAATATTGACTCTGTGTATGTGCCTCCAGCCACAACCCTGTCAACCTTTGTACATATGTAAAGAAGTAAGGGGTGCATATGTGCTGTGCACAATAATTAGTGACATCATATCTGATAACAAGCCAGTGAGATATCAGTCTGCTACACATGTTACGTATATTAGGGGTTATATTTGATGACATAACCTGGACATTCTGTGGTTGTGTGTACAGTACTGAGGTCAGTGTATGTATGGTGATTGTCAGCAGTGTGTGTATTGTTAATGTGTACCTTGGCCTGTGTACAGACTGTGGTAGATGTCATTGTTCTTGGTCCTGTTCTGTTACCCTATTGCTTGACATGTTTGTAGGACCATACACGCACATGTCCCACACCACAGACAGGCATTGGAGAACATTGTGTAACGGCCCAGTATATGTAGGGTTAGTGTGTGAGTGGCACATATGATGTTGGTGTTGAGCAGATAGTCCATATACTGTAATAATACGCTAGCATACCATATGTGGCTGTAGCTGTGTTCACTTAGGTTGTGGCTATACACTTTCACACAAGTGTATGTTACTCTTTGCTGTGGCATACCTGTAGAGCCTGCTATATATGCAGGTACATGTGCATTCCCCCCATAGGAAATGTAGGCCAGTGTTGAGCCGGTCTGCCTGTAGCCTCTACAGTACTTTGTTACATGCCTAGCAGCTTAGTGTACTTACCCAGTGAGATGTAATGTCCAGATACTTGCCAGATGTACTGCTTCCGGGCCACCATAACAGTCATGTATGTCAGACAGGGCAGTGGGATGCTGTACAGATATATGCAAATATCTAGTGGGTAGTATGTGGCCATGGCACCTCTGTACAAGCAGTTATTATGTGGCAGGACAGGCAGGGATGTGTGAATGCATAACCTATGGGGGCACATGTATACCAGTAGTCACGTGTTATACCCATCTGCATGGCTGTTAACATCCACATTGTCAGGACTGGTCCACATATCTTGCACTAAGGGGTTATGTGTATACCTCTGGACTGTCCAGAGTGTGTCAGACTGTCCACATATATTAGCCATTATCTCTGCTGTAGTCCACAGGAGCATTACGTGCTAGCAGTGGTACTGTACTATGATGTCCTTAGGATGTCTGTCAGTAGCCAATGGTGCACATGTTAAATGCAGATGTGACCTCACACACACACCATGTCTGTGAAGACATTCCCTATTACAGTAACAATAGTCTATAAATATACCTGACATCCCCTTGCACTATGAAGTTGGGACTATAGGGGCTGAGCTAGGGCTACACTCTATGTTCAGTACATATGGTGAAGATATATGTACATATAATTATCCGGATATCTATATAGACATACAAATATACATATCGACATACATAGATGGATATGTATATGTACATAGCTATACAAATAAACACCCAGATATATACATATACAGGGCAATATATGTCTACACATATACAGATAGAGATACATATGCACATATATGTATGGCTATCTACATATATATTGACAGTACTAGGTATATCAGAATAGATATGTATGCACATATAGTTATTGATATCTACATATATACCAACATAACTAGGTATATCTGTACACATAGAATATAGATACATATATATAGCTATATATATATATATATATATATATATATATATATATATATATGCATATACATATATCTATATATACATATATCTAAATATAAATACATGTACATGGGAGCGCTACAGAATCATGAAAGCCCAAAGTCCTGAAGACCATCAGGGGTGAGCTGCCTTAAGGTATATGGATGTACATTACCATACAATCCACCTTGGTTAAATGCAGGCCTACTTCCACCTGCCATACAGACTGTTCTGCTTGTCAGTGTGCTTGTGATGGTGTCAGTTGTGCCTTGCTATGTAACAGTTACAAACCATTGTGTCAACTGAGGTCTTTACCCCCTAGGGATTGTCTACAGAGTGCAGATAGAGGCTGCTGAACTATACATCTGCATTACTTACTGTTGATTTTTTGGTATCCTGTGGCCCAGTCTGTCTTTACAATTGTACTACTTGATGGCCTTGTCCTGGACAGCAACATTTGTTAACTTATCTAGACTACTGTATTAGTATAACTATTTCACAGTTGCATTACTCAGTTTATATGGATGTCCGTGTCTAAACAGCTATACCACATGGCATATACAACTGTAATAGTACACAAATAAAGTTTTCCTGCTTGTGCAAACCTGTGTGTGGTGTTATATCCTTTAATTTCTCTGTGGGTATTTGTTGCAGGCAATGATTGTCATTTGTATGGGTGGCTCATACAGTCTCCAGTTGGTAAGGTGGTAACTGTAGGAATAGTGGCTGTTCCATATTGTGTGCATCTACTACATATGTATCTTACTATACATATCTCATTGTGTGCATGTGTAGTTACATATATTTTATATATATATATATATATATATATATATATATATATATATGTGTATATATATATATATATATATATATATATATATATATATATATATATATATATATATATATATATATATATACATATGTGTGTATTTATATATATATATATATATATATATATATAGATATATATATATATATATATATATATATATATATAGGTTCATAGGTTCATAGGTTGATACTAGGCTATCTGCCCTAGGGCATTTATAAGCCTAGCCAGAGTGTGTTTGGCTTTCGCCACCCTTTTAGATTAGTTGACTGTGCCTCTGTATAGTAGGTCACAGAAGGTAGCCCTTTTAAAGTTAGTTTACTGTACCTCTGTCAAGCAGGGACACAGAAGAGATCCCACAGGTAATCTTATGATCTCCCATCCACTCGTCAAGATTTCTTTTGAAGAGGGTCAGTGAGGGGCTCTGCCTAACATGGATTGGGATTTTGTTCTAGAGTGAGGGGAGCCCTGGGATATGAATCTGTCCCTCTAGCATGTCCTATTTATTTCTGTGCTGAGGTTCAAGTCCCTGGAGCATGTAGCTCTAAGGCATTTGGATTTCCTGAGGTGAAGCATGTCCATTAATTCTGAGTTGGACATGGCTTTATACGTCAGACACAGATCGCCTCTGAGTAAGCGGTACACAACTGAGTAGAGCTGAAGTTTCTTTAGCCGAACTGCATAGGGCATCTGTTTGAGCCCCTTGATCCACTTGGTGAGGTACTTTTGGGGTCTTTCCAGTTGCTTCAGGTGTCGAGTAGGGTACATCCCAAATGGGGCATTGTATTCAATTATGGGCCTGATAAGTGATGAGTAGAGGGGCACAATGACCTCTCTTGATTTACATGTGAACCCTTTCGTGATAAGGTGGGCTATATAGAAGGTCTATCTAACCACTTTGGCAATGTGATTGTCAAAGGAGAGATTGCTATCTACTTGGGTCCCCAAGTTCCTAATTACTTCTTCCATACTTAATGGATTACCACCTATGTGGTAATTTGTGGGCACTTTGTTTTTCCCAAAGGGGATGACTATGCACTTTTTGGCATTTAGATTTAGGCCATGGCTCTGGCACAAGTTATCCATCCCTGTGAGACCCTTTTGGAGGATGCTTGTGTCAGCTGGAGAGTTGATTATGGCACCCAGTTTGCAGTCATCTGTGAACTTGGTCAGCCATAGTCCACCCATGTTAGCCTGTACCTCGGAGAAATATATACCGAACAAGAGAGGTCCCAGGACTGAGCCTTGTGGGACGCCACTTGTAACTGGTTTAGAGTCTGACATGGCACCTGCTATTCTGACCATGTGGGTTCTATCCCTGAGCCAGTTTGCAGCCCATCTTGTGACACAGGGGTTGATATTTAAGCTGGTGAGCTTATTTATGATGCCCGAGTGGGGTATTGTGTCAAAGGCTTTTGCGAGGTCTAGGTAGGCTGTGTGGACTACCTTCCCTTCATATATGGCTTTGGTAACTGTTTCAAAGAAGTTGACCAGGTTCAAGAGGCAAGATCTGCCCTTAACAAAGCCGAATTGGGTAGGATCCAGTGTCTGGGGGTTTCCAATGTCTTTGTTTATGATTTCCATGATGATACTCTCCATAGCTTTGCAGACCAGGCTAGTCAGGCTTATAGGACAATAGTTTCCAGGGTCTGTTGTGGCACCACCATTGTGGAGTGGGACCATTGTTGCTGTACGCCATTCCTTGGGTACATATCCTGTGGTAAGGCTGAGATTAAACAGTGACTTTATATGAGGGTTTAGTTCTTCTTAGAGCTCATGTAAGACACAGCCTGGGACACCGTCTGGTCCCATTGATGCTGTGTTTTTTGCTTTGGAGAGGGCATCTCTCTCCTGTGCATCTGTCATCTCAGGAAGGCTACACTCTGTTGGGATAGACATTTGCTCTTTTGGGGGGGGGGGTTGCACTGAACCTTTCTGCCAGGATGTTGGCAATGTCTGTGGGTTCAGATTATTTTTTGTCATTTTGCACTAACTCAGAGCATATCTGGGAGTTGCCTCTCAGGTTCCTGACATAACTAAAGAAGGCCTTGCGATTATCTTTAGTGTCTTGTGCAATTTTTCTTTCGAAGCTGGCCTTAGATGATTTTATGAGGGATCGTAGTTTCCTGCTAGTACTGATCAGAGACGCCTTCCCTTTTTGGAATTTTGCTCTATCATGTAGTAGCTTTCTCCTTCTGTTGTATAGCTTATTTATGGCCAGGGTCCACCAGACAGGTCTCCTGCCTTTGGAGGAGTGAGTCTTGGTTTTATTTGGGATAGCATGCTCCATGCATTCCTGTAGGTGTCCATAGAATGCTTTTGTAAAGGATTCTGCATTTTGGGCCATATTTTCCACTGGTCCGGGGGCTTTGAAGGATTCAACCTTAATTTTGAGAAGTGTAAAGTTTGCTTTTGAGAAGTTCTTCACCATGGTTTCCTTGGCTGGGGGTGGGGACGGAATATGGATGTCCAGTGAAATTAGTTTATGGTCTGATCTTTCCAATGAGGGGTATACCTCTGGTGTGGAACATAGAGACCCCATGTTGGTGATGACCAGATCCAATATGTTTTCCCCTCTTGTGGGAGTGGTGACCAGTTGTTCCATAGCATTTGAGTTTAAAATTCTAGGAAGCATTGGGCGAGGGTGTTTGGGCTTGAGTAGTTTTCCCAATCAATGTTTGGGTAGTTGAAGTCACCCAATATATAATGGTGTTTGGAGAGACCTTCATATTCTCCAGTGTTCTCAGGAAAGCCAAGTGAGGTTCCTGTGTTTGGGAGGGTGGTCTGTAGCAGGCTACAAACTGAAAGGCAGTTTTGCCCACTGTTAGTTGCACATGGATGGTCTCCGATGCTTCGTGCAGTGCCACTAACCTGGAGGTGTGGGTATCTTTGATAAATATGGATACTCCCCCTCCTTTTGTGGTTCGGTCCGAGTTTTGGGGACAAAAAGCATGGTATGAAGTATAACCTGTTAGTGCTGGGATGCTCTTGGGAACCTTGAACCAGGTGTCTGTTACTGCACAGATATTGATATTCTCCATACTGAGGAGAGTCTCGAGTGCATACATCTTGAGGTTTAGACGTCTGGCATTGAGCAGCATTACCCTTAGTTTTTTTTTCTTTGTGTTGTCTATGGAGGTGGGTTTGTCTTTTGAGCCTTGCCTAAAAAAGGCACTATGGGGGAGGCAAGAGCCTTTGCCAGTATTCGAAAACCCAGGGATGACAGGTGCAAGCCATCCCTAGTGAAACAACATGGCTTGTCCAGCATGCCATCCCAGGCTGACAGACACTGGATGCCCTTTGAATGACGCCAATACTTCAGCCAATTGTTAAAATTGATCATTTTGTCTTTATACTGTGGCATCATTCTTGGTGAGGGTAAGATGCTACTCAAGGTCAGGGTCATACCAGCATGGGCTACAAGATCAAAGAGCTCCTCTATGTCTCTTTTCATGTAGTCCAGAGAGATACATCTCAAGTCATTCACACCAGCATGGACAATGACGGAATCATATTTGTACTTGCTTTGGAGTGACCTGAGTGTTTGTGTTATGTGGCGGATCCTGGCACCCGACAGGCAGCTTACAGTGACCTTCTCCTTGTTCAGCCTGGTGAGTGGGACGTCAGTGTGTCTGACAATAGAGTCACCTATTACAAGTGTATTAGGTGTGTTGTTTAGCCTTAAAGGCTGTGACTGTGTGACACACTGACTTTGTGAGCTATGTGCTACATGGGTATTGTTTCGTGGTAGGGGTTGCTTGGATGTCTGCTTTGAAGGTCTCTGCTGCTTAGGCAGATTTTTATTTAGAGCCTCCGAGTATGTTTTTGTGTGTTTATGTGTTTGGTTTGCTGATGCGATAGGTCTATGTGAAACTGGATTTGTGGTGTGTGTGGTTACCTTCTCCTCCTGACAGGCTGTGCCAGTACTGGGTTGAGAAAGCTTAGCCTCCAGTTTGGCTATATAGTTGCATCTCTCACATATATTTGACCTTGTTGGGAGGAGGAGAGGGTGGTCTGTATACATAAGGCAGTTGTAACATTGCCTCAAGATTCCCAGATTCACCAGCTGGACTGGAGAGTAAACCCAAAACTGACCTTTGGACATGCCTGAATAATATAGGGAACTACTTATTGACTGATCGGAAAGAACCAATAGGGAGCAAGTACTTAAAAGGAGTATAAGAGGATGTAGTGCTTAAGTGTATTAGTGTTTACCTATGAGATTACTTATACGATCAAGTGCAGGGCTTTAGAATGAAAATAGAGTGCTTATTTTGAGATTTAGAGCAGTTCTAAGGGAAAAAGTGAAGAGCAGACTTTGTGGAGCTGGGAATAGTTTAAACCTGTTTAAGTGGCGCTGCCCGACACTGCTCTCTGCGCAAGACCGCACAAAAAGAGAGTTGCAGGGTTTTAAGAGAGAGAGATCAAGGAGTTTGGAATTGACACAAAATGGCCAATAAAACTACAGTTTCTAGGCAGTAACCACTCCTACAGGGACAGGCAGGCTGATCAGTGTTAACCACTGCCACTGGTGAACATAGAGACTTCCCTTTAGCCCAAGCAAACACTGGCCTCCAAGAAACTTACAAACAGTTCAGAACAGCAACTCTGAAACTGAACTCTCTTTTAAATTATAGAAAGTGTGAAAATATCAAGATTTTTTTGTTTTTTTGTTTTTGTTTGAGGAAAGCACACAAACACAAGTAGTAAACTAGTCAGAACAGTGCAATAAATAACCCCAACATCTGTGTGCTAGGTCAGAGGCAGGAAAAAGACAATTTAAGAAAAAACTATTTTAAATTAAGTGCAACACAAAAAATGCAATAAAACAGGCACTAGGTATGTTCTAAATACTGTTTCTAACACAGATATCAACTTTTGCAATCAAGAAAACACCGAAAAGTAGGTGGCAGTGCAGTTTTTCTAAGAAATAAATCACAAGAAAATACTTAAAATCTCAAAAGTGGCTCCTTTCTTCTCTCAGCGTTTTCTCCTCTTGGTAGGTGCTTCAGTAACAACGATCAAGCCTGGAAAGATGCTAAACCACGGGGCTGCAGGGTTTTAAGAGAGAGAGATCAAGGAATTTAGAAGTGACCCAAAATGGTGAATAAAACTACAGTTTCTAGGCAGTAACCACTCCTACAGGGACAGGCAGGCTGCTCAGTGTTAACCACTGCCACTGGTGAACACAGAGACTTCCCTTTAGCCCAAGCAAGCACTGGCCTCCAAGAAACTTACAAACAGTTCAGAACAGCAACTCTGTAGCTGAACTTTCTTTTAAATTATAGAAAGTGGGAAAATAGCAAGATTATTTTGTTTTTTTCTTTTTGTTTAAGGAAAGCAGAGACACACAAGTAGCAAACTAGTCAGAACAGTGCAATAAATGACCCCAACACATGTGTGCTAGGTCAGAGGCAGGAAAAATGCAATTTAAGAAAAAACTATTTTAAATTAAGTGCAACACAAAAAATGCAATAAAACAGGCTCTAGGTATGTTCTAAATACTGTTTCTAACACAGATATCAACTTTTGCAATCAAGAAAACACCGAAAAGTAGGCGGCAATGCAGTTTTTCTAAGAAATAAATCACAAGAAAATACTTAAAATATCAAAAGTGGCTCCTTTCTTCTCTCAGCATTTTCTCCTCTTGGTAGGTGCTTCAGCAACAACTATCAAGCCTGGAAAGACACCAAAACCATGCGGCTGCAGGGTTTTAAGAGAGAGAGATCAAGGAGTTTGGAATTGACCCAAAATGGCCAATAAAACTACAGTTTCTAGGCAGTAACCACTCCTACAGGGACAGATAGGCTGCTCAGTGTTAACCACTGTCACTGGTGAACACAGAGACTTCCCTTTAGTCCAAGCAAGCACTGGCCTCCAAGAAACTTACAAACAGTTCAGAACAGCAACTCTGTAACTGAACTTTCTTTTAAATTATAGAAAGTGGGAAAATAGCAAGATTTTTTTTTTTTTGTTTTTGTTTAAGGAAAGCAGAGACACACAAGTAGCAAACTAGTCAGAACAGTGCAATAAATATCCCCAACACATGTGTGCTAGGTCAGAGGCAGGAAAAATGCAATTTAAGAAAAAACTATTTTAAATTAAGTGCAACACAAAAATGCAATAAAACAGGCTCTAGGTATGTTCTAAATACTGTTTCTAACACAGATATCAACTTTTGCAATCAAGAAAATGCCAAAAAGTAGGCAGCAATGCAGTTTTTCTAAGAAATAAATCACAAGAAAATACTTAAAATCTCAAAAGTGGCTCCTTTCTTCTCTCAGCTTTTTCTCCTCTTAGTAGGTGCTTCAGCAACAACTATCAAGCCTGGAAAGATGCCAAAACCATGCGGCTGCAGGGTTTTAAGAGAGAGAGATCAAGGAATTTAGAAGTGACCCAAAATGGTCAATAAAACTACAGTTTCTAGTCAGTAACCACTCCTACAGGGACAGGCAGGCTGCTCAGTGTTAACCACTGCCACTGGTGAACACAGAGACTTCCTTTTAGCCCAAGCAAGCACTGGCCTCCAAGAAACTTACAAACAGTTCAGAACAGCAACTCTGTAACTGAACTTTCTTTTAAATTATAGAAAATGGGAAAATAGCAACTTTTTTTTGTTTTTTTGTTTTTGTTTAAGGAAAGCAGAAACACACAAGTAGCAAACTAGTCAGAACAGTGCAATAAATGACCCCAACACGTGTGTGCTAGGTCAGAGGCAGGAAAAATGCAATTTAAGAAAAAACAATTTTAAATTAAGTGCAACACAAAAATGCAATAAAACAGGCTCTAGGTATATTCTAAATACTGTTTCTAACACAGATATCAACTTTTGCAATCAAGAAAATGCCGAAAAGTAGGCAGCAATGCAGTTTTTCTAAGAAATAAATCATAAGAAAATACTTAAAATCTCAAAAGTGGCTCCTTTCTTCTCTTAGCATTTTCTCCTCTTGGTAGGTGCTTCAGCAACAACTATCAAGCCTGGAAAGATGCCAAAACCACGCGGCTGCAGGGTTTTAAGAGAGAGAGAGATCAAATAGTTTGGAAATGATCCAAAATGGCCAATAAAACTACAGTTTCTAGGCAGTAGCCAGTCCTACAGGGACAGGCAGGCTACTCAGTGTTAACCACTGCCACTGGTGAACACAGAGACTTCCCTTTAGCCCAAGCAAGCACTGGCCTCCAAGAAACTTACAAACAGTTCAGAACAGCAACTCTGTAACTGAACTTTCTTTTAAATTATAGAAAGTGGAAAAATAGCACTTTTTTTTTTGTTTGTTTTTGTTTAAGGAGAGCAGAGACACACAAGTAGCAAACTAGTCAGAACAGTGCAATAAATGACCCCAACACGTGTGCTATGTCAGAGGCAGGAAAAATGCAATTTAAGAAAAAACAATTTTAAATTAAGTGCAACAAAAAAATGCAATAAACAGGCTCTAGGTATTTTCTAAATACTTTTTCTAACACAGATATCAACTTTTGCAATCAAGAAAATGCCGAAAAGTAGGCGGCAATGCAGTTTTTCTAAGAAATAAATCACAAGAAAATACTTAAAATCTCAAAAGTGGCTCCTATCTTCTCTCAGCATTTTCTCCTCTTGGTAGGTGCTTCAGCAACAACTATCAAGCCTGGAAAGACAACAAAACCACACGGCTGCAGGGTTTTAAGAGAGAGAGATCAAGGAGTTTGGAATTGACCCAAAATGACCAATAAAACTTCAGTTTCTAGGCAGTAACCACTCCTACAGAGACAGGCAGGCTGCTCAGTGTTAACCACTGCCACTGGTGTACACAGAGACTTCCCTTTAGCCCAAGCAAGCATATATATATATATATATATATATATATATATATATATATATATATATATCTGTAGCTGCATATATGTGTCAGTGTATATGTATCCTAGGGATGGCTATGTCATATCTGGTCCTGGTTATGGGATCTGCAACACTTGGTAGTGTATTGCAGGGTGGACGTGTTTGGCTGAGGGGGGTATACCAATTCGTACAAGGCGTATATTGTTTGGGGCCTCTCAACCCCATTACCAGTGCATGTGGACATATATTTTTTTTTATTTTCCCACTGTTATCTACAGATGTATGTCCGTATATACCTATATATAGATATATATATCTGCTTACATAAATATAACTATGTCTGTATATACCTAGATATATATATATATATATATATATATATATATATATACTTACATATATATAACTTTCTGTATATATTTAGACATATAGATGTAGTCATATATATCTATAGATGTAGGCATTTGTATATATATCTGCATATATATATGTTTTATCTATTTAGATATTAATATATATACACTCACACATACATCTACATCTTGAAATACATTTCCTGTACTGTTGAATGACTGGGCTGGATGATACCTATATATAGATATATATATATATATATAGATATATATATCTGCTTACATAAATATAACTATGTCCGTATATACCAAGATATATATATATATATATATTTATATATATATATATATATATATATATATATATATATATATATATATATATATATATATATATATATATATATATGCTTACATATATATAACTTGCTGTATATATTTAGACATATAGATGTAGACATATATATCTATAGATGTAGGCATTTGTATATATATCTACATATATATGTTTTATCTATTTAGATATTCATATATATACACTCACACATACATCTACATCTTGAAATACATTTCCTGTACTGTTGAATGACTGGGCTGGATGATATGTTTGTGAAAACATCAGAGTTATGTGTATCTGACATGTCTTAGTGGTAAATCACTTTGGCTATAGTGTGCAGGGTCCTGGGTTCAAGACTTGCAACGGCTGTTTAATTTGTTGCTGGGCAGACCAAGGGCCATTGGATACAGAGTGATTAAGACACATTTGAGCAGTTGTAAGCAGGTTTGCACAGGTTTGCATGGAGGTAAGCACTGCTCACTTTCGGTTACAGTTTTTTATACTCAGCTTCTAAATTGCTTAACCAGTGTAGGCATTGCTTACCCCCATGCAAACAGGCTTAAACCCGCTTACTGCCGCTTAAAAGTGCTTACTCCTGCTTACCCCCATGCTAAATTCTTTAAAAGAAAAGAAAAAAGGCTTGAAAGGAAAGTGGTGAACAAAGGGCACAAAGAGGGAAAGACAGTAGGGTAATGGCTAGAGATGTGCAGGAATGGTGTGGGGAAGGAGCATACCTACCCATTTCTTCTACAGCAACAGCTGTGCATATACACTGAATTTGGAGGTAGAATTGGACACTCAAACCCCTGGGAGGGGGTAAGGACAACAATAATAAGTTGTGATGCCAATTAGACCAGACTGCATGTGTCCAGTAGACATGTGTGCAACATGGACAGCAATGTATGGGGTAAGATTTTTTGGGGGGAACAGATTCATAGGATGGGTAGGTTAACAGACAAGACAAACAAGATGCATACAGGGGCAGTATATGACACGTGTGGGGGTAAACAGTTTGATGGGGAGGGGTGTTGGGAAATCTGAAGCCCATGAGACTCCTAGTGGAAACAGTTGGACTGAGGTCCCCATCCATGGGCAGTCACCACTGCACCTTCACAGCCCCAATGGTGGCTGTGCTGGGGGCTGAGTCGCAGAGCCTGACTGATACTCTAGTTGCAACACACGGCCCTCGAGCTGGCATAGAAGATCACCAAGCTGCTGGTTGAGCTCTCTATGCATTATGACCCCACCTGGCGACACGTGACAGGTTCCTGTCCGCGCCCACTCACGGGGGGGGTGAGCCCTATCACCTGAGACAGTTCCACCTGAAGGTGGTGCTAGACAAACAGACATGGAGGTTCCAGGTTGAGCCCCAGACATGCTGGTGCCCGATGCCACAGTTAGCTGACAGGTGGGTCTGCTGGGACCGGCCTTTCCAAATGTGCTATAGTGTTTAGATTTCATCATCATATGTGGGTTAGTAATAGGCAACACATTCCAGCATTAGGTACAACAGCATGCATAGATATTCCCATTAACCCAGACACCTACGGAACAGTTGTATAGCAAACAAAACACCTGCATATATGGGACCACAGTGGTAATAAGAACAACATGCAAGTACATTGATGGCACCATGCCACCAATGCTGGAATAATTCATTATAGCACATGCATGGGAACAATTAAAATATTTATCAAACAACTTGACATTATCAAAACATAGGTGTCATTACATACCAGTCGGGGTGGGTATGTTGATTATTGTTGGAGATATGGTTGGGGGGGAGAACAATGTCAAATAACAACTAGTATATTCCTGTAGTACACATTACCTTCCTAGTCTGTGCTGTTATCTGTACCTTACAAGTCTTACTAGACCACCCTATAGCCTTAGTTTGGACAGTGATATGGCTGTTGTCATTGCTATACATGAACTGGTTTTACCTGTAGTATACATTTCTTATCTAGTATACCTGTGGAGGGAATGTTTATTAACACTAACTAACTGTTTCTACACATACTCCCTGATTCCGGGTTAATGTTGTGTACATAGCTATCCAAATCTTTCTGCACAGACTCTGGCCATGTGTTGACCACATGCAGGTGTGACATATCTAGAATATTGCCCTCTTCAACCTTTAGTGACCTGACTCACACATATACATGCTTTCCTACACAGTTATATTATGTAGCACAGTGTGGGTGCCAGTGATCAGTGATACGTTATTATTAAGGGAAACTGCAACACTCACAATTCCCTACAATACCAGAGTGAACAGTACCAGTACAGATTATAATGGTCTTTATTTCTCAGCACAGTGTTCGTATCCGACTAACCTGTGGGAGCAATGTTTGTTAGCACTACCTGACTGTTGCAACACAAACTTCCAGATTACACATTAGTATTATGAACATATCTCACTCTGTTACTGTACCCACTTTGGTCACAGCTTGACAACATGTGGGTGTAGATAGGACATACTTGACTTATTACTCTCCTAACAGTTTCAGGGGTTGCTACAGTGACAGGTTTGTTCTCATGGATGTTTGACAATCACTTGTATTCCATGTTTGTTGGCTAAACATCTGGGATCATCCCACAGACTTACCAGGGGGACAGGCAGCAGATATGGGCCCATATACTGAAAATTCTGGCCTCATCTGTACAGTTGTGGGGTATGATTCTGTATACAGCCTTCTTCCTCTCCCAGGATTCAGACCATGGCTGTGTCTGCTACAACTTAAACACTGTCCATCACCGTTGTGTCTGCTATATAGATATTGCTGTATATCTCCTATCTGCTTTCTGTCTTATTAATCCCCTGTGCTTTTGCATTCTAACCTTGTATTACAACACTCTTATACAGATTTCCTACAGTTATATTTTGTAGGACAGTGTGGGGGACAGTGATGTGTAATACCTCATTATTCAGAGCAACTGCATTAGTCGCACTGCCATACAATACCACTGTGAACAGTACCAGTACTGGGTATCATTCTTGTATTTCTCGGCACAGTGTTGGCATCTGACAGACCTGTGGGATGAGTGTTTATTAGCACTACCTGAATGTTCGCACACACAGTACCAGATTCCACATTACTATTATGCACATACATGTCACTCTGTTACTATACACACTCTGACCACAGCTTGACAAGTTGGGGTGTAAATGGGACATACGTGCCTAAGTCTCATAAGATATTGGGTGTTGCTAGTGTGCCAGCTTTGTTCTGATAGATGTGTGTCAATCAGTTGTAATTCCTGTTTGCTGCTTATACGTCTGGGATCATCCCGCTGATTTCCCAGGGGGTCAGATTGATAGGCAACAGATATGGGCCACTTTACTGAACATTCTGGACATATCTGTACAGTTGTGGAGTATGATTCTGTATGCAGACTACTGCCACTGGCAGGATTGAAACTATGGCTGTGTGTGCTAAAAAAAACAACAGTTCACATCTCAGTTGCATGTGCAATTCGGGTTCTGTTGTCTGCATGGTCCATGTTTTCTGTCTATGTGTCTCTCAGTTGTACTAAATGGCCTCTGGGGATTACACCTGTCATATACAGGCATTCCTACACATTCAATTTATGGTGCACGCTGCGGGTAACAGTGCTTAATGCAACAGTACTATTACATGATTGCGAATCTACATTACCATATGATACCAGAGTATACACATGCAGTCCACCAGTTAGACCATTATTGTCAGGTTGTTACACTTTTATTTACATACAAATGATATGAGACTCTTCCTGCCATATTCTGTAGTGTATGCAGTACTTGCCTCGCACAATACAGGTTTTATACAGGCAATTAATTTACTACTACTTTTAGTTTTATTTCCTATGACAGTAAATGAGTATTACTGACCTGCCTCACATCACAACCTCGCAAGGCAACTGACGTGGGCCTTCTGGTTCGGGGCCTACTCCATTGCAGCTGTGGGGGACATAAGAGGAATATTTAGCCATACCTATCCATGATATACCTGAGCTGGCAATTATTACACACATAGTGGGGTGATACTTACACACATCTGGAACATTCCCTGGCACTCAAGCATCTTGGATCCACTGCTTCAAGGGGTCCCCTTTACGCTGCTTCAGGTTGGCATAGTGATGCCTGACCTGCTCACCAGTTCAGGGTATGCCAGTGGCACTGGTGAGGTCATGGGTGATATGGTCCCAGGCCTCCACCTTATATTGGGAGCCCTGGTACTGGCCCTGCAGCAGTCTATGATCATGGTCTTTGACAAGGAGTCCTGCCATGACTCTGGACTCCTGGATGCACCAGCACTGTGCCCAAAAGTGCACACCTTCTCATCTTCCTGACATGATGCCTGCAAGAGGTAGCTGCAACCAGTTATGAGATGTATTCCCACCTCTTGGGTTTAAGTAGGGCAGATTTCCCACACTTTTCCATGACTGGCCGGTTTTGAAAAGGCTAGGCTATGGGCAAACCTGCTTACCTAGGGTTAGCACTGTTTAAAGCAGTATAACACTGGGCACAGTGAGTTAGCTGGCATACACATTCCTTACACCTCCTAAGCTGGCCTTTGCAATGCTTAGCATTGCTTATATTAGACTTTGCATAATAATTCCTTTTTGGCATTGATTTATTATTCATTACACCTTATATGTATGTCTGGTATCCATGATTCATGTACATGCACATACATTGTATGGGGTCCTTGTGTTTTATTGGGGACTTCAGCACTCTATTACAATTACACCTGAATTCTGGGCTTACTGCTGCACTTCAGTTCACATATTTATGTTATGTAGTGGGTTAAGACACATATGTCTGTATACTGATTCCTTTCACAGGTTCAGTTTGGTTTTACTATGGTAAGGACTTGTCTGCTGATAACTCATTCTTCTGTACTTCTGTGATGGCTTGGTGGTTAACTACAGTGACTATGGTGTATAGTTTCCTGTGTTTGGGACCTCCATGGCTGTTTATTTTATTGATGGGCAGAACGAGGGTCCTGGATACAGAGTGATTAAGGCACTTTTGAGCATTTGTATTTGGGTTTGCGTGGGTTTGTGCAATAGTAAGTACTGCTAACCTCTGGTTACATCTGCTTACATAGAGTTAGCTTCTGAATTGCTTAACTTGTGTGCATATTGCTTACCCCTGCACAAATGGGCTTAAGCTCACTTACTAGTGCTTAAATATGCTTGCTACTGCTTACTGGTGCTTAAATCTGCTTACTAGTGCTTTATTCACTATGATACTAACATCTCACATGTGTATTTGTTGCACTACTCCAGTTCATAAATATATAGGTTCATAGGTAAGTACTAGGCTATCTGCCCAAGGGCATTTATAAGCCTAGCCAGAGTGTGTCGGCTTTTACCACCCCATTGATTAATTAACTGATCCTCTGTCAAGCAGAGCCAATGAAGTGATCCCAGGGGTGTATTTTCTGTTACCCATCCACTCGTCAAGGTTTCTCTTGAAGAGTGTTAGTGAGGTGCTCTGCCTAATGTAGTTTGGAATTTTGTTCCAAAGCATGGGGAGTCTGTGTGACAGGAATCTATCCCTCCAGCATGTTCTATTTATTGTTATGGTGAGGTTTAGCTCACTAGAGCACATAGTTCGCAGTGACTTGGATTTCTTTAGGTGGAGCATGTCCATCAGTTCTGAGTTGGACATGGCTTTGTAAGTCAGGCAGAGATCACCTCTGAGTAAGCGATATGCCACTGAGTACAGCCGAAGTTTTTTTCAGTTGGGCTGCATAGGACATATGTTTGAGGCCAGTAATCTTTTTGGTGAGGTAATTTTGTGGTCTTTCCAGCTGTTGGAAGTGTCTTGTGAGGTACATCCCAAATGGGGCATTGTACTTTATGATGGGTCTAATGAGTGACTAGTAGAGGGGCATTATAACCTCTTTATTTCTAGATGCGAACCCGTTAGTAATTAGATGGGCCACATAGAAGGATTTCCTAACTACTTTGGCAATATGATTGTCAGAGGAGAGATTACTATCCACCTGGGTCCACAGATCTCTTATTACCTCTTCTGTATTAAGGGGACTGCCACCCATGTGTTAATTCGTGAGTGTTTTGTTTTTCCCAAGCGGGATGACTCTGCATTTTTTGGCATTTAGCTTGAGGCCATGACTTTGACACCAGATATCTGTCTCCGTAAGGCCCTTTTGGAGGATGTCTGTGTCAGCTGGAGAGTCAATTATGGCTCCCAGTTTGCAGTCATCGGCGAACTTGGTTAGCCATAGTTCTCCTGTGTTTGCCTCTACTTCTGAGAAGTATATGCCTAACAGTAGGGGTGGGTTATGCAACATAAATATTAGTCATAATGTACCCTGTTATGGAAAGTGCTGCAGTGTGACTCGAACTGGGAATGCCTGCTTATAAAGCGAATGCTCTGCCCACTACACTATTGCTATGTTGCTTCACTTACATATATCTTCCTTGTTATCCTCTTCAGCTATTTAAGCTGCATTAACTGTAGCTAACGGGTGGGCACACACGCGCACCTATGGTTAGTTTTAATCGGATTTTAAAATAAATAAAGGGTCTTTTCAGTTTATTTCTGTATACTTTTGCTGTTGTACACAAGGGGGGCTGTTGGTGGGGATATGCAGACACCAATGAGCAGTCTCGCTCATTTATTACCCCTTTCTGCTGTTCTTCATTGAGGGGGTGTGTATATTCTGAGAGCTCTTCTCTGACATGTCCCCTGCACTCTTACATGCTCTGTGTAAGATTAAGAGCTCAGGTAGCACACCTCATTACTATGCATGGCGCGCTGCCATCCTGTTCCTAAACGGCTGCCTCCATGCAGGACTAACCTAGTCCTGCATGGAGGAATAGTAAATCTGGGGGATAGTTTATATGGTGAGATGTGTATGTTGCTCAAGGTTTTACATAGGGAAGACAGATCATACCCTTAAGGAATGTATAAGAGAACACTTGTATAGTGTTGGGAATGGAAACAGAAATAATGATATAGCTAAGTATGTCTTAAATACTAGACTCGAACACGATTCTAAATTTAGAGCAATTGAAGTTATACATGAAATGGCGAGAATGGGGAATATTGAAAATAAAACTGAAGAGGCTGAATTAAGATGGATTTTAAAACTCAGGGCTGATAAGGGAGCTAGACTTAATGAAGTGGTCTCCATTAAACCTATACTTAAAGCTAGAGGCTTACCTAGATGATTTGTGCACAAGTGAGTTTGCATTAACTGTATAAAGGAGTGCTTATTTGCTGTATGTTTTATATAGTCCCCCGGATTTACTAATCTTCCATGTAAGATTAGATTAGTCTTACATGGAAGCACCACTGTAAGAGTATGATGGCAGCGCACCATGCATATTAATGAGGGCGCACTACCTCAACTCTAAAGCTTACATGGAGTATGGACGAGTGTAGGGGGAGTGTCGGACTGCCGAGCAGTCCAAAAATCCATGCCCCTGCAATGAAGAAATGCCGCAATTTCCAGTTATATGAGTGAGTCTGCTCACGTGTACATTCCCCCATATGTTAAACAACTTACAAAATTAAAAATAAAAATCATTTTTTTTCTTCCAATATAGCTGCCCGTAGTTGCATGGGTGTGCGCGGGTTTGTCCATTGCTTAGGTACAGTTAGCAGCATAGACACCAGAAGAGGATAATAAGAAAAATATATGCAGATTAAGCAATATAGCGATAACGCAGTGGTTAGAACCTTTGCACAAAGAGGAGGCATTCCCGGTTCGAGTCCAACTACTGCACGTTCCATTTTCTGTGGGAAATCTGTATACAAAAATATTTCCTGACATTTTTTAAGTATATGTTTTCTGAAAAGCATTGAAATGTAAATGCAGTAGTGAATGAATTATATATATATATATATATATATATATATATATATATATATATATATATATATATATGAAGGTGAAATTGTTATGCATTCTGAGGCATGAGTACCCTATTTTAAGCAATATAAAGCACTGCTAAGCACATTTTACCATTATTGAGCATATTTAAATACAATTGTGAGTAGCTACGCACCGCGTTAACCAGTGCAACCGCAACATATTTGTGCGTAGCTGTGCACCACACTAACCAGCTCATCCAAAACGTATTTGCACGTAGCTGCGCGCCTTGCTAACCAGCACATTGTTGGGCAACGTCACGCAAAGTCAGGCAAAGTTGAGCAAAGTTAGGTAAACACACTCGCACCTGCTTTATTGTTCCTTAACCAGTCAGGTCTGCCCAGCAGGAAAATAAAAAGCAGTGACAGGGCTCAAACTCAGGCTACTGTACACTACAGTCACAGTACTTAACCACTAAGCCATGACAGCATTTCCCAAACATGCACTTTCAACAGACACATATCTATCAAAGGAATTTTAAACATTGCCAACAACAGCTAAGCAGGCATGCCTACAGCTGAGTTTTTCCAAAACTGGCCAATCACAAATAAGTGCGGAAAATGAGCCATATTTAAGCTCCACAGGTGGGAATACTTGCTATAACTGGTTGTAACTTCTTTCTGCAGTCAGCATGGCTGGTGTTGGTGAAGGCACTCGATTTAGAGCGCAATGTTGGGGCATCCAGGAGTCCAAAATTATGGTTTGGCTCCTTGTCCACAATCATAAGGAAAGACTTCTGCGGGGCCAGTACCAGGGTACCCAATATAAAATGGAGGCCTGGAACAGTCTTGCCCATGATCTCACCAGTGCCATTGGTGTTCCTTGGACTGGTGAGCAGGTCAGGCAGCATTATTCTGAACTGTAGCGACGTAGGGAGGATCAACAAGACTAGTGGATCCAGGAATCCCGTACGATGCCTAATGCCCCAGTACTGAGTAAATAGCCATTGTATTAAGTAGTTAATAATTGCTATGCTTGTCTCTACTATGGATAGGTATGTCTCAATATCACTGCATTTACTTCACAGCTGCAGGTGACCGGGTTATGAACCAGCAAGCCCATGAAGATGGGCTGCAAAGGCTGCGTCATGAGGCAGGTTAGTAATTATTCTGCATGTAAAGTTATATAAAATAAATAAGAGCCTTCAAAAAGTCTTTTAACCCAATAAATAAAGGTGTAATAATCCTTTAATAAATGTATGATTTATGGAGTGCGTCTGTGTCATTTTCTTTGATATGTTGTTGTACTGTTGCATTCTACAAATAGTATTGTTGTATTAAGCAGTGTCAACCCACATTTGGGTAGGCCCATATAACATGGATGAAGGGAGTGCCAGTAGCTTGTATGCATATGTACAGCCCTCAACTGTTGGTTCATGGCCAGCATGTACAGTTTAATCTGGCACATGAGTAGCTTGGTATTGTGTTCCCCAGAAATGTCAGTGTGCTGCCAGAAATGTAGGGAGTTGTTAACATATAACTGATACTTTCACCTGAACATATCTATATAATTACTACAAAAAGCCGCTAAAAGCTGTAACCTTTGGAGAACACAATCCCCTGGATTCATGAAGCTCGGCGCAAGACCAGTGTAAGGCTTGCACCGGCCGTGCGGCGTATATATGGAGTAGTAGCACCGTATGCATATTAATGAAGGCGTGCAGCCGCCACAGCCACGTGCATAGGAAATGTACGCTAGTGCATGGGGCGTACCGAAGTTGCGGAGGGAGGCGTGTCAATGGTGGTTGTCGATGAGCAACCTAAACTGCTGAATAGTATAGTCCGCCTGCAGTAATACTCACACCTATCAGTGTTCGTGGAGACTGAAACATATACAAAGCATGCAAAATAGTCCCTGCGAACAGAAAATGAAGAAGCAAACACAAATGCACGATAGGGAATAACAGGTCCCTACCCTTGAACAAATGACAGAAAAAACACGTGCCCGTGGTCCAACGTAGTGTTTATAGCTATACCATGTGGAAGTGAAACATATCATATGATAGGGCACCGCCAGGAGGTACATCCAGCCCAATGGAGAGGGTCACCAGCTGACCCATAATGTGAGGGAGGGTACATAGCTGTGCAGATGTGTCCATAACAAAATACACGAGGAGAAAAGTAGATATAAGTAGTGACTGTCATGTCCGAATCATATCCCACAGGGGATGTAATAGTCACATACAAAAGGTATGTCTGTATCCCACATAACAAATGTGATAGGGAATAGAATACACATGCAAATGAATCAGGAGCATAGAAACAGCTACAACAATAAGGACACATGTGGGCCGAAAGGAACAGTATGACCCGTACCATCGACTAAGAATACCACCTGTCCCACTTTGTGAGCGACAGTACCGCTGTGGCCAGATGTGTCCTGACACAAGCATGTAAACATGGCAAATGTGCAGAGATTATAGGACATAATTATCCCTCAGATGTCATGTAATAGTGGCATTAAACAGTTGTCCTCCACACGTATATTACATAAATGTCATAAGAAAAATAATAAGCCAATGAAATGCTACAAGACTAAAGCTTAGATATAGGCAAGAGTTGTAAGTTCTATCTGCTGAACTGACCGTGGGTATGTGTCAGCATGGAAAATGTGTTGTGTCCACCGCAAATGTTACATTGCGGCCAATTGAAAAGGTGGAAACAGTACCGTAGACTGTGGGGAGGCATTGTCCACAACAGTCGGATATGTGGAAGGAATAGCATGGACACCAGAAAAGGTGCCATCCCCCCAATAAGTACAACAGGTGTGCAAATCCCGGGAGTCATCGGCAGAAGCCAAACTAGTATGTGACACAGCCGAACGGGTAGTACCCGGGTATACCAACTAAGTAATGAAAGTGAAGTATGGGCATGTACCTATGTGTGTCAGGTATAGCACGTGGGAAGCAAACATGGCAGGGTAGTCCACATAACCATAAAGGTACCTGACACCTGTAGGGCAGTCAGTGTGCTACTCTGGCCGTGCCATGGCCCAACAACAAAAGTAGTGAGCTATTCGATGTGAGTAATTTGCATGTGAGGGGTGGATGGGTAATGGTAAAACCCGCAAAGGCGACACTGTGTCATATGCAGAAAAGGTGAACCAGAGGTATAGGAGGGGGCAGCGGATGAAGTGGACATAAACACAAACACATGGAGAAACAGCTGCAAGATGAGCAGACAGGCCATAGTGTAGAACACAATCCCACAAACATATGTATCATGTAAATGTGCGATCAAAATGTATAGATATGTCACCGTCACATACCCACAGGTTGGTCCTGATGGAACTGGCCATAACAAATGCAACACACCTGGCTGCATAATGGGCTACCCAGCATACCCTCCACATCACACAACCCAGCCCCATAACAGAACATCCACCAAATCCATCCGTACGTGGCCCACTGGTCCGTTGCAGACACAGCTACACATACTGACCCCTACGCATATGTAGTAGGTATTGTCACCCTAGGCAGTGTCAGGATAGCAAACCATGTATTCCCTGCATGTTAAACCCCCTGCACATTTTCATAAAGCCAAAATACATTTCGATATTGTTTCTGTGTGGAATGGTCCAATTTCTGGAATATCCCTTACGGGATAAGTAACCTGTGTAAATAGTAGAATGGGTATGACGACAAGATGTCCAATTCTGTACATATCTGGAAACAAGTCAGGACGTGAAGTACAGGTCCAAGACACTGTCCAGACCTGAGTGGTCATGCATAACCCAGTACCCAGGATAAAACACCTTCCTGTGACGCACGTGTCCCCACACAAATATGCGGGAGAATATATCGCACACTCGCATAGTGGCAAATGGCAGAAGGGTGAGGAAGACACCCAACATTAACAGGAGAACCCTGATGAAGTGTGAGGGATACCTAGTGTGTGCCGGCGTGACCGACCATTCCTGACAACCTGTGTGAGCTAGATATCTGGACAGAGCAGTGACTACAAGTGAGACAAAGGTACAACAGCAGGTACAATATGCAAAGATAGCTGTTAGAAGTTATTCATGTATGTGCAGTCTGAGTACCCGGGAAGTCCACTGGGCGAAGAAGTGCCCAGTAACAGCGGAGGCCCAGGTAGAAAAGCTCCACAAGCAATTCAAGGAAATAAAGGCTACATAATGTTAAAGGTATAATACAAGAGTAAAAGGCATACAGTCAGGAAATACACATGCATAACATGTGCATAATAAGACAGTGCAAATCCAGAGTTTGTAGTGATAATACAGAAATGTACAACAATGACATACTGGGAGTCAAGTGAGTGTCAGCTAAGTCTGGTTAATCTGGAGGGTAGAGAGGTGCAGGAGTATGGAGAGCTCAGAGGAGTGAGATCCGTAGAATGTATAACAGGTGCAAGCAGGAATATATCCATGTGGATGGATAAACATAGATATATCTTAGAATGACAGTTTGCACAATGGCATTAATGTCCGGAGTAGGAAGTCTAAACCTCAACTGTCTGCCAGCACGTCCCGACATCTGTCCCTAATGCCGAGCTTCCGCTGTGCCAGAACACAACAGCATATTACAGAGGTTCGTACCATATGACACAACTGTCCAGATATTCGCAGAATGACCTGAGTGTTGGCTCATAGTGTTGTGTGCCTCCAACAACCTGCGTCTGTCTGGTAAATAGGTGTGGATTGACGTCACGAAATAATGAGCATTAAGTATAGCACTCCACATCCCACAGAAGAGTCATGACAATGCAAAACCTAGTATTCTATCAACGTTATAAGCTTGTAAGGAAACTAGTTAAAATGTGTCCCTCTTACTCTCCCCATCATGTAGGGTTTGCACAGATTTGTTGCTCAAAGAGGTCAAGAGGTATGGTCCGTACATATGTACAGTAACAAGCCATGACATTTGTGTAATGTACAACTGCATACATGTAGTCACAACATGTCCCAGAAAATAATCCCCGTATGAATGAATACAGGTAATAGTCAAATGTGAATGGGAACCCACCCTTACCATGGAGTATGGACCGTAACAACCCCACCATAATATGTACAGCCAACAGAATAAGCTCCTGATAGGTGCCCAAACATGTGTCTATAAATACAGGTAAAATGTTCATAATAGGGAGATGCTCCCTGTCCACATGCTTCATCTGACATTTGAACTCGGACAGGGAAGTTCCGTTCACCAGGCAGACAAGCCCATACCCAGATCACTACATGAACACCCTGACAATCAGAAATGTGTATGTGATATGACTATATGCCCTGGTGTTCTGCATATCCTCGGAGTGATTAACAATGCAGCTGGGGTCCACAGCAGTAGGCAATATGGAATGTGTAATATGTAGTACCGCGTTTCCCACAGCAGGGGAATGGATGCCTGTGTTGTAAGTGAAGTGGTGAGGCGTATGTTGATGTAGCTAAGTACTATGGGTATGCATATCAATGAGGCGGAACAGCAACAGAATACTGTTTCTGGCGTCCGTCCAACGTGAATGCAGTCCCAGTTGACCTACGACCACTGCAGATATCCCTGTAAAGTGTAATGAATGCGTTCGTGCTGTACACACAGTTAAATACGTAAAGGTGAACTGTGTGTTTCACACCAGTCCGTAAACTGGACTACAGATGAGTAAGTGTTATGGTCAGACGTATGAAAGGCCACGCAAGCACACAGTTATTAAACAGATGTAACCCACAACATGTAAATGCAAGTGTGCCTGTGCGTGTGTGATCCGCTCACAGCATAGTAAATGAATGCTGTTTCCCCCACGTTAGATATACATGGCTCAAACCTGTTAACCCCGTAAAGTATGAAACCGGAAAAAAGGCATGTAAACTACCGGTACAAATAGGGACAAACCCCAGATATGTGCCAGAACAAACATAGAAAGTGGATAGAATAACGGGTGTGTCAGTAGCATGGGTTCTCTGAAGGGTATGCAGTCGTAACCTGAACTGCTTGCCAGTATTTCCCAACGTAAGTCTTAAATGAAATGCCACTACATTGCCAGATAGACACAAGTTTATGAAAAACACACCGAAGATAAAGAAGCAACCAGCTGTACACTCTGCGACAATCTGTACAGTGGAAAGGTATGGTATGGATATAGATATATATGTATACACATAATCCACAGACGTAAACCAAAGCAAATTATGAAATGAGGGCTGTACATGTATATATGTATACACAACAAACATATGTCCTGTAGATTTGACATATGTACATAAATAGGCCATGGCATAGCTAATATGGGTAGACAAACAGACATGCACGAAAGGTGAATAAACCGCTGCCTTCCAAACCATTGGCCAGAAAGTGACAGTCCAGCAAGTTCTACACTTTAAACATGCATATAGGTGTCCATTGCAGGACCCCAAAAATTGATCCATACGTAGTGTCAACCGTCATTGACGCAAAATAAGTGACCTCAGCAAATACGATATAGCTGATTAAGAAATGAACTTCATGACAATAACAGCATTCAAAAATAGTAAATCATACCAACAACTCTTGTAGTACTTTAGCGCTTTCATCTTATTTATTATCAAGACTTCTTCAGAAAGACATGAATGCTGTTATTGTCACGAAGTTCATTTCTTAGTTAAAATTTCTTCTCTTCATTCATTTTTTTGAGTGCGGTTAATTTTAGTTGAGATTGTAAGATGCAAGTAAGCTTTAATAAGCATACTGTTAAAGAATTGCCAACATTGAAAGCCTTTCTGTGGTTGCCATGGAGAGAATACTTACATAACTAGATAATGTATAAGTCTTGGGTATTGAAATGCATATGACAGTATTTGTAATAAAGGACAGGATTACATTATTCTAAGAAGCTCATTACATTTGTTGGAGACTTGCAGTCATCTTTGCAGGCTTTACCTGTAAAACAAGCAGAATGCCAGTCGATCATGTGTGGTCCATTACCTGTACAGTAATCCTTTAAGCAATGTATCTTGAGCTTGTTTCTTGTTTGCTTTTCATTTTTTACTTTGATCATGTTTTCCTCATGAAACAAGTAGATAGTTGTTGTCAGGCAGCAGGTCTTTTTTGGATAAGAAACATTTTTACAAGTGGGGGTATCACAGATATTGCTACTTTCAGCATGTTACTTGGCACTTTAATAAAACTGAATGTAAATTATAATTAGAACTGCAGTGCAAGGAGAAGTGGTTTGAGTGCTGCTTGTTTTTCTTATACTTGATTTTGACTGGCATTCCAGTAATGCATTTAAAAAGTAATTTATATTTTCATGCCTCACAACCTTTTTGTTTCCATCTAGATATTAAGTAAGCTGTCATGCAGCCAATGCATTGAAATATTTTTTTTCTTCTACACTTCATTTTGTTTTGATTGGACTCTCATAATGACAGTTTGGCACCCAGGGCAGTGTATTTAATTAAAGTTACAGTTTTTGTGGTTTTGAGCATAGCTCCTCCCCTTTCTAGTTGGCTGCACCCCTTCCCATTGACCCCACACATTCAGCTGTCTCCTGCAACACCTCTTTGATTTGAAGTCACCAGCCGCCACTGGGTCTGACTTATATTGCCCTTCTTTAGAAATGAGAAGCAGCCATGTAGACTTGGCCTTGATATCTCCCCCCCCCAAACACACACACACACACACGCACACACACACACACACACACACACACACACACACACACACACACACACACACACACATAGTTCCTTCTGCTTTGTATAAGTGGTCACTGAGTCTGTCTTTCTCTGGTGCCTTGTCTTGTTTTAATTTTAATAGTGCCACCAGAACCTTATCCATTTTAGTTTTTTTTCTATTAAAAATCTCACATTCACTTCCTTCTTAACACATTCAGCTTTCTAGATCTTGTTTTTTAACACCATCCTGTCATCTCATGCATCTGCACTTTTTCTGACTTTGTCAATGCGTCTAATGAACTCCTTTGTATCTATATTAATTCCTGTCCTGTCATATACTTCCCCCATCAAACCTCTTTAAAAAATAGTCTGATATTTTTTCCTATCCTTCAATATCAGTGCAAGAAGTTAACCTGCTTTCATACCCAAAACAGGTAAACCTCATGCAGTGTTGTTGAAAGATAACTGCTTTCACACCCTGTATCCACCAGAAATCCTTGTGCTGTATTCTCCCCCTCTGTACCAGTAAAATATGAAGATCTGTGATCTTTGCCTTTAAAAATCATTATCACAAGCTCCATCTCCTCATCATACCAAGTCCCATAAGCCCAACACATTTCTTCTGCAAATTATTCAAGCTTTGTTAAAAACTGTTTAAAATCCTTCTAGTAGGACCAGCAACATAAAAATAGTTTGTGCATTCTTTTACATATACAGACTCAGTTATATTGTTTCATTTTTTTACTTCATTTTTTACTTTTCACTTCAACTATAGAAATATTTTTATGCCTTGAGAAAGTGCACTGATAAATCATATAAATATATATATATATATATATATATATATATGTGTGTGTATATACACATAGGCCAAGAAATGTGAATGATATTCAAAGCAGCAAAACGATACAATGTTTGAAGAAGTATAAGTGAAACTAGGATCATACATTCATGGGAGGTCACCAGGCTAACAGCTTTTGAGCATTTTTAAGTCTATCCATTCCTACCCCCAGTTTTCCCATTTATCAATGCCTATGAACTAGAATGACTCTGCAATCTGTGTGTGTGTATGTGTGTGTGTGTATATGTGTGTGTGTGTGTGTGTGTGTGTGTGTGTGTGTGTGTGTGTGTGTGTGTGTGTGTGTGTGTGTGTGTGTGTGTGTGTGTGGGCATAATTTCTGAGAATAAAATGGAAGACATAGATGTCCTTTGCATTAACATTTCTTGCCATGCAGAAGGCCTTTCTTAAGGAAAGTATTCTTTGTTGTTGTGTCTTTCGGCTTTTCCTGGTTAGGGGCAGCCACAATGGAACTCTGGTCCGCTAATGATTGGCAGTAGATTTTTACATGCCGAGTTGCCAGCTCTGAAGCACAACCTTCAACGAAGGCATGCCCATTCACGCATATCTCCATACAGAAGACGCTCTAGCTGAGAATCGAACAGGACGTCTTACTGTGAGGTGACAGCACTACCACAGCACCAGTATTCTTTGTGATGAACTTATAAATTCTGTCATGTTAGGCATATACATGTTATGTGTGCCTCTAACAGCAGAGTTCACTTTCTATTGTACATCATCATGTGAAGCCAAGCATCACATTCCATAGCAAGAATCATTTGATGAGATGTATGTTACTGAATTTGGATAATAAAAGAAATATAGTCTATGATGAATTGTGCCCTGTATGTCTTTCTACTTAGTTTATCTCTCCTGCACTTATCCAAAATCGCTACCTATCTTCATGTGCAGCTTGTTGACATGTTTGTCATAGTAGCAGCTATTTAAGAAAACAGAAATATTTCTGTAATTTAAGTAAAACAAAATGAAACGATATAACTTTTTAAATTAACACCTTGTCTCCTGCGCTGTACAATGACTGCTCCAAAATGTATACACTCTTAATAAAAAGCTAAAATGATATGAATTACAAAGCATTATGCTTTAAGATGTGACCATATTATTTTTATGTGGTCTTAAATTTATGTCAAGTAATTTACCTTTCATGCTTCACTCTTGATTTTAATTTCTTGACATTATTTCTCAGACATAAACTGATTATGACAGGAGACCTGATCATAATCATCTTTGTAACCAAGAACACATAAGGGCAGTTTGTTTCCTAGTGACTATTTCATTGATGAGGTTGGTATGATTTACTCTAAGGACCATAAAGTCACAAGAAACTATAGTTTAGTAGTCAAAGCTGGAGGAAAGCTAACTGATAAACACTATTGGAATACTGCAGATTGCTGTGGTCAGCATTAATGATGATTCATGAGGTTTAATCCGTGAACCCTTTTGGTCTACACTTTTGGAAGATTTTCACACAAGTCACACTGTAATTCATTCATGTACAGGCACTGGCTTAGTCCAGATAAAATTACTTTAACTAGCAGATCTAGGAGACTGTCTCTCTGATACCCTCCCTGTGGGAGGAATAAAGACACCTTGTTCAAGTTTCAGGTAGTTTATTCCATTCATTAGGGAGATGAATGAGAGTTCTTGTTTGAATCAGATGGTAGTTCTGCCACCTTAAAAGTATTAATTCAATGGTCCCCTTCAATTCCACCGAGAAAGCGTCCCACCACAAAATAAATTAAGATATATCATGTGCCCTTAAAGAATAATGCTGTGACAGTAAGCCAAATGGTAGAAATGTTAACAGCTTTGCATCTTAAATTTTAACTACCAGTATAATAAACCACTTTTTAGCAGCACATATTGGAAATGGTTTAAGAATTTTACCTATACTTGTAGAATACAATCATAAAAAATAGGATGTGCTTGCTGTCACTAAAATCGGATGCATGTTCACAAGCAAAGTTCAGATTTTTATCAGTGTCACTGATGCTAACACAGCTGCATACACACTCACACTCACACAGCATCACTATTTTAAAGCTCCTATTATCCATCAAGCTTAAGTGAGGACAGATCTATCCATATGAAGGTTTTGATAACAAGTGAAACAAATAGGAAAATTGCTGAAGATGTGTGAGTAATGTATGTGATTGATATAAATGTCCCATTGTTTAAAAGTGGCCCTAGCACCAAAGACATCATCACTAGCCAGATGCAGTTAGAGTGTGAAGACCATGTATAGTGTACTTTACCAATAATCAGTAAAATACAACGGAATATGTCAAATGTCAATACAACCTCTGCTGACATAATACAGTTCATTTAAGTGACTTGTTCCAAAGTATGGTCTTTGTAGAAGTCTTCTTGTCTATCAGCCTGCTGTAGAAATCTCAGCCACTGACTGAATTTCAGAACTCTGCAGAATATTAACACAAACTTTTAATAGAAGAGATGGTGGAAGTGGAGACTTTTTTGATATGAATCATGTTGAGGCACAATTAAGTCAGTAAACAAGGTCGCAGCTTCTGTGAAGGTGACAGTGGACATTCGTAATATAAATGTTGTTGGTGTAAATTACAGTTTCTTGTATTAAAAAAGGAGACAAATTTGACATTTTTGTTGAAGAGAACAGCCTTACAGTCAGTTGTTGTCAGAATCCATGCTACAGATACTGCCAAAAGGTCAAACACATAGATCATATATCAGACTATGTAGGTAATGTCCACGAGGTGTTTAATTGCAATCTGTTTAATCAGGAGCTCATGTCATTAGCTGTTCTCCATTATGAAAACAGATCGAGGTGTACCATCCTGACAGAGATGGCTTTTGCCCCATTAGTAAGACAGACCACAAATGAGATTCTAGTCTTAGAAATAAGTATAATGATGGTGTGCTGCACGTTTCCTAACAAATCCAATCGTTTTTTTTCTGTAGTGAATGGAGGATTTAACCTAAGGACCTGGATGTGTCTGATAAACCTTTCCACATTATATGGAGGGTAATGAGTTGAATAATTCAGAAAGAAATACAAGACAGTTGGGCTGTATCAGAAGACATCATAACTGTACAGGTTTTTGCAGAATGTCCAGATTTTAGCCTCAAAATTTTGGTCTGTTCCTCATAAAATTTATATTTTTCTGGCAAATCACTTGGATGATCTGAGGAATGAAATTACTAAATAATGACATACATTTGAGTTTCAGACTTCATATCCTTTAGAAAATGCATTTTAACACAAACTATGTTATTCTAGCTACTTTCTAAATTTTAAGAGCACTGTTTAAAATCTATCACTATTTTTGGGCCTTTGTCCCCTGCATAGTGTAAGGCTTTGTCCAGATTTCTTGAGCCAAGAGGTTGAAAGGTATATCAGGATTGAAACAACTGCAGGCTAACAAAAAGTTCTTGTAAAAGTTGCTGACTTCAGTAGAGAAAGTTCAGAAAGTTTATAAGTTTTAGCTTTGTGTTTGAAAGTTGTCAAGCAGTTGTAACTATTATAAAAGGGAATGAATTACTATATAGCAGTTTACAATAGACATTATATACTTACTAAATATACTTAATCAGCTTAACCTACCTAACAAAGTAAAATAAATTAATATTTAAACAAAAATTCCATGCAATGCTATAAATGACCATAGTTTCGGCATAAATCACCTGTGTGTATATATCTTTTTGTTTTGTTTTGTTTTGCCAAAGCTGCATTCAAGGCTTGACTTTATATGAGTCCTGCACTAAGATGATATGATAGTTTTTCTGCTTTATGCTCACTGGGTACCAGGTTAAGCTCTGCCCCCCAGGACCTTGATTTAGATAAGCAAATAATCAGACAGAGAATGAATGAATAGACGAATGAATGAATGAATGAATGAATGAATGAATGAATGAATCAATCAATCAATCAATCAATCAATCAATCAATCAAACAATCAATCAATGAAATAAATGGTTTTCTAGATAGTTTGCAGGGAAATATTTGAAGCTTATTCATGTGCTGCAGTCTCAGACAGGAAATCAATGCACCTTACAAGTGACTTAAAGTGCTATTTGTTGTGCAAGTGAAGTGTTTTCTTATGGTTTAGTTAATGGGTGAATAAAACATATTGTCCAAACATACAAGCAGCTACTGTCAAGTTCCCTGGAAAGTGATGCTAAAATATTTATTTTCCTTGCAGAGGTTTCACAGAAACTGTCCAGCTGGCCCAGTAACAGTAACATTATGAAAACAGATCGAGGTGTACCATCCTGACAGAGATGGCTTTTGCCCCGTTAGTAAGACAGACCACAAATGAGATTCTACTCTTAGAAATAAGTATAATGATGCTGTGCTGCACGTTTCCTAACAAATCCAATCGTGTTTTTCTGTAGTGAATGGAGGATTTAACCTAAGGACCTGGATGTGTCTGATAAACCTTTCCACATTATATGGAGGGTAATGAGTTGAATAATTCAGAAAGAAATACAAGACAGTTGGGCTGTGTCAGAATACATCATAACTGTACAGGTTTTTGCAGAATGTCCAGATTTTAGCCTCAAAATTTTGGTCTGTTCCTCATAAAATTTATATTTTTCTGGCAAATCACTTGGATGATCTGAGGAATGAAATTACTAAATAATGACATACATTTGAGTTTCAGACTTCATATCCTTTAGAAAATGCATTTTAACACAAACTATGTTATTCTAGCTACTTTCTAAATTTTAAAGAGCACTGTTTAAAATCTATCACTATTTTTGGGCCTTTGTCCCCCGCATAGTGTAAGGTTTTGTCCAGATTTCTTGAGCCAAGAGGTTGAAAGGTATATTAGGATTGAAACAATTGCAGGCTAACAAAAGGTTCTTGTAAAAGTTGCTGACTTCAGTAGAGAAAGTTCAGAAAGTTTATAAGTTTTAGCTTTGTGTTTGAAAGTTGTCAAGCAGTTGTAACTATTATAAAAGGGAAGGAATTACTATATAGCAGTTTACAATAGACATTATATACTTACTAAATATACTTAATCAGCTTAACCTACCTAACAAAGTTAAATAAATTAATATTTAAACAAAAATTCCATGCAATGCTATAAATGACCATAGTTTCGGCATAAATCACCTGTGTGTATATATCTTTTTGTTTTGTTTTGTTTTGCCAAAGCTGCATTCAAGGCTTGACTTTATATGAGTCCTGCACTAAGATGATATGATAGTTTTTCTGCTTTATGCTCACTGGGTACCAGGTTAAGCTCTGCCCCCCAGGACCTTGATTTAGATAAGCAAATAATCAGACAGAGAATGAATGAATAGACGAATGAATGAATGAATGAATGAATCAATCAATCAATCAATCAATCAATCAATCAAACAATCAATCAATGAAATAAATGGTTTTCTAGATAGTTTGCAGGGAAATATTTGAAGCTTATTCATGTGCTGCAGTCTCAGACAGGAAATCAATGCACCTTACAAGTGACTTAAAGTGCTATTTGTTGTGCAAGTGAAGTGTTTTCTTATGGTTTAGTTAATGGGTGAATAAAACATATTGTCCAAACATACAAGCAGCTACTGTCAAGTTCCCTGGAAAGTGATGCTAAAATATTTATTTTCCTTGCAGAGGTTTCACAGAAACTGTCCAGCTGGCCCAGTAACTCAGCTTGCAGAGGAAATGCTTAATATGATGGTTGGAAGTTGCTGGAACTGCATTTTATTCTGCTTTGACGACAGGCATGTTGACTTACTGCATGCATATTTGTATGTATTCCACAGCTGCAGTTTTAACTTGAAAATGGCTTAGTAATTGTCATTAAGATATGCATTCATTTAAAGTAATGTAGATTGCGCAGGAATGTTTTCTCCATCTGAATGATTTAACTGCTCTTATAAGCATCACTTGTACTGTACTTAGAAATAGGAAATAAAATCTTCTAGCATGTGCAGAAACACAGACAAATAGGAGTAATCAGTCTGATCTGTGCAATTTCCAAAAACACAATTGGTATACATAGGTTTATAATTCTTTTAGTCACAGACAACAAAAAAATAGGGATACTGTATAAGGCATTGATTATACTGCATGCATTTATTAAACTAGGTGCAATCTAAACAATGTCTGATGTATTCAGCAAAGATGTAAATAAACTAAATTACTTTTAGCATACTGAAGGAGCTTCCTGCAATTAAAATAAAAAAAAATTATCAAGTATAATTAACTTGATCTGACTGAATTACCTAGAGCCATATTTTACACAGTCGAGTGGCTAGCCCTGCCACAGTGCACAGTCTGTGATCCGTGTTCTCCTATCTTGAGGATACTGCACACCACAGTAGATGCCCAAAGTAGTTGGTCTGTGCAACTCTTCTCCCTATAGGGCACCATGTAGAGTCAGTGCTGCTGCCCACAGCTCTATTCATTGGTGAGTTTGAGATGGAAAACTTGGCATGCTTTTGGAGGTGGGAGGAACCCCACAGAGACATAGGGAGAACATACAAACCCCAAACAGGCAGGATGATGATTAATTAATTTGATCTGTTTTGTGTGTGCTTTCTAGATGAACTTGTGTTTTTGAATAGGTATATCCTTGAAGTTTATAGATGTACATAACTGCCTATTCTTCATTAATATGTAAGCATTATTTTCATTTCTGCATGTTTATAATAAGCATTTTTTTAATTCACTCAGCAATATCACAACAACAGTAGTGCAAGAACATGAGTGTCTGGGTTGATGTCCCTTTACCTCTTAACATCTAATAGGGACATCCTTGGAAGTCAGACTTTATACATGCACATTAGTATGTATGTATGCATTTACATATGTATACGTTTATTTACTCATTTGTTAACCAGCATAGAACACTGATCACTTTGGACCATTTTCTGGAATAGCCCGGGCAGAAATAAGAGCCAAAGGAGACAAAGGAAGAGTTTATGTCATCACAAGAATAAACAAATTGAACAAGAAATATACAAGCAAAAGAGAACGTGCCATGTACAAAAGTGGAAAGGCAATACGCAAAAGTAAATAAACATTTTAAAATTAGATAGTAAAATAAATTGCAAATACAATAATAAACATTATAGTGTTAAAATTGCAAATACAATAATAAACTTTAGAGTGTTGCACCCTGTTGGCGCTTCTTACTTGGGTAAGATCTAGGTACCAGGAACCTTCAGGAAAGCAATGTCATACAGAAATAAGTGAAGTGCCCAGAACATATGGAAGTTATTGACCTGTTCATTTGTTGTTAGGTTGGATCAAATAATGTTGCTCTTATTGTAGCATTTGCACTCTGCTTGGTTAAAGAAATTAATTGTCAGCTCTCTTCTGAATATAGGGAAGGCTAGAATGTCAGATATGATTTTAGGGATAGATTCTCTCATTACAGAGAGCATATCTGAGAACAAGTGTTCCATCTGTTTTAAATTGATAAAGTGGATAAGGATGTTATAGGTAGAGATGGACAATGATCTCATATTACGGTGACTGCCTTTCTGAGAGTCTGCTGGCAAAGAATGGGAATGATTCAAAGTTGTTACATCTGAACAGCAAGGGGTCTAGGAGGAGGGCAGTTATTTCAGGAATATGTAGCCATTTCACTTTGCTAGGGTGTAGCAGTTGTGTTCTTTCCTGGTGGAGATTGTTATAACTCTGATGATGTTATTGGTGGTGGCTTGGAGTAGGGAGAGGCTTTCTAAAGGAAACAATGCTGCATTTCTTAGTGTTGACAGTAAGCATATCATTAAGACACCAAACAGTTGTTTGGCTTAGCTCTTGCTGGAACATTTAAAAATCAGAATGTGAATTGATAACCACCCCTAGTCTGCAGTCATTAGCAACCTTGATTAGCCATAGCCCCTTGAGATCAGATTCATGTCAGAATAATACATACCAAAGAAAAAGGGGGCCCAGAAGACAGCCATATGGGACACCTCTGGTGATATTTTTCTGGTAGAATAAATATCCTGTACATTAATGATAATGAGTTCTGCCCAATAGCCATTGTCTATCTAATGAACTATGTAGGAGTTAATGTTTACATTGAGAGTTTGTCAATAATCCCAGTAATCCAGGCATTAGGGGATAATATTCTTGGTCTTGATAAGGTTCACATAGGCAACATGTATTGCATGCTCCTTATCAACGACTGTAGGAACCATTCTGCAGAACTCAACCAAGCTAAGCATGCATGAAATCACCATTAAAAAACTGAGTGTATCCACAAAAATAAAGTCACCAAATCATTGTTTATTAATTAATCTAAAACACATTCCATAGCATTCCAAGTAATTCCAGTGGGACTAATAAGACTATAATTTCCAGGGTCAGCAGAGGGACCAGATGTATGCACAGGCACTGTAGCTGTTTTCCACATCTTGGGGACATAACCTGTGGAACAACTCAGAGTGAAGAGTTGGTAGAGTGTGTCTGCTATGCAGGACTTCTTGCTTCTCAACAGATTTCCAGAAATATTGACAGGACCCGCAGAACTGATACTTTAAATTTTGGAATGTGTCAAAAGGACTTAGTCCAAAGGGAAGTTAGGAGGAAAGGTATGAGGAGAGAATAGGGGGAAGAGAAATGGAAGTTACATGGGGTAAACAATTTTTGAAGAAAAATAAATGCTATTCCAATCATCGTTGCCCTCTTTCTTTCAATATTAGCTTATCATAGATGATGCTGTATTTCTTGTAAAGTACCTCTAATTTAGTTATTTTGAAATTGTCTAAATAAATAATGTTACTGAGCCAAATCCTTTTACTACCTTACTCAAGGAGTAATTTCTTTACCACCCAGATAAATGCCCAAGTGCATACAGTGTTGAGAGACTTAGAGGCATATGTTATAATCCTAAGATGCAAGATGCTTGAATATTGGGGAATTCAGGGCTATCACAAGGTTATTATAAATTTTTTGTGTGCTTCAGATACTATTCCATATCCTGCTTCCTAGAAAAGCAAAGCCTTCAAACTGCATACATGCAAAATAATAAATATCTATCTAACCCATAGCATTATAGACTGTACACACTGCACGTGTCTTCCTCTCAGATCTCCTGACTCCACCATCACATTTTAAGTAAACCATTGGGTTATCACAACAGTGCACCTGAAAAATGTACTACTGTGGCTACAGCAAGGTCTTATCCTACATCCTTTTTTGTCAAGCTGCAAAAGCCTTACCTATGTTTCCATAGGGCTTGTGCCATTAATACAAATGTGTTACAAGCAGCTGAACCTTGAGTAAGCAAATGGAAAGCAATTGAGCTAGTAAGAGAAACAATGCTGTTAGAATTGCAAAGTCCAAATAAATTGACTGCAACAAACTATTAGACAATATGTTGACAGGTCACAAGGTATTCATTCATTCTGCTTTTGGTGATACACCAGTTAGTTGTTTAAATACAACTGAAGAAATCAGACACCTTACATAATCAGACACAGAGACATGAAAAAGAGCTAAGGAGTACAGATCAGGAGGAGAAGGGCAAAAAAATGAGAATATGCAGATGCAATGAGAGGGGATAAAGGACTGCATTAATAAGATTTGAGAAAAAAACAAAAGCATGACTCTTTGTTCCATTACAACCCCATCTGTTTGGGCTTGTAATAACTGTAAGACAAGGAAAACACAGTATCACCAGGCACTGTTCATTTTGATGCCCTAGTAGAGAAATAATTATGACTGCAGCTTTAGTCTTGATACTAAGCCATCATCTGACATTTCTTATGAAGAAAACTATTTGTTAGTCATTATATCTATATCTATATATGTACATTTTATCTATATTTATATCTATATATATATATATATATATATATATATATATATATATATATATATATATATATATATATATATATATATATATATATATATATATATATATATATATATATATATATATATATATCTCATCTCTCTATATATATATATATATATATATATATACACACACACACACACACACATATATATATATATATATATATATATATATATATATATATATATATATATATATAGATAGATAGATAGATAGATAGATACAAAACCAAAACACTTGGTGCACGTATTCAGCAAACTGGTGCACGGAAAAACAAATCCACATATGCCCTAAAAACGTATCCAGCACTCAATAATAGGAGATAGCATGGAAAAGTAAAGCCTTTATTTCAAGAACAGTCTGCCCCACAAACCGGTTTTGCTCAAAAGCATCATCAACACTGATGATGCTTTCAAGCAAAACCAGTGTGTGGGGCAGACTGTGCTTGTAATAAAGGCTTTACATTGCTGGGCTATCTCCTATTATTGAGTGCTGGATAAGGTCCCAGAGGGCTGCATTTTTTAATTTCAGTGACTACATTTCATTTTTCAACTAATACAAACAATGCTAATATTTTTCTTTTATAAGATATCTGAAAATAATGAACAAGTAATATAAAAATCAGTTGTTCTATGTGGTATGGAATGTCGCACCTCTAGTAGCCTGTATACATCTTCCATTCCAGATCATTTTCTGAAAAATAAATGTAAAAAGCTTAAGAGAAACAAATGTAAATATTTTGTGAACAATAAAAGCTATTTAAACAGTACAAACAACAATGTTGTCAGTAAGAAGTATTTACAGTGATAAGTCAATACATTCATAGGCTGGAATTCAATAAAGCCTACATGGAGTGATTCTTCATGTAGGAATAGTGTTGCTGCCTGAACATGGAACATGGCTACCAAGCAATCCAGGAAACAGGGCTTAGGGGCGTGCAGACATGGAAGTGTCCGCAGAATGCAAATCACCTCATAACCATGCAAATGAGGTTGATTTGTGATTCATCAAGCAGAAAGGCACCTGTGTAGGTGCGTGTCAGTGTAGGAAATGTAAGCAGTTAGAAACCATGTACCAGACTGTCAAATTTAAACAGGGGCTGTAAAAGCCAAAAAAAAAAGGGTGGACAGTGCACAGTAGAAATGCAAATGGCCAAAACTTTGGCCAGTAATTCCAAAAAACAATGCAATGTAATAAACAATATAATTTTTTAAATATATAAATCATGTTTAAGTGGTGCTCAGTGATGCCAAAATATGCCATTATGCAAAGGAAAAAAAAAAAAAAAGAAAAAGTTTATAAAATGAAAATTAGACACTTGCAAAAGTAGTGTGTTATAGTGCCCAGCAGGCAGAGTCATACAATGGCAGGTTACAGTGGTTGCTAAAGAGACAGGCCCTGGTGTAGTGAAGCATCCAGGGTATATGCAGTTAGGTGTATGTAAATGAGCCAGGGTTATTGAATAGCAAAAAGGGCCACCATGTCCGCAGGTACAAACTGTGGTAGGGCTAGAACCAAGCTGGTGTAGGCAGAACAGGTAGCTGATAACACAAAGCGGTGTGTCACAGTATGTTAAAATGGATTAGAGCTTAGCGGCACCTGTTTGTGCTCAGCTAAGCACAGCTAAGCAGGGGGTGTGTGTTTGATGCTGCTGGGCATGTTTTAGGTAGTTTAAGAAAAGCTAAGCATAGCCGTGGTTGTGGGAGGGTCAGAACTGCTGAGCATTGTTTACACTAGCACCGCGGGTTTGCGCAGCTCACTGCACTGCTTAGCAATGAAAGAAATAAGGGAAAAAAGTAAAAGAATAACTGCCTGGAAAGCCAATCAGGTAGAAATGACTGATAAGCCCTGTTCAACAGACACTGGCCCATTCAAACACCCAGTGATATATCTATCAGGTGGACTGCAGCATAATGAGACAATCACACAGTCTGCAACTGCAGCACACAGCTATAAAGTATGCATACACCCTGCAATCTGATTTTCCCACATACTCTGCACCATTGGAATACACACTTCTAAGTTTTAACTGATAAAATGTTAGGGGCTGCTGCTGCTCTGATACATCTGTATGTGCTTGAGACTGAGGTCAGTGAAGATGATGATTATGACAATAGGCCCAAAGTGAGGAGGAGAAAAGTGTTCAGGCCCAGGGTGACCTTCCAGGGGTTACATAAGCTGGAGATTGTAGAGTGCTACAGGGTGAACAAGGACATACTACAAGAACTCATCGAGCTGTGCCGGCCTCAACTCAGACCCAGAGCCAACAGAGGGGAACCCATCCCAGTGGAAACAAAGGTATGTGTAGCCCTTAGAATATTAGCTACAGGTACTTTTCAAAGACCAATTGGGGATATAATGAGGATCTCACAGGCATCTGCATCCAGGGTACTCCACCAGTATCTGGATGCCATGCAAGCACATGCCAGTGAGCACATTTATTTACCCCACACCCCTGAGGAGAAGGTCATCAATATTCATGTTTTCCACCATGTAGCACACTATCCTGAGGTACTGGGTCCTATAGACTGCACTCATGTGCACATCAAAGCACCACCCGGTGAAGAAGGTAGGGTCTATGTCAACCGCAAGGGGTATCACTCCATCAACTGCCAGGTCATGAGCAATGCCCAGGGCATTGTCATGGATGTGTGTGCTGGCAGCCCTGGCAGCTATTGTGACTCCAACATCTGGAACCCCTCACAGCTGTACCAGACATTTGCCAAGGGAGACATCCCATACGACCATCTAGTGGGGGATGCTGGCTACACACTAGAACCATGGATGATGACACCCATCAGAAATGCACACACACCTACTGAAGAACGCCATAATGAGGCATATGCACACACTAGAAACATCATAGAGCATGTGTTTGGTCTGCTCAAGTCACGTTTCCACTGTCTTAATATATCTGGGGAGTCCTGCAGTACTCTCCAGCCACATGTGCACACATATCCACAGTATGTGCCATGCTACTCAGTATGTTCCTGTGGAAACAGCTGTGGCAGGAACATCATAGGGAAGGGACTCACAGCCCCCACCAGTGCCAAGGTCCCCACAACCACAGGGGGACTTGGAGGAGGAATAACCTGTGCCTATCCCTGTAGGCAGACATAGGCATGCCCAGTATGCCCTGGCCTTGGCAAAGAGATAATGCATAGCACATGCACTGACAACCTATGGACCTAGGGACTGACACTTCACTCCAACTGACATACACAGCAAAAAGGATGCCAGCCATACCACACAACCTGTACCTTACCATGTATTGGCTGTGCACAGCATGCTTCAGCCAGAGACATCCCTGAAGCACTGTAATTTCAACCGCTGATGGCAAAATGTAAGTCACTATTTTTTACAAGAAATGAATGGGGTAGTAGGCTGTGGTAGCATATGTATGGACCTGCCACATGTATGCAATGGAATAGAGTGGAATACCAGGATAGCTGCAGACAACTGCCAGCTGTGTTGGACAACAGGAACTCTCCATCCAATACTGGCTGACCCTTAATATGCAGTAGGCCCCAAGCCAGCAAAACCCAATGCACTATGTTAAGGAATGACATGCAGTGGGGTCACAGGACAGATGCTTGACTGTTAATGCTAGAGTCCCCTACCCCCAACACACCCATATCCCCATACAACTGCAGTCACAGTATGTTTCCAAGGTAATAGCAGCAGACCACACAATCCCTGAGTTGTCCCAATCGACTTGGTGACACATACCATTTCCCCAATATGCAGAGGTCAAATAAAGTGCTATGTTTGTCTGGGGCTGATAGTGTCAGGAAGTAAACTGCACTGCCTGGTGGCTGTTGTGGCTTAGCACATTACCATGGTTGATGGGGTACATGGATTGAGACTGGCTACACCTGCTGTTTTGCATGTGAGCTACAACTATGGTAGGAGTTCCACAAACGGTCCATATGTCAGTATTTCTTACTGCAAGAAAGCTGAACAAAGACAGACACAATGGAGGGACAGTCACAATGGAAGGACAGGGGTCCATGGATATGGAAAGTACACAGCCCTCAGTAACCTAGACAGTGGGTAGCAGAACAGCAGGCTCAAACAAGTTAGTGTAGCAGCAGGATATAAAGGCTGTCACATAACTGTGTCAGTACTTACAACAAGTCAGTGGGCACCATCCATACCCCACAGATGTACAGAGTTTAACAGAATGTCCACATTTATGGCTCATATATCTGTTCTGTTTGTCATAACATTCGCAGTTTTCTGGTAAGCTACTGGCAAATGACTAAATGTTGCTGTGAGCAACTAATAACAGACAGGTGAGATGCAGACTTCCTATCCACTGGAAAATGTATGCTAATACAAAACCATTCCACCAACTGTCTAGGTTTGAAAGAGCAATATTAAAATCCTGTCCCCACATTTGTGCCTATGTCCCACTGTTATACATGGCCCTGTCCACATTAACATGTGTAAGAGTATGAGAGGTTTGGGCAACATGTAGCCTTATAATAACAGTAGAAGGCAAAGTGTTTGAGGACCAGAGCAGATGTATGGGGCACTATGCTGGACAACCTACAAAACAGGTGCAGTCAGGGTGTGAAGTCCATAACTCTGTGTGTGGTGTTGCATCTCTTACACCAGTCACAGCATACCTACAACTACATAGAAAGCAACTATGAACAAAGCCAGGAACTAAAGCAGGGTAGGACAAAGGCCCACATATAAGGGGAAGGAGGATCTACTGGCCAGACTAATGTAGAAAGTGCAGAATACAACAGTTTGTGTAGTAGCATAGGTTCTCTGCAGAATATGGAGTCAGGAACCCAAATGTTTGTCAGCATTTCCTCGCATCAATCTATAATGATCTGCCACTGATGTACCAAGAAATCACAGAGCAATGTAAAATGTACCAGACATATTATGCAAAACTCTGTTCAGTCCAATACACCTTCTACTCACCCTACATATGGGTCAGATATTAGAGCCGGCGCACAGCCACAAAAATCCTCAGGCAGTATATCAGGGAGGTGCTGGACTGTTCCACCTGGTCCAGCAGACAATTGGCTGTAGCACAAGAAATCTTGGACTGGAGTACAGGTAGCTCTGGCCTGGAGTTCCATTTTACTTAATGATGGTCATACTGGGCATGCTCCTACACTTAGCTAATTTCAACCAAGGTCTGAACCCACATATGACTATAGAATTGTGTGTTATCCATATATCTCTGTGCATACAAAGTAGCTATGTATACCTCACCTGTCTCTCCCAATCCCCATCAGACATGATTACCCTTATCTATCTGTATGTGGCACATATAAGATATATCTGGATCTGATGAGTTTAATTTAGACACACACACACACACACACACACACACACACACATATATGTGTGTGTGTGTGTGTGTGTGTGTGTATACATATATCATATATAGAGAGGCAGATAGAGGGGGAGAGAGAGAGGGAGAGAGAAAGAGAGAGAGAGAGAGAGAGAGAGAGAGAGAGCCTTGTGTGTGTTTTTGTATATATATTCCGCATACAGCAGAATACACATGCCCAACAGGCCTATGTCTGTGCAATGGTCACTCATGTTATGGCCCTATAACTGGTGTCCTCCACAACAGTTGCCTCCCTGTCAGCAGCTAATGATGTCATCCACCCCAACAGCAGTGGCAGACATCATCCAAATGCATAAGCTCTGTGGTGCATGCAATAACTATGTGGCATTATAGTGTAAAGAACTAGATAAGTAGTGGTTTTAACCCCAGCAACAGCAACTCAGTGAGTGTCTGTGCATGTGTGTAAATATATTTCCTTGCAGCTGTGTAGTTCCTGCTTATCTATGTACTATGGGAATGCATTTTAAAGCCTGTGCCTACCTGTGAACCCCCCATTGGATTACTTTACAGGGCCTGCAGCTGTCATTCACCTTAGATGCACCATTAGACACTGTCTTGTCATATAAGCTCTGTGGTACATGTGATAAGTATGTGGCATTATAGTACATACAACTGGATAGGTAGGGGTTCTAATCTCCCAACTGGCAACTATGTGAGTGTGTGTGAGTGAGGCATATCCCCTGTAGCAGTGTGCCTGCCTTGTGTGTTCAATGGTTATACCATTTTGAGGGCCTGTTCCACTCTGTTAATCCCCCACAGGATTACTGTACAGGGCCTGCTGCTGCCATTCACCTTATATGCACCATTAGACACTCTCTAGGCACATAAGCTCCTTGGTACATATGATAAGTATGTAGCATTATAGTACATGCAGCTAGATAGGTAGGGGTTTTAATTTCATGACTGGCAACTGTGTGAGTGAGGCGTACCCCCTGTAGTAGTGTGGCTGCCTTGTGTGTGTGATGGTTATACCATTTTGAGGGCCTGTTCCACACTGATAATCCCCCATTGGATTACCTTACAGTGCCCAATGCTGTCATTCACCATAGATGCACCGTTAGACACTTTTCAGGCATCCAAGCTACATGGTGCATGCGATAAGTACATAGCACTATAATACATATAACTAGATAGGTAGGGATTGTAATTACACCAATCTTAACTGTGTGTGTGTGTGTGTGTGTGTGTGTGTGTGTGTGTGTGTGTGTGTGTGTGTGTGTGTGTGTGTGTGTGTGTGTGTACATGAATGAGTGAGGCATAACCTTTGTAGAAGAGTGGCTCTCTTGTGTGTGTGATGGTTATACCATTTTGAAGACATGTTAAACCCCCTCATTGGATTATGTTACATGGCCTGCTGTTGTCATTCACCTTAGATGCACAATTAGACACTCTCCAAACACATAATCTTTGTGGTGCATGCAATAAATGCATGGCACTATAGTACATACAACTAGATAAGGAGGGGTTCTAATCTTGCAACTGACAACTCTGTGAGTATATGTGTGTGTGTGAGGCATATCTCCTGTAGCAGTGTGGCTGCTTTGTGTGTTTGTGATGGTTATACCATTTTGAGGGACTGTTCCACCCTGTTAATCCCCCATTGGATTACCTACTTTGTGTTGCCTTTGTCTGTGTAATATGCAGACATGTGGAGGCTCTGTGAGTAGCTGCTGCCCCCAATGACCCACATGTATCTAGGCATGAATGCTGACTGCCTCCACCCATATTTGGAGATACTGTCTAAGGCTGTGGTTACTCTATGTTGTGTGCTGTCTGTCATTGACCCACCAACTGACGTTAACACACTGCAAAGGGGTCTTAAATCATTTATGGAATGGTGGCAAGGTACTGGCCTCAAGCTGAATGCAGAAAACAGTACCATTATACCATACAGCAAGGACATGACCCCACTATTTCCCACATTAATGGCAGCCCCATAGACACACAACCTGTGTTGAGAGACCTGGGTACTCAGTTTGATAACACTGTTGCATTCAGCCATCAAGTAGCGACAGTGGTCACAAAAGCCTTGTATGTGATTTACCACATAAGTAAAGGGAGTGCAACCAGATAAAACATGGATATTACCTCTGTATTGTCCTCAGTCAGAACAACAATAATTTAGTACCATAGCCCATTTGGTATGTGCCTATCCAGACATTTGCAGCAACTGGAAAGGCCATAGTAATACCCACAAAGGTAATTAATGGCTTCCAACATCTGTTCCATGCAGACAGCCTTGAATCAGTAGTGCTACACTCGATAATGGACAGGTTGTTCACAGGTGGGGTGTGGCATGCCTACATGACAATGTTATGCCCAGCCCTTCCACAGCTGGCCCATATATGCAAATCTAACTCTTCGAGCATTACCAGCACAGCAAGCCCAAATCTGATATGCAACATCAACAAAACCTGCTGGAGAGACAGGTTTGTCTCCCAGAAACTGCCCTATGTCAGGATTGCACTTCCCAGACATGTCAAAAAGAGTACCATGCAGACCCTCATCAAGTGCAGCCATGATGAGTGGATGGGAAACCAGAAATCCGTGAGTCACACCTGTGTCCCTCAATGACAGGGGCAACAGGTGCTGATTGATGATTTTGTCAGAGATAAAGTAATGGCTAGGCTTGTAAGGAACCGAGGGTCATTACCCTATGCACCTTCTATGACCCTATGAACCTGTGATCCTACGGAAATCCCAGGTGATATGTATCAGGAGTAGCATGCTATGTCAAGGGGTATGCATGCATGATTACACTGTCCACCCCCATTGACCCTCACACACTGTTCTACACATATGCACCTAGGTAACCATGCGCATATACAGCCATACCTTGGAGATGTCACATCTTTGCGTTGTCACTATGCCATCCTGAGCTGCTGTATTGGCAGCAGGTCCCCATGGTGTGGACACAGACATCTGGAACAGAAACAGAATAAAGTCTGGGAGGCAACAGTCAGTCAGCAACACTAACAGCAATACAGAATCATGGTATATACACTTTGATGTCAGCGCATGACAATTGCTAGCAGACAGCACCTTACAGGGCATAATACTACTGCACTATAAACTGCCATTAAGTGTACTATATTCACCCTCTGTATCAGAAATATATTAGCATGCCCCTGCATCGATGGTATGGATGACATGGATGACATGGATGTGGCACAGGTATCATCACATGCACAGGGTGTGGTGTGGGGTTGACAAAGACCTAAGTTATGCCACACAGTTGACATCATGTGTGTGTGTCTGGAAGGGTGCTAGTCAGCTGGGCAATGGAGAGGGGCTGTGTGTGTCTGGTGGTGACCTTTCATGTGACAGTGGTGTGTGTGTGTGTGTGTGTGTGTGTGTGTGTGTGTGTGTGTGTGTGTGTGTGTGTGTGTGTGTGTGCGTATGTACACAGTCAAACCATGCAACAGCCCTACATGAGGGTATGTTGGACAGCTGTGAACCATACATGGCAGAATGTACAGCTTTTCATCTCCAGCCACAAACCTGGGAACTAGTTCCACCAGAAGTGGGAGTGGCACCACCATGCCTAGGGACAGATGCGGTACTACTTGCTGACTGTGACCAGTGCCTGCTGGATCTGTGTCACTCACGGGACCACTCAGGACCATGTTCCCATGACCTGCCATGTTGTGTTGTGGACAGCACCCTCCCTTCAGTAGAGCTGGTGGTACTGCCTTTATGGGAGTGTGACTGTGCACAGCCACGTGGGCTCTCAGCTGAGGTTGTTGCTAACTTATGTCCACGTGTCCTATGCCTTACTCCCACCACATTTTCTAGCACAGACATGGCACAGTTAAGGACTGACAATGTCTCACCCCACCATCTACCCACTACATTAGCAAAATGACATAAGGAATCACCAGTGCAGTGGCTGGAGTCATGCAATCCAGGCAGTGTGGCATACATGAACCCGAGCATCCATCTGGTGTACCATTCACAATCTGCCAGTGCCTCCATGACAGACTGAAACATGTATCGGGTGACACATGCTGTGACACCTCTGGCAGGTGCTGGATGGGCAGCAGTCTTCCTTTGAGCAGCCCTGTCAATCTGCCTGTGTGGGACCTCACCAGCTCTCTGGCTATGGCTAGTGTCTACATTCACAGATGCCATAGTCATCACACTCTCCTGTTCGATGTCACCACCCTCTGACTGTCCAATATCTGTGGCTGCTGGGAACTGCGTATGTGTGGGCATATTGACTGTGTGCAGGGACATTGGGAGAGGAAGTGGGATATCAACCAATGGGACAGAATCAGCCCCCAACAAACCCACCTGTGCCTCACTATGGCCACTATCATCATAGGCTCATAGGTAGATACTAGGCTATTTGCCCTAAGGCATTTATAAGCCTAGCCAGAGTGTATTTGGCTTCTGCCTCCCTATTAGATTAGCCTACTGTGCCTCTGTAAAGTAGGTCACAGAAGGTACCCTTTTAAGATTAGTTTACTGTGCCTCTGTCTAGCAGGAACACAGAAGAGATCCCAGGAGTGAATTTGCGATTTCCCATCCACGCGTCCAGATTTCGCTTGAAGAGGGTCAGCGAGGGGCTATGTCTAACTTGAATTGGGATTCTATTCCAGAGTGAGGGGAGCCTCTGGGAAATGAATCTGTCCCTCCAGCATGTCCTACTTATTTTTGTGCTAAGATTTAGGTCCCTGGAGTGTGTAGCTCTAAGGGACTTGGATTTTTTGAGGTGGAGCATGTCCATTAATTCTGGGTTTGACATGGCTTTGTACGTCAGGCATAGATCACCTCTGAGTAGGTGGTAAGCAACTGAGTAGAGCTGGAATTTCTTTAGTCGAGCTGCATAGGACATCTGTTTGTAGCCCATGATCCTCTTGGTGAGGTACTTTTGGGGTCTCTCCAGTTGCTGCAGGTGTCGGGTAAGGTACATCCCAAAAGGGGCATTGTATTCAATTATGGGCCTGATGAGTGACGAGTAGAGAGGCACAATGACCTCTCTTGATCTAGATGTGAACCCTTTCGTGATAAGGTAGGCTACATAGAAGGTCTTTCTAACCACTTTGGCAACGTGATTATCAAAGGAGAGATTACTATCTACGTTGGTCCCCAAATCTCTAATTACTTCTTCCGTACTTAATGGATTACCACCTATGTGGTAATTTGTGGGCACCTTCTTTTTCCCAAAGGGGATGACTATGCACTTTTTAGCATTTAGCTTGAGGCCGTGGCTCTGGCACCAAGCATCTGTCTCTGTGAGACCCTTTGGGAGGATGCTTGTGTCAGCTGGAGATTCGATTATGGCCCCCAGTTTGCAGTCATCTGCGAACTTTGTCAGCCATAATCCCCCTGTGTTAGCCTGAACCTCAGAGAAGTATATACCGAACAAGAGAGGTCCCAGAACTGAGCCCTGTGGAACGCCACTTGTAACTGGTTTGGATTCGGACATGGCACCTGCAATTCTGGCCATGTGGGTTCTATCTCTGAGTCAGTTTGCAACCCATCTTGTGATATAGGGGTTGATATTTAAGCTGGTAAGCTTATTTATGATGCCCGAGTGGGGTATTGTGTCGAAGGCTTTTGCAAGGTTCAGGTAGGCTGTGTGGACTACCTTGCCCTCATCTATGGCTTTGGTAACTGTTTCAAAGAAATCAACTAGGTTTAAGAGGCAAGATCTGCCCTTAACAAAGCCAAATTGGGTAGGGTCCAGTGTCTGGAGGCTCCCAATGTCTTTGTTTATGAGTTCCATCAATATTTATAGAGTGTTTATAGGTTAGTACTAAGCTAACTGCCCTTGCGAGCCATTTTAAGTCAGAGTCCGATAATGTCTTCTGATCTCCACACACACACAGACACACACACGCACACGCATGCACACACACACGCACACACACACACACACACACACACACACACACACACACACACACACACACACACACACACACACACACACACACACACACAGGTGAGATGCCACAAATGTATTAGACAGACCACACCTTATGACTGATGCCTTGCACAACACACAAGCAGACCACAACAGAGACACAGAAGACAGGCCCTTAACAACATGCAGTACAGCTATGTCCAGTTAATGCTGCTAGTACTATACACCTGTGAGATAAGTGACATGTCAGTGTATGTGACAGACCTTCACCTACAACACAGTGCACCCATTTCCACAATAGTAATGCAGCCCTTTATAGCAGACTGGCTACCCATTCACAAAATATGTGCTAATATGTTACAGCTCCTGCAAATATGCTACTGTGATTACTGATGTAATGCACTGCAGTGCACCCCTCCACAAGTGAATATGCCCATATTGCAATATGGCTAAGACTAGCAGTTGTGTCCACAGCAAACTGGCAGCCCTTAACATGCCTAGGGTATAGATGAGCCATAACAAAACACGTCCACACTCACCAGCAGCAGGATGATGGACACTTGCCACACCAGGGGTACCTATGGATTTGTGGAGGACAGGAATTGTCAGCAGAAAAAAATGTGACATTCGTACAGGAAAATTTGCGAGTATATCAACATATACACTACAAATTGTGATACTACCCACATGGCTGATATTCACAATATGTGTGCTCACATGTGCATTATAAACCCCCCCAACAAATACTGATTGACCTGACATATGTGTACAGGTATGCAGTGGCTTCCACTATGAATACCACATTATTAATGTGATGACAGCTGGTGGCTTACCTGGCATTACTCGGCTGTGGAAGCTGTGCCACCCAGCTTCATGACATATGGTGTGATTGATTCTTGTGAGCTTGTGGTTGAACCCAGGTTTGCCAGGAGCTCCTCTGTGGCAAGAGTGCTTGTTGTGTAGCAGGCCCTCCACCAGTGCTAGCATGGTCCCTTGCCACAGCTGCAGCCCCTTGCAATGCATGATGTATCATATCAGTGGCCCAGTGTCAGACCTGCTCATAGCTCCTGTCATGCTGGCCTACATCATTAATCAATGCCACAAGGTCTGACCACAGTGCAGCATGTTCTTGCTGGTTATGGTGACTCCTTAACAACAGGAACTGGTGATGGAGTTTCAGGGAATCAATTATGGCATCAGTCTCTGCTTCTGAGAAAGGTGGAGTCCTATGACGGTACATCCCTTCTGCAAGACATGAAGAGGGGAACACATCACAGGACCACATACACTGCTCATCATTATGTACACACCTTGCTCATCCACATTTAATAGCACTATCCACCACTAACTCCCACACTATACCCCACCATCTATTGCCACAGTTTGTATGTTACTATCAGCAACATAGTGGCAATACATCATGCATTGCCCTCCTGATCTTGATGTTTCCTGCTACTTGCTGCATGTACTATAAGGTGTTCAAATGCATTTTCCTGTTGCACCTATTACTGCTTGTTCATAGTCTGTCTACACTGTATGCGGTGGTGTCAGCCTCCTACTGTTGTAGTAAGCACCTGGGCTGTAGGCCCACCCCTTAGGTCTCCCTGGCCTTCCTCCCTCAAATTCTGGAATATGTAGCTAGACAATATCCTACAGTTCCCCTGTCAGTCCTGTTGATATGGCATCCTGGTACAGTGCAGCACCTGCCTCATGTACATGCATGGACAAACATCTACATACATCACCAAGGAAGACACTGTGTGAGATATGCAATGACATTAGGAACCTACAGTCCATGGTCTCTCCCTGTCAAACCTACATATCTGTCCCCGAACAGGTTATCAACACAATCCGTACACCTCACACACCACCCACATCTACACAACACACACACACACACACACACACACACACACACACACACACACACACACACACACACACACACACACACACACACATCTCCAGACATCCTCAACATACACATCCACAAACAAAGGAGACCTCTGAGGCAAAGCCACAAGTGGCTCTACACAGCACATACTACACACATAGTCACACACATGTGTCCCACAGCCATGAAGGTGTCACCAAATATCAAACATATTACACATAGGAGACTCCATTGTGAGATACACTAATGTGTCTCTCCCCCAGGCTGTATATGTAGATGGTCACACTGACTTGTGAGCCAGGTGACAGAATCCATCATATTGCATATGCACTGCTGTCTCTCGCAAACAGGTATTGTCATGAGTCTGTCGCAGTCCATGTTGGCGTGCCTGACCTGAGATGTACCTCTCTGGACTATATGCAGTGAGACATGAGTGAGCACGCTGATTATGTGTCCCAGGCAGGTATGTCCCTAGCCTTATGCAGCATTCCACTGTCACCCAGACTGATGCCACAATGAAATCAGGAAATGATTGACCTTAACATGTGGCCTGTTATCTTGTGATATTCCAAGGGGTTCCAGTACCTGACAGCCTGTGATGATATGATCAACAGACCACAATGCTTTGCCAGAGATGATCTCCTTCTGTCTCAGCGGGCCTTCACACATCTGACAATGGATCTCACCACCCCCATAGCACCTTCATTAGGGAAAGTGGTGAGGTTATCAATACCAACATACAACTGTTAGTGCAGCATAAACTGAAGGCCATGCTGCACATGACTCTGCCCTGAGTGCAAGCATCCTTAACCCTGGGAAGTGCTGACATCTGTGCAGTCACAGACACATGGTTCAAGGCTGCAGAGAGCACCCCAGCCTTAACTGGTCAATCATCCTATCATATAGTCAGACCCCAAAGTGTGGGCAGTAATGCCATGGGACATGGGGTTAAACTATATATGAGACACATACACACCTCCACACTGTACAGGCAGTAAGATGCACAGGGGACACTGCAGGGGCAGTTCACCATGACCAACACACTTATTCAAATCATAGCTAGCTACTGGCCCGACATGTGACCAGGAAGCCCATTCTGCCTATATGGACCTCATCACTGTATTAGGATTTGAGTCTGTACCCTGATCCTGGGTTACCTGAACAACCTAAACATACATTGGAAGATGTACACATGCCAGCGCACAAATAGCCAGAGAGCCATCAGCACTTGAATTATAAACACCTATGTGCCTCTAGGGGCTGCCCCACATGAGGCGAAGGTGTGTTGGAGTTGATATTACACAAAACAGCTTACTACTGCAGCATCCCTGCAGTGTCATCTTCTGTGACAAAGCAACCATCATGTGGTCATGTTTGCAGTCACCATCACCCGCAATACCCATTTAGCTAGGGTGAGATGTACATACACCGTCAACATGGAATACACCCTCCTGTGGGGTGGTATACACAGCTTCACAGCCTCCAACCCCTCTGTAGGAAATGGCACCAATATCCACACACATATACAAGCACTATACGTGCACTTGTATAGATGCATGGAGTCAGGTATACCCAACAGGACTACATCATCCTCTGCAAGGATATGTACACCTGTCTGGTGGACATCTGCAAGAAATAGTGTCTATAACAGAGATGACATACCAGCATCAGAGACAAAGTAGGACAGGTGCCCATTTTGGAGCAATGTCTCCTTAGCATGAGCAAGTGAATGGGAGCAGTCCTGCAAACCTGCACAGCAAACACATAACCCACATTATTGACATCTACTACAGATAATCATCTCCCCTTCTGTCATATGTCTGCAACATCAAAGGAAGCACTTGAATCTGCTCAATTGTGGTGGAGAAGGATATCGCCTATACCACTGCTGCAGGTCTAGAATACTTGATGCCTGACAGAGTCAGTGTAGGCTTTGCCCCCTAGTCCCCCCCATCAGTACATCAGGACATTCCCAGTACCTGCCCCCTTCTCCTATATGTGGTGAACAGGTCACCACTGCCATGTGCAAGTCATGGTATACAGCCACCATGAGAGCCTATCTCATCACAGGATGCATCCTACATGACCTCAAGCATGACCTTGGAACACTGTAAGGCACTGTATTCAAAGGAGGCTTGAATACCACCTTTCTCCCAGCCGTGTGATGGACAACTGTCACTCCTTTACACTATGGTGGGGCGTCCTAACTAGGCTGATCTGCAAGGCCATAGCACAGTTTATAGTGAACCTCATTAACAAGGACATTGGTGACCTCCACACACTCAATCAAGCACAGTTAGGCTTTGTCTAGGAAGGGATCATGTCTGTTATACTTGGTTGACCTCTTTGATACAGTCACCAAAGCCATACAGGGGGTGAGAGTGCACACTGCCTACCTTGACCTGAACAAAGACTTTGACAGTATAACCCACTTTATCATAACAGATATACACTCCCAAGTATGCATCACACCATATGTTACTAGCAGTGTAGCACACTGGTGCACTGACATGACCCACCTAATCCACATAGGGGAATCCACCTCAAGCGGTTGACCCATAACTAGTGGCACCACCTGGTGTTCTGTGTTTGGAACTCTGTTATGGGTGATGTACACTTCTGAAGTACAGGGCACAGCCAGTGGGCTATGGGTGACCATGTTTGCAGACAACTACATGCTGTGTGCTGTCACCAAATTCCCTAGTGATGCAGACACCTGCCTAGGATGGTCTCACACAGACACATGACGGGTGCCAGAAACATGGCCTCAGTCTGCATACCAGGAAATGCAGTGTCAACTCCTTTGGGGAGACTGATGTCCCCACATATTATCACAGTACTAACAATATCCTACGCACGCAATCAGTAGTGAGAGATCTGTGCACACAGGTTGATGGCAACATGACATTTCACCACCATGTTGATTCTATTGTAAGGTAAACCTTCTACATGGTCCACTTCATACATAAGGGTATGTCATCCAGGGACATGGAGACATAACATCCCTGTATTCCACCCAATAAGACCCATTATTGAGTATAATGCCCCATTCATCATTCATCTCAAACAGCACATGCAGCAGCTCTGGACATCACAGAGGTTCCCCACCAGGGAATACCAGGCCCTCAAACATCTACTATACACATAGGTTATAAGCCCATCGCTCTACCCAGTTTCATACATACTCCTCAGAGGTGACCTCTGCCTGGCATACAAGGCAATCATGGAATCCACATTGTTGGGACTACTGCACAAGTGCAACTGAAGCTAAACTCTATTAACCCACACACATGCCCTCAGCCTGGTGTGTGACATCAACTGAGCTTGTTGGTGGCTCAGATGTGTGTCACACACACTCACCCTGATGTGGAATGGACACCTTTTCCACATCAGGCAGGGTAGCTATTTACACCTTTGCAAGCAGAACCTAGATAACTGGATGGTTGACAGCACATGCATCCTTGGGATACCACCTGTGTCTCTGTTTGACTGGGACATCAGGTGCTGCCTTGCATACACATGGGCTAACATCAGGGATAGGCTTTTGGGGGCTCATGGCCCATAGTCTAGTAACCTCATATGATCCTAGGTATACCAGTTATGTCCAATTTGCTGTGACAGACTGTGTTGTTATGTGTCCACATCCATCACTGCCATCTACTGTGGTGTTCCCCCTATGAGCAACATTACAGTACCATGTCATACAGCCATCATCCGACAAATACGTGACTGGTACTCCAAGTGTATCTGGACATTACAGCAACATGTGTGCTACACAATACCTGAGAGCAGTGCAAATGTGGTGCAGGGTTTCCTCCTCGTAGGTGTCTGACATCTGCAGTACACAGATGTTTACGTAATGTGTACATGTGCTTGATATATGTGGACCCTCAGCTAGACAAATGTGGATGTCTGGAAACCAGATGGACTGTATGTAATGGTTGTACCCAGATTGTAAGGAATGTGTCTGTGACATGGCAGACCTTTTGGAACACAGTAATAGTAGATTAATATATGTTACTGTATTCATTCCCTTACATTGTATGCTCAATACGTAAAGACTGCTGCTGAGGTGAAGCCTGTGTACCCCCACTACTGCTACCTATAGCCTGCTGCCTTGATGCAGGGGGTCACCAGGTATGCTAACCATAGCTGTCAGGCAAAAAGATACAGATGTGAAGTACACAGTGATCTAACCAGAGTATGTCAGGAACAGTCAGGGACACCTGGTCCATGGTTGAACTATGCCTGTATGACATTCACAGACTGAGAGGGGCTCACTGACAGTGCATGATGTGATATGCCAGCTGTATCCCCCAGTAGTTACTGTCACTATTATACAACAGACAATCTAGTAGCATTCATACATGAGCTGACCATTGCTGGGGGGACTCAGGGTCCGGAGCTATGATCTATGTCACTGCAGACAGAGCCAAAAGGGAAGACTGTAGGTGCTTGACAGCTGACTAACAGTAACATGTCATTCCAAGATATGTTGTTGAGACCTACTGTTGGAATTCTTATTTCCCATGACTGTATCCCCCATCTGCATTCCATTACATGGGGAATTCTGTGACATACCTGGTATAGCACTGTACTCCTTTGTGAGCAGGAATCCAGTGTTAGTTTACCATAGGCAGCAGCTTGCCTTTTATAGGTAATGCTCATGAACAGGTGACTCACACTTGCTAATAGCATCAAGAACAGTTGGGTTTCATTTTCATTAGCCAATGGCATGACAACACAGTGCTATAATTAAGGCCTTCATGTAGGCCTTGGCCCTTTTCCTGGCCTGTGAGGAGGACATTATCGAGGTGTGGGAGCTACAGCATCAGAGACGGTAGGTAGAAATACTGTCCACTGTTTGGATTGATGTGATATGTCCACAGTTTTGCATGCTATATTTGCCCAATGTTAACAGACTTTCTGATGCTGTGACAGTTTACTGTTTAACAATGTGTGTTGGGGTCAGTAAGGAGACATGCAGATGTGAGTGTCATACATCATTTTTATCTGAATGTGCATGCTGCTGCAGTTGATGCTGGACTATCAGCTGTGTATGTTTGTAGGGAAAGACTGTGACACATTTCCCTATCACCTGACCATCCCCCAACCCTTTATGTATGGCAGTTGTGTGAATGGCCTGTTCTAGGTGTTTGGGAGGTATGTTAGGTCTGTAGCACATAGCTGAACATACTGTTGCATGTGTAGCAAGCTGCAGTTCCTGCATTTTGGCCAGGAGTCATACTGGGGATTGTGACCACATTGGGGGACAGCAAACTATATATGTGAGTGAGGGAGCAGTATCAGTTCTGTTGACAACAGAACTGTTGTGACAGCATAGCCAGGGTGAGGGTACCCATAGTCCAGGTGAGGCATGTGCCGCTGGGACTTATGTTACATAATAGTCCCAGCCAGAGAGTGGTAGGTGGTATTTAGGACATGTACTCTTATTTGTGACATGTGTCCCACTCTAGAGGCCTTTGACATGCTACTGTGGGTGGCAGTGACTGCGGTAACAGCAACCAATTCTGGAAATTGCAGGGCTCAGTTATTTCTGCATTGTATTGACAAGCATGTAGCTGTCGTGCAACAGACTGGACTGTGGGCCAGGACTGTGGGTGTCCAAATGTCACACATGCTAGGTAGATACTGCTACTGACTCATTATTATGGCAGGTGTAGTTGCAAGACATTTGTGCATGCATACGTTGTGTTATACGAGATTGGCATGAACATGTGTGATCGGATGGGTATGACGTGTGACACTGACCTGTTTGTCCTGATTTTGTAACCTCAGTCTGCACTGACTTGCCAGTACTTCAGCACACAGAATAGGTTTTATGACAACTATGCCATAAGTAGGCGGCACAACTGTGGACATTCTGCAACAGTCTGTGCAGTTGTCAGCTCTACCTGAATTTGTAGGCCTCACCTACATCCATCAACATGTATTTGGCTGTGTACTGGTTCAGTATCTGCATCACAGGCCCAAGTATGATGTAATTTATCCCATTATATGTAGAAGTAGTGTGTCACTGGCAATCAGGATATCTTTGTAAAAACACCAGCTTTTTTTCACAGCTCAATGGCCTAGTGGACTAATGCATTATGTGGTAATTGACAAGGTGCTGGGTTCAATACTTGGCAGGTGTATGTTGTTGCTGATGTGACAGCAGTGTAATCCATGATGTTTTTATAGAAACACCAGTTATTCTCCACAGCTGAGTTGGCCTAGTGGGTTTATGCACTATGCTGTAAATCCGAGGGTCCTGGGTTCAATACTTGGCAGGGTTGTATATTTTTGCTGATGTGACATCAGTTAATGCATGATATATTTATAGAAACACAAGTGATTCTCCAGAGCTATGTTGGCCTAGTGGGCTAATGCACTACGCTGTAGCTCAGAGGGTCCTGGGTTGGAGACTTGGCAGGGGTGGGTTATCTTATTGATGTGCATAACAGTATCAGAATCAATCAGATAAGGTGATAAGAGCAGTTTTAAGTGGGTTTGGTTGATATGTTGCAATGCTAAACAGCGCTTAGTCCTGCTTAAACCCGTGCTATTTCCAAAAAAAGAAAAGATAAAAGGGGTAATAGGAAAGTTGTGAAATGGGGGCAAGCAGGGGAAAAACAATATAAAAGTCAGGTAGGGATGTGCAGGATGGGTGTAGGAAAGGACCATAGCTCTCAATTACTTGTACAGCAACAGATGTGCATGTTGTGGACAATTTGGAATTTGAAGCCTCACCATCCCACAGGGAGGGCTGTGGGTGATTTAACTTTGCTGATTAATTGCTGGAATGATTGACTGATGGCAGTGTACATGGGGGCAAAATGGTGACCTATGTATGGGGTAATATTTTTATGCAGGACAGATGCCCTTTTTTTTTAAAGGAGAGAGTGGAATGTTGAGGAAGGGTTGTAGGTACATTTGGGGAGGTAAGTTGGGTAGGAGAAGTTGCTTTTGCAAACAGACAAGAGAGACAAGACAGCAGACAGGGGTGGTGTATGACACATAAGGGGAGTAAACACCTTGGATTAGGAGGGTGTTTGGGAATCGGACTACCAAGTGCCCCCAGATGGCAACAGTGGGACTAAGCCCCCCATCCATGTGCAGTCACCACTGCTCCTTCATGGACCTGAAGGGGGCTGTGCTGGGGGCTAGGCACCAGGGCAAGCTTGCCCCTCCAGTTGCGCCAGTCTGCCCTCGATCTGGTGAAGTTGGTCATTCAAGTCGCACAGGATAACCCTGCAAACCATCCCTGGGAACTGATTTCAGATGACCACATCCTCTCTGTGCCCACACGCAGGGGGGATGGGCCCCATCCCCTAAGGCAATTCCTCCCATGGGTGGTGCAGGACAAGTGGAGGAGACAGCTCCAGGTTGGGTTCCAGATGTGCTGGGACCCATTGCCATGGCCAGATGAGGTGGGATAGGTGAATCCACTGGAAATGGCCTACCCAATCATGCTATTGTGTTGAGGTTTGTCAAAGTGTATTGGTTAGTCATGAACAGAACATTTCAGTGTTAGTTATAACAGCATGCATGGGTGTTCCAATTAACCCAGAACAATAGAATTGCAAGCATACAGAATACAGACATAAATGGAATAACAGTTATTATTATAACAGCATGCCAGTAACAGTTTTGGCAAAAGGCCAACAATATTGGAATTTCAACAAGGTATGTTAGTATGCAACCATTGTAATATATAACCAATAATACAACACAAGGCCCAACATTAGGTTTTGAGAACAACATATGTGAAAATGGAACTATACCCATAATATAAGAATAATTATTTATGATGCAGATAAGGGGGTGGGGTGAGAGAAAGACATTCCATTACCAACTGTATAGGCTTCGATGTGAGCTTCGATCCTCTAACAAACTACTAATTCAGACTAGCAAAATTAATAACACAGCCGGTGATTCTCTCTTTGCAAACTCTGTAAGTAGATGGAACTCCAGCTGATATTATATTATTACCTTACTTTCCACCTTTAAAACTAGACAACAAAACTAAAAACAAACAACACTGGTCTGGCTATGTCAATGTATCCAAATAAACCAAAATGTTAAAAATGTGTTAAATCTGTTAAACAGTTTAAATTTAAATTAATTTTGTAATTTCTGACTAACTAACTGTAACTAACCTACTTTAACTACTTTAACTTGCTTATCTCTGTAAATCTGTAAATAGTCTGTTTGTAAATGCTGTAATATGTATGTAATGCTGTATCTTTACCCTGTTGGAGCTTTTCCTTGGAGCTTCCGCGAAAATGCCTCCCCATCAGAATGACTCCTATCAGTCGGAAAAAAAAAAAAAATAAAATAAATAAAATAAATAAATAAAAACTGTATAGGCTATATTTTTCACAGGAGTACTGCTCAGTACTCTACAGGTCTGTACTTACTTTATGTGTACAAGTGCCCTATAGCTTCTGTAGCATGTACATACCTCTCAAGCTATCCAGAAGGAATAGTACTGGCCAAGCTGTAACACCTACAGGTACATAACTACGGGGAACTATTACATGTCAGGGGAACATATATGACTACCAATGTGTACTCTGCACTGATGTTGTGTGTGTGTGCTACTGGCATACTTTAACTGGGTTTATATCTGTGTCCAAGGTTTTTGGCAGCAGTGATTACTATCCGTGACAGTGTGGCACTTGAGAAATATGTACCATGCACAGTACAGAGAGTTTATGCACCACTCATACAGCCGTACCAACAGTAGATCATTTACTTTGTCTTATTAACTTGGAAGAGTACTGTACTTCATGTTGTTTTATTTAATGGAGTCTTATCACCTTGCTGAGAAATGCTGTTTACACACTACTACATCTAGACACAGACATTAGTGTAGCCTTCATACAGCTACTACAGACATTTATTTACTTGTAAGTCCTGTGGGGAGAATATTTGTTAACAATACATAACTGTTTCTATATATAGTCAGTACTACTTGTCGGTTACTATAAATATATCTTAGTACCTGTCCCTGGATGCAAACCCCAGTCTTTGTGTGGCAAAATGAACAACATATACATTGCTTATCACAGTGAACTAGTGGGCCACTGCTGTATGTTGATTGAGTGATATGGACCTAAAGCTCACCTGGTGACAAAGTGTGACCTGGCAATATAGATAGAGTGTCACACAAGACTGAAGTGACAGTTGAACATACATGCATGAGATTCATGCATGACAGAGATAGTAGGAGAACTCTGTATAAATACTTGGAATGCAGGTGTACACAATTAGCCCCTAGTGGATGGGAATATGAGTTATCTGTACAGACCATATTGGGGTGCTGGGTTACCTACCTCAACCATATACATTTGGAGATGGTATATTTACAGTCTGCAGCTATTACAGTTTCATACTTGCCCGCATCAGCGTGCCTACATTCAGGGATGCATATAGCTGAAATGCAAAGGTTAACACAAGACAATCCAGGGAAAAACACACTATAATACCTTAGACAGTACTACTCTAGGTTCAGATCCTAGTGCAGAACAAATATCATATTGCATTATATCTTGTAGTACAGCTCCACAGCTACACTGTAGCCTAACATTTATTTATTGGCCATCCTTTGGTCACTTCATGGTGTAATACCCATGTTTACTTCACAAAACCTGTAATATTTACTTTCTTGAACAGCCCAAAATAGACACAACAATTGGTAGAATACAGATTTATTGAGGGTGAGATGACACAGTGATTGATATACAGCTGACAATCTTTATTGGTCTACACTTTAAATAATGCAGGCATTGGAAGACATCTGTTATTAAGCAATCTATGCAGTACTACCTTTATTTCTTCACAATTCTGACTGCAGTTGTACTATATTTCCTGTAGATTAGGAATGCAGTTAATTTATTCCCTTCACATTTTCAATGCCAGTGTACTTTATTACCAGAACATATATTATTAACACAGTATACACACGTTATTCCCAAACATTATTAATGCTGTATTAACTTTCTTTCCATAACAGTAGCGTGTTTCATGCTTTCATCTATATTGAACTGTACCTGGCAATACTCACTTATATCAGTGCAGGAATGCAGGACTATTTACATATTCATTACAGCACACTCACAACAGACTATACCTACTGGCAGTTACTACTGTACTCTTTCTTAATTAGATGACTATATATTGCAGGATGTATCTGTATTCACCATACTCTTGGTGCATCCTGGCCAGATGCCCTGCATGGGCCTCCAGGTTGTGAGCCCTCTCCTCTGAAGCTGAGGTTGTGAGCCCTCTCCTCTGCAGCTGTGGGGGGAAAACACACCATTATGTGTACCTATCAGATATTCATACTAGAATTTGGTAAATAAATGGTTCCTATACTTACAATCTTCTGGGGCATTGTGGTCCCGAGTATCTTGGATCCATTGGGACATGAGCTACCCCTTCCTTCACTTCAGGTCATCATAATGATGATGCACCTGCTCACCAGTGTGGGGGATTCCAGTTGCAGTGGTGAGGTCATGTGGTCAGCCAGTCCCAGGCCTCTGACTTATATTCATAGAAATTGTACTGACCCTGCAGCAGCCAGTTGCCATGGTCTTTGACAAGGAGCCCAACCATGACCCTGGACTCCAAAATGCCCCAGTGCTGCACTTGGAAGTGCACACCCTCTCCATCTCCAGCCATACCTCTTACAGTGATTAAACTCCAACAGTTTCTGGCTTTATTCCTTCCTGTTTAGCTTAAAAAAGGCTGTTTTCCCACCCTTTGCCACCATTGGACCATTTTTAAAAATACTAAGTGAGGCTTAGCACTGCGCAAACCTACTAAGCTTACTTAAGCAGTGCTTAAGCTAGAAATGGTCAGCAATTCCTAGTGGTGCACAAACCCACTTAGCTGAGCTGAGGACTGCTTAAACCCGGATTGCTTAGCAGTGCTCAAACCAGCTAAGCAGAGCTGTGTGTTGCTAAGTACTGCTAAAACATGTCCTGTTTAAGAATTGCTTGGCTTACAAATGCTTAACAGAGCTTAGCTCTGGGTAAACCAAAAAAAGTTTTTCATAAATAAAAAGAAAAAATTATTGAAAGTAATTGTTCATTAATAATACTTTATTATTATGTATATCTATTTTACTTTATATCTCCTAAACATATGCATTGCACTACATTATCTTGAAGTGTAACTGTGATGTAATGGACACTTGTTTGTGTGTAACTGGGGTTTTTATCCTCTGGTCTCCACTGAATATGGGCTTCTGGTCCAGCTGGACTAACCTGGTTGACAAATGTCAATGTATACATAAAAAAAATAAAACATTTCCCTATTGCATGTAAAAAGCTGAATGGTCTATATTTTAATCATGTACCTGCTGCATACCTAGCCATCACTCTATCCATTCAGCTACTGAAGATATGGTGATTAGAGCTATACAGTTCTGTATAGCTCTCATTTACATTTAAGCACTGCTGAGCACCACTCTGTGTCACACAAACCCACTTAGCTATGCTTAAACATGGCTTTTTCTAATTAATTAAATGCATCTGGCTTCTATTTTTAGATGTCTATCACGTGTCTATTGCTAAGCACCATGCCATGCAGTGCAAACACAAATAAATAAATAAATTTATTTTATTTATTGCATTTGTTTACTGGGAAAGTCCACTGGGCCTAAAAGAGCCCATTTTCAGTGGAGACCCAGGGAGAAAAGCTCCAACAAGAACATAGATACAGAAAAAATATAAACATTAATTGGTGCAGAAGTAGAAATAGTGTTACAGATAGTAAATACAGTAACATATACAGAATATATACATAAAAGCAGGAATCTAGTTTGTTTGATTACAGTAATATATACAGAAAATATACCTTAAAGCAGAATTCAATTAATTAAATCAGAGAGGTATAAACAGAGATATATTAATCAGTATTATTGTACCAGTATTAACAAGTGAAGATAAAAATAAAAAATAAATATGAAGATAGTATCATCATTCATTAGTAGAAAAAGACATATGAGTTTAGTAATCATATAAGGAGAGTGAAGAGGTTAGGTTATAGAGCAGGAACATAGCCAGAAAGAGTTGAGATGATTTTTCAATATTTGTTTGAAGGTGGTGGTGCTGCCTGTGTTTCTTATAGAAGGTGGAAGTGAGTTCCATAGTTTGATGATGGTGAAGGAATGGAGGAGTTGACCAGCAGGTAAGGTGGGCTTATCTACTTTTAGAAAAAGATGATTTTCAGATCTTAGATGCCTGATGGGATGGTATTTGTCAAGTAGAGTTGACAGAGCAGGACAGTCTGTCAGTCTGTAGATTATTTTGTGCACTGTAGTTAGTTGGGTGAATGAGAGATGGTGGGGGAGTTCCAGCCACCCTAATTGTTTCACTGACTTACAGTGGTGGGGTGAAAATTTGGCCTTGGTGGTAAATTTTGCTATTCTGTTGTAACACATATCAAGTTTGGATTTTGTAGAATTTTGGATATTAGTAAGGAGAGGGACACCATAAAGGAGAGAGGGTAATAAAAAGGTAGTTGCAGGGTTTGTCTAGTAGAGAGGTTAAGAAATTGTTGGTGCCTTTAGAGCATATCAAGTTTTTGGTGTGTTTTTTGATGTTAATGTTTACTTATAAGTCAAAGTTAAGGTTTTCATCTATAATAATGCCTAGTAATTTAGTGTGTGGGACAACATCTATAGTGGTATTGTCTTGGGCTTGTGTAGTGAATAATTTTTTTTGAAACAGAGTAGTTTTCCTAGGGGTATAAATTACTAGTTTAGTTTTTTTTGGATTTAGGGCAAGATGATTGTTAAGTATCCAAGATTCAGTAGAGGTGAGGGCATTCTGGGTAATTTGCTGGAGTCCAGAGCTGGAATTTGCAGTGCATATTATTGTAGAGTCATCAGCATACTGGATTACTGAGCATTGTGGAAGAGTGGAGTGAAAGTTGTTAATAAAGATGCTAAATAAGAGAGGACCAAGTATGGAGCCTTGGGGTACCCCTGTGGAAGTAATGAGAAAGTGAGAGTACGATTGTTGCCATTTGTTGGATTGCTGCCTATTGGAGAGATAGCTGTTGAACCATTGTAGGGTAAGTGGAGAAATGTGGAGGGTGGATAGTTCAGAGAGGAGGAGGACAGTGTGGGAAATGGTATCAAAAGCTTTGGAAAGGTCGAGGAAAAGTGAAGCAATTATTTTACCAGAATCCTGTGTCCGGTTAACTGTATCAAGGAAGAATAGGAGGGTGGTAATGGTGCTGTGTCCTGATCTGAAACCATGCTGAGTAGGTGATAAAATCTGATTTTCAAGCAGGTGGTTAAGGAGTTGGGCATGGATGCATTTTTTCAGTATTTTAGAGAGGGGTGAGAGAATTGCTATGGGTCAAACGTTTGTGGTGTCTGTTTTGGTGCCCCCTTTGTATAAGGGGAGAATAACTGCTTTTTTCCAGATGTCTGGGACAAGGGATTCTTTAATTGATCTGTTAATGAGTATGCTAATGGGATAGGCTATAGAGTTTGCTGCTAGCTGCAGGAAGTGTGAGGGTAGATTGTCAGGGTCCAGAGTACAGGGTTTTAGCTTAAGTAAAAGTTTTTTTTATTGTGCTGGTGGGTATGGGGGAGAATTTTAGGATAGGGATAAGGGTAGACTTGCTATGGTGTCAATGAAGTAGGAATTGAAGAGGGTAATAAGTTCAGTGGGAGTTTTTTTGTGGGTCAGGGGATGGATTGCTTTGAGAGCCTGGGTGTAATAGTTGGCTGATTGAGGACCAGAATATTTTGGGATTATTTTTACGTTGGCTTTGTAGGTGGAAGTAGTGGGCTTTATTATCAGTGGTTATTAGACATTTTAGACATTTTGCCTGGTTATGGTAATGTAGTACAGTTGAGGGGTCTTTGTTTTTCTGACATGATTTCCAGATTTTATTCCTTGTGGACATTACTTCTTTGGTGGATTTTGAGAGCCAGCTTGCATGGTTATGTAAACACATTTCACTTTATTGTTTAAGTGGCATCTGGCACTTTAACAGTGCAGGGGGTGTGCTACTCATCTGCGGACACTGTAGCATACCCCCAGCACTGATTCTGTATCCATGTTGCATGGCTCTCTCACAGTAGCATGCCTTCATTAATATGCAACACATGCTGCTGAGGGGGAGCTGCAGACACAACCACAGTACACTCCGTGTAGGACTTACACTATTCCTACATTGAGTTTATTAAATCTGGGAGATAGTCTTTTCCAAAAATACTGCCATATATCATAATGCACATAAACCTGAAATTATATTTCTCTGTAAACTTTCATAAACAAATTTTCATATGTTCAAACTGCACAACCTAGAAATATATTGTAAGAATGTTTAGTAACCAGAAGTAAGCTTTCTCATGACAGCAAGAAATTCCTCTGTAAGCACATGTTTAATACGGTATTTGCAGATATCTGAAAACATATTCTTGATTATATAATTAGCAAAACAAATAATACTGGATATTTCTCAAGATGTGCAACTTACCAGTACAATTATCAAAGACAGTTTTCTTCAACAGCATTAAAGGTTTCATTTAATGTTATGCAACAGTTTGTAAGTCATTTGTTTTTTGAAGTACTAAGTACATATGGAAATATTGCTTATTTTTATAATTACCGGAAAACAATTAGCAATGTTTCCAGTTTAGCATGATATATGCTAACAATGACAGTGACTTGTCCTCCCCCCATTGGTATTTCACACCATACACCTCAATAGCATATAAGTCTTTAAGTTACAAAAATATGAACATAAATTTGAAAATATGAATAATAAATGGTAAATAGAGATTAGTTTCTTCACTGGCGGACATCCTAGACTAACAGTCATGGACTCATTTTATTAATAACTCCTTGCCCTTTGTAATATCGTCTATTATTAGCTTATAGGTCACTTAATTAAAGAAGCCAGACCCAAACAATTTCTGGATGCCATACAGCAGTTTGGGTATGAACTGGAAGTATGCAAAAAATATGTTTTAGGCTTATGTGGGTTATTTGAATAAAAAAAAACTTTGTTTTTACTAATTAATTCTCTTAGCAGGTATGCCAGAGTGTGGATTTTTCTGCAAAACTACTTAATCATAAAAGTGTATGTATGTTTCTAGATATGGAAAATATATGTCGCTGGATATGTAAAATATTTTAGAGCTAATATCATTTAAAACACTGCCACAAATAACTACTGCTATGGATGTACTACCATCATTTGTTAATTTTGCCTAGTTTAGCACTTTTTTGAAAAATGTCATAAAATACAAAGCAGTTGTAGAATATTTATTTATTTATTTATATGTTTTATGTATATACATTTTTATTTATTTGTTTATGTATTTTAATTTCTTTAGTGGGGTAGTACTCTAATCAAAATTGACTGGTTTTAGGCTCAGCTCAAGAGAACTACAAAACATTTCACAAACAAGGAATGCAAAAATGTAAGCAATAACAGAATAGTTCAGGATAATCACATAGAAAAAAAAAACAGTGTATATACATTCCAGTGAACAATCACAATGTAATGTAATGTATAATCAAGCAGAGGATAATGCACTATATATACATTAGTTTCTAAAGCAGGTCAATCTTCGGTGAATCTTAAAAGACAAGAAGAGGCTCAGAAAGGAGATGAGTTAGGCCATCTGTCCTGTGTTGAAGCAGGAGCATTTGGCTTGGATGTAGAAGTGCTTTTTGGTTTGTATTCTAAATTTGGAGTAAGTGTTGAATTCTTTATTGTCAACTGGGAAAGCTTGCCAAAGAGTAGGTGCCTGAGAAGAGAAAGCATGTGCAGAGCTGTGGAGTTTGGTTCTAGGGGTATTGAGCGGTGGTGTGACAGAGTATGTGCAGAGATGTGGAGTTTGGTTCTAGGGATACAGAGCGGTGGTGTGACAGAGCATGTGCAGAGCTGTGGAGTTTGGTTCTAGGGGTACGGAGCCGTGGTGTGACAGAGCATGTGCAGAGTTGTGGAGTTTGGTTCTAGGGGTATGGAGCAGTGGTGTGACAGAGCATGTGCACTGCTGTGGAGTTTGGCTGTAGGGGTACGGAGCGGTGGTGTGACAGAGCATGTGCAGTGCTGTGGAGTTTGGTTCTAGGGATACGGAGCGGTGGTGTGACAGAGCATGTGCAGTGCTGTGGAGTTTCGTTCTAGGGGTACGGAGCAGTGGTGTGACAGAGCATGTGCAATGCTGTGGAGTTTGGTTCTAGGGTTAATGAGAGTTGAAATAGCTTGTGAGTAGTGTGTCAGGTTGTATGAGGATTTTTTTGTGAAATTTAGAAGCAGGGAAGTAAATGTGCACAATTGGAGTAGTTTGTAGAGTTGGGATATTAAAAGTAGGTTACACCTTAGTTTAATGGGTAGTCACTTGGATTTTTCTAGGGTGATATACTGATGATTAAAGAAATGTGGATTTGTAATGAATAGGCAGATGCTACTAGAGATAGTCTGGAATGTGACAATATTTTTATTGGAGATAGAAGCAAAAATTTGAAGCCCATATTCAGGATGAAAAAAATAGAACTCCTTTGCCAACATTCATTTTGACTGGTTAAGATAGAAACGGTAAGATCTTTTTGGCCCAGAAGAGGATGGATTTTATTTTGTCTCTTACTTTGTCTATGTGGAAATAGAAGTTTACTGACTGATCAAGCCATAGTTCTAGTTATTTGAAAGTGGAAGTTGTCTCTGCAGCATGGTTGTGTAGGTCGAAGATAGTAAAGTCAGGTGCTTGAAGAATTTTCTGTGAAATTCTGAAAAGCATAGCTTTGGTCTTGGTGGGGTTGAAAACTACTTTATGGTTTATGAGCCATTGGTGGATCTCATACATTAATATGAACCCAAGTCCTTTATAATAAAGTACTAAGTTTTTTCTTTTATTCATTTTTTTTTCTCAAATGGCTATGTTGCTTTTTCAAAAGATATGGTCTGCACATTAATTTAAATGTTGCAGAAATAGCTAAGAAATAGTTAAGAAGATCTTCTAGTAGACTTGAATCATGAAGGGGACTTCTGTAAGATGAGATCTGATGACAATGCATTTATATGTCACTGTAAAATTAGGGAAGTTTCAGCATGACTGTTGATGTTAGTAAAGGATATCTCCACATATCTCTGCAAAGTAGGATAGTGGAGGTAAATATTTTAACACAGATGTAATGGGCAGCAATGTGGATATGAATTTCATGATACATGATAACATTCCTATTTGCTTTTTTAGCATTGAGTGCACATTAATGGGTTATTGTATTACAACTCTAATTTTAATAGAAATAAACAGTGCTATACTAATAGTAAACAATTTGACATTATAAGAAGGATGTGAGTTCATTAATGGTTCTCTTAAAAGGTACTGGCTAGGAAGTAGTGGCGAGAACTCATTATACATACATACATGCATGCCATTACCCTAACTAAACCAAGGACATAGTTTAAAAGCTACTGAGTTTCAGTCTTTTTTTCTTTTTCATATTTCTGTGTTTCTTCCTTGTTAGTGAGAACTTAGCACTGTATGCATACTAACTGCTCATACTGTGGATATGCTCATTTTATTGTTTTATGGCAGGATGAATATACTGCCAAGTTCAAACATACCCACATTCCTAGTTTAGAAGTATCCATACATTTTAAACTAGTAATTTTTTCTTCATTGTGGTATTTTTGAATGTCTTATTTAAACAGAAAGTTTTGTTCTTTCCTGCTAGGCAAAAGTGGATATTAAAGGAATGCATCCAGCATCAGTAACAATAACTACAGATGGAAGTCTCATGTAGTGCAAAAACTAAGGGATTTATACAGTAAAACACATTTGGCAAGTAAAATAAATCACACCACCTTTAAACTTCATTGTTTTTTTGCCTTTAGGCAATCATATCAATCCTACTTTTTATACAGTCCCAAGAGATTATCCTTTCTGTACAATACATTAGTTATATATGACTGGTCTACAGCAAAAGTTCAGGTTTGCCATTAGTTAGCAGTAAGTTGGGAAAACATCCAGGAAGTAAAAGCTCTTCAACTCTATACACCACATTACGTGACTGTTCACCATTACCACATAAATGGCTCTCATCTTCTCTATATGAATCTGAACTTCTGCTAGAAAAATATGCTTAAATATCTTATGTGTCATTTGATTTGAGGAGTTCATTCAGAATGGATGCATTTTTCTGGGCTGGTGTGTTGCTCATTAATTAATAAAAGTAAATACATTTAGACCTATATACATTGTTTGCATGCATAGAAAAAAACATACCCATTTGTAAAATAGCTCAGTGCATGCAACATAGGATCCCTTTATATTTACTGTTTACATTTGTAGATTTGCCATGATAAACCATATTTATGAACTACAGTCATTTGTACCACCTTCATACAAACAGACACAGTGCCAGTCAGCCGTGATATATGTTCTAATAACATACAGAAAAGAAGTCAAAGCACTGTTTACATTAACATCTGTGGGTGCACACAGCACTGATACCAAAAACCTTCAGTAATAAATTATATCTCCTAGAGGTATTACATACACAGTAACAAGGAAAGGGACAAGCTTGAACTTTGTGGAAACCCACATGACAAAATGAGGCCAGTGGAATGAAACACAGAGAACGCTCTTTGAATTCAACCTGCACAGGAGGAGCAGAACAATGTTAATCTAGCAGGCAAACAGCAGAGTATCTGCATATAGACGAGTAATGCCGTATGATCTTTTTGATTAAGATGTCCTGATGAATAAGAATGGTGATCGAAACCACCAAGTTTAAATGACTGAACAACAATGGAAGCTCCAGAGGTACCTGAATCAAAAAAAGAACCAGCAGAATGTATCACAAACACTATCCTGCAAAACTATTTATTATTAAACAAATTAAATCAAAAAACACTTTATTTATAGACTTTAGAGCTTTGCCTCATGAAAACTCAGACTTTGTCGGAAGTGTAAACTTTCAGGGAAGAGATGCAGTTTTCAAAACGTGACCTGTACGTCATGTGACCAACTTGTGATCATGCCTTAAACCTGTTTAAAGAAACCAACTCCTCCATAAAAATAAATTCAGATGTAGCTGATATAACAATTATTTGTTAAGAAATAACCAGCTAAAGTTTTGTACAAAAATAAAAATGCATAATGTATAAAAAATGTATATAATGTAACTAATATGTCAATTTAAAATGCATTGATGTTCTTAGGTGCAATGCAAGTGTAGTATGGTTAATATGGTTTACCATGATAAGGTCAAATGCATTAACATCAAACATGCAATTTGACCAAAAAATAACATCTAAACCTAACATATCATGTCAAAAATAGTTTGCTTGTAAAAGCGCATTCCATAATATCGACATTCCCCTCTTTCAGACACAGCAGTTAGCTCACCTCTACTATTTTGTAGGGGGGTTATGCCCCCTTGCAGCCCCCATGTTGGGACCTCTGCCCCCACACCCCCCTACCTAAATATGCCACCTCTGAGATTGCACTGAAGTGAGGAAATGGGCTACTTCCATGTTCCTCACTGAAGTGCGACCTCTTTCTACAGTCTCAGTGCTCACTTTCTGGACTAACCTTGTTCGATCACTCGTCATTAGATTTCCTGCCCCATACGAACCATGATTTCACACATCAGCCATTCAATGTACTGCAGTTTGGGTAAGTGATATCAAGGCGGTTAATATATCTGTTTAAAAATGTGTGCCATAATTTTGATGTTCTTAAAAAACATTGTTGATGGAGATACAGTTGTTGAAAAGGAGAGGGTGGCATCTAAACCTAACTGCCACATCCTTTCCTTTTATTCAAAGAAGGTATTTTTGTCCTTCCTTATTATTTTTACCTCTTCATCAAGTACAAAGAAAAAAAGTTTTAAAATTTGGCACAATCATTTTTTGTGACTCTTTTTTAAATATAATATAAATGTTCTTGTATTCTGTTTTTTAACTTCCTTTCAATCTCCCCAATGAAAAACCCTTCACATGATAGGCAGGTTGCCACATAAAGAAACCCCGTGTAATACAATCACATTTACCACTACACAACAAAGTTCTTGAAGTTAGGAGTAACCACATATGGTCCATCATTTATGTAAGTGCACCTTTTACATGCACCATACTTTCTCATAATTTTTCTCAGTTTGTTAGAGTTGTTTCCATCTTATTTTTTTCAAACATCTCTTTTAAATTATTTTGTCTGCTCTAAATGATATCAACTAGCAGTTTTTATAATTCTGTATATAAACTAATTCTCCACTTCTCATTAATACTGTTTTTAATCTGACTGGAATCTTAGAATAAAGAATCGCCAGAGCATGCATCTTGTCTGAGAAGAACATCCAAAACACGCACTGTGCATTTATATGAAACATACATCTTGAAAACTCTTTCTTTCATTCATGGTACTTTTGACCTCCTAGGTATAATAATGTGCTCTTCAAGAACTATGTTACTACCTTGTGGTCTCTCATAAGAAGGCATCTACAATAAATTAAAATCATAATAGTAACGCTAATTTACTAGGCCAGATTCATGCCTATATCCACCAAAAGGTGCAGCAATAACGTCAGGTTCATATGACAGCATATAATTCTTTGAATGGTGATAATGACATCAATTATTTATTTATTGGTTTATTTGCATTTTCTTTACTGGGTGAGTAAACTGGTCTACTGAACTTTTTCAGTCACATTCTGGGTACTGAAGACCACACAGTAATAGATAGTATATTAAATGTTTACAATAATACAAGCTTGGTATGCAACAACAAGACAGGTATTATAAATAACCATTAAAATGCCCACTATATATAACATCAGTATACGATGTAGATGACAGGGTATAAAGTACATTATATCAAGTAGGAACACCAATTCTTACAGCAGAGTGGACTTTACATAAAAGAAATTCAAAAAAGGTATTGAATGTTACTTAGCATTGTGAAATATGTGCAAGTGACTACTTTTTTTTAGGTGTTCATTCGGTGTTGTTTTAAGATGTACCAGTGTTTGATTGTTTTTTTACATCATTGGGTATGCAGTTCAATATTACCGGTCATAGCTTTTCCTCCTGTTGTAGTTATGAATTTAACACAGGCCAGTGGGGGGAAGTTTTTGTACTTATTTTGTAATGTGTAGGTCTGTTCCATGTAAAAGGAATTCTTTTTAGATAGGGACAGAAACAGAGGTGAAGTATTTTGAATAGCAAGGTTGCATGATGCAGTGTTTCCCTTTAAATAGTAATAGGCATCCTTTTCATGTTTTTAATAGGTCACAATGGTGCAGTCTTGCATCTGCTAGCAGAACAAACCCAATTATTTTGTTTTCTACAATTTGTAATTTATGAGTGTTGTGAGAAGAATGTAGACATAATAGGAGTAAGCCATATTCAAGTTTTGCAAAAATAGATATTTTTAGCTATAGCTGCTTCCACCTTAGGTGACATTAGGAGAAAGATATGATTAACATTTTTAGGCATGATAGAACTTTGGTGATAATATTGTCAGTGTGCAGTGTAAAAGTGAGAGGAGAATCCAAAGTGAGCTATGAAATGTTGGTTTGTGCTAGGGATGATATTTCTTTTAAGATCTTTGAGTATTAATGGTAGACAGGAGCAAGATTTTAATGTGTACCAAATAATGTAACACTAGTAAATTATAAGTAGAGAAACTTTGAACAGTGGCTTAGTACTCTTCTTCTGCTTAGTGAGTCTTAAGGCTCTACTTAATGAAGCACTCTGTGGCAGGTTGTTTGCAACATGAAGTTTCAATCTGCAAAATAAAAAAAAACTGTAGTATTCTGTGAGACATTTCAAGGATAACATGACACTTTTGACATGTATGTGTGACATAAGTTGAACTGATGAAACCCAACTTATTTTATTAAGCAAGAAAACCCTCTAGGCGTGAGAGCTTCTTTTGAAGGGTGACCCAGCACAACAGCAGTGCTTGATATCCAAACATGTTCTAAATCACACAGTAGGTAAATGAAGACTTGAGGAATTAAAGCTAGTACTACAAGATGAAGTCTATTAGCAACTCAGCCATAATCTTGTGCAAAATTGTTAGGTATTTCATCTTTAAGTAAATATATTCCAACAGTTACAACTGTTTTCATCAGTGATTTAAGAGCTTTGCTATGGTTGTGTAGCTTTTTCAGGGAAGCAAACAATACAAGAAAAAGTTGCTGCCATAAAATTATTTCTGCTCATTATCCAAGTTATACTGTCAGCTGGACTCCTGGAAAGAGAGAGACAGAATGCAGCAGAAAGCTACTAAATGAAGATGGGCTGAAGAGAACTGAACATTTATTTCTTAGATGAAAATTTGCAACTGATATGAGAGAAAATTTGAACTGCCTAAGCAAGCAAGATATAAGGCTTCCTTAACTTGATAAAAGTGGACATAAATAAAAGTTCTATTATAATCTCCCAGTCAAGTGAGAGGGGTTTAGACAATTATTAAACATACTTGCATCAAGCTAAAAAATCAATATCACCTGAAATGATTGTGATGACAAGTCTGGATTTAGCCAGCAATGACCTGGAGGACTGAAGGAAAGATAGATAGATAGATAGATAGATAGATAGATAGATAGATAGATAGATAGAGAGATAGATAGAGAGATAGATAGCCTGATATAGCAAGAACACTCCCTGCTGACCATTCTGAATGGATTAAGTGTAGATGTACTTACCTGTAGGATGAAAATATAGAGGAAGACACTGTCATAGATTTCCCTTTAAGGCACCACAAAGACCCTATATTGAAGGGAAGCAGACACTGAGAAAGCCTGAAGTGAAGTTATTGCAGCGTTATTGCAGTGAGCAGAAGCAGTAATTGATGGCAGGTGATGAAACTGCTGGGGCTCATATAGAGCTGTAGTGAGTAGCCTGAGTTTGAGTTGTTTTCTAAGAAGTTTTGCTATGGGAGTGTGAGAAAGTAGTAGGAAGACAGAAGTATTTCATTTACCTGACTGAGCTACAAAAAATGCCTCATTGGTTTGAATAATTTAGGAGTGGAGTAACCGTGTCCTGTTTATTGTGCTGGAAAGACTTTTATTCAGCATGTTATTCTAGTTACTAGCCAAAAGGGCCAGGCAGGTTATTTCTGATGGTGAATACAACTAGGCAGGTAGTTTAAGTTAAATTCCCCTTAAGATGTAACATGTAGTGGGTAACGTGGGTAAAATCTCCAAAAAGCTACTACAGATATATGAAAAGCACTTTTGAATTACTTATGGGGGATGCAACATCATCAGAAAGAGAGAGTGGGTGAAATTTTTTCCACAGGTTTTGCTGAGTGTGAGGTGCTTATCCTGCAGTAGGCATTAATGAACAACTGCGTTTTGGAACAATTCTGCATATATGTAAAACAAAAAGAAAGTATTTATATTTTATGTGCCCCAGAGAAATAAATTTATACAGGGATATGTAAAGTAAAGCTAAATACACTGTACAGTAACAAGCATAAACTTGTTGCATGAGCATTTATTTATAACAGTGTACAGATTTTCTTAAATAATGGTGCTCTGTTGAAATTGCTGAAGGCTTATCTAACATGAATGGGGATACTGGAACAGTATGCTAAATTTTCTGAAGTGGTTTCATGAAAAGAGTGCATTGAAAAGTCCTGTTATAACACAACTCTTAACTATGCTGTGGTATAAGAAATGCAGGCAATCGTGAGCTTTTAGTTTGTAAGAAATGTTAATAAAAATGAATTTAGAGTTTTGGCTACCAAGTGTGTTCTGACCTGAACATTTAAGAAGGTGTTGAAAATGTCACTAGCTTGCAAGTCAAGGTACAGCAGTCTGAAGTAGTGAACAGTACTGATTTATATTAATATAGTATTACTTTCTGCATTTGTGAATTATACTTTCCTTAGGATGAGTAAATCTGTCTGTATGCTAGAAATCTGGTAAATTCTATCTCTGGAAAAACTAAGAGTGAACTGCACTGCTTGCAAAACACAAAGTACATACTGCTTATAAAATACAATGCATGGGAAAAACTGTAAACTGCAAATTTTGTTGAACTGTGCTTGTATGGAAAATTGTATGGTTTAATCACTGATGAAAATTTTGTTTAAAAAAAAAAAAAAGGTGAAAAACCTTTGAATATGCAGAAATCCATGGTATTTGCACTTCTGTCGATATTTGTGACTTCTATTAAAACATGAGTAAATTAAATTGTGCTTTCCCACTGAATGATTGACAATATTGCTTCTTGTTAATGAATTTGTATAGGGGTGCTGACAGAACTGCATCTCAGAACACAGTTCTCAATTTCTTGGATCAAGATTCAGGGGCAACAACAGAATAATCAAAAATAATTGGGGGGGGTGCAAAGGTACAAAATGAGGAAGAATTGTTAAATATTACTCTTATTCACGAAAAAGGTTAATGAGGCAGAATTGTTAAATATTACTCTTATTCACGTAAAAGGTTAATAGAATATATTTTCTGAGCAATACGTATAAAATTCTAATGTCTAGCATTACAGATTAATTGTAATCCTCAGTGATTTACCATAAAATAAACAATTTTATGAGGGACAGGATAAAAGCATAAGGCAAAATCAGGGACAGTAGAGACTCATGCTGTACTATCTGAAATTGTTTTCTAGAATGCTGACTGTGTGCATCTCTGTATTAACTATTACTAACCTTTGAAGGGTTGCCTCTAAAAATTAAAACCTGTAGTAGCAAAAGTGATTTGTGAAACATATATGGTATACAGAAAAAAAAAAAAACTAAATTTGTGAAGGCTTGGGTCACTGAGTTAGTGAAAGAGAGAGGTAAGTTTGGATTCACTAGATGACTAGGAATATAATTGCTAAGATGCGCTACCACTGAATGATAGAGTGGGTCTTATGACAAGCAGCCTGAAAGAGGGCTCTAATGATAGAAGTAAAAGTGGTAGAAGACATTTTAGCTGTAGTATGCAGACAATAAGTAGAAATTTAACCTATGTTATGGCATTTAAAGCAACAAAAGCAGGTTGGCTGGTGTATCTGACAATTATAAACTTTAAGTGCTAGAAGAGGGCATATTATAGCCACTATATGTGCTATGTGGAAACTATAAGGGTACAAACAATTGGTGGGAATGAATAATTTAATTCCAAGCATTGGAGGAAGGGGAATAACAGTGAAAGTAGGCTGAGAAGCAGGTAGAGGTATGTGGTGCCGCAACATCAAACTGCATAGTAGAGTCAGCAAAAGGGGCAAGCAGCAATATGTCCGATAATAAGAGAAAGAGGTATTGACAAACAAATCCCTTTGGAAGTGAGAGGGGTAGAGGACAGGGTTGAGTCATCAGTTTGTGTTCTGGTATGCATAAATTAAGTGGCACAAAGTGCTTCCACTAATTAAGAGGAGAGGGAAGGAGGTATACAGGGTTAGATCATCCTTAAAGATTCCTGGAACAAAAATGAGGTCACTGTAAGGAAGGTCGCTTTGGAACAGGCAAGGTAACTTGAAGGAAGAGGAGGTGATGAAAGAGTGGAGTGAAATAGAGGAAGAAGTGGACCAGTAATCATCAAGTCTGGAGGAGGAGAAAAAATGATGCAGCTCAGGTAGACCCAGATCACCTGATGACTCATACAAAGTGCTACAAGCTCAGACCTTGTATGGTGAGCATGGAAATGTACCCCAGTAAATGCTAGACATGTTGTAGGTGGGGGGGGGGCAAAACCAATGCTATTTCATTATGTGTGTGTTTCTGTTCTCTGTTCTTAGAGAATCTACCAGGTAAGATTAGTTAAGAAGGAATATGAAGGGTTGGATCCACAAAAGATGGATCATCTGAATGCTTGAAAATGTTAGAAGGGAAAGCATCAAGGAGTAAGAAGATTAATAGTACAACTGCTAGGCTTAAGACTGGGATAAGACTTTAATGTTTCATGAGAAGAGAGGATACTTTATTTTTATTTTATTTTGCTTTTGTTTACCTGTTTTGTCCAACTGGGTTTAGTTAAAAAAAACTTTTTGACAGTGACCTGAGGAGAAAAGCTCCAACATATTACAAATATTTTAAAGCAGACCTTCAGTAATATACATGAACAGAAATGAAATAATATACATTAATAACCAGGCAGCCATTTTATAATTATATTACCTTTGTATGAAAATAAAGAAAACTATTACAGGAGAAACAATACTTATCCATTGGCAGATGTTGAGCATTGAACATTTGAAGAGGTGTATTAATGGGTTCGACCAATAGATAATACATCATTTGATAAGTGCTTAGAAATTCAAAGAAATGTGGGAAGGAACTAGATAGGGCAGAAAATGTTAATATTAAGAGGTATAGTGTAAAACAGGTTCAGAGACAATTATATATATAAGAGTATCATAAGGTTTATATTAGAAATATAGAGGTGGGGGTGAGCAGTGTCACAAGAGTACAGCTGGGAAATGCTAGTAAAACTATTTCAGGTATTGGTGAAGACAGGTTGTGCGGTACATGATTCTGAATGAAGAAAAATGATTTGACAATATGGTAAGCCAAACATAACAATAGTATTTACCCTGGAGATATACAGGACCACTCCATTGACTTGAAAGTTAAAGTTTAGGTTGTTTTTAAGTACACTTGTGTTCTGAATGGATTTCGGTGGTAGTAGGATGTGGTCCCACAGTTAAGTACACTTGTTTTCTGAATGGATTTCGGTGGTAGTGGGATGTGGTTCCATAGTTTAGCTACACTATTTCAATATAGAGTGTCACTTGTATTATTAGATGATTTTATTATAGTGATTAATGATTTTTTTTCTAGAACATAAGATTTTATTTGGGGGGTGTTGTATTTAGCATTTAAGGGCCCAATACAAGAAAGCAAAGGAGTGCCAGAAAATGCACACAAGTAACCTGAAGAAAGCACCCAGGAGGGACAACCAGAACCACGACAAAATCAAGTTTATTCAGTCCAACTGTTGAGCTTCAAACATAAATTTTACACCTGTAAATGCGTTTACGTCCTACAGTTGACTTCATCAGATATAAAATAATTCCAACCACATTTAAATATCTTGTCAGACACCTATTTTTAAGCAGTACACCTCACTCACTTAAAGGGCTGGCTAATTATCTGAAGTATAGAAGTCTGCGTATTATAGGTAGCTGAAAAAAGAGGTACTTAATGTGGTATCTCTAACCAGTTTAATTCTCTGAGGGTTAGGCAGTGATGTGTTCTAGTGTTAAAGTTTACTGCAAATGTGGCTATATTATTAAAATATTGCTCAAGTTTGTACAGTCGTGAGACTTGAAGTTTAGTGCTGATTGTTGCATCATTCAGGAGAGATGACAGTAAGAAAGTAGTGGCTATAAAATGTCTGCCTTTGGTATCAGGTAGGATTTTTCTCTGTATAATGTACCTAGATTTTGATGATATTTTTCAATCACATGTGATACATGGTGGTCTAATTTCAATTGATCATCTATGATGACACCCGATAATTTTGTATGGATTACTTGTTGTATTATGGTGCTAGTGGCAGAGATGATAGTGAACAGTGTTGTTTTGGTAGAAATGTGCTATGGAGTGAAAAACAGTAATACAATTCTTTTAGGGTTCAGGAGTAGTTGTGAATTATTTAGCCATGGTTCAATTGATAGGAAGGATTGAGGCATAAGGACAGAGATTTAGCAGAGCAGATTAGAAGCAAGTCATCAGTATATTCAACCTGGGAAGAATTTTTTGTAGCAGTGTAGAGATCTTTGATGAATATATTGAAAAGCATGGGTCCTGGTACGGATCCTTGCGGAACACCAATACTTACTGACAAGAAGGTGGAGAAATCATTTTTCCATTTTACTGTTGTGCTCTTTTTGAGAAGTAGCTATGGAACCATTGCAGTGACCAACTGATGAACCCTAACGATGACAGTTTATATAAGAATTTCTGGTGAGAGACAGTATCAATTTTGATAAATCTAGGAAGATGATAGATATTAGGTTTCTGGTGTTTCTCTGAGTGTAAACAGTATTAACAAAATTCAGCAAAGCAGTTGTGCACTGATGAGAACAGAAGATGCCCTGGTTAAAGTCAGAAGCTGGTTATTTATTATATAGTTAATAAGCTGCTTATGAATATATTTTTCTAATATTTTTTATAGGAGAGATAATATGTCAAATATCTTATAGTTTGAATGATCTTTATAAATTCTGCCCTTGTGCAGTAGAATAATGAATGACTTTTTTCCAAAGTGAGAGGACTTTATTTTCAGATATGGATCGATTTTTCAAAATTTAAACTGGATATGCAATAATCTCTGATGCCATTCCAAAATATTCACCAGGTGGATTATGAACATTGAAGGGTGTTTCTATGTATTGTTGTGATGATTTCATAGATGCTAATATAGAGGAGAAAAATAACCTTCATGCCTGCTAAATGGTGATTAGTGGACACTATAAAGTTTAGTCAGTTATTTATTTGGTGGTACCTGTTAAATATTCTGGGGTATGAATTAGGGGTAACATAGGCTCCAGTGTAACTATGCCTAGATAAGCATAGTGCAAGATAATATGTTTTTATATGTAGAGAAATGGTAGGCAGGGTAGTCAGTTTTCTCTTGAGGGGACAAGAAGGAGAGGTAACATGGAGGAGACAGCGAAATTATCTTACATGATGAGGCTATTTTTTTAATTTTGATCCATGACTAATTCATTAATATGCAGAATACGTGTAAATATTATGTATCATTGAATGCTTTATAGCATTAAAATTATATTGTAATAATTAAGATTTGCATCTGAGAACCATTTCAGTCCAAACTACTTTATGCTCTGCAAGTAAGAATATGTTGACTAATTTATTAATATGCAGAATATGTGTAAATAGTATGTATCATTGAATGCATTATAGCATTAAAATTATATCGTAATAGTTAAGATTTGCATCTGAGAACCATTTCAGTCCAAACTACTTTATGCACCGCAAGTAAAAATATGTTTCTATGGAGGAAGAGTCTAAGAGCTCAAAAGGGAAAATATTATGATGGGATAATAGCAGAGGCAGCAAGAAGGGTAGGGGCTTGTAGGAAAGAGACAAGAGACCCCTAACCACATGTATATTTGTGATTGGGACTTAGCACCCAGAGAACAATACCCGAGTGGATGTTAAGGAAGATCACAGTATCTTTGAGCTATTTTATCTGTGTAGAAGGAACATTGCTCCTTAGGCCTGCCTAAAAACTCTTGGGTCCAGATCCTAGAAAGCCGAGAGTAGGTCAGAAAAGGGAGAGCTGGACAATAAGAAGTTTGACTGAAGAGGATAAGAATAACCCAATAAAGGAGGAGTGAGTAATGAGTAGAAACAATCGTGGAAAGTTAAATATAGTATGTATACAGGAGAAAAAGTTATCAGGGAAAGGGTTGCAAATGGAAAGAAACAAATGGGTACATCATGGAGGTGTGAGAAGAAGGACAGGGATATTAATGAACAGAGGTGGAGAGTAATGGTGGGAGGGATGTGTGACAGGAATAACTAGCAAGTCAATGGAATGCAGAGGCATTTTCTGAAAACAGACGTCTGGTACAAACTAAAACTTATACTCTCCACACTTAAGTATCACTCACCCACACCATTATTGTGCCTCCCACAATCCACTAGGAGCAAATCAAATGTCCTGTTCCCTTCCATCTTTGACTACCTTTCCCTAGCAGGAGATATTCACCCTAACCCCGGACCTAACACTTGCACCAATCCCACTCCCCCTATCACAATCAATATTACTAACCACAAATACCTCAAGCTACTTACCATAAATGCCCAGAGTTTAAAGAACAAAACAGCCCTCTTCCATGCTTGGCTATACCACACCCTACCAGGTATAGTAGCAGTCTCTGAGACATGGTTAAAGCCCCACATTACTGACTCTGAAATTCTACCCCCTGTCTTTCAGGCTTTCAGATGCGACAACCTAAAAAAAAAGGAGGAGTAGCCTTAATTTACTCTAGCCTATTCTCCATCACTCCATACCAAAACCCCATTCCTCAGTTCAACAATGCTAAACTAGTCAATGAAATACTCAAAATGAATAACTATAAAAGTATTTGTCTTATGGCCCTCTATATCCCCCTAGGAAACAACACCACCACTCTTGAGGAAATTCTTCTATGGGTCTCAACTAATATTAAGCTTGAGACATACATATTAGGCAACGTGAACATTAACTGGAACAGAATCAATACCGATAATCTTTCCATATCTATCAATCTATTTAATTTCACCCAACTAACAAATGGCATTACCAGACCCAATAGAAACAACCCCCAGGTTCAACTCTAGACTGGATCTTAGTCTCCCACCCAAATAAGATCTTACACTCAGGTACCCTACCAGACACCATGAGTGACCATTTCCCAGCCTTCATCCATCAAGCAAACCACTCCTCCCCTCAACCACACCAGTATACCCATACTCGTAACCTCACAAACTTTAACCCAACAACTTCTCTAACACCCTCAAACTAACAAACTGGGACAATCTAAAAACTCTTCCCCTAGATAATGCCATAGACTTCTTTAATGCAACCTTCTAAGATATCCTGAACTCCCAAGCCCCACCAAGAACTAAACAAATAAAATCCAACCCCGCCCCCTGGTTATCTAAAGATACTAAAATACTTATGCAACAAAGAGACAAGACCTGGAAACTATATCACCAAAATAAACACCCTGATACCCTTCTTAAATATAAGCAACTCCGCAACCTAGCTAAAAAATATATTATAACAGATAAAAAGTCTACACTAAACTAGAGTCTAACCACTCCAAAAACCCTAAACAATTCAGGACCTCCATCAACTCTCTTGTGAACCCAGGAACCAAAAGCAACCCTTATCCTAACATCAGTAAAACTGACACAGAAATAGTCACCCTATTCAACTACTTCTTTACCAACTCTATAGCTGAACTCACCAAGACCTTCCCCAATCACATCTCCTCCCCTCTCCTCAAACCCACTTCCCCCACCCCTACCCAACCTTCCATTCCCAACACCCACACCCCCATATTTCATCTAAAAACCCATCTCCACCTCTTACATAAGAAAACTTATCTCCAAACTTAAGCCAGGCTCCTCCACCCCTGACAATATCCCCTCATTCTTATTAAAACTTGCAGCAGATGGTATTGCCATCCCCATCAGCATTCTCATCAATAGATCTATACAGGAATCATATGTCCCCAAAATGTGGCATGCAGCTTTTATCCTGCCCCTCCACAAAGGAGGCAAAAATAATGCCATCTCAAAATTCCGTCCAATAGTCATTCTCTCCCCAATCTGAAAAATTCTTGAAAAATACATCCACCTCCAGCTCATGCCTTACCTTACCAATAATCGCCTCCTCTCCCCTACACAACACGGTTTTCATCCTGGACATAGTACAATAACTGCTCTCCTCTCTTTTTTGGACATACTAAACCATGCCAGTGACTCTGGAGAAATCATAGCCACAGTTCTTCTAGATCTTTCCAAAACATTCAACACTATCTCTCATACCCGCCTTCTGAATCATCTTTCTAACCTTAATCTCTCTCAAAACACCCTAACCTGGTTCAACAGCTACCTCTCCGATAGATCCCAGGCCATGAAATGGCAAACTGGCACCTCAGCCTTCCTACCTACTTCAAACAGGGCCCCACAGGGATCTATACTCAGCCCAATACTCTTTAATGTATTTATTAATGATTTCCATGCTGCCATTCCTAACAATAAAATAGTGCAATACTCAGATGACTCAATGTTAGTTTGCTCTGCTCTTAATCTCTCTGAGCTCCAAGCAAAAACTCAATTTGCCTTTTCAACTACAGAGAATTGGATGCTTCAAAACCACCTCTCCCTAAATGCCAATAAATCCAAAATCCTACTTTTCTCTCCCTCAAAAAACCCCTCCCTAGACAAACACTCTTTCAGTATTATCAGCCAGACCATCTCCACCATAGAAGTGGTCCCTTTTGCTAAACTTCTTGGGGCTACTATTGATGAGCACCTGAAATTCGATACACATATACAACTAAACATTAAAAAAAAGCATCAGAAACTTGGTATGCTATATAGAAACTCCCACTTTCTCACTCCTTCTACTAGACAGACACTCACTACTACCTACTTACTACCATCACTACTCTATGGTGCATCCCTGCTAACCAACCTATCTTCCACCATATCTTCAAAACTATTAACCTGTTACAACAAAATCTCTAAATTTGCAACTAAAGCTAACTACTCCTCCCACCACTGTACATCTCTCCACCTGCCAAAGTGGCTAGAACTTCTCAATCACCTTGACTACCTTCAACTCACTACTGCCCATAAATTAATTTTCAAACCAACTTCATGCCCTGCTCAAACAAACATCTTACCATTTTACACCCCTCACAGAGCCCTAAGATCTGCCCACCAAAATCTTCTTTCCCTATACAAACCAAAACATCACGCTGGGCAGCTTCTCCTATCCTCTTCCTTAGCCAAAAAATGGAAGTCTCTTCCATCCTCTATAAGACACTCTGAAAACTATGAATACTTTAAAACCCAGCTTCATTCCTACCTCTCCCATAACTGGAAATGTAATTGCTCTCTCCCTACCTAACCTGCTAAGACTCTTCTACATGTACTTCAACATGTACCTCCTTTACATGTACCTCTACTCCATGCTGTTCTCCTAAACAGCTGCTTCACTCCAAATCTAACGTCCTCCTAAATAGCTGCCTCTCTCTGAATCTAACATATTACATTAATAATATTACATGAATACCTTATATGTATATATTGTAAATATTGTACTTAGTTTTCTATTTCCATCCTCTCCTCCCAACTGGGTATCATTTTTCTTTACTACCTACATATAACAGTTCATGTTGTCTAACTAAGACAACCAGTTCTGCCATCTTTGCACTCCACTTTTTCTACTATTCAAATACCTCTTTCCGAATGCACCAGAAACATGAATGTATGCACAGCTAATAATGTTCTTTCCGCCTTTATTTCTCCCTGTTATACTAAATGTATATTTACTACAATCCTTCAGTTATTAGTTTAGAACTATTTACAGCTTATCTACAATTATTAACTTTTATAACTATGTAAACATTATCTATTGCCTCTTCCAACTCAAATGCTGTATAAATGGTTTCCCAATCAACTATGTAAATATGTAATTAATTCTTTTCTACTTTGCATTTGTACTTTGCTACTTTACATTATATAATTCTACTTTTGTTTACTAGTATCTAATATGGAGCTTTTCTCCCCGGGCCTCCACAGCAAATGGGCTCCTTCAGTTCAGTGAACGTCCCCGGTTATCAAACTGGAAATAAATTAAATAAATAGTGGGTACTTGTTATGGCCCAAACGGAGATGAAGTGGAGGAAAATATAAGTTGTGCCATGGCAATTGAAAGAGTAAGAGGAAGAGTAAACAGGGTAACTGGACTGATGATTTTAATGTGTATTAGCCCCAAGGTTAGACAACTTACATGGGAAAGTAGAACTTCATGTGAAATGTCATGGAACTATAAGGAAGTGTATGCAATGAATAGGAGTTTTAGACATGTGAAGTGAACTGTGGGGAAAGCAAGGCATTTTACAGTTAACAGACAGCTAGGTAAGCAAGCAAGTAGGCTAGATAGGATGGTGGATGATGAGACTCTATTTGAGGTGGAGGCTATAGATATCTATGACAGAGGCATATTGAATGATTTCATAATCATAATGCTGCGGAAAATAGAGAAGGAGAGTTTGGAGAGGTAGAAGTGGAACACAGATAAGGGAAAGGATCAGATAAAGGAGCCTGCTTACAGGACAATGACCAAGGATAAGAGCCAGAGAAATACATCAGAAGGGGTGGTAAGGATTAAAGAATGGCATGGAATCAAAGCTGGCTGCCTGGATGGCAGAAATAATGGGATGTAGAGTTTAGCAAACTAGATGTTGATGAGATTGAATTAGTGAGGTAGAGAAAGAATTATTACAGAAGCAATGAATGTAAATGGAGATGCTGAAGAACAAATTCAGAAGGAGATGTGTTAGAGGAGGAATACATACATGCAGGATTGGTGAGAAGAAGGCATGTGAATAAATGGGTCCCTATTAGATTGACAAAAAGTCTAGAGATTGAATGGACTAGTGATCGAAAATGGCATTCTTCAAAATAAGTATTGTGGGGGGCTGCACCCCCCTCTAATTATATATACCAACTCCAAGATTGCACTACAGTGAGGAAAGGGCAATTTTTCCAATCTTCACTGTACAGCGATCTCACAATACCAATTCCGAAGAACGGTATTTTTGATTTCTAAGCCATTTGATCTTTAGCCTTTTTGTCAATCTAAGAGGGACCCGAATAAATAAAAGGGAAGTAAATGTAAAGTTGTTAGTACACAAGCTAATGGACTTGAGGAAGACAGCATAGGTAGCTTGAATGGAACAGAAGAAATGATAGACATCCAGAATAAAGAGATATAAGTGGAGTTCAAGAAATGCTACAAGACATGATTCATGTAACAGGAAGTTGCTTGGATGCAGTTAAGAATGGCATGGGCAAGACAGGAAGTGAAGGGCAGAGAAAAGTTGCTGAAGAAGTTAGTGAAGAGGAGGTAACAGCAAGAATCAGGAATTATAAAATATAAAACAGTGGGCATGAGCTGCTTTGCTTACTATACTTAGATAGAAATGCAGGTAGGGTGATGGATGGCAAGCTTATTTATTAAAAGAAGTAGACAAAGGTGAGATATGGGAACCTGTGAGGCAAATGGAGATAATGGTGTTATATAAGGGGAAAGGAGAAAGGAGGATATTGCAAATTCGATACAAATTTTGTTATGTAACAGAAATGTAAGAAATCGTGTACGTATGCTTGAACACTATATTGCCAAAGGCAATGAGGGAACACCTGGATTCTGTAAAAGTTAGGCCTTCCATAGATTATTGAAGACTGGTGATGAACCTCATGAGCTTTTGTATGAGGGAAATGGATAAAACAGGCACAGTTAGTACTGGTGGAGTCTTAGAAAATTTTCAACTTAGTAAACTGAGAGTTTACGGTGAGACTGTAGAGCAGTTATTTTGCAGGGGAGAGCTGTGCAGATAATTAGAGCATTGTAAAAGAAGTTAAATGTTCAAACTTAGGTAAACAGAGGATTGTCAAGTAAGGTGAGGTTAGGTAGAGGAACACAGCAAGGGTATCTGTTGCTCCCATGGAGTTTCATATTAATTGTGAAGAGGTTGGCACAGAAGATAAACAGATTGAGAAAGAAGTGGAGAAAGTGTGGTAAAAGATGGAATATAAATTTGTTTGCTTCTGATTGAATGTCAGTGTGTCCATGTCCTATAGTGATGGCAGTGGCTGCCTACAGATGAAAAAATGCGTTTTTCCTGTGCTATTGTGTGTTCAGACTCTGCGCGTTTTGTGTTTTCATAGGATCTTATAAGATATTATAAGGGTGGTTTAAGCTTGTATTTTGTTAGGGTGTTGCATCATTTTTTGTTCATGCTTCAGCATTCATAGAAGCTCATCATTTCAACATTTTGGTGTGTGGCCCAGCAGACTGCTGATTAGCTTTGAGGACGTTAGATATATGATGTTTCCTACTTGCTTTTTGGAGGGTTGTGTAGTATAGTATTTGAGCTCATGCGCTGACAGAGAGTGTCATAGAGTTTTGATGAAGGAATGCTTAACTGTGTTCAGATTGGTGCAATGGGATGATGATGGCTTACTGAATTCATTTTCCTGCATTATAAGCACTGTATTGATGATGATTATAAGCACTGGGTTTGTCTAAGTTTTGGGACAGTTGTTTTTAACTTTAGTGAATTTTAATTTATTTTGCATTTATGCCACTAGTTCAGATTACATTTTTTACTCACTGTTTTCATATTCTATATCTTTTTGCTTTTGTGCCAGATTCATTAATAATTTTTTATTGTTCTGTAATGTTATAACTTCAATTTTCATTTTATTGCATACGTTACTTCTCCTTCGTGAATTTAAGAGCACTACAGTCTCGAAGTAATAGCTTCATTCATCAAGTAAAATCTTGCCCACTGAACATATAGACATGGAAGTGATAACCTGGTATTAAGCCGGAAACTCCTATGGTTACCATAGCAACGGCCCCATATCTTATACACTAGAATGATCACAAGAGATGTTATAACATAAAGAAAAAGCATTTAAGCTCTATAAAAAAACAGAATTAACCATTTTAAGTTGTTAATAGTGTATAATTCTTTTATTTGTTGACCTGATAGGTAAAAGAAAATAAAAAAGGGGAAAAAATACACAGAAACCAATCTTTTTCAGAAGAAGTCTGATAACATCTTAAATTCCAGAAGAATTAATAAAAGTAATAGTAACTCACATGAGATGTTCAAACATGTTAAGAAAGTACAATAAACATGTGACTGCATATAGGATAGTGTCCTAAATATGTTTTATAGTTTATTTTGCTTGCACCACAGGTGGCTTATAAAAAAACAATATGAGCAGAATCATTGGTATCAATCAATTTAGAAATACATGTGTAACAAGCAACAGTTACAAAGGTGTATTGACTTGCTGTTTTGTAAATTATGTTTTAATTTTTTTGTGTTAAATGTTAGCTTGAGCATTTTCTTCATGCAAAAAAGCTATAACTGGCATGTTTTGTGCGTATTAGTTCAAAAATAGGACACAGTCATATACTATGTATTCTGACCAGGATTTATAGTGAAACAAAGTTTGTTTATTCTTGACTGACTTACTTATTCCTTTCCATAATATAATCAAAAATAGTGGGTCACTCACAAAACATTAGAAACACTATGAATAGAATGCGTTTTTTTATTTTTTGATATCAAATAGCCTAGAAGTTTACACAATTATATTGGATGACAAATACTTCAGAAGGATGCTGGTTCTATTCCTATGTCAGGAACATGGTTTATGTTTATATATGCATAATGATCCTAATGTGAAAGAAAGTAAAGAATAGTATTATGACTAAGGAGGATACAATAGAGCATAAAAGAATATCTTGTTAAATATAAAAATGACATAAGTACTATATTCTAAATAATGGTTGAAGTGATATGGCTGGAGGAAATTTGCACTTGATGCATTTAAAAGTGACTTGACATGTTGCCATTAACATTATAGATTGTCAATTATTAATATATTAATGTTCTGATATAATATAAGCAATAAGTGTTATATAAGTAGCATTAGACTATGGGTGTTGGTTAAAGCTTCTGATTTCTTGTACAACACACTCTATTTTATTTGAAATATTTATAATACTATAACTTAGTAATTTTCAAAAGTGTTATGAAATAGCTGTGAAAGTTGAAATCTTCTGTCACACTCAACTATAAAAAAGTGGAAAGAAAATGGGCTTATAAAAGAAAAGTAAGGAAATGAAAAAGTGAAGGAATTAATGATTACCTCTTATTTATACTTTACTAGCATATGTTGAGAAGATAAGATAAATAATAATATATCCTCATACATAAGTTATTATATGTACTAAAAAGTGATTTGTTGATATATTTTATTAACATACATGATTAATTATAACAATAATAATAAAATAAGTAGCAGACTGATGGTTAGCTCTGCCTTACTTTCTATTATATGGAAGGAAATGTTTGGATAGTACTTCTGTCTGAGCAGGGAGTTTTAGACTCCAGACAGGAGGGGAAAGTTAGAGTAATGTTGTTTTACAGTTAATAAGTTCTGGTTCAATGTTCATGGCGTCTATAAAATTTTTACATACAATTTCTGTACATATAAGTCTTGTCAATGCTAACATACATATTTTTATGATACCACTGTATAGAGGAGTGAATAAAAAAGTTATACATAGTAAGAATTCTACACAAAGTAATCTTAATCTCATTGATATACGGCAATGACATCTTTAAACTGCTTATTATTAAACATTAATGGTTTAAATAATGGGTGTAAATGAGGGAACTTATTTAGATACTTAAGAGCACACAATTCTCAGGTCACTTTTTTACAAGAGACATATTCCTGCAACTAGTCTAGTCTAGATACAAATTTGCTGTATTCAGGACTGTTTGTAAGCTTTTGAGCCTCCCCAAGCCTTTCTATGTTGGAGGGAAGCCTTCTAGCTTATCAATGGATGGGAGTAATAAGCACTAGCTAGTATATCTACCACAAGAAGAGTGGCTTCTGGCCCAGAAATTGTAGCTTCTTGGCCGTCTGGACAGTTTTTCAAGCCCTTTCAACTTTCTGGTTTAAAAGCCTGTGTTTGCACTTGATTCTCGCCTTTCCTGTAACTAGGCTCACCCAGATACAGATTTGCTGTAGCCAGGATTGTTTGCAAGCTTCTGAGCCTCCCCACGCCTTTTTGTGTTGGAGGGAAGCCTTCTAGCTTATCAGTGGGAGTGATAAGCACTAGGCAGCCTATCTACCACAAGAGGAATGGTTTCTGGCTCAGAAATTGTAGCTTATTGCCCGTTTGGACAGTTTTTCCATCCCTTTCAACTTTCTCATTTAAAGGCCCAGGTTTGTGTGGGTTTACCCTTGGTTAAGTTCCACCTAGTGGCGCCAAGCTGAGGTAAACTATTACTGGTGCCAGAAAGTCTGCTCTTCAGTTTTCCCCTTGAATCTTGCTAGTTCTTTCTCTCTTGCACTTCAAATAGCTTAATCGCTTTGAACTTCAACAGGTTGTTGTAGCAATTATTGTAGCACACCTAAGTGCCATCAGCACTAGTTGTTCTTCATGGAAATAGCTCCAGTACTTAAAAGTTATGACCACCCCTCCTGGCATGATTAAAGGACAGTTCCCTGTGCTTTCTTCTATTAACCCGGTGCATGTGGGCATTCTGAGGCAGTGTAGCAACTGTCTCATGTACATAGACAACCCTCTCCTCTTGCCTCCCAACACTCAGACTTGTGAGAGATGCCCTTATATCATTAAATTGGAAGCTACGCACTCTCCAGCCAAGACCAGACTAGCTGGTCAAGAGGAGAAGGTCAACACCTGCACCACACCACATGGAACACATATTCCTCCAGAACACCCACCATCACATCTCTCACACAAAAACACAAACCACACACCCATCTTCGCAGGGGCTCACAATAGAAATTTACCCAAACAGCAGAGACATCCAAGACAGAAATGCGCTCAACCACCACGACACAGCACAAACCACAGGACACATAGCTCACCTCCACAGTGTGCCCCTCAACCTAAGCCCCTAAGGCTAAACAGCTTGCCCAATACACTAATCACAGGTGACTCAATAGTGAGGCACACAGATGTCCCACTCACTAGGTTGTATAAGGAGAAAGTAACAATCAGCTGTCTATCAGGTGCCAGAATCTGACACATAACACATGCGCTCAGGTCACTCCACAACAAGTACAAGTATGACTCTGTCATTGTCCATGTGGGTGTGAATGACCTGAGATGCACTTCTCTGGACTACATAAAAAGAGACATGGTGGAGCTTTCAGATTATGTGGCCCAGGCAGGTATGACCCTAGCCCTGAGCAGTATCGTATCATCACCCAGAATGATACTGCAGTAGAAACAAAAAATGATTGACTTCAACAATTGGCTAAGTTTCTGGTGCCATTCTAAGAGGATCCAGAATCTGTCTGCTTAGGACAACATGATTGACAGACCTCGATGCTTTGCTGGAGATGGCCTGCATCTGTCACCCCTGGGTTTCCGGGTACTGGCTAAGGCTCTTACCAACCCTCTAGTGCTTTTTTTAGGCGGTGTTCCAAAGACCAAATTACCACCATAACAGCTATTAATAAATGCAATCTGAGGGTCATGCTGCTCAATGCTGAAGTCTAAATTTCAAGATGCACTCGCTCGAAGCACTCCTCAAAATGGAGACTATCGACATTTGCGCTGTAACGGAGACCTGGTTTAAAGTGTAAGAAATCCCCCTCGAGCTACCAGGCTATAACTCATTCCACACCTTTAACCCTAAAACATGGACAGTAGCTCCAAAGGCAATGGTGTCTCCATATTCATAAAGGATATGTACACCTCCAGACTAGTAGCCCAGCATAACACATCTAAGATACTTCAGGTACAACTAACATTGGGTAAGATGGTGATCCAGATCATAGCCTGCTATAGGTCCCCAACCATGTCCTTAGGCTTTCACTCCATGTTCCTAAGCACCCTGGAATCTATCAAGGTCCAACCCAACCCTCTCATATTAGGAGACTTCAACTACCCCTCCATCATCTGAGAGAACTTCTTAAGCACCAATACACTAGCCCAATGCTTCCTGGAATTCATCATTTCCAATGCACTAGACCAGCTCATTCTGACCTCCACTAGAGGAAGCAACATCCTTGACCTGGTTATTACTAACATGGGCAACCATTGCTCTACATAAGTAGTCAATTGCTCGCTGGTCAGATATCACCATAAACTAATCACCATAGAAATCTACATCTCACCCACACCCCCCGCAAAGGTAACCACCTTGAAAAATTTTCCAATGCTGACTTTGTGCTTCTAAAACAGAGGTGGCTAACTTCATGGCACCCATGCCAGTGGAAAATAGCTGCATGTCTGCCGAATCATACACCAATGCACTGTACAAACATGTACAAATATGCATGGGACTAGCCATACCCAACAGAACCAATACAGTCTCCTTCAAAAAAAGGATGCCAATCTGGTGGTGACCTGCCATTAATAAACTCTACAACAGAAGGAAGAAACTGTTTCAGTAAAAGGTGAAGTCCCAAGACTTGAAAACTCCCTTATTAGCCTCAACAAAAAGTTGAGATCCCTCATCAAATCCTCCAAAGCCAGCTATGAAGGCCTAATTGAAGTAGACACTAAAAACAATCACAAAGCCTTCTATAGTTATGTCAAGAACCTCCATGGCAATACCCAGATTTGCTCTGAGTTACTGCACAATGGTATCTCCTATACTGAGCCAACAGATATTGCCAGTATGTTGGCAATATCTGTTGGCTCCTATACTGAGCCAACAGATATTGCCAACATACTGGCTGACAGATTTAGTGCCAACTTTATCGCTTTCTTACCCCCTAAAGGACCAATCACAATACCAGAAGAATGCCAGACACCCAGCATTACTGCAGCACAGGTTGGTGGAGCTTTTCTCCCCGGGCCTCCGCTGAAAATGGACCTACGTCCAGTCGGAAACTCCCAGTCAACAAATATAAATAAATAAATAAATAAATAAATAAATAAAGCTGCATTGTCCAAGGCTAAGAATACAGCTTCCATGGGACCCGATAATATTCCTGCCTGTGTTCTAAATGAACTACAAAGTGAACTGGCACCATATCTGTGTGCTCTATTATGTCACAGCCTCACCTCAGACATTGTCCCTACCAAATGGCACACTGCTACAGTAATTCCTCTCCCTAAAGGGGGAGCAACTACAGATCCTGCGAATTATCACCCCATTAGCCTGACAAGCCTGTTATTTAAAGCTATGGAGTGCATCATCATGGACCTGATTAAGAAAGATATAGGAAATATCCACACTCTAGACCGCATGCAATTTGGCTTTGTGAAAAGGATATCATGCCTGTTCAACCTGGTTGACTTCTTTGAGTCAGTCACCAGGGCTGTGGATGAAGTTAAGGCAGTGCATATAGCATACTTCAATCTGGCCAATGCCTTTGATACCATTCCTCACTCAGGAATTATTGATAAATTTACCAAACTAGGCTCAACCCCTATATCACTAGGTGGGTTGCAAATTGGCTCACAGATAGAACATACAGTGTGAAAGTAGTAGACTCCAAGTCAGACTGCTGACCAGTCATGAGTGGAGACCCACAGGGGGATCAGTACTGGGTCCTCTCCTGTTCAGCATCTAATTCTCAGAAGTCCAGGCCAACACAAAGCGAATCTGGCTGACCAAGTCTACAGATGACTGCAAGCTGAGAGCCATTATTAACTCCCCACGTGATGCACACATCCTACAGAAAAGCCTCACTGAGATCAATGACTGGTGCTGAAACCATGGCCTTAAGCTTAATGCCAAAAAATGTGTTGTCATCCCCTTTGGTAAAAACTCAATTCCCACTAGTTACCACACTGATGGGAGCCCACTGAACACTGAATTTGTTATAAGAGATCTGGGGATGCAGGTTGGCAGCAACCTCTCCTTCAACCACCACATTGCCATTGTGATCAGAACATCCTTCTATGTGGCACATCTCATTACCTAGGGTTTGCATCAAGGAAGAAAGAGGTCATCATCTCTCTCTACTCTTCCCTCATTAGACCAATCATTGAGTATAATGCCCCATTTGGCATGTACCTCACTAGACACCTGCAACAGCTGGAGAAGCCACAGAAGTACGTCATGAAGAGGATCCTAGGCATTAAACACATGTCCTACATGGACAGACTCAAATGACTTCAGCTATTCTCTGTCTCATATCACCTACTTAGAGGCAATCTTTGCTTGATTTACAAAGCCATGTCTGACCCAGCTTTGTTAGAATTGCTACATCTAAAACAAAATCCCAATCTCTCCACACCACATGCTCCAGAGACCTCAACCTCATTACCACAATCAACAGAACATGCTGGAGGGACAGTTTCCTCACCCAGAGACTGCCCATGCTCTGGAATATACTTCCCATAGATGTCAAGCAGAGCACCTCATTGTCCCTCTTCAGTAGATATCTTGATGAGTGGATGGGTAACAGAAAGTTCACTACGGGGATCTCTCCAGTGGCTCTACTTGATAGAGGCACTGGGAACTAACATCGGATGGCACGATGCCAGGGCACTTCTATGGACTAGGCTTGTAAAGTCTCAAGGGCCATTAGCCTAGTACACACCTATGAACCTATTTGTTACAATCTGATATTAATAGACTTAACCCCAAATTGTATACTGTATTAGCAAGTTCATAGTATACACACAAAAAAGAGGAGTAACAGTACTATGGAAAAATACCATTCCTACACCTAAAATAATTAATACTTATAAGAATGATAAAGGATTAATGCATTCAGTGTCATTGAAAATTGATAAAAGATACTACACATTCATTAATTTATATTGGTTGCCTGGGATAGGAGTAAACACTGTAAAGAAACAAATCATAAATCAATCAAAAGGAAGTCGTATAATTGAAGGAGATTTCAATTGCATAACAAAAGAGGAAGACTCAAACTCCACAAAAAAAAAAAAAAAAAAGAAAACTCTCTCCATCTGTTAAAGAACTTAAAAAAATTATTGACTTAATACAACTTAAGGACATTAAAAATTATGCAACAGAGTCACTCTTTTTTTAAACATTATTCCCACAGACATGGAACACAAGTGAGAATTGGCAGAATATATATATATATATATATATATATATATATATATATATATATATATATATATATATATATATATATATATCTTTAGACTTAAAAAAATAATTTAGATAGGGTAAAGACTATAATCTGTCCCCTTTCTAACCATAATGCAATGACCTGTCAATTTATTTTAAAACAAAACTCTAGAAATTTAATAACATGAATACCTGCACTTTAAAAGAATTTAAATAATTTCTACAAAAAGAGATTGTAATCTATCTAAATTCTAATGACACTCAGGATACTTCCAAGATATTAATCTGGGATGCATTCAAAGTATATATATATATATATATATATATATATATATATATATATATATATATATATATATATATATATAGGTTCCCTAAATTAGAATGACAGCTTGGAAAATTGACACTCAAAACACCAATGCCAGAAGAGCGAAACCTCAAAAACACGAAAGTTCATATGCCCGACACACCACAATCCTGACATTTAACAAAACAAAAAGTTCACTGTTACACACAACACACACACAACACAAAGCACACCAACAACCTAAAAACCTACACTACACCTTACACAAAACTATCTATGTACTAACCTTAACCCAAACCCTAACCCTAAGGTCCATGACTATCGCACACTCAACTTACCCGCACCCTAACCCTAAGGTCCCTAACTGTTGCACACTCACCTTACCCACACCCTAATCCTAAGTCCCTCACTATCGCACACTTACCTTACCCACACGCTAACCCTAAGTCCCTCACTATCGCACACTATCCTTACCCGCACCCTAACCCTAAGTCCCTCACTATTGCACACTTACCTTACCCGCACCTTAAGCCTAAGTCCCTAACTATCGCACGCTTACCTTACCTGCACCCTAACACTAAGTCCCTCACTATCGCACACTTACCGGGTTGCACTCACAAGTTATCCCTGTCGGTATTTTCACTGTCAGGATTACGACTTGTCGGTCATCTGCTTTGTCGTTCTTCTGGCATTGGTGTTTTGAGTGTCAATCTTCCGTGCTGTCGGTCTAATGTAGGGAACCCATAGATATATATATATATATAGCAGAAGTATTCTTATAAGAAAAAACAATGGGAGAACGATCTAATAGAACAGCAAGAAAAAATAGATAAACTTCAACTTGACAATCAAAATACAAGTCCAGATAAACTGCAACAAATAAATGAACTAAAAAATAAGTATTTAGAGACTCTAAATCATAAATCAAAGATAAACCTAGAAAGAATGAAAATCATTAATCACTCAGATAACCCAAAATATATGCATAAACTGGCTATGTGTGCTAAAATATATAATATGTCTGATAATATTAAAGAAATATTTTCACCTTCCAAAAATAAGAAAGTCTCAGACCTATAGGATATATTAAAAGAGTTCAAGGACTATTTCACAAAAATAAATGAGGACAACAAATTAATAGAATCAAATGAAAAAATAAAACATTTTCTAAGAAAATACACTAAGAAAAAATTAAATACTGACCAGATAAAATCACAGATAAATCTATATCAATTACTGAATTAAAATCACATATTAAAAAAACTAAAATTAAATAAAGCCCCTCTGAATTCTATAAATTAATGACTAATGAGTGTCTGAATATACTGCTTGAAATTTTCAATATGATTAAGAATTTAGAAGCAGCCCCCCCCCCCCTTGGGGATACTCTCTACTCACTCCAATATTAAAAGCAGATAAGGACCCAATAAAATGCTCATCTTTCAGACCAAGTTCATTGTTGAATGTTGATTATAAGTTATTTGTCGCTATACATACAGATAAATTAAAACAATTTCTTCTTCCTTAGTATATAATGATCAAATGGGATTTATTTATAGAAACATATATGATAATATAAAGAGAACAATGTCATTGATTTATCCAACAAAAGAAAATGTAACAATTGTACATTTTGATATTAATTGTGCCTTAACAATTCTGTAAATTGGAAATATCTTTAATTAGTACTAGAAGAAAGCAATTTTTTTCAAATAAATTTATACAGCTCATTAATCTTTTATATATTAATTCACAAACATATATAAATATAGGTCCATTTACATCAAACCCATTAAAGTTAAGAAAAGGCACTGAACAAGGTTGTCCTCTCTCACCATTACTATTTATCCTAGTTATTGACCTTTTGCCAAACTTATAAGATCACATACTGATATTAAAGGTGTATCAAATAATAGAGTTAATAACTAAAATTCAGTTATTTGCTGATGATATTCTTTTGACTTTGAAAGATTGTGATAAATCCCTCATATCCCTTTTTAATCTAATTAAAGACTTTCAAAGAAAATCTGACCTCACTTTCAATGAAAATAAGACAAAAATTCTACCTATAAACTATGATAACAATAATATACAAGAAACTTTTAAGAAATATATAGAAAAAGAAAAGCAGTTAAAATATCTAGGAACAACTATTGCAGAAAACATTAAAGAGATAATAGATATCAATTATGAGTCTAGTTTAGAAAGTATTGAATCTCTTATAAGTAATTGGAATAAGTATTTCTTTACTATGGACGGAAGGCTTTCTATTATTAAAATAACTATACTCCCCAAAAAATATATATAGTACAATCCCACTCTTTACCTCCACCCAAATCCATCATAAAGAAATTTAACTCAATAATACTAAAATTCTTATGGTTTCCTAGTAAACCAAGGATAGCACTAAATAATCATCTCAGAAACTGGTCAAATGGGGGTATTAGTTTTCCATATATTGAACTATACTCCAGCACTTCAATCACTAAAGCAATATTTTATGTCAATTCGTAGACATTTTTAAGTCACTCCATGTTTTTAGTACATCCCAATAAGCTTATATCTTCCCATAACTCCTTGTATTGGTTATTAAAAGAAGAATGTATAAACAACTCTAACCATAAAACAAACTCTGACATAATTAACATAACAATAAAATATTTAGAACATTCCTACTTAAGAATCCATCTTATAAGGCATGGTTGTTTCTTATTTTTCCAATAGCCTACACACAAAATAACATCACATCTTCCAATGAGATGGTTATGAAAAGTTTTAAAGATAATAATTTAATTTATTGATCTCAATTGATGCATAAAGAGAACACGTTATCATCCTTATATATAATTGACAATTATAATTTGAAGAAAGAATACTGGTTACATTTCCAAAACTGTGCACAATATTTTGAAAAAAGAATAAAAATTATGCAACCTACAGTTAAAAAACTCTATTCCAAAATGAATTGAATATTTATTAATAGAAAGTAAAAATTTATTGTCTAAAATATTTAAAATTATAAGAGCAGAGACAAAATTTATTAAATCATACTGGTATGCTTATAATACTATAAGCAAATAATTCCCAAGTGAAGAAAATATACAATTAATATTAAAATTATCCAGTTTAACAACATTATCACTTAAATAGAAACTGTTCACCTGGAAATATATGCATAGATCATTTTATACACCACATAAAATAGAATTCATATCTAAAACAAAAACTACTTGTTGGAGATGTAAATCAGATAAGAAAGCTGCTTGGGAACATGTATTTTGTGAATGCATTAAAATTAAAACATTCTGGAAATAAATTAACAATTTTTTACAAGCTCATTTCTCAGACAAATTTATATTGACCAAATCTTTGATTTGCTTCAATGCTCCTATACCTGATTGTGTTGCAATGGGGAAATACCCAGTTTTATGGAGTATATTGTCATTTGCAAGGAAGGTAATAACAAGTAACTGGAAGAGTGACATTGTTCCCTCTTTTAAAGAATTCAGAACATCGCTTAAGAAGTTAGCCATTTGGAGAGCATTACTATAAGAACAAGATCAACAGGAATCACTTCCTCATATAACTCATGGAAAGGACTAGTTGAACTTCTAAACAAGCAATGACTGACTTATGGTATAAACTGAATATATAGTTCTATGTAATTAATAGTTGTTAGACACCCTTTGTAAATAGTTGTTTTGTTAGTTAACGTGTTTTTATTTACTATTCTCTTGCAGGAAAGGAATGAATTCATATTTTACTCTGTGTGATATTAACCAAAATTTTAATTGTTATTGAGAAACTTTTGTTTAGATTTATTTGAAACTCTAATAAAAATGTATTGAAAAAGAGCACTTAGGAAATAAGCACTTAAATTGAAGATGAAGTGAAAGATATGGAGTTTATGCTACCCTGTGTATTAAAGGTTTCTGAGAGGTTTGAAAAATAACAATATTTAGTATATCATCATTACAAATCATCGGCAATTACCTTTGAGCAGGTCAAGTGGACTTCTAGATTAAAAGCTGGGAATTGGTTACATATAGGGCAATAATTAGAAAAATAGTTATGGAAAGGAAAAAGGAAAGACAGTGGAGAAATAAGAATGTTAGAGGAAAAATTGTGAGATTGAAGACTGATAAAAAAGAGAGGATAATGGGACTGAAGAGTGATCTGGGAGACGAGGAGGAGGAAGTTGGTTTCGGTAAGCTTATGTAAAGGTAGGCTTTGGAAATTAGAGAATGGGCAAGCAAGGACAAATAGACCAAAACATAGCAAATTGTGAAGAGTTTAATGGCACCAGGTCCAATGAGGTGGCCAACATAGGAGGCTATTACATCTCTCATTTAGAATCCTAACAATATTATGAGTGGAGGTCAGTAGGAAAACCCAGCTTTCTGGAGATGTGGGGAAAATATAAATAACACTTATATATGGTGGGGATGCAAGATACTGTTTAAAGAATGTCACAAAAATTATGCAATAAAGAGGCAAAAGAAGGCTGCATGTTATGTTTATATGGTACAGATAAAGAACATGGATCATGTGGGTGAGATGAAAGGAGAGAGATATTATTAATGGCAGGATGGCTGAGAAAAGAAATTGCCAAGGGCTGGAAACTGCTGAGTATTGGATAATGTAGTTAACAGTGAGTGAGAATAATAGGAGTTGGGTAAAAAGACTAAATGAGAAGTGGGACATAGTTTAGAAAGACAGACAAAAGACAAAGGGGGATATAATGGGAGAAGGGAAATAAGTAAAGCCAGTATTATAGTATGGCAGAGACTAACATATAAATTAATGCGTTACAAGATATGGATAAAAAAATGATAAAGGCAGTGATTATGCAATATACGATTTTGTGGTCCATGTATGTTGTAACAAATTTTATTAAGGATGAATATTGTTACATGAAGGAGTCAAAGCTTGTGATGGATTTTTGTTGTATGTCAATTAAATAAAAACAATTTTGAGAAAAAAAATATTCAAAGATGAAATACCTTAGATAAAACCCTTGCCATTAACCACACAACAAAGTGTGTATACAATCTCAGGTAGCTCAGTATCAGACTTCACTGCTCAGTGTATAGGCAATATCAATTTAGTGTTGCCTACACAGCTCAATGTATATGTGGCATAAGGCTGATTAGTGCTATATACCTCATATTATATGTAATCCAATAAGGTTAATTTGATAACAGAGGTATAACTAGTATATAGATATATATATATATATATATATATATATATATATATATATATATATATATATATATATATATATATACACACACACACACACACACACACACACACACACACACACACACACACACACACACACACACACACACACACACACACACTCAGGCTGATGACTGTTGCATAGCTCAGTCTATATGCACTCTCAGGCTGGTGACTGATGTAGGGCTAGTGTATACATACTGGTAGGCTGATAACTGATGTATAGCTGTCGAACATTTGTACCATCCTAAGTACATATAATCCCCATGTGTTTTAGATATATTATGTATACTGCCCATTTCCACTGAATATGTCTATCATCTTCTGTAATGCCCTAATGTTTACGCATGTGTTTCATATGTGTTCTAAATGTTTAACAGCCGGTGTAATTGTGCAGATAGGTTATAAGCCACCATGGGCCTGACCTGTGACTGAAAAGGTCTTTAAATAACCTCATCTACCACCTAGCAAGTAAATATATAAATAAATGCCTCAATGAATAACACTTTTGCACTCACTAATCAGGGGACTTTGCATCTCTCCTATTTCATATGTGGTTTTGTAAGTGTCTGTTTGAGATACTAAATGTATTGAAAGAAAGGTGAAGACAATGTTCTCAGTTTAGAGTTTGATATAAGTTTTATTTGCTAGCAACCTGTTTTTTTGTGCTTGAAAAAGTTGCCCTCATGGATTTAGTAAGGTACTAAGTTTTATGAATTCAGAGACGACTCTATCACTGATGTTTTCCCATCACAGGGACTTCAGCAAGGAGAACAGTCACACAGGTAAAGCCACATACTAATGCAGTAGCCTAGGGAGCGTCTAATGTTAATTGCCTTGTATAGCTCCCAATCTTCTCAGCCAAGTGATTCAGAGAATCACTTGACTGAATAAAATGTTACTGTAGGAAAAAAAACCACTGCAAAATCATGGTGGTTACCCATTCACTATTATGGAAGTATTCAAGGTGCAGGAAAGTTCAGCAAAGACATGAAGTTGGTGGTATATTGGTGTATGCATGCATGTGGATGTGTGTGATCATGTTTATAGTGACAGGAAAAAGGCTGCACTATGTGTGTGTGTGTGTGTGTGTGTGTGTGTGTGTGTGTGTGTGTGTGTGTGTGTGTGTGTGTGTGTGTGTGTGTGTATGTCAGTTTTTATGTGACTATGTGGTTGAGCATATCCATGATTGTGTCTGAGTGTTAGAAGGCATACTTGTGGATGAGCTGATGTATGTGTGAGTGTGGTAATGTCATGGAGTATGCATGTGTCTGCGCATGGGTGTCTGAATGCATGCCTACAAGTGTAGGGTGTGCCTTTGTTATCATGATACACAGGTTGCTTAGGAGAACAGTAGTGTGGTCAGATCTAACAATGCTAAGGTTCAACTTTGAAATGCGTTAGTGAGTTGATAACGAAGCCTTTCTCATTGCAGCCATACTTGTTTCTCAGTTACATTTGCTAACTGGTGTGCTAACTGCACAGTTTGCACTGGGCAATTAGCAAGAGTGGTGAGGAATGTTATGAATCCCAGCTACTGTCTTTCATGCAAGTCAGTACAATCCTATTTCTGTTTTGGTGCAGTTCTAAGTCCTTTTGTCAGTAGTGTGGCTTACATAAGGATCAAATGTTTGGATTCAGCTGAAGCATAGTCTTCCTTAGGTAGAATAGTAGTAAAGATTATAAAGCTGTCTTAATGGATGAAATGATACCTGTCAGTTGGTGCACAGGATTAAGGATCTGTTGACAGGCTGATTCTTGTGATACAATGGTCCAGCATTTGATTCTATCAACCTCCATTGCCTAACTGTAGAAAAGGTCCATGGAGATCAGTGCTCTACTACAATAAGCAAATGCAAATAAATAACAAAACATTACTAAATAACAGTCGTGTCTGTCATCTCTAGCTTTTTGTGTCTTCTTTAACACTAAATATGCAGATGCTTACAGTTCTATAACCTGTACAATGGTTAGTGAGACTCTGGTCCTCTACTTCTTAGCTGGTGTATAAGGTAATTCTTATTTCATTTAGCTTCACACCTTTTTAGCAAATGTTATTCTTTAAAGATTTTTCTTGTACTGTTTTTCAAGTCCATCTAATGTTATTACATTTTTTCCAGTTGTATTTCTCAGTCATTAATGTTATCATTAGGAGATAAGAAAAGTGAGCAACCAGTGCCCATTTTGGCATATTAATTCTGCTGTCATTGGCTAATAAAGTTATTTTTTTTCTCAGTTGGCTTGTATGCAACGTTTACATTTATCCTTTTTACATTACCTCTTTTGTTAATAGACCTTGTGCTGTTCATGCAGGTTCTGTTTTGGACATTAATGTAAACCAGCTGTCCTACTGGTCACTTACCAGAATATTGTAAATGGACTTAGTAATGTTCTTGGTTCTAAATCTTGATTTTAGTTTCTTTCCATTTCTGTTGTATTCAGTATTCCTCCATTTTTTATAAGGTGGGTGATTGAATTCACTTGTCATTTTAGTTATACTTTATAAATGTTCTCATTGTAACACCTTACCATTTAACAACCTACTCCCAGCCAAAGTTTGGTGAAGAAAGATTGACAGCTTTTCTAGATATGTGTCACCAAATGGGATTCTGCAGATCTCCACTTCTTACAATATATTTACTGGAAACAGAAAACATTCCTCAAATGCAATTGTTTGTTTTGAGACCATTACTGTAAGTATATAATCTTACAGTGGAATCCCTTTATTGATGAAATTGGTTTTCAAAATGTGCTATCAGGAAAAGCTGATTTACACATTTTTTGTTCTCTCTTCCCTCATATATGTCTGAAACAAATCCATTGAAGAGTACTGGTTGCAAGATTAGCCTTGATGGTACTGCAACAATCAATTCCCTTGCTCCCAACATCATACATCCCACAACCACCATGGCCACTATCTATGGCCAACCTCTCAATCATGTAGTAATCCATTTCCTATGTCACAGTTTTACCCCATAGATATGTGAGTGGAAGAGAGTCAAAAGCCTCAGTAGATCTAAGTAGATAATATCTACTTTTACTCCATTGTCAAGCTGTCCTGACTTTCACAGGACATCTCCTTCTGGTCATGAGTACATAGTGTTTGGGTTGTTTCACAGATTGTTGTTTTCCTGGAAACAAAATTACCTTTTCCTTAGGTTATCTCTAAGATGCTTGTTGCTACTACTTCTAGACTTACAGGACTGCAAATCTCCAAATTGATCATGCTTGTACAAGGGTACCATTTTTGCCATCCCTCAGTCCTCATGTATCTTGTGTTAATGAGTGATCTGTTGAAATCTCTATCAGGAGATGTGCAAGTGCAATGCCTGGTTCCTAAGGACTATGTATCCATCTGGTGTCTGTGCTTTAGACTTCCATGGACAGCTAGTCACCCTCACTTTTTCCATCTACGTCCTAGTGCCTTTCCTTTGTACTTCCATCTCTGCCTCTCTACCTTCCCTTTCATTTGTAAAAACTGAGGGGAACTATTTTCCTTCCTCTGTTTTTCATGTATACCATATCTGTTAATACGTAACTATAACCCGTTTCTTGTCCCTGTATTTTATGAAGCTTTGTTGGAGGCACTTAACAATGGGTTCTGATATGATACATCAAATAGAGAGTTCTAATAATATGAGTTAAATACAGCAAACTACAGTTTAAGGAATTGTGGCTGTTTTAAGTGAAATTCAGAGGAGAACTTGAGTTTAGCATAGCATATTCTTTATTTTATGTGTTTGCCTAGAGGGAGTGAATGTAAAGGAGCTATACCTGTTTGTTATTTTGGCTTCTATGCACTATAACTGTAGTTTTATATCGGTGTACAATGTAGTACAATGCTACAGCTAGGAAGCAGGACCAGCTATCAGTCTTTGTGGTCTTTTTCCTTCTTTGTATATCCAAAGGTTGTTACAGGTAAAGCCCCCTACATGGTGACCCCCTACAAAAGAATGTATTGGGTGCAGTTTTTTTTTGGGATTGATTCTAATGTTCTTCACTGTTTTTTATTTGTATTTGTTTAGCAGAGTACAGCACTGATCAAAATGTGACCAGCTGGGGGCTCAGCAATGATTACAATGAATAACAACTGTACAAGAGTCACAAAGACAGGTACTGCAAATAGCTTTTTTAAAGTAAGTGAAACATGCATGCATTCATTGAATGGTAACATTATTTACATATTTCCATGAAGGAAATGGCTAATAGGCTGTCAGGAGGGTAACGGTTGATAGGATGATAGTGAATATTGAAAGAGGAAGTTGACAAGAGGAAGAAAGTAAGGTTGGAGTAGGAGAAAGCCTTTTATGTATAGTGTGGTATGCACTTTATGCAAAATGCATAAGAGAAAATACATGAATGGATAAAATATACTAAGTCAGTGAAGTTAGTTGAATTATGTGACATGATGAATGGTCAGGCAGCTGCATTCTGATTGTTTTAGTAGGTTGCACTTCAGCTGATTTCTGAACTATGACTAGTCAGATATTTCCAATAAATCATTAAGGAATGCCTCTCAGAAGCTGATAAGCTGAGGTTAGCAGAATATAATCTGAAATATAGTGTATGTAGAGATGAGCCACCTCTGATTTGGCTTCTGAGGCTCTAGATTGAGTCTGTAGTAATACATTTCAATGGGAAGGTATACTTTATTGAGCAGTTTGAAACAGATGGAGCCCAGGAGAAGGCTTGCTCTAGCTTGAACTGTAACCATTTTGGTTTGGACAGAGTGAGACAATGGCATACCTATTTTTAATTTCTCCAAGTCTTTTGGGTTTCTAACACCATGATGGGAAATGACCTATTCCTAAGTCAAAGTATGATTAAAGTTCATGAAATTAGTATTATTTCAATCTTTTATGCCAGCCAGAAATGCTCTTTGCAGCACCTGCAATGTGCCCAGTAATGACTCCTTCTGCAATTTGTATGGGGTTACATGCATTGGTAACATCTAAACATGATTGTAGATTATTCTTTATAAAACCCATTGGTCCTACTAGTATTGAAACTGTCTGGGTATCTTTCCTCCACATTGTTTTGCCTGCAAATCCTGATATTTTATGGCTTTGTGTCTCTCTGTACGCAAGACACTGTAGTCACTGGGTGTGGTGATTTCAATGGTCAATGCTACTTTTGTCTTCTGTTTATGGATCACTGTATCCGGTTTGCTAGCATCTATCTTTTGAACTTGGTAATGGGAGAACCCACATGATGCAGACTTCATCATTTTCTTGATGCTTTGTGGCTGATGTTTCCAGTGTTTTTTCAGCCACTTCAATACCATAATGTTTGCACAATCCTCAGTGCAACATTCCTGCCACATTATTATGCCATTCAGTATACAGTCCTTCTGCCATAAGTATGTCACAGCCAGCAACAAGGTGTGCAACTGTTTTGAATTCAGTTTTACAAAACCTACATTTGTCTGTTTCTCCCACATGATCAATAGACTTTGTAAACCAGCATGTACGTAACCCACTCTCTTGGGCTGCTAATATTAACCTTTCATCTCTTGGTTTGAATTTGCCTCTCCTTACCATTCCTTCATGATCAACATTTTCTATACCTCCAACAATATTTATAAATTTTCCATGTTTCTTGCCTTCTCATCTGTCCTTCACCTTATATTCTTTCTTTTGCTTTTTGCTGCCTGATTTTTATCTACTTCTGGTTTGATTTCCATTCCTGCTTGATGCCAATATGCTTCTGCTAGATTAAGCAGAGAAGTCATTTTAGATTTATTCACCTCATGTTTCAAAACTTTCACTATGTTTGGGTCTTGTGAGATCAGCAGATATGTGTGCCATCCCACGAATGCAGATCTACAGTATACATGTAATCGATTTCAAGCAGGCTCATCCCTCCTTCAGAATAGGGAATATATAATCTTGGTATGACTGATTTTTATAAATCATTTGGAAAGCATGAAGCATCCTTCTTGTTTTCCTATCTAATCGATCCAACATGTTTTGGGGCCAGTCAATCACTCCAAAACTGTAAGGACAAGAGCAAATTGATTTATATCTTGGATTTTGTTCCTAGATACCAACTCTGTTTTCAGGATTAATTAAAGTCTTCTAAAGTATTCCATACTAAGGTTCATTCACATTTGTTCATGTTTTATTGTTGATCCTTCATCAATTCCCAAATATTTCTACAATCCTTCTTGCTCAAATTCTTTTATATCACATTCTTGTCCCAAACTGATGTTTTCCTGGTGCTGCAGTTTTCCTGCTTTAAAGGTTGCTTTTGCACATTTATCAAGACAAAATTACATTCTTATATCATCTGAAAAAAAATTGGCAACCTGCAGTTGTGCTTTCAGTTCCTTGTCTGATTGACTATACAGTTTTAGATCATCAAAAAAGAGAAGGTGAGAAGTCTTTACACTTTGTTTTCTAGGAGCCAAATTATAGCCATGGCCTGAGCTGTTAGGTAAACAGCTTACTGTGTTAAGGGCAAGACAGAAGAGCAACAGTGACAGACAGTCACCCTGGAATATTCCCCTTGGGATTGTTATCCCTGGGATAATGATTTGTCCTTTATCATGGCTTAATTGCAAAGTGGTCTACCACTGTTTCATTGTCACTTTAATGTAGTTGATCAGTGCAAGGTGCATTTTACACATTTTAAGCACTCTTTTATTCATGAATGTGGGATGCTACCAAATGCTTTTTTGTAGTCAATCCATGCCATATTTAGATTCTTCCTCTTTTTACAGTTCACCACTATAACTTTATTTAACAGCAAATGATCCTTTGTTCCATGACTTTCTTTTATTGCCTTTTTGTTCTACTGCCATAATTGAGTTTTCTTCTAAATGACTATAAACTCTGTCAACATCAGTTCCCATGTATAGTTTATGCGTTGTCAGAAGGCAAGTTATTGATCTATAATTTTTATGGTAGCTTGCAGATTCACTCTTAAGTAGGAGCATTGTCTTTCATGTTGTTAGCCAGGTTCGTGTCTGTTTGGGGTGCACATATAAATAGTTCTTACTCACGGCTACTTTTAACCAAAAGTTAGGTACTGTATCTGGGCCTGGGGTTTTCCAATTAGAGGCTTTTCTTAACTTGGTGTCAATCTCTCTGGCTGTTACTTCATCCCATTTTATATCCTGAGCCTCTAAACTTCTTATTCTTTCTTTTACTTCTTCTATCCATTTAGTATCTTTATTTTCCACAGGATCTTCATAGATACTTCTCCAAAATGTATCAATTTCTTCTTTTTTGTTGGTCTTTCAGTTCCTTTTACTTGGTTTCCCAGTTCTCTACAAAATGTTTTTGGGTCATCAATAAATTGCTTATGATGTACATTTCCTTTATATTTATTTGTGTATCTTAGTTTTTCCACCTGTGCTGAAATTTTTAGTTGGCTATTTGTGATAGTGCATGATAGATTCTGGTCTCTTCTAATACTGCACATTGCTTTTATCACATCTATCTTTCTTAGTATTTTTGTTGATCTATTCCCTTTTCTATAGCCTTCTAACAGTGACACTTCTTGTCTTGGTACTTACGTATTATCGCAGCCAGATATTGCGATGTACTGTACTTTCCGCCTTTAGTTTAAATTTAAAAAAATATAGTGTATTAGGGAAGGGTAGTGTGTCTAAAAGTATGCTGGGATATTGGTTTTTAATGTTTTTATGGGTACATTTTTGAATAGGTTATTTATAGCTGAACTTTGAAGGTGCTTTCCATTTCAGGAATTATGGAAGGATTTTATCTATCTTTCTTAGTATTTTTGTTGATCTATTCCCTTTTCTATAGTCTTCTAACAGTGACACTTCTTGTCTTAATTGATTTATAGTTTTCTGTATTTGATGCTTCCATGATGGTATTCGATTTCTCCACTTTCTTTTCCCTCACTACCCTGTGTTCTTGTGGTAGAACTTTATCAGTTATTAGTTTAGCTGCACAGTAAAATATCATATTTACTTCTGTAATATCATGGATTTCTATGGCCAGTTCTAATTGCTGTGTTCATTTGTTTTATCAGACTTCTGACTTTTTGGGTTTTACTGACCTTCTGCGGTTTATTTCTTTCATTGATCTTAATATATGCATCTATGTCTATTAAATCAAGCAACTCTTCTCTTAGTTCATTTTCTTCTAAACTGAGAGGACATGTTTTATTTTCCATTTCCTGCGGGCATGCTATAGAAGGTTCTATAACATCTTCCTATGGCACATTCTCTTCAATTTCATCCTGTGCCAGGCATTGCTCTGTCAAATGGGAACTCGCTGACCTATTACTCCTCAACATTAACTATGTCAGAGTTTCCACAGTTTCCTGTTCCTTCCCTTGCTGTCTAGCTTCAAGTGAACATTTATACTGGTTTCCTGTGGAAGGCTCCAAAATATCCTCATATGGCACCTGTCCAATTGCTTCCTGTTCCACTGGTTTCCCCTTAATTTGGATATCCATTGCTCTATCCTGTTGTGGTGCTTTCTGAATTAGATTTTCTACACTGATTCCTTCACTTTAGAGGTACTCCATAACCTCGTTTTCTATATATTTAACTTTTCTGTTACTGATCTCCTTTTCTGCTTTTCCTCTTTGTCTTCTTATTTTGTTTGCCTGTATTTCTCTTCAAATATCTTTGGTGCTGCCTTTTTGTTTTGGTTAGTTTTGCTCTCTGCTTTGCCTAAATATTACACCATATTAAATCTCTTTTTCTTTCCCATGTCCATATTTCTTCTTCAGATGTCTCCTGATCTTCCTGCTTCTCCTTACTTTGGGGATTCTCTCCATCATGCCCTTCTACACCAAATCCTTCACTTCACAGGCACTCCATAACTTTAACTTCTATTTTTTTAACTTCTACTTTACTAATCTTCTTTTCTATATTCCATATTTGTGATATTATTTTTATTAGTGTGAAGTTTTCCATATTTGGATGCCTTTGCCTGTATTTATCTTTGAATATCTTTGGGGGTACCTTCTTGATATTGATTGATGTGGCTTTGTCCTTTGCATGAATATTTCACCATATGAAATCTCTCTTTCTTTCCCATGTCCATATTTCTTTCTTATACTTTTCAAATATCTCTAGATTTTGTTATTTCTATTTTTGCACTTCCTCAGATGCTTCTTTTTCCCAACAGATCAAAGTTTCCTGATCTATATACTGTTTTTCACAAATCTGTTGTATTAATGAACACAAATGTTCATTTGAAGTGTCTGACAGTTTTTCCTGTGAAAGTATTTTTCTTTCCTCTTAATCTTTTTGTATGTCCTGTGTCGTGACATTCTGGGCTTTTTGCATAATAGTAACAATACATAATTTCTTTCTTATCCTCAATAGTCCACTTTATCCTTTTTATGGCTCTTCTTTGGCCTATCAGTTTTTTTTTTTGGACTACTACTTCCTTCTACAATAGGGGTTTGGCATCCTCCCCCTGGGCCTGGTCTGGGCCCATTGTAGGAATGTTTCTGTAGTTTGAGGATTCTACACTGTCATCTTTTCCAGTCCTGGAACCAGTGTGCCTACCAGGATTGGGCACTTTTTATCCTGGGTCTTGTGCACCCAGCTCTCTTTTTTAATGTTTAACCTACTTCTGTTCATGAGATATGCCATATAAATACAGTCTATATATCAGTGCCATCTGTGTGAGATATTGTGAAAAAAACAGGGTTCAACTCATGAAGGTACTCACCAAGATGTGAGGATGAATTTAATTTTAGCAATATTACTCTCCTTTAATTTTATCATCTCTCCATTCAGACCCCACACATTCTGGGAGGAACTGAGTATGAATCAGTAGATTTTATTAAAAAGGGTTTGAAGATTAGGTTTTTGACACAGGAGAGGGCAAACTAGCAGCAACCATATTTGAGTTGGTTACTATGGATAGCCTTGCCTACAGCAGCTCTGTTAGTGGAACAGAGGAATGAGACTTTGTTGGCCCAGAAAAGTATGTGGATGATTTTGGCTCTTGATGTTCCAATGTGTTCTTGACAATTAAGGGACTGGTCTAACCAAATACCCAGGTGCATGAAGAACTTGGTGAATTTAAATGGGTATTGTTCAGGCCTTTGATAGTGTGATTGGGGGATTTAGATAGTCTGCTTTTGGTACCAAACAAAACGTTTGAGTTCAAGCACATCTAGTTGATGGTGGAACCAGTTGTGCAGCTGCAAGACATCTTTTTGAAGTTGGTTTTCAATAACCTATAAATTACCATATCATCAGAATAAAAATGCAGATGAAGATTCTGTAGATCTAAAGTTAGTGTGTTATTGGATATAGATAACAGAAGGGGAGCAATGATGGAGCATTCCAGGACACATACGTGAGTGTGAGTAAAGTCAGCGAGATTAGAGCCTATTTCTGCCTTGAATGTTCTGTTGAAAAGGAAGTATTTAAACCATTGGGTAGATTCAGCGTAATGCCCTGACAGGTCTACCATATCAAAAGCATGGGTTAAGTCAAAGAACACAGCTACAGTCAGTTTACCTTTGTCCATTTAGTTGAAATGATTTTTGTCAGAGTCTAAAGCAAACTCATGGTGCTCCTCCCAGACTAAATCCCATGCTGTTTTATTTATTTATTTATTTATTTATTTATTTATTTATTTATTTATTGGAGAGCAGATGATATTTTTGTAGTCAAGAGGCATATTAGTAACCTATAATTTCCTCTAAGATATTGTCCAAGGCTGGAAGAATGGAGATGGGATGGAAGTGAGTGCCTGAAGATGAAATGTGTTTAGGTTCATAGGTTCATAGGTAGGTACTAGGCCATCAGCCCTAGGACCTATACAAGCCTAGCCAAAAAGGTACCCTGGCTTTCGCCACCCAAGAAAATTATTTTCCTGTACCCCTGTCAAGCAGAGCCACAAAGGTAATCTCCGGGGTGAATTTCCTAATTCCCATCCAATCATCAAGATTTTTCTTCAAGAGTGCTAATGAGGAGCTTTGATATAGATAGGTAGTTTGTTTCAGAGTATGGGAAGTCTCTGGGACAGGAATTTACCCCTCCAACATGTTCTGTTTATTGTGGTGACAAGATTTAGGTCCCTAGAGAGTGTAGCCATGAGGGACTGGGATTTCTTTAAGTGGAGCATGTCCAACAGCTCTGGGTTTGACATAGCTTCGTATGTTAGGCAGAGATCACCTCTGAGTAGGCAATATGCATTGGAGTAAAGCTGGAGTTTTTGAGACGGTCTGTGTAGGGCATCTGTTTGAGGCCGGTATTCCTCTTTGTGAGGTATTTCTGTGGCCTTTCCAGTTGTTGTAGATGTCTTGTGAGGTACATACCAAAAGGGGCATTGTACTCTATAATAGGTCTAATGAGTGATGAGTAGAGGAGAACAATGACCTCTTTTTTCCTGGATGAAAAACCTTTTGTGATGAGGTGTGCCACGTAGAAGGATTTCCTGACTACTGTGGCGAAGTGATTATCAAAGGAGAGACTACTGCCCACCTTTGTCCCAAGGTCTCTTATCACACTTTCAGTGTTAAGTAGACTACCACCTATGTGGTAGCTTATGGGTACAGAGTTCTTACCAAAGGGGATGACAATGCACATTTTGGCATTGAGCTTGAGGCCATGGCTTTGACACCAGGCATCTGTCTCAGTGAGACCCTTTTGTAGGATGTCCACATCGTTAAGAGTTTCAATTATGGCTCCTAGTTTGCAGTCATCTGTGAACTTAGTTATCCAAAGACCTTCTGTGTTAGCCTGTACTTCAGAAAAGTAGATACCAAACAGGAGAGGACCCGGGACTGAACCCTGTGGTACTCCACTTGTCACTGGTCTGAAGTCGGATTTGGAGTCTGCAACTTTCACAGTGTGGGTTCTGTCAGTGAGCCAGCTGGCAACCCATCTTGTAACATAGGGATTTATACCTTGTTTAGTAAGTTTATCTATAATTCCAGAGTGGGGGATGGTGTCAAAAGCCTTGGTGAGATCTAGATTGGCAGTGTGAACCAACTTACCCACATCTACGGCTTTGGTGACTGCTTTAAAGAAGTCAATCAGGCTTAGGAGACATGATCTGCCTTTTACAAACACGAACTGGGTGGGGTCCAGGGTTTGAAAATTACCATTGTCTTTGTTTATAAGTTCCATGATGATACGTTTAATGGCCTTGCAGACCAGGCTCGTTAGGCTAATGGGGCGGTAGTTCCCTTGACAAAGGAAGATTTACAAATATCTAGCATAAGACTGGTGGTGAGACAGAGATTAAAGATGTGCCTAAATGGAGAGTCAATGAAATCTCTACTGTGGTAAATCAGCTAAGGGTAAATGCTGTCAGGCCCAGGTGGACCATCTGGTAGAATATATTAAAGTAGTTGAGTAATTTGCTTTGAAGCATTTTTAGAGAAGGGGAAGGCTGGAATGAATTCTCAATTACTGGGGTCAATTAGAGTTGTTGTAGGAGTTAATAAGGTAGAGTGAAGGTAAGAGAATTCTCTGAGAAAATCAGAAGATGTAAAGTTACCTTAGTCATTACAAATGTAACCTAGATTGATTGAATCCTTTGGAGGAGAGGTCTTAACAATATTTTATTACCTTTCTTCCAAAATTGTTTGGAGCAGTAAAGGATGGAGGTTTATTTTGCTTGTAGTTGTTTGACTTTGCGTCAATGAATACCTTGTTTGGGTGAAGTTTCTTAAGATTTTGCAATGGACATAGTTGAAAGGAGTAGGGCCTTTTTTTTCCAATCACCCACAGCTTCATCTCAAAGATTCATTAGAATCTTGAATGGCTTAGCCATTCAATTTTGGATTACTTAAATAACTAGAAATAATTGAGTTGTTTTAGTTCAATGTGTTTACTTCACTAAATCAGTGGTTTTGCCTCCATTCTATTAACTTGAATCCTGACTTTCTTCTGAAAGAACAAACTACATTAGTTATTAAAATATAAATTAAAAATATAATTTCCTTATCCATACCTTCCTTGTCTTTATGCAATTTCTACAGAGATAAACTTTACTATTGATTAATGCATAAGTTTTTTTTTTTGATATTTAGATGAACGTCATTCAATTATCCTTTCTCCAAAAATAACTTATCTCTCACTTGTTGTGGTGAAATAAGGTTAGCATAACATAGCCTTGGTGAAATCTCAAAAACTCATTTCTGATTCATTGTTGACATACCCATAAAGCTTAACACTTGTAATTTCTGTTCATTCTTTCTGAAACATAGGCTAACCATACCAAAAGCATTTGGTTCTTTTTTTGCATAAAATTAGCAGCTCTTTATTTCACGTCATTCTTTACAAAATGAAAAGGTGACAGAAAGCATCAAAGATCAAGTTATGAAAAGCTACCTAGTATGTCTTAACCAGAATTGTGTAAATATACTTGATCTCCATGAAGAAGATATGTTTCAATAACATGATCAATAAATCTAATTTGAAATGAAGCAGAATTTGTAGGCTAATTTAAAGGATGGAAAAAAAATACTAAAAGGATGCATCATAAGTATCAAACATCCCTGTATCCCTCATGAAAGATGCAGAGTCCTCACTTTGAGATAGCAGAACATTACAAACTTTTTTTTAGAAACATGGCATTAAAAGCTACCTTTGCTCTTACATGAAGGCCTAGATATCGTGAACATATGCAAGCCTCGTTGTATGCCTGCTTTCTTTTTCTGCATGTGAGCTATGAACCTACAGCCATTATGTTTTAATACATGGACCTGTATGTAGACCGCTGAGAGATGTAGCCAGATTAAGGAGACTGGACATTTGTTCTTACCTTTTTTTTTCTCTTTTCTACTTGTAAACTGATTAATGCCTGTGGTACCCAGTTCTCACATATGTACTGCATTTTGTCTTTGCCCTCATAATACATATTTCAAGGAGGAAATGGTAACTGCACTGAAGGAATATATCAACAAAGTTATAACCCCAAGTTTCTCCCAAAAGGGGAGGGAAAAAGTCTTAAATTTGCATTATGTACTATTTATGCCTTACATCCTGTGATGTAATTAATACTTTACTGCTGGTTGACACAAAATGCAATTTACATGTTTACAGCCATGCAAAGCCCAATGTGTTTATCATCTGTAGGAAACAAACACATGCCAGGACAGATATTAGAAAGCTGTGTATCAACCACTGACACAACAGACACAGGAATATTGTTTGTGCCATCAAGGACACCCTTCAATGTCTTACAGCATTTTCCTGTTGTAATGGTTGTGGATCACCTTACCTTAAGCATGGGACCTTAAAAATGTGACCCTTCTGGCTATGCCATAGCTACTTTCTTTTCCTAAACCACTCCAGTCTGACAGAGTTATCTGAGAGACAGATGTTACCAGATTCAAACCTTTGCCTATCGTACCACACACTGTACAGAGCTGTTCATTGACTGCAGTTGCTTGTGACAAATAACTGAAATTAATGTGTGACGTAAGAAAGGAATTTTGATGATAATTTGTACAATACTAATTTGTTTGAATGATGAAAAAGGAGGTAGGTACCTTTGTTAATTTTCACACAACTGTTAGCAGTCCAGTATCAATGTTCTTTGGCCAAGGAAGCTTTTTTTCCCATTGTTTTGTACATGCACTGACACAAAACTGAATGGCACTCTGTGCAGATATGCTATACACATCAGTACTCAATGCACGTGCCACAGCAGGATTCACACCATGACATTCCCAATACAACTGTTTCACTGCCATGAATTTGCATAATATGTGTAAATTTGTTTATTCAACATAAAAGTGGATAATAACATGATGCAACAGTGTTTGGGTAATGTCAGTACATGTATATAATGTTGCTTTTGCTGGAATTAAGCAGCAAGCTAAGCAAGTCCACCAACTAAGAAAATGTGCATGAATTACATGCACCACAGTGAAATTCTTGACACAGTTGAGACTCCACCTATGTGAAGTCATTACATCATATAATTGTGTTGCAAATAATTTGTATAAGATAAAAGGGATGTGGGAGATCTTTCCTACTGTAATTGTACACATTATAACTGTGGTGGATGCCATGCTTACAGTCACTCAATGCAGGTGTTGAACACCTATGTGACAACAGAAACTACAAGATATTGTGAAGAATGAACACTATCAAGCTAAATTTTTGTGGCAATTATGACACATTTGGGTATTTGAAAGCATTACAGCATGTTATTGCCCAAAGGGATATGTGTGCCTGTAATTTTTTTGAAAAGACTGTTACTATATGTTGATTTGTCACACAACATTGCTTGATGCTCAGTATGCCAAAGCACACATGATGTGTAATGCGGTCATCTCTGTGAAGGTACAATGAGACTCATGCACAATGTGTAGATAATCACTGATTCAAACATATGCCTTACTAAGGTAACAATATACAGAAAATTGTCTCATTTCTCTATGGCACGGGAAGCTTTAGCATTTCTCTTAGGACTGCCAAATTTTATCAAATGGCATCATCACATACCTTTCAACCTGTTAATGCAAAAAATCTGGACAAATCCTGACAAAATCGGGGACAAAGGCCCAAAAATAAGGACACATTTTAAATATCGCTATATAAACTTAGAAAGATGCTAGAATAACAGGATTTGTTTTAACATACATTTTCTGAAGGATTTGAAGTCTGAAACTCAAATGTATGTCATTATTCATTGGCCTCAGCCCTCAGCTCATCCCAGTGATTTGCCAGAAAACCACAAATTTTATAAGGAACATGCCAAAAATATGAATAAACAAATCTGGGCATTCTGCGAAAATCTGGGCAGTTGAGTGGTATGCATTATCAGTATCAGATAAAGCATTTCTCTGTGAACAATTAGCAGAATTTGTTGTAAGAGGAATCCCCAGCTATACATATACACAACTGATAGCTCAGTGTCAGCATTGTTTCCCGCATGCACATTCACAGTCATACTGACACAACTGAGTCTGATGTGTAATAGCTGGATATGAACTAACTACCCAAGATCACAAGATTCAGAACATTGCCAGAATCACACATGCCACACAAGATGTTGGTTTACAACTGCGGCAGTGCACATTTGAATGGATGATATCATTATTGTTTAAAAGGGTGATGTTTTGGCTAAAAAGGAAAGAAAGTGGTGGAAGAACCCAAAACACTGTAGAGCTACAAAGCCAATATGTAGTTGAAGTCTTTTCTGTACAGCATGACAGAGAAGCACAGACTCACAATAACCATTGTTGGACTCAAACCACCTACTCATTGCATTCCACAGTCTAGAGCAGAGAGTATCGCCAGCCAGCACCACAGGATAATTTATATTTTAATTGTGAGATATTGAAAATATTATACAATCATTGTATTTCCAAAACTGGGTTTTGCCTGAGAATAATAGAAATTTATAAGGAAGCCCTATGCCAATAAACGTAGGTCTCCTAAGTAGATGCTTGCATAAGTTTATCATGGAGCAAATTGTACCAACACCTTTGCCCAACAGTTCTTGGAATTCATAAATTCCAATGCCCTGGATCAACTAATCCATAGTCCCACCAGGGGCTCCAATATCCTAGACCTGGTCATTACCAACATGGGAAATCGATGCTCCACACCTATGGTCACACCCTCGTTGGTCAGGTCTGACCATAAGCTAATCACCCTTAACATCCACATCCTATCCCCACCCCCACTAAGGAAACCCCAATAAAAACTTTTCCAAAGCCAACTTCATGCGACTCAAGTCAGAAGTGTCAAACTTCATGACACCCATGCAGACAGGAACTGAAAGTTTGACTGCTGAATCCTACACTAAGGCACTGTACGAGCACATCCACTCGTGCATGAATCGTGCCATCCCAAATAGAACCAAGATGCTCTCCTCCAAAAAAAGGAAGCCAATCTGGTGGTCCCCTGCCATAAACAAACTTTACAACAAAAGAAAAAACTGTTGCAGAAAAGAGAAAAATCCCAGGATGCAAAAAACTCCCTTACCAGCCACAGTAAGAAGCTGAGATCCCTCCTAAAATCCTCCAAAACGAGTTACAAAAATAAAATTTCCAAAGATTCCAAAGACAACCACAAGGCATTCTATAACCATGTCAAGAATCTAAATGGCAATGCTCAGATCTGCTCTGAGCAACAACAGAATGGAATTAAATATACTGATCCCAAAGATATTGCCAATATCCTGGCAGATCAATTCAGTGCCAACTTCACCCCCCCCTCTCACCCCATAAATGGCCCATCTCAATACCAGAAGATTGACAAATTCCAGTAATAGCAACCACACAGGTAACAAACGCACTCTCCAAAGCTAAGAATACAGCATCCATGAGACCAGATGACATCCCAGGCTTTGTACTACATGAACTACAAAATGAACTGGCACCTCACCTAAGTGTCATGTTTAATCATAGCCTCACCTCAGGCTCCGTGCCCACTGAGTGGCGCACAGTTACAGTTATCCCACTCCACAAGGGAGGATCCACCTTGGATCCCAGGAACTACCTCCCCATCAGTCTGATGAGCCTGATCTGCAAGGCCATGGAACTTATAAACAAAGACATTGGCAACCTTCAAACACTGGACCCCATCCAGTTTGGGTTTGTGAAGGGCCGGTCTTGTCTCCTGAACCTGACTGACTTCTTCGAATCAGTATCAAGAGCAGTGGGCGAGGGAAAGGTGGTCCACACAGCCTATCTGGACCATGCCAAGGCCTTTGACACCATCCTCCACTCTGTAATCATAGATAGACTTACTAACCTGGGCATTAATCCTTATGTCACTCAATCGATTGCCAGTTGGCTTACTGACAGAACCCACACTGTAAAAGTAGCCAACTCCAAATCCATCTCCAGACAAGTGACAAGTGGAGTACCTCAGGGTTCAGTCCTAGGGCCGTTCTTGTTTGGCATCAACTTCTCTGAAGTACAGGCCAACACTTAGGGACTCTGGCTAACAAAGTTCACAGATGACTGCAAATTGGGAGTCATTATTGAATCCCCAAATGATGTGGATATTCTGCAAAAGGGCCTTACAGAAACAGATGCTTGGTGCCAGAGCCATGGGCTCAAGCTCAATACCAAGGAATGTATAGTTATCCCCTTTGGGAAAAAACATGTACCCATGAATTACCTCATAGATGGCAGTACACTAAACACTGAAAGTGTGGAAAGAGACTTAGGGACACAGGTGGACAATGGTCTCACCTTCGATAACCACATCATCACAACAGTCAGGAAATCCTTCTATGTGGTACACCTCATCACTAAGGGCTTTTCATCCAGAAAAATGGAGGTCATTGTCCCACTGTACTCATCCTTTATTAGACCCATTATAGAATACAATGAGCCATTTGGTATGTACCTCTCAAGACATCTGCAACAACTGGAAATGCCGCAGAAATACCTCACTAAAAGAATCACAGGCCTAAAGCACATGCCCTATGCTGATCACCTTAAAAAACTCCAACTATACTCTGCCGCATATTGTTTACTCAAAGGTGATCTCTGCTTAACATGCAAGGCCATGTCAAACCCAGAGCTGTTGGACATGCTATACTTAAAGAAATCCCAATCCCTCAGAACCACATGCTCCAGGGATCTAAACCTTGTCATCACAATAAACAAAACATGCTGGAGGGATAGGTTCCTGACCCAGAGACTCCGCAGACTCAGGAATAGACTGCTCATATATGTCAAGCAGAGTGCCTCTTTGGCCCTCTTCAAAAGGAACCTTGATGATTGGATGGGAGAAAGGAAATTCACCCTGGGGATCATGTCAGTTGCCCTGCTAGACAGTGGTCCAGGGAAGTAAATAGTTTGGGAAGAAATAGCCAGGGAATTGTTATGGCTAGGCTTGTATAGGCCCTAGGGCCGATAGCCTAGTACCAACCTATGAACCTATGAACATGACAGTACCCACAGTCAGAGTATTTAAGCAATGTTGGATGTGAACTTCCTACCTATCTTGTTACAGAACCTAGAGGCCACACTATTAACTGCATACACCAGAGGAAAAAAAATTACTTTTATTGTTGGAGAGGGCACTTATAAAATGATAACCTCATTAATGTGTTGCAGAGAACATTTTTATGGTAAAAGTGGGAGAAGGAGGCTCCTCTCCCAATTTAAATATTCATCCTAATTGGAAGTAGATACAACACTTCTGTTGATGACGCTATATGTACCTGACATTTAAGCCACACATACAAGTTCGCCACTTTCAGATTTGAACTTTCTATCTATCTAGTTACTCAATCTAGAGAGCTTAGTGTTAATCACAAGAGCCACAAGAGAAGTTTGTCTTTTAAGGAGAGAGAGAGAGAGAGTGTGTGTACTTTTGACAAGATGACTTCATCAGTGTGCTGCAGAGAAATATCGGTGTTAAAAGTGAGACAAAGTTTGGAAGGAACAGTGTCCAAAGTTAAAGCTTTCTCCTGAGTGGATGTGGACAGAGCACATCTGTTGTTGAAGCTTAACTGACCTTACACTAGAACCACACAAATACAAGATCAGCACTGCCAGGTTCAAATCACCTACCTAACTAGTTACAAATCTAGAGAACACAGTATGAATTTCAAGTACCACAGGAGAAGGCTGACTTTAAATATGTGAAAATGCACATTTGTAAGTATTAACACATCAGTGTTTTGACAGTCAGCTAATCTGCACCATATGTTTTATGGCAAATGCATGTTTCTGAACAGGCTGACATAACAATACTGTATTTGTCCCATATAATTATGTACTGCTCTGATAACATCTATGTATACTGTCATTCATGTACATTGCATTACTGTGAGTGACATGTGCCTGTTTATATTATGGTGTTTCAATGACAATCCAAATTTTAAAACAGTAGATTGTCAAACAAGCATTGATGAAAGTTCATTCTGAAATGATTGTATGCAAATAGTATTGATTTATTGTATCACTGTCAGCTGTATTGGCTTATGCTTAAACAATGTGCATTGACAATACAAACAGACCCTTCCAAAATGTGGTAGTGCTCTGCTGAATAACAGCTTTGTAACAAAGTTTCAATTGTATGCAGTGGAGAGCAGACATACATTAACAGGGTGAATTAACTGAGTCAACATCACTGTAAAATCCAGACACATTGGTTTCAAAATTCAATTAACACATATAAAAGTTGTAAAATGCTTGCATAATGTTTTGTCATACTTTTTCTCAACTTTCTCCTAGTAGTGCACCACTGGCGATGGCAAAGTATTAGCGCATGAGTAATTATATATTGAGGTGATGAACTTAGGATATGAGTTAGGAGTACGCTACACTGTTCTGTGCAGACCTTCTTGCAAATAAGCAGTATGCACATACAACCATGTTTGAATCTGATGGAATATGGAACTGGTATGTGTTATCACCATGTTTCATGTATCATGATTTAAACATTTGTCATGACAGTTGCAGTCCTTCCCTTATATGTATGATACAGGTGTATTCTGAAACGTTACTGCTGGTGGAAACATGGCTTATGGAAATAATATTGAATCAAGGGTAACACAGAAGGGGTGGGAAGATGGGGGCATTTGGTGACTAAGAGATTAGATAATGATTCATTTTGTACACATTTGTGTTATATTGTGTTATTATGCATTTTATGACCTATGTACATTTACAAAATCAAACCTATGGCAAAAAGGTAAAGATGACAACAACATACATTAATATGCAGAAATGTGTACATCCTTTCAAACTCTGTACACTTCAGATGTATTGCTGTGCACAATAACGTTTTTCCAATATACGTAGATGAAGATGGTATTGAGTGAAAATGTGAGGACGTAAGAAGGATACCATTGTTTGACAACATACGCAGCACACACTTACCCACATGCTATGAATATGTGAAAATATTAAATAAATGTATGACATATGTCTGGACATACCTATGAATTTGAACCCTTGACAAAATAAAGTAAAAGTGTACAGACAGGAGGACTATCTCATCTCAACACATAGGAAATCAAGTATTCTTAACTTTGACACATTTGAAGGGACACTGACACCAGATTGAAGCATGGGAAAATGTAGGCATCAGCCTTCATTACAGTAAAGACAGGTGTAACATCCCATTAGGTGTACATGACATCTATCAGCGTAATACATATCTTACACAAACTGTCTCACAATAGCAGCATCAGTCTGAATTACTAGTGCAGCAGGACTAAGAAGCACATCTGTAGGACATGAACTGTGCTAGTGTGGTTGAAATTAAAATCTTCAGCTTTTGCCATAGCATGTTAAATGCCATTCACCATCACTCAGAACTGGTACATGATGCCAATATCTGTACAGATCCTGAGTACAAAAACTGAAGGCATTCTGATGGGCCATTTCTGGCCATGAGTGCGGTGTGTGAATTTATTTTTTGACCAGTCTAAACAGGTGAAAAAGGGGTTGATATGGCAATGGTGAAAATAGGGGAAAACAGGGTATGACACAGGGGAAAGAATACAGGAATTTGCAGAATGCTGATCCAAAAGTCCCGTAAATATCTACTTCTTCACAACATAAATTTCAAATTGTGTACAGAATTTCATGATTTTGGAGAGTCACCCCAACAGGGTTGGATGACAACAACAGAATAATGCTGTATGGCAAACTGGACCAAATCAACTGTGTCAGGACGGCACATAGGCAAAGTGGAAAACTATGTGTGTGATATGATTTATTTATTTATTTATTTTTTGTGGAAGAGGTCCCCGTTTTTTTTTTTTTTTGAGAGAGAGGAATGTTGGGGTTAGGTATGTGGGGTAGGTTAAGTAGCAGGTGCAGACATGCAGGACATACAAAACAGACAGGTATAGTAGTGGACACCATGATTGGGGATAGGTAGGGGACATCTGAGGTACATCCACGTCTAGCTTGAGAATATGGAGAACAGTGAGAATCTAGTCCTCACCCTCTGAACTGTCATCACTATTTCCTGGGTCAGTTGCCAGGTCTCTGCCAGGTATGGCAGTGATTTGGCAATATGACCTAGACCTTTTCAATCCTTCCAATTTGGACACCAAGTCTCCTCTCCATTTTGTCCTCCACCAGCCCTGTCACCTCCTGAGGGGTAACAAAATTGCCACCTGCACTAGTTCTACACACAGAGGATAACATTGCATCAGCAGGGAGGGCAGAGCTACTTGATGCAGGTGGAGCAGGTAGGGCAGGAGCTGTAGAGGCAACACTGACAGGTTGGCACCCAGAAGTGCTGGGTGTCTGTGCTGCCTGTGCTAATGCTGCTGCAGCCACCTGTGGAGGTATGGAGGGTCAAACCACAGTGGTCAGTCTATCTCCCTTTTTGATGGTCATTTTGTCTTAAGCAATAATGTATTTAAAAAATACTGTATATTAAAAAATAGGGTGGTGGAGACAAAAAAGAGAGAATTAGATAAATGGCATGTCACGTTATTTTATTAGTTCAATACATAAACAAATATGGGAAAGAAATATGTACAACTTTGCCACACACACATTTGATGGGAAGGCATTAATGTGTCATAAAATCAATCACAATACTATGAAGTTACAAATACAAGCATTTATTTGACTATGCCATATAGGATATATACTTTCAAAGTTAATAATTGCAATTGCAAAAATTGAATTGTTAATGTCCTGTAGTGTTGTTGCAGTTAATATTTTATCAATAGCATCCTATAAAAAACTGGCAGTTCTGGGGTATTGAACCCACACACAATTAAGCTGGTGCACTCATTGCCTAATGCAATCATAAAGAGCTGAAGGAGAATGGTGTATACTTGATATAAAAACTTATATATGCCCTCACAAGATTATATACAGTGATGGATTGAAAATACTTCTCTGCTTAGCATTCAAACCTGATGTGTACTTACCCTGTTCTTCTCTGAGACAAGTTAATCTCTCCTGATGTGTCTCATGGTTTGCTGCTATCTCTTCTGCAGCTGAACAATAGAAAAAAGAAAAAAAAAAGATGCGAAAACTTAATAACTAAGTGTCTTGGATGGCTAATCAATGCAATATCATAGACTGTTGATAGGTCCCTATATTTACACAACAAAGGGGGTTTTTCCAGTCTTAAATTCATCCTTCCATCAGTTCAGGAGGTCTTACTTGTGACTCTTTATGTCACTATAGTGGGGATGACATCGCTTTCCAGTGCATGGAATGCCAGTTGCACTTAAGACAGCCTTGCCCAAGCTATTCCAAATTCTAGCTTTATACTGAGACCTGGATTAGTCCCCCTGTAGCAGCCTCTGATTGTAGTGATTGATGAAGAGTGCCACAAATATCTTGAACTCCTAAACACCCCACCTTTGTGCTGTAAATGGAACACTGTCCATATCTCGGACAGGTAGCCTAGTATCTACCTATGAACCTATATACACCCCTGGGATCACTTATTTGGCTCTTCTTGACAGAGGCTCAGTTAATTAATCAATGGGGCAGTGAAAGCTGACACACTCTGGCTAGGCTTATAAATGCCCTTGGGCAGATAGCCTAGTACCTACCTATGAACCTATGAACCTTTGCCAGTCATGTCTGCAGGGGTCAAGCTACAAAGATATTCTTGAATATAACAGCTTGTGTGGAAAGATGCACAGCCATGCCAGCTGTATTTGCACAAATGAAAGCACAGCACTGGCTTGGCAGTCACATTGGCAGTGATTAAATCCAAAAGAATGTAAAGTGTGATATATAGCAGAGAGATATGGGCATGTATGATGCTCAACCTGTTGACACATGTCCCAATGTTAAACACTGACATGACGTATGGTGCTTGTTATAATCATTGTTGGTTGGAAGAAAATTGGTGTAACGTCTGACATATTGGGCTGTTGGGACTTACACACTACTAAAATAGAGTAATGCCACTGGGGAATTGAAGCTATGCGAAAAATAAGGATAAAATGCTAAACAGTGCTTTTTAACTATCAATGACAGAAGAGAAGTTGTCTTTTAAAATGTTAATTACAGATACACTAAATTAAGAATGAATGAAAATATATTTAAGAGATGTCTGCATGTGTGTGACTTTAAGTATTCATGGGACTGTATTTTTATGTAAAAGGCAATATTTCAGATGCATGGACTTGTGTGACTTGAATAATACATGTTGTGGTATGTTGCATGTATGCTTCATAAAACCTACTGTCTTAAACGCATACTTATGACGTGATGAGATACAACAATTATAAAAAAAATCTATTGTGCATATCATACCTATGCAAGTGCATTTCAAATAAAATATTATCATTGTCATATTTAAACTTTTTACACAAAATATCGGGCTTATTTAGCAAGCATTAGGGATACATTTGTTGCAATAAACAAAGTTATGATACATATTTGTATTTAGTGTTATAGTCTTAATCAAAATGTTTTGACAAATGTCATTCTGACAGGCCTCTGTAAAACTATCTGTAAAGTGAATACGAACCATGCATTAGCTGTCTTCTTTCTTTAAGATCCCTGCACTTATAACTTGTGCCCTAGAGACAGTTAGCTGGCAAGTGCACTTTCTTCACTTAGTACTATCCAGAGTGCTAATGGCTGTGCACCACTGCCAGGCTAGTTTCTGCTACAGAAGGCAAGCCAAATTAAAATGTTCACTTTTTTTCCTTTCGGCCACAAACTATGCACTATGCTGAGTGGCATGCAAATGCAAAAAGTGTTCAAAAAAATAATAAGTAAAATAACTTGTATTGCAAACTAATACAGATAGAGGCTATATCTAACAAGGAACACAGCAAGTAAGACATTACCATGACACATTCACCCCTTACACATCTGCCTGCCACATTTCAAGTATCATTTAGGCTACAGATCATCATCAAGATTTCATACTCATAGGTTCATAGGTGGTTACTAGGCTATTGACCCAAAGGTCTTATAAGCCTAGCCATGCGCACCCAATATAATACTAGAGAAACCCCACATAAAAAATCTTGCCTAAACTTGAGATCTTAGTTAGCAATGACTACCCAAATCTGGGAGGGTCATAGGTGAAATCCATGGCAGGGATTTTATGTTTCCCATCCAGTCATCCAGGCAACACTTGAACAGGGTCATAGAGGGACTCTGTTTGATCTGAATTGGTAGCCTATTCCAGAGGGGTGGCAACCTCTGAGAGACATACCTGTCTCTCCAGCAGGTTCTATTTATGTCACAGGCCAGGTTAAGGTCCCCGGAATGGGTGATCCTTAACCCATTTGACCTGTGGATACGCAACATTTCCATTGGGATTGGATCTGAGATTACTTTGTAGGCCAGTCGCAAGTCTCCTCTAAGTAAGCTGTGCACTAATAAGTACAGTGACAATGACTTCAGTCTGTCAGTATATGACGTGCTTGAGTTCCTGAATTTTCTTGGTTAGAAATCTCTGAAGTTTGTCAAGTTGCTGCAGGTGGCTGGTAAGGTACATTCCAAAGGGAGTATTGGACTCACTTATTGGCCTGATGATGAATGAGTAAAGAGGGGTTATGAACTTTTTTGCTCTTGAGGCAATGTCTTTGCTAATGAGGTGTGCAATGTAGAATGCCTTCCTTACCACAGCAGACACATGGCGGTCAAAGTTTAGGCTACAGTCACCTTGCATTCCCAAGTCTCACTACTGAGTTGTCACTTAGAGTATTATTATTTTTATGATAGTCGGCAGGGATATTACTTTTACCAAAGGTGATGATAATGTATTTTTTAGCATTGAGTTTGAGCCCATGACTTTGGCACCAGTCGGTGGTTTGTGTAAGTCCCTCCTGAAATATTTTGACATAATTTGGGGATTTAATGATTGCACCTAATTTGCAGTTGTCAGCAAACTTAGTCAGCCACAGCCCCTCTGTTTTGGCCTGAACTGAGAAGTATATTCCAAGCAATAGGGGCCTACTACTGACACCTGTGGAACTCTACTGGTGACAGGTCTGCTGGCTGAGATAAAATCCCCAACTTTGACTGAGTATTATCTGTTGGTGAGCCATTTAGCAATCCACCTGACAACATAAGTGCTGATATTCAACTGGGAGCGTTTATCAACGATGCCCAAATGTGGGATTGTGTTGAAGTCCTTGGCTAAGTCAAGGTAAGCTTTATGCATAGATTTGCCTTTGTCTATGGCTCTTGTGACTTTTTCAAAGAAGTCCACCAGGTTTAATAGGCATAATCTGCCTTTGACAAAACCAAACTGTGTCAGATAAAATATTTGGAGATCACCTATATCCTTATTTATAAGGGCCATGATGATTCGTTCCATGGCCTTACAGGTAAGGCTGGTTATGCTTATCAGTCTATAATTTCCAGGGTCTGTTTCTGTACCCCCTTTATGAAGGGGATAATGGTTGCTGATTTCCATTCAGCAGGGACAAAACCAGTACTCAGGCTGTGGTTGCTAACTCATGTTTTAGACATTTGAAATGCCATCCAGTCCCATAGAGGCTGTGTGTTTGGCCTTAGAGAGAGCATTAATGACTTACTCTTTGGAGATGGAAGGTGGGGCAGATGTAGAGGGAATGCTTTGTGGAATGTTTGGAGGGGATGGGGGAATTTTCTCCAAACATGTAAGCTAACAGGCTAGCTATTTTCACAGGATCGGTGTGTGTGATGCCATCCACATCTAGTTCAGCACATGTCTGGGTCCTACCTTTTAGTTATGGATATAGCTGAAGAATGCCTTATGGTTATCCTTAGTTATGGTTGCTAATTTTTTTTCGAAGTTGCCCTTAGAGGATTTTACAAGTTGTCATTTGTTTGTTCAAGCAGAGAACAGTGTTCTTACAGTGCTGGGACCTCTCATTTTTATTCTTAGACAGCAACTTCTATTCAGAAACGGGACACACAGAGAATGACAGGAGGTCATTCTTGGCACGGTATATACAATTACTCATGACATAAAATGTACTACTGTCATTATGAATAATTGTGAGATATGGGTAAGTTATCCAGCATACAGGATACATAAGTTCCCATTACTCATGATACTGCTTTTGCGTTATCATAATTTACAATATCCATAACACATATTACTATTAATAATGAGAAGAGGTAAATTTACAACACATTTGTAACATCAATTATCATGGACTGCACATGAAATTTTTTGCATTTATTATAGGCTTTAGTCTGTTCAGTTCATATATAATGTTGTGTATCGATATTTATTCTATACCAGTCATAAAATATATCTGTAAACTGGATTCAAATCCTGTATTATGTGACTTCTTTCTCTAAGATGTCATTGCTTACAGCTTGTGCCACAGAGGCTGTTTGTTTATTGGTGGAATTTCTTCACTCAGTACTATCCAGATAGATGTTGAAAGTGCACCGCTGCCACTCTTAGTTGTACTACTGACAGTATTTCAAATTAAATTTGTCATTTTTCACAAAGTAAACTCTTTTTCACTGCCAGGGACCACTACCAGTCAAGACTGCACAATGACAAGGATGAAGAAAGAGAAAAAAACATTAAGAAAGGAACATTATGAAACAAATAGTGAAATGTACATTTATAACATTTCCTCAACTTTGTTGTCTTGCAACTAGAACATACTCTCCTTAAACATCACTAAATTCACACAAACAACACCCTGTTTGGATTTGGACTTGCCTCAGAAAGGCACAGGGTGAGAATGCATCAGGCCAGAATGCAAGGCAGAACAGTATTTTCAGTCCTTCTTCATTAGAAGGCATACCTAACAACACACACTTGAGATTATCATCACTATTTCCCAGAGGCACAGACACACATTAGGAAGAAGAAAAAGTAGATTACATATACTCAAGCTATGAGATTGTATCAATTCACATTAAGGGTGCAACAGAACCAAGTTCTGAAAGTTGTCTCTTTTAATTTGCCAGAAGATGTGTGAATAAATTGGATATTGCCAACAATTAAGATAATATTTCCTCATTCAATATAAAACAAATATTTAGGTTCATAGGTTCATAGGTCAGTACTAGGCTATTGGCACAAGGGCCTAAGTAAGCCTAGCCAACAAGGTTCCCTGGCTTATGCCACCCAAGAAAGTTAATTTCCTGTGCCCCTGTTGAGCAGAGCCACAGAAGTGATCCCCAGGGTGTATTTCCTATTTCCCATCCACTCATCAAGATTTTTCTTGAAGAGTAATAATGAGGAACATTGCTTGACATAGATGGGTAACTTGTTCCAGAGTATAGGAAGTCTCTGGGACAGGAATCTATCCCTCTAGCATGTCCTGTTTATTGTGGTGACAAGGGTTAGGTCCCTAGAACATGTAGCTTGGAGGGATTGGTATTTCTTAATGTGTAGCATGTCCAACAGCTCTGGGTTTAACATAGCTTTATATGTTAGGCAGAGATCTCCTTGGAGTACGCGATATGCTACAGAGTGAAGCTGGAGTTTTTTGAGACGGTCAGTGTATGGCATCTGTTTGAGGCCAGTAATCCTTTTTGTGAGGTACTTTTGTGGCCTTTCTAGCTGCTGTAGATATCTTGTGAGGTACATTCCAAAAGGGGCATTGTACTCTATAATGGGTCTAATGAGTGCCGAGTAGAGGGGAACAATGACCTCTTTTTCCTAGATGAGAACCCTTTTGTGATGAGGTGTGCCACATAGAAGGATTTCCTGACTACTGTGGCGATGTGATTATCAAAGGAGAGATTACTGTCCACCTGTGTCCCATCGTCTCATCACATTAGGCATTAAGTAGACTGCCGTTTATGTCATAGGTCATGGGTACACAGTTTTTACCAAAGGGGTTGACAATGTACTTTTTGGCATTGAGCTTGAGGCCATGCCTCTGACACCAGACATCTGTCTCAGTGAGGCCCTTCTGTAGGATGTCCACATCATTTGGGGACTTGACTATGGCTCCTAGTTTGCAGTCAGCTGTGGACTTTGTTAGCCAGAGGCCTTCTGTGTTAGTCTGTACTTCAGCAAAGTAGATACCAAATAGTAGAGGTCCCAGGACTGAACCCTGTGGTACTCCAATTGTCACTGGTTTGAAGTCAGATTTGGGGTCTGCAACTTTTACAGTGTGGGTTCTGTCAGTGAGCCAGTTGGCAATCCATCTTGTGACGTAGGGATTTATACCTAGTTTAGTGAGTTTAGCTATAATTCCAGAATAGGAGATGGTGTTGAAAGCCTTGGCGAGGTCAAGATAGGCTATGTGAACCACCTTACCCTCGTCTATGGCTTTAGTGACTGCCTCAAAACATTGATCAGGATCAGAAGCCATGATCTGCCTTTCACAATCTCGAACTGGGTGGGGTCCAGAGTTTGGAGGTTACCAATGTCTTTGTTTATGAGTTCCATGATGATACGTTCCATGGCCTTGCAGACTAAGCTCGTCAGGCTAATAGGGCGATAGTTCCCAGGATCAGTGGTGGCTCCCCCTTTGTGGAGTGGGATAACTGTTGCTGTGTGCCATTCAGTGGGCACAAAGCCTGACGTGAGATTGTGATAGAACATGGTGCTTAGGTGGGGAGCCAGTTCATTCTGAAGTTCATGTAAAACGCAGCCTGGGATATTGTCTGGTCCTATGGATGCTGTGTTTGTGGTTTTAGAGAGTGCAGCTTTTACCTGCATAGATGTGATTACAGGGACTCTGCATTCTTCCTATATAGATATGGGCCCTTTAGGTGGTGAGCAGGTTGGGGGGGGGGGTAAAGTAAACACTGAACCTATCTGCCAGGATGTTGGCAATATCAGTCGGTTTTGTAATTTTCATGCCGTTGTGCTGTAACTCAGAGCAGATCTGGGTATTGCCACTGAGATTCTTGACATAGCTATAGAATACTTTGTGGTTGCCCTTGGAATCAGTGGTGATTTTTTTTTTGTAGCTAACTTTGGAGGATCTTATAAGGGATCTCAGCTTTTTACTGAGGCTGACTTGGGAGCTCCTCCACTCATGGGATTTTACTCTCTTTTGCAACAGTGTCTTCCTTCTGTTGTAGAGTTTGTTTATGGCAGGGGACCACCAGATTTGCTTCCTTTTTTGGAGGATAGCGTCTTTGTTCTGTTTGGGATAGCACAATCCATGTACTCGTGTAAGTGCTTATAGAGTGCATTAGTGTAGGATTCAGCAGTCGTAACTGTATTGTCCATCTGCATGGATATCATGAAGTTTGCCACTTCTGTCTAAAGAAGCATGAAGTTGGCTTTGGAGAAATTTTTTATCATGGTTTCCTTAATGGTGGGTGGGGGCGGAATGCGGATATCTAGGGTGATTAGCTTATGGTCGGATCTGACCAGCGAAGAGTTGATTTCAGTTGTGGAACACCGGTCACTCATGTTGGTAATGACTAGGTCTAGGATATTGTTGCCCCTGGTGGGGGTGTGGATAAGTTGATCCAGGGCACTGGAATTTATGAATTCCAGAAAATGAGCGAAGGAGTTGGTACATGAGTAGTTTCCCAGTTAATGGTGGGGTAGTTGAAATCACCCATTATTAGGGTGTTTGGTTGAACCCTAATATTTTTCAGTATATCAAGAAAAGAGGAGTGGGAATCATGGGGCATGCTGGGGGATCTGTAGCAAGCTGCAATTTGGATTGTAGTTTTTCCCAGGGTTAATTGCACGGATAACCTCATATGCATTATGCTGCGCAACTAGCCTGGAGGTGTGGATATCCTTAATGAATATGGACACACCTCCGCCTTTGGTGTTCTGGTCCAGGTTAGGTGGCCGAAAAGTGTGGTATGAATTACAGTCTGGTAATGCAGAGGTGCTTTCTATAGCCTTGAACCAGGTCTCAGTCACTGCACAGATATCAATGTTCTCTATTTTAAGGAGTGACTTGAATAAGTGCATTTTGAGATTTAGACTTCTAGCATTGAGTAGCATTACTCTCAGTTTTTGCTTGCCTGTTCCTGTTACGGTGGTGAATTTGTCATTTGCTTTTTTTTCACTTGGAATAGCTTCTGTAGCTTACCCTGAACTAGCTTGAACTGTTTTTTAACTGTTTGCTGCATTATTTTAAAATCTGCACTTAAAGTTACATTTTAGTCAAATTTGATCGAAAGTTTGTTTGTTTGTTTAATTTAACTGTGGAGGCAGCCCACTAAAGTGTGTTAGCCTGTGTAACTAATTTATCACTGTTTCTGCATTTTCTGTGTGTTTTTACCAAAAAAACAAAAAAGCTAAAAAATTATCCTTGTTTTCCCGCCTCTCCTCGACTAGTTTAGACCAGTTTACAGGCATTGCTGTATTCTGGGCTGTGGTGTAGTTCCTGTGTTGTCCATTACCTTACTTGGATAGAAGGAAGTTTCTTTGCTCACCAGTGGGAGTGGGGAGCCTTGAGCAGCCTACCTGTCCCTGTAGGAAGTGACCTCAGCACAAGAAGTTGTAGTAATTGGTTGTTTTGGACCATTTCTAGCTCTTTTGTAGTTCACTGTTTAAAATCCACATTTGCACGGCTTTATGGTTGTGCGCATAGCGCAGCGCTGGTTAAACAAGGTTAAACTGCTTCTGGCTCCGCTAAGTCTGCTCTTCAAATTTTCCCTTAAGGAAGCTCTACTCTTAGTATAACCAGACTACTCACTATATTATAAGCCTAGCACTTGTTCTCAATACTTCTCTACTAAGTAAGCACTCTTGTACTAAGTAAAGCACTACATCTACTTACCACCCCTGTGAATATCCACTTCCCTTAAAGGTACAGCACTCCCTTATATTGTTCTAGCATGTCGAGTGGTAGATTACTGGCATTGTCTCCAATTCAGCTGGTCAATCTGGGTATCTTGAGACAATGCTACAATTGTCTCATGTACGCAGACAACCCTCTCCTCCTCCCAACAAACACAAATACATGTGAGAGATGCAACTATATAGCCAAACTGGAGGCTGAACTCTCTCAACTCAGGGCTGGCATGACCAGACAGGAGGAGATGGCAACCACACACACAACAATCCCAGCCCCACATAGACCTACCACAACTGCAAACCAAACACATAAAAACACAAAGACATACTTGGAGGCTCTAATAAAAAACTTACCAAAACAACAGAGGCTCCCAAAGCAGACATCCAAAAATCCACCACCGCAAAACAAAACACATGGAACACATACTTCAATAAATCAGTGTGTCAACCAATCACAGCCCTTAAGGCCAAACACCTTGCCTGATACACTACTAATAGGTGACTCTATAGTCAGACACACTGATGTCCCGCTGACCAGGCTGAACAAGGAGAAGGTGACTGTGAGCTGTCTATCGGGAGCTAGGATCCGCGACATAACACACGCACTCAAGTCACTCCAAAGCAAGTACAAATATGACTCCATCATTGTCCATGCTGGTGTGAATGACCTGAGACGCACTCCCTGGGCTACATGAAAAGAGACATAGAGGAGCTCTCCGATTATGTAACCCAGGCTGGTATGACCCTGACCCTGAGCAGCATCTTGCCCTCACCAAGAATGATACCACAATACAAAGACAAGATGATCAGCTTTAACAATTGGCTCAAGTACTGGTGTCATTCTAAGGGGATCCAATGTCTGTCTGCCTGGGATGACATGTTGGACAAGCCACTGCTGCAAGGGATGGCTTACACCTGTCACCACTGGGCTTCCGGATATTGGCTAAGGCTCTTGCCACCCCATAGTGCCTTTTTACGCATGGCTCAAAAGACAAACCCACCTCCTTAGAAAACAAAATGGAAAAAACTAAGGGTAATGCTGCTCAACACCAGAAGTCTAAATCTCAAGATGCAGGCACTTGATGCACTCCTCAGCATGGAGAACATCGACATCTGTGCAGTAACTGAAACCTGGTTCAAGGCTCCGGAGAGCACCCCAGCGCTACCAGACTATACCTCGTATCATGCTTTTCGGCCCCAAAACCCAGGCCGAACCACAAAGGGAGGGGGAGTGTCCATATTCATCAAGGACACCCACACCTCCAGGTTAGTAGCAACACATGAAGCATCAGAGACCATACAGGTGCAACTAACCATAGGCAAAACTGCTATACAACTGGTAGCATGTTACAGACCACCCTCCCAATCTCAAGAACCCCACTCAGCCTTCCTGAAGACATTTGAGGATATGAATGTATCACAAAATACCATCATACTGGGAGACTTCAACTACCCAAATATAGATTGGGTACATTATTCTAGCCCTAATACCCTAGCCCAAATGTTCCTGGAATTCATAAATTCAAATGCACTGGAACAACTAGTCACCTCTCCCACTAGGGGAGATAATATACTAGACCTGATCATCACAAACATGGGGACAAAATGCTCCACATCGGAAGTATACCCCTCACTAGTGAGATCTGACCACAAACTAATCACCCTGGATATACATATCCCACCTCCACCCCCAGCACAAAAGACCACAGTGAAAAACTTCTCAAAAGCAAACTTCACTCTTCTTAAGACTGAGATGGTATCCATTAAGCCCACTGTGCCAGTGGGTACCACATCCTACAATGCCGAATCCTTCACAAATGCTTTCTATGGACATCTCCAAGAATGCATGGATCATGCAATCCCAAACAAATCCAAGTCCCTCTCCACCAAAGGTAAGCGTCCTGTCTGGTGGACCTCAGCCATAAACAAATTGTATAACAAAAGAAGGAAGCTACTGCATGTCAGAGCAAAATCCCATGAAGGGAAGACATCTCTGATCAACATTAGCAGAAAACTACATTCTCTCATAAAAACATCCAAGGCAAACTTTGAGAGAAAAATCTCTAAGGACACTAAAGATAACCACAAAGCCTTCTTCAGCTATGTTAGAAACCTGGGCAGAAACCCTCAGATATGCTCAGAGTTGGTTCACAACAACAAAAAATACACTGAACCCACAGATATTGCCAACATTCTGGCTGCCAGGTTCAGTGCAAATTTCTCCCCTCCTTCACCCCCAAAAGAAGAAATACTTATCCCAGCTGAATGTAATCTCCCTGTCATAGGTTCATAGGTTTATACTAGGCTATCTGCCCTAGGGCATTTATAATCCTAGCCCAAAGTTATGTGGCTTTCACCACCCCTTAAGTTTGAAAGGTACTATGCCCATTAGTTTACCGTGCCTCTGTCCAGCAGTGACACTGAGGTGATCCCGGGTAAACTCGATCTCCCATCCATTGATCAAGATTTCTCTTGAACAGGGCCAGCGAGGTGCTCTGCCTCACATGTACCGGGATTTTGTTCCACAGCATAGGGAGTCTCGGAGTGATGAATCTGTCCCTCCAGCACGTCCTATTTATAACTGTATTAAGGTTTAAGTCTCTTCCTCTTGTATTTCTTATGGATTTAGATTTTTTGAGGTGGAGCATGTCCATCAATTCCAGGTTAGACATGGCCTTGTATGTTAGGCACAGGTCACCTCTGAGCAGACGGTATGTGACTGAATAGAGCTGGAGTTCCTTCAGTCAGGCGGCATAAGACATATTCTTGAGACCCTTTATCCTTTTGGTGAGGAACTTTTGGGGCCTTTCCAATTGCTGTAGGTGTCGGGTAAGATACATTCCGAATGGGGCATTGTACTCAATCATTGGTCTGATGAGTGATGAGTACAGGGGAACAATGACCTCCCTTGATCTAGATGTGAATCCCTTCATGATCAGGTGGGCAATGTAGAAGGTTTTCCTAACTACCTTGGCAACGTGGGTGTCAAATGAAAGGTTACTGTCAACCTGGGTCCCCAGATCCCTGATAACCTCTTCTGTGCTTAGTGGATTGCCACCTATATGGTAGCTAGGGGTAACCTTGTTTTTCGAGGGTATGACTATGCATTTTTGGCTTAACTTTAGGCCATGGCTTTGGCACCAGTTATCCGTTTCTATGAGACCCTTCTAGAGGATATCTGTGTCTGATGTGTTTTCAACTATGGCGCCCAATTTGCAGTCATCTGCAAACTTTGTCAGCCATAATCCTCCTGTGTTTGCCTGTACTTCTGAAAAGTAGATGCAACAAGAGGCCCAGGACTGAGCCTTGTGGGACACCACTTGTGACCGGCTTGGAGTCTGACATGGCGCCAGCCACTCTAACCCTGTCGGTTCTGTCACTTAGCCAGTTTGCAACCCATCTTGTGACGTATGGGTTTACATTTAAGTTGGTGAGTTTTTCTATGATACCCGAGTGGGGTATTGTGTCAAGCTTTGCAAGGTCAAGGTAAGCTGTGTGGACTGCCTTGCCCTCATCAATGGCCTTGGTGACTGTTTCAAAAAAATCAACCAAGTTTAAAAGGCATGATCTGCCCTTGACAAAGCCAAACTGGGTTGGATCCAATGTCTGTAAGTCCCCTATGTCTTTATTTATGAGTTCCATTATGATCCTCTCCATAGCTTTGCAGACTAGGCTTGTCAAGCTGATGGGGTGGTAATTTCCAGGGTCATTGGAGGCACCGTCTTTGTGAAGTGGGACCACAGTCACCGTACGCCACTCCTTGGGTACGTATCCTGAGGTGAGGCTAAGATTAAACAGCTACCCTAACAGCGGGTTTAATTCCTCACTGAGTTTGTGGAGCACACAACCGGGGACACCATCTGGTCCCATAGATGCTGTGTTTTTTGCCTTGGAGAGAGCAGTTTTCACCTGTGCATTTGAGATGTGTGGGAGGCTACAATCCACTGGGATAGATATCTCTCCTTTTGGGGTGGGGGGGGGGGGGAATTTGCACTGAACCTGTCAGCCAGTATGTTGGCAATGTCTGTTGGTTCAGTGATTTTTACATCATTTTGAACTAATTCTGAGCATATCTGGGAGTTTCCTCCCAGGTTTCTAACATAGCTAAAAAAGGCCTTATGATTGTCTTTTGAGTCCTTAGCGACTTTTCTTTCAAAATTTGCCTTGGATGATTTTATGAGTGATCGTAGTTTTTTACTTATAGTGATCAAGGGTGTCTTCCCTTTTAAGGATTTTGCTCTATCTTGTAGTAGCTTTCTCCTTTTATTGTAGAGCTTGTTAATGGCTTAGGTCCACCAGACTGCTTGCCTTTGGTGCAAAGAGTCTTTGTTTTGTTTGGGATTGCCTGATCCATGCAGTCCTGGAGGTGCTGATAGAAGGCATTTGTAAGTGATTCAGCTGTTTGGGTAATGGTTTCCTGGCTCGGGGCCTTGAAGGAAACCACACCAGTCTTAAGAAGTGTGAAGTTGGCTTTTGAGAAGTTTTTCATTGTGGTCTTTTTTATCTGGGGTGGGGGTGGGATGTGGACTTCCAGTGAGATTAGTTTATGATCTGATCTCACCAATGAGGGGTACACCTCTGGTGCTGAACATTGTGTCCCCATGTTCATGATGATGAGATATAGTATGTTTTCTCCTCTTGTGGGGATGGTGACTAGTTGTTCCATGGCATTTGAGTTTATGAACTCTAGGAACCTTTGTGCTAGAGTGTCGGGGCTTGAGTAATGATCCCAGTCTATATTGGGGTAGTTGAAATCACCTAATATGATGGTGTTTGGAGATACATTTATCCCCTCGAGTGTTTTCAGGAAAGCTGTGTGAGGCTCCTGAGTTTGAGAGGGTGGCCTGTAACATGCTACAAATTGCAGAGCAGTCTTTCCTACAGTTAATTGCACCTGGATGGTCTCCAATGCTTCGTACGTTGCCACCAACCTGGAGGTGTGGGTATCCTTGATGAATATGGATACCCCCCCTCCTTTCTTTGTGTGGTCCGGGTTTTGGGGTCGGAACGCATGATATGAGGTAAAACCTGATAGTGCCGGGGTGCTCTCAGATGTCCAAGTGAGAACCGCCCTAAACAAAGCAAAAAACACAGCATCAATGGGACCTGACAGTATCCTGGGTTGCGTGTTACGTGAACTCCAAGAGGAGCTAAACCCACACATAAAAATGCTATTTAACCTTAGCCTTACTTTGGGATATGTACCTGAACACTGGCGTACAGCAACAGTGGTCCCACTCCACAAGGGGGGTGCCTCTACTGACCCTGGAAACTACCGCCCCATAAGCTTAACCAGCCTGGTCTGCAAAGCTATGGAAAGAATCATTATGGAACTCATAAACAGAGACATAGGGGACCTACAGACACTTGACCCCACCCAGTTCGGCTTTGTAAAGGGCAGATCCTGCCTTTTAAACCTGGTTGACTTTTTCGAAACAGTCACTAGAGCCATTGATGAGGGCAAAGCAGTCCATACAGCATACTTGGACTTGGCTAAGGCCTTTGACACAATACCCCACTCAGGCATCATAGATAAGCTCGACAGCTTAAAAGTAAACCCTTATGTCACTAGATGGGTTGCAAACTGGCTAAAGGACAGAACCCATAAAGTTAAAATCGCTGGAGCAATGTCAGACTCAAAGCCAGTCACAAGTGGTGTCCCACAGGGATTTGTCCTGGGACCTATCTTGTTCGGCATTTATTTCTCAGATGTTAAAGCAAACATGGGAGGGCTGTGGCTGACAAAGTTCGCAGATGACTGCAAACTAGGCGCCATAGTCGATACACCAGCAGACACACACATCCTACAAAAAGGCCTCACAGAAACGGACAACTGGTGCCGGAGTCACGGCCTTAAACTAAATGCCAAAAAATGTATAGTCATCCCCTTTGGGAAAAACAAAGTACCCACAAATTATCACATAGACAGCATACCCACTAATTATCACATAGACAGCAACCCACTGAGTACGGAAAAAGTAATCAGAGACTTAGGGACCCAAGTCAACAGCGACCTCTCATTTGACACCCACGTTGCCAAAGTGGTTAGAAAAACATTCTACCTTGCACACCTCATCATGCAGGGATTCACATCCAGATCCAAGGATGTCATTGTACCCCTATATTCCTCCCTCATCAGACCCATGATTGAGTACAATGCCCCATTTGGTATGTACCTCACCCGGCATTTGCAACAACTGGAGAAACCACAAAAGTACCTCACCAAGAGGATCAATGGTCTCCAACATATGTCTTATTCTGCCAGACTAAAGAATCTTCAGCTCTATTCAGTAGCATACCATCTGCTCAGAGGTGATCTCTGCCTGACGTACAAGGCCATGTCCAATCAGGATCTGATGGACATGCTCCACCTCAAAAAATCCAAATCCATCAGGACCACGAGAGCTAAAGACTTAAACCTCGGCACAAGTATGAATAGGACATGCTGGAGGGATAGATTTATAACCCAGAGGCTTCCCATGCTTTGGAACAAGTTCCCAGTTCGTATTAGGCAGAGCCCCTCACTGACTCTCTTCAAGAGAAATCTTGATGAGTGGATGGGAGATCGTAAGTTTACCCCAGGGGTCACATCTGTGTCACTGCTAGACAGGGGCACAGTAAACTAATTCTATTATATAAGGGGACCTTCATTGTGTCACTACTAGACAGAGACACAGTATTCTAAATTTATTCTGTACATTTTTTGTACCATTTCATGGGGTGGCAAAAGCCACATCACTATGGCTAGGCTTACAAATGCCCCAGGGCAGATAGCCTAGTACTATACTATGAAACTATGAAGCTATGAAATTTGAACCTTGCCTAAAAAAGGCACTATAGAGGCAGCAAGAGCCTAGCCAGTATCCAGAATCCCAGGGGTGACAGGTGCAGGCCATCTCTGGCAAAGCATTGTGGTCTGTCGACCATGTCGTCCTAGGCAAACAGATACTGGATCCTCTTAAAATGACACCAGAAGCTTAGCCAATTGTTGAAGTCAATCATTTTGTCCTTGTACTGCGATATCATTCTGGGCAATGGCAGGATGCTACTCAGGGCTAGGGTCATACCTGCCTGGGCTACAATATGAGAACTCTTCCATGTCTCTTTTCATGTAGTCCAGGAAGGTACGTCTCAGGTCATTCACACCAACATGGACAATTACAGAGTCATATTTGTACTTGTTGTGGAGTGACCTGAGTGCAGGTGAAAACCTACAAATATTTTTTTTTTAATTTTGTTACCATCATTCCCTTCTCTATGCTGTGTTGTATCACTTATTAGCAAGATCAGGGTTTTACATTTGTAGGCCCCAGGATGTGTTAAGTCTGTGACATATTCCTGACTGTCCTCCACAGAAGTGGATATCCAATAAAAATGTTATCCATTTCTACTTATAAAGTGTAAATTATTTTTTGTTGATGCTGCAGTGTACTACAGGCTTATGCAACTGCTGTCCTCCTCATATAATTTTAGCACTGTTTTTCATTTCCTTTATTTTTTTTGGGGGGGAGCTCTTTATTAACTTGTGTATACTCACAGGTAGACTTAGCTTTCAACTATTTTTTTTTTTGCATGATGGAGGCATAAATCCATACGTATTTGTTTTGTTAATCAGCTGTGGCTTAATTTTATTTATATTTTTGTTCTTTTATGTTTCCTCTCATTAAGGGCTCTGGCGCCCAAGACATCTGCACACTGTAAGGTACCACGCAGTGACACCGAAAAAAAAGTTATCATCCAGTAGCTACATCAACATGGGTAATTCCTGTTAGGCAGAGGCAGAGGTGACAAGTCCTCCCATGACCATATTTGAGAGCAGGTGGTCAATGATGTCATTGCTATCAAAGATCATGGCCATACCTATCACAAAATCAGATATAAGGCCAGTGACATGATTGAAATGTAGGATGGCAATAATTGACTGGGAATGTATGGCTTCAAACCCAGATAAAAAAGTCACTAATATCCAAATGTAGACTGGAACCAAAGTGAAAAACACTAATAACCCAAGCAATCCTTGGTAAACAGTTCTAATTCCAAAAAACACTCTACAAAAATAATGGCATTAGGAACAACAAAAATGCTTGTGTGTCTTATGTTTTTATTATTTGTAGATTTAGCGTTTATTTTACTAGAAGACTTCTTCAGAATAAAAACATTCTTTTTCATTTAATTTAAACCAACCATTGACACAACTAAAAACATTCATTGGAAAACAGATTTACATCATTTCCTGCCTAAATACTATTCTGACTTCATTCATCTAGTTCAATATAAAACATTTACTTATTTATTATTTATATATTTCCAGTTTGAAGACCGGGGAGGTCCACTGGGCTCAGGGAGCCCGTTTTCAGTGGAGGCCTGGGGAGAAAAGCTCCGCATTACATAGTTTAGTTACAGATACAATTATAGTAAAGAAGACACAATTATAATTTCATTTCATGTTAGAGAACAAGAATGAATTATTTGGTTACATAGTATCTAAATATTTAAGATGACAGTGGTGACTTAGTTGAGAGTTAGAGTAATGATTTAGTTGGAAAAGAGATAAAAGGGTGGAATGAGCTATTTACAATACATACATTTATGTTATTTACAATATGTACATTTAAGTTAGGTTAGCTTGTACTCAGAGTTAGTCAGGAGTTTAATCATCTATGATGGAGTGGGGTGATTAGTAGGCTAGATGGGGAGAGTGCAGTTGCATTTCTTATTAGAGGAAAGGTAGGAATGTAGCTGAGTTTTAAAGTTATCAAAGTTTTCACAAGTCCTTAGTGAGGGTGGAAGAGAGTTCCACTTTTTAGCTTAGGAAAAGGATAATAGAAACTGACCAGCAGGACGGTTGGGTTTGTGGACAGTGATTAGGTTTTAGTGAGTTGATCTTAGAGTTCTATGTGAGGTGTATGGTTGTAGGATGTTGGTTAGTGCAGGGCATTAGTAGGTTGAAAGATTAGTCTGTGGGCTAAGTAATTTGGAGATAGCCTAGACGGTTGGTGAGTTCAAGCCAATTTAACAAATGAAGGGCAGTGCAATGATGGGAGGAGTATTTGGCTTTTGGTGGCACATTTAGAAATTTTACTATAGCAGACTTCCAGTTTGGAGGAGAGAGAGGCAGATATGTTTGTTAGTAGAGGAGCGCCATGTATTAGAGAGGGGAGTAGATAAGTAGTGGCAAGAGTTTGTCTGGTGGAAGGAGAGAGAAAGTGGATGTTTCTGTATAGCATATCAAGTTTTATATGAGTTTTCTTAATGCTTTGCTGGATGTGAGCATCACATTTTAGGTGTTCATCAATAGTAACCCCAAGTAGTTTAGCGAAGGGAACATCCTCTATAGTAGAGTTGTTATGGCTAATAATTTGGAATGAGTTTTTATCAAGAGGGAAAGCTTTTGAAGGAAAGAATAATAGTATTTTGAATTTGTTGGCATTTAGAGAGAGGTGGTTTTGGAGCGTCCAGTTCTCAGTGGTGGAGAAGGCAGTTTGGGTCACTGTTTGGAGCTCCGAGAGGTTAGAGGTGGAGCAGACTAAAGTCGAGTCGTCTGCATATTGTACAATTTTGGTGTTGGGTATGGCTGTGTGGAAATCATTAATAAAGATGTTGAACAGCATTGGACAGAGTATGGATCCCTGGGGTACCCCAGTGGGGGTAGGAAGGACGGTTGAGGTGCCTTCTCCCCATTTCACAACTTGAGATCTGTCAGAGAGGCAGCTTGTGAACCAGGATAATGTAGTCTGGGAGAGATTAAGGTTAGAAAGATGGTTCAGGAGATGGGTGTGGGAGATGGTATCGAATGCCTTGGACAGATCTAGTAGAACTGTTGATACTATTTTTCTGGAAACACAGGCAAGATTTATTGTATCTAAGAAGGAGAGAAGGGCAGTGATAGTGCTATGGCCAGGTCGGAAGCTGTGTTGGGTTGGAGTGATTAGTTGGTGATTGGTTAGGAATTGCATAAGTTGAAGGTGGATGCATTTTTCTAGGAGTTTTGAGATTGGGGAGAGCATAGCTATGGAGCAGTAGTTAGAGATACTATTGTTTTTTCCTCCTTTATGGAGAGGTAGAATAAAGGCTTCATGCCATAATTTGGGCACATAAGATTCCTGTATGGATCTACTGATCAAGATGCTAATGGGGAGAGCAATACCATCTGCGGCTATTTTTCGGAAGGAAGATGGGATATTGTCAAGGGTATAGGAACATGGTTTTAATTTAGAGAGTAATTTTTTTATGTAGGAGGTTGAGATGGGTGTAAGTTCAAATATTGGAGGAGGATTGGGGGCAGTGGGTGGTGTAGGGGCAGAGGAAGATTGGATTAGTTGAGGGGAAGGGTTGCTGTTAGGGAAGGTCTTGGTCAGTTCTGCTATTGAGTTGGTAAAGAAGGAGTTGAATAGAGAGGCTATTTCAGGATCAGATTTGCTGGTGTCAGGGCAGGGGTTATTTTTGGTACCTGGATTGAGAAGTGAATTAATGGAATTCCAGAAATGTTTGGGGTTTTTTGATTGGTTAGACTGGAGTTTGATACAGTAGCACTTTTTGTCTCTGATGATTTGTTTCTTAAGGTTGCGGAGTTGTTTATATTTAAGAAGAGTTTCTGGCTGCTTGTTTTGATGGTAAGTTTTCCAGGATTTAACTCTTTGTTGCATAAGTTTTTTGGTATCTTTGCTTAGCCATGGGGTGGTGTTGGTTTTTACTCTTTTTGTTCTAGGTGGAGCTAGGGAGTTGAGGGCATTTAAGAAGGCTGAGTTGAAAAATTCTACTGCATTGTCTAGGTGAAGAGTTTTCAAAGGGCTCCAGTTTGTTTGTTTTAGGGAGTTAGAGAAAGTTGTGGGGTTGAAGTTTGTAAGGTTATGTGTGTGAATATATTGGTGTAGGTGAGGAGAGGAGTAGGTTGCTCGGTGGATGAAAGCTGGCAGGTGGTCCCCTATAGCGTCAGGTATGATGCCTGAGTTTAAGACTTTATTGGGATGGGACTACTAGGATCCAATCTAGTGTGGTACCTGGAGGGTTTGTTTTGTTGGGTCCAGTAATGTAGTTAGTTAGTTGGGTGAAGTTAAATAGATTGATGGATATGGTGGGATTAAAGTTTTTGATTTTATTCCAATCAATGTTTACATCACCAAGTATGAAGGTCTCTAGCTTAATATTCGTAGAGGTCCATAGGAGAATTTCTTCAAGCGTTGTGGTATTATTACCAGGGGGATGTAGAGGACAATGATACAAATGCTTTTGTGGTTATTCATTTTTAGTAGGCCTATTACTAGGCCTATTACTAGTTCTGCATTATTGAATGGAGGGATACGATTGGGGTAGGGAGTGATGGATAGTAAGTTAGAATAGATTAAGGCTACCCCACTCCCTTTTCTATTTAAGCTGGCAAGTCTGAGGGCTTGGAATCCAGGAGGGAGGATTTCAGAGTCAGATATATGGGGTTTTAGCCAGGTTTCTGAAATGGCTACAATGTCGGGTAGGTTGTAGTTTAGCCATGCATGAAAGTGGGCTACTTTATTTCTTAGACTCTGGGCAGTGATGGTGAAGAATTTAAGGTATTTATGGTCGGCTGTATTGCTTGTGACAGGGAGATTGGGACTAGAGGAAGTATTTAGTCCAGGGTTTGGGTGTATGTCCCCTATTAAGCAGAAGTAGTTGAGGAAGGGTAGTAGTATTTTTAATTTGGTCATTAATTGTTGTGGACAGAAAAATATTAGTTTAGGTATGTGGTTTTTAATTGAAGGGGGAAACATTTTATTCTGAAGTAGTAGAGTGGGTTGTGTTGAACTAAAGAGGCAGATATGTTGTGGAAGTGCATGTTAGTGGGATAAGGAAGGAGGTTGGGAATGGGGGTAGGACAGAAAGGAGGGGGGAGTTGGTTATAGGAGTAGGAGGTAGTGTGGTATTAAGGGAGTAAGAATAATATACTGATGGATGGGATGAGAATGGTTTGAGGTAGAACACATGGCATGGTAGGGGGTATATGTGTATATTAGCAGTATATAAAGAGTTAGGCAGATTGTATATGTTTATAGTAGAAGTAGAAGTAGATGTGTATAGAGACTTTGATGGGAGAAGTTGGAGTGGTTGTGAATGGCAGGTGGAGGTGGAAAGGGAGGGTTAAAGTGTGGATATGATTGGTTGGGTGAGAGAGGGAGGGGTTAGGCTTTGAAATAAAAGTAGGAGTAGTGGGGTGGTTTGGAATTTGGGGTAGGGTAGGGGAGCAGAGTGAGCCCAGAGGGCAAAAGGAGCAGGAAGAGCTGGTGATGAAAGTAGCTGGTGAAAACCAATCAGCCATCTGTAGCTGAAACATAGTAGCTTAGAGGAAGTACAGGAACAGCAGAGGTGAGTCTAGGCTGAGGATTGTGGGGAGAAAAAGGTAATAAAACAATTCTCTAGTCAAAGCAGGCCAGCAGAGTAATTATATTAAGAGAGTGGGGAACTGCTTGGGAGAAAACAGAAATATGTCAAAAATTGATTTTTACACTATAAGTGATTAAACAGTACCACCTAGTGGTGAAATGCATAAAATAGAGCTTAGTGGGTAAAAAGGGAATTAAGGGACAATGAAAAGAACCGCTTTAGACTGCTTAGCAAGCGCTGGGAAAACCACATACACTACGGTAGTGTGAACACTAGAGGCAGTTATATTGATAAATTGCAGTACATACATTTCAAGTATTTCTTGTGGGGGGGGGGCTATCTTTTTGAAAGCTCCTCAGGAGTCCCGCATTAGATGTCCTTAAAGGGGAGGTTTCTTAGACTGTAGTGGAGTAGGGTAGGATGCACTCAGTGGGTTGAATGCAGCACAAACAGACTTCAAGTATTTTTTGAGGGGGGCTATCTTTTTGAAAGCTCCGCAGGAGTCCTGCATTAGATGTCGTTATAGGGGAGGTTTCTTAGACTGTAGTGGTGTAGGGCAGGATACTCCCAAAGGGTTGAATGCACCACAAACACCGAGCGAAGCTAGCAGCCTATGGCGGGACCGATCAGTGTGGGTCACAGGGATTTACATTAAATCACATAATACTAAAACCACAGTTTTAAATAGTGTGGTGTGTTTTACTGTTGTGTTGGGTAAGTGTTTACTTGCCCTAGGAAAACTTATGCAGTTCAGTATTTGAAGTTTCATGATTCTCATCTTGATATTTTTGTCTCTGGGTTTCCAAAATTACAGGATTTAGAGGTAGATCCATATATATATATATATATATATATATATATATATATATATATATATATATATATATAGATATATATATATATATATATATATATATATATATATATATATATATATATCTCATAGGAGGTTACTAGGCTAATGGCCCCAAGGCTCCTACAAGCCCAGCCAAGTTTAACACATATTCCCAAGGGTGTCTAGTTCAAGCAGACACTAGAATCAGCACCTATTGCCCCTGTCCTAGAGGGACACAGGTGGAAACCCCAGTGTGAATTTCTGGTTATCTATCCAGTCATCCAATTTATGCTTAAGTAGGGTCAATGAGGGGCTTTGTTTAACATGAATAGGAAGCTTGTTCCAAAGGTGGGGCAATCTCTGTGAGACAAATCTTTCTCTCCAGCAAGTTCTGTTGATGTCACATGCCAGATGAAGGTCCTTTGCGCAAGTGACCCGTGTGCCATTTAACTTGCAAATATGCAGCATTTCCATTAAAGCTGGGTCAGAGATTGCTCTATATGCAAGGCACAGGTCACCTCTGAACAGTCTCTATGACACATAGAAAAAAAGAGGCAATTATTTCAGTCTGTCTGTATAAAACAGATCTTGAAGACCCTGAATTTACTTTGTAAGGAACATATGTGGTCTCTCCAAAACCTGCAGGTATTTGGAAAAGAACGTACCAAAGGGAGCATTGTACTCTGTTATTGGCATGATGAGGGAAGATTATAGGGGGGTTATAACCTCTTTTGTTATGGAGACAATGCCCTTACTTAAGAGATGAGCAATATAAAAAGGCCTTCTTACCACTGCGGAGACATGGTCATCAAAATTAAGGTTTCTGTCAACCTGTGTGCCCAGATCTCTCATCACTGACTGTGTGCTTAGGATATAACTATTGATGTGGTAATGTTCAGGAACATCACCCTCTCTGAAGGAGATGATAATGCATTTTTTTGCATTAAGTTTAAGACTATGACGTTGGCACCAGTCAATATTCTAAGACCTTCTTGCAAGATGTTGACATCTCTAGGGGTTTCAATGACCGATCCCAGTCTGCTGTCATCAGAAAACTTTGTCAGCCACAGCCCTTAAGTTTTATCCTGTAAGAGAAGTAGATTCCAAACAGTAGGGGTCCCAGAACTTATCCCTGTGGAACACCATTGATTATGGATCCGTTGAAGGAGGTGGAGTCCCATATTTTGACTTTATGAGTTCTATCAGTGAGCCAGTTTGCAACCCATCTGACAATGTATGGGTTGATACCCAGCTGGGTGAGTTTATCAATGATGCCTGAATGGGTGATTGTGTCAAAGGCCTTGGCTAAGTCTAGGTAGGCCGTATTCACAGATTTGCTGTTGTGTAGGGCTGTGGTAACTGTCTCAAAGAAGTCCACCAAGTTTAACAGGCATGATCTCCCCTTGACAAAGACAAACTGGGTGGAGATGAGTGTTTTGAGATTTTCTATATCTTTGTTAATGAGGCCCATGATATCCTATATGTATCTTATATAGAGAGAGAGAGAGATCAAGAGAGAAAGGTGAAGTAGAAAAGACATTAAGAAAGAAAGAGAAGGATGGAGTTATTAAACTGGACAGTAGACTTTTGTATGAGATGTTTCTTTTTCTGAAGATGTAAAGGGGGTTGTTTTCTGCTTTTTCTGCCATTTGCATTGTGGTGCTTATTGGCTGTGTTTCATCTCCCCTTCTCATATGCAGGCACATTGGATTCTGAGTCTGCACGACCAATTGCACATGGTAAGCACACTTTTCTATTATTATTACTGTACATAAAGTAGATGTATTTATACATTAAAGTAATTTTTGCATCGTATTAACATCTATTATTGTTTAGCATGTTTTATATAGCACAAGTTTGATCAGTTTGTATCCTATTTCTCTCTTTGTTATGTTGATTACTTGCTATCATAGGTGATCCTGACAGTGGCACTGTAAATCTCCTACTACCTGATGTCAGAGTATCAGTAATCCCTGATGATGATGGCGATGATGAAGAGGCACAGTCTAGGGGTGCAGAGGGACAGTCTGACACTGAGGTTGTGCCTCTAACTTCCCTGCCTATATTTCAGTCACAGTCATTATGGCTACATATCTTCATGATACAGAGACCTCAGACATAGAACAGGTTGAGGGTGATGCAGTTGATCAGGGTAATGCGGTTACTCCAGTTGCAGAACTGCATGATTCTTCCTGTAACCATCATGAGGGCAAAGTGCCACACAGAGAGTTTGAGAGAGATGCTCAGAGAAGGCCTGCTGTCCTCCCTCCTCCTGATGTTGGTGTGTCAGTAGGTACCACATGACATATGTGTAGGGTTATCAATGAGGCATTAGTGCATTCCACTAGGCCCTTGGAAGAGATAGTGAGAGTATTAAATGCTGTACATTGCGATGTGCAGCACTGCCTGAACTGTGTGGGTGACTCCTTGGACAGTATGATTGAGACATTGGATCAGGCATTGCCTGAAATGGAATGTCTGCTGTGGGTGGGTTGGCATCCACATGACCAGAGAACAGCTACATTGTATGGTGTTAGCTGACATGACCATGCACGATCCTTCTCCTGTAGTGGCACTACTTCCACTTCTCCATTAGTGATTGTGGTGTCCACACCCAGACATGGTAGGCCACATGGTCATGGTCCTAGATATAGTCATAATGAGAGCTCATCCAGCAGACACCACTCATGTTCAGAGAACACACCATCATCAAGCCAGGGCCATGGAACTAGCAGTGTTATTCCTTGCAAAGGAAGTTTTTGAGGTTGGAGGAGGAGATACTGAACTGACTGCTCTACCATGCATAACATAGACCTGTCCAAGATGCCAGGCCATAGTGCTAGCACAGTGCTTGACTGAGTTTATGCAGATGCAGGCACAATGAAAACACTCACTCTCTCTCACACACACACACACACACACACACACACACACACACACACACACACACACACACACACACACACACACACACCACACACACACACACACACACACACACTCACGCACACACACACGCACACACACACACACACACGCATACACGCACACACACACACACACACACACACAGAAGTTATTCAAATACTACCATTGTCTGATAATCATATATTGGCATTGGATCTGGTAAGGAATACATTTTTGTTACTCTCATACACTGACGTCTTTGTCTTACCCTCCTATACACCGTCCACACCAAGTGTAAGTCATGATGACTGTGCCCTGCCCTTTGCACATCTATTTGTGACCAGTTTTCTTATATGTCTGATGCACAGAGTGGATAGCTAATGCTAGCTTACTTAGAAGCTTGTTTTAAATGTAAATGTATTGCAGAAGCAATTTTTATTTATTGTTCCTACGCATTTGCTAATTGTTGGTTATGTAATTGTTGACCCTTGTTGTATTTCTGTTAGCATTCTTAGCAATGCAGTGAATGAACGTATATATTTAATTATTGCTTATTGGTATACTTTACAGATGATACCACCATTGACCTGCTCACTGGTTTATATACAGTGGTCAACTGAAATACTTGATGCACAGTATTGGGCAAAATCTATAGCTGTATATTGACAACATCAGCCATAAGCTATTACTGACATTATTGTATACCTGAGATATTTTTCACCTTGGGGACATATAAGTATTTGCATAAGACAGTAATCAGTCACATACCTCTTTTTTTACATAAAAGTTCCATGTGTCCTTGGGGATTGTGTCTATCTGATGCTAAGTTTCTTTGAGCTCAGTACTTGTTCAGAACTCATTGTAAGCACTAAATAAGCTGCAAATTACTACAGCACTCAACTTTTTTCACTTGTCTAGAGGAAAACAGTTTTTAGCACTTAATAAATAAGCACCTATCCAGGCATGTCTAAAGGTCAGCTCCCGGTGTTTTCTCCTGTCTACCTGATGAATCTGGGAATCTTGGGACAATGCAGCAATTGCCTCATGTACATAGACAACCCTCTCCTCCTACCACCCAACACTACGGCCTGTGAGGGATGCAGTTATATAGCCAAACTGGAAGCAAAGCTGTCTTCACTGAAGACTGGACTAGACAGTCAAGAGGAGAAGGTAAACACTTGCACCGCACCACACTCATCACATAGTCCCTCTAGGCCTACACCACCAAAACACACACACAGAAGCACAAAACACACACCTACATTCACGGAGGCTCTCAGTAACAATCTGCTCAAACAACCGAGACCTCCAAAGCAGAAATGCAAGCAACCTCCACCCCCAACACAACCCAAATGACACATAGCCCACATACTCAGTGTGCCACTCAACTACAGCCCATAAGGCATAATGTACCCACCACTCTAGTCATAGGTGACTCTATAGTCAGGCACATTGATGTTCCACTCACCAGGCTAAACAAGGAGAAATTTACTGTCAGCTGCCTGTTGGGTGCCAGGATCCACCACATAACGCACGCACTCACGTCACTCCACACCAAGTACAAATATGACTCTGGCATTGTCCATGTTGGTGAGAATGACCTGAGATGTACCTCCCTAGACTACATGAAAAGAGACATGAAGGAGCTCTCCAATCTTGTAGCCAAGGCAGGCATGACACTATCCCTGAGTAGCATCCTGCCATCACCCAGAATGATACTACAGTACAAGGACAAAATGATTGACCTCAACAATTGGCTAAGCTTCTGGTGTCATTCTAAGGGAATCCAGTATCTGTCTGCCTGGAATGACATGATCGACAGACCACACTGCTTTACCAGAGATGGCCTGTACCTATCGCCCTTGGGATTCTGGATACTGGCAAAGGCTCTTGCCACCCATATAGTGCCTTTTTTATGCAAAGTTCAAATGACAAATTCACCACTGTAACAGGTACAAGCAAGCAAAATCTGAGGGTAATGCTACTCAATGCTAGAAGTTTAAACCTCAAAATGCACTCACTCAAGGCACTCCTTAAAATGGAGAACATTGACGTCTGTGCAGTGACAGAGATCTGGTTCCAAGCTCCAGAGAGCACCCCTGCATTACCAGGCTATAATTCATACCACACCTTTTGGACACCAAACCTCAACTGAAACACTAAAGGTGGAGGTGTGGCCATATTCATTAAGGATAGCCACACTTCCAAGCTAGTTGCTCAGCATAATGCATCCGAGATTATCCAAGTTCAACTAACTCAGAGCAAAACCGCAATCCAGATTGTAGCTTGCTACAGACCCCCAATCATGCCCCAGGATTCCCACTCCTCTTTTCTTGATACACTGGAAAATATTAAGGTACAACCCAACACCCTAATAATGAGTGATTTCAACTACCCCACCATTAACTGGGAAAACTACTCGTTCACTGACTCTTTTGCTCAAGGTTTTCTGGAATTCATCAATTCCAATGCCTTGGATCAACTTATCCAGACCCCCACCAGAGACAGCAATATCCTAGACCTGGTCATCACCAACATGGGTGACCGGTGCTGCACACCAGAGGTCAGGTCCTCATTGGTCAGATCCGATCACAAGCTAATCATCCTAGACATCCACATCACGCTCCCACCCCCCATTAGGAAAACAACCGTAAAAAGTTCTCCAAAGCCAACTTCACGCTTCTTAAGACAGAAATGGCAAACTTCACGACACCCATGCAGATGGACAATAGAGGTACGACTGCTGAATCATACACAAATGCACTTTATAAGCACTTAAACGAGTGCATGGATCATGCAATCCTTAACAGAACCAAGATGCTATCCTCCAAAAAAAGGAAGCCGATCTGGTGGTCTTCTGCCATAAACAAACTCTACAACAGAAGAAAGAAGCTGTTGCAAAAAAGAGTAAAATCCCATGATTTAAGGACCTTCCTCTTCAGCCTCAGTAAGAAGCTGAGATCCCTCATAAAATACTCCAAAGCTAATTATGAAAACAAAATCACCACTGATTCTAAAGACAACCACAAAGCATTCTATAGCTATGTCAAGAATCTCAATGGCAACACTCAGATCTGCTCTGAATTACAGCACAATGACACTAAATATACAGAACCAACTGATATTGCCAACATCCTGGCAGATAGGTTCAGTGCTAACTTTACCCCCCTCTCACCCCCTAAAGGGCCCATCTTTATACTGGAAGAATGCAAAGTTCCTGTAATCACGGCTGCACAGGTAAAAACCTCACTCTCCAAAGCCAAGAACACAGCATCCATGGGACCTGACAACATCCAAGGCTGCCTTCTACATGAACTACAGTATGAACTGGCACCCCACCTAAGTACCAGTCATAGACTCACCTCAGGCTTTGTGCCCATTGAATGGCACACAGCAATGGTTATCACACTCCAAAAAGGGGGGGCTACAACAGACCCCAGAAACTACTGCCCCATTAGCCTGACGAGCCTGGTCTGCAAGGCCATGGAACATATCATCATGGAACTCTTAAACAAAGACATTGGAGATCTCCAAACTCTGGATCCCACACAGTTCGGGTTTGTAAAAGGCAGATCATGTCTCCTAAACCTGATAGACTTCTTTGAAGCAGTTATCAAAGCCATAGATGAGGGTAAGTTGGTTCACACAGCCTATCTAGATCTCACCAATGTGTTCGACACCATCCCCCACTCTGGAATTATAGATAAACTCACTAAACTAGGTATAAATCCCTATGTCACAAGATGGGTTGCCAACTGGCTTACTGACAGAACCCACACTGTGAAAGTAACAGACTCCAAATCAGACCAGTGACAAGTGGAGTACCACAGGGTTCACTCCTGTGTCCTCTCCTGTTTGGTCTCTACTTCTCTGAAGTACAGGCTAACACAGAAGGTCTTTGGCTAACTAAATTCACAGATGACTGCCAACTAGGAGCCATAATCAAAACTCCTACCGATGTGGACATCCTACAAAAGGGCCTCACTGAGACAGATGCCTGGTGTCAAAACCATGGTCACAAGCTCAATGCCAAAAAGTGCATTGACATCCCCTTTGGTAAAAACTCTGTACCCATGAACTATCACATAGGCGGTAGTCTACTTAACACCAAAAAAGTGATAAGATACCTTGGGACACAGGTGGACAGTAGTCTCTCCTTTGATAATCACATCACTACAGTGGTCAGGAAATCCTTCTACATGGCATACCTCATCAAAAAAAGTTTCTCTTCCAGAAAAAAAAGGTCATTGTTCCATTCTACTCATCACTCGTTAGAACCATTATAGAGTACAACACCCCTTTTGGTATGTACCTCACAAGACATCTACAAGAACTGGAAAAGCCTCAAAAATACCTCACAAAGAAGATTACTGGCCTCAAACAGATGCCCTATGCAGACCGACTGAAAAAACTCCAGCTTTACTCCGTCGCATATCACCTACTCAGAAGCGATCTCTGCCTAACATACAAAGCTATGTCAAACCCAGAGCTGTTAGACATGCTCCACTTAAAAAAAATCCTAATCCCTCTAAGCTACATGCTCTAGGGACCTAAACCTTGCCACCACAATAAATAGAGCAGGCTGGAGGGATAGATTCCTGTCCCAGAGACTTCCCATACTCTGGAACAGACTACCTATCTATGTCAAACAGAGCTCCTCATTAGCACTCAAGAAAAATCTCGATGATTGGATGGGTAATTGGAAATTCACCCCGGGGATCACTTCTGTGGTTTTGCTTGGGTGGCGAAAGACAGGGTACCTTTCTGACTAGGCTTATATAGGCCCTAGGGCCTAGTACCTACCTATGAACCATTACATGGTTAAGCAAAGTTTGTGGATTTCTGAAGACAACACTTTTAATATTTGCACATATTTAGGATCTTAGGTTTCCCATTAGGTAGTCAATGTATGTGTGCTTTCCTTTGCCTATTAGCTAGAGCCATGCAATATTTTGCACAGCTACATCTGTCAGCACTATCTCCAACTGGTGGTTCTCCCTCAGACGCTTCATCTATTATATCTGCTGGAGATGCTGGCCCTGCCTGTGTTCCCACCCCTTAACCTTGTTGAAGCTGTTTTGTGAGAATAATATTGTGCAACATGGCACATACTGTATTTGGGCAGAGGTAGCTGGGTTGGACTGCAGGGTGCTTCCTGATGTGTCTAGGCACTGGAACCTTTATTTTAGCAAGCCAAATACATGTTCCTTGATATTTCTAGTTTGAGCAAGGACATCACTGTATCCTTACTCAGAGGGGTTGTGTGGATTTCTCGTGGGTGCTATGAGCCAAGATTCCAGTGCATAACCTACATTCCCCACTAGATGTCCTTATAGAAAGTCACCTTATCAAACCATGGTACATGTGTGGGTCATGAAAACTGTCTGAATTACCTGGGCATGGCAGGCAACCTGACAGTTTACTGAGTGATATCCTTTCCTGTTAGTGTACTTCTTTCCCTGTTCACTGGGTGGGTCCTTTATTTTTATGTGCATGTAATCTATGGGCCCTAAATCTTCAGGGAAGGGCACTATTGCATAAAATTCTTGCATGGTTCTAGCTGTCTCATGTGGAGTGTGTGAGAAACAGACATGCTCCCATGCATGTTGTAGCATTGCATTTAGAAACTGATGCAATATTCTAAAAGCTGTGACCTGTAACACCTCTGATATATCACCTATGGGTCCCTGGAAAGTACCTGTAGCTAGTATACCTAATGCTATACATTCTTTTGTTTTCACAGGGTTGGACTCTCCAAGATTTTCCCCAGGGCCTCAGGAGAGGGTGAGCAGAGATTGTATATTTCCTCTAGTGTTTTCCTGTCCACTCAGCATTGTTCTACGCATTCTGTGTCAAGCAGTCCATGACAAATCAAACAGGGTCTGAACACATTTCTACTTTTTGGTTGAGGTCTGCAGCAGCAGCACCTCTAATTAAAGGCTGTTGCACATACAGGTTAATGATGACAGGAGCAACCCCTAACATTTTTTTCTAAGTGCAATCATGGCTGTATTGAAAAGAGTTTTGGATTTTAGGGCAAAAAGGTGCACTGAGTGGACAGGGTTACTTTATACCTTCCTGAATAGCTCCACCATGTTGGATTAGTTAATTAGAATGTAATTAGTTTACTTGTACTTTCATTAGCATATTCATTAGCATATTCTGCCATCCGCCCTTGTTTTAAAGCTCTGCACTAAGTACGGAGCTGTTTAATGAATACAAAATAATGAGCTATATGATAGCAGCACTAAGTGTAGCCATTCATGAATTCGGCTCATAGATTCTTACCTTAATCACCAAAAAATGAAGATGGAAAGCAGGGCAGGAAGCAGCTTTACCTCCAGGTTTATTCTAAGAGACCAGAATGGACCTACAACATATCTCTACCACAATCCCCACAACTTATAACAGAATATCAGTCTCTAAATATGCTATCTCCAATGCTGTACCAAGTTAAATAAAAAGGGATAACTGTACTTCTCTTTTTTCAAAGTTGGTGCAACCTCAGAGGTAGCATATATACAAGGAGTGGTGTGGAGCATAGCCCCACTGTTAGAGGGGGCAGAGGGTACAGCCTTCCTGCAATAAACAGTTAGAGTGGTATTCATAGTTTCACAGTTCACATGAGTGAAATGATAATTGGAGAATAGCAGTGCTTCACCCATATTTATATGAGATGAACAGGAACAAGTAGGGATAGTTTCAGAACACCTCAGCTGTGCAAGAAAAAGACAGTGGTAGTTTTGTATATCTGAAGTGGCACAAAATGAATAGATCACTGTAGGTATGTGCATATGTAAGTAAAATGATGAATGCATTAGGGCATTTTGAGTAGGAAGCCATGGGTACAGATCTGCAGAGATATCTTGAGATTTTAAATAATAACCTGCACTGAGATGAGCTGAGCTCTACATGGAAAGGTAGGAGGAAGGACAGCTAGAAATAGGAGAGACACCATCCTTAACAGGATTTTGCAGGAGGAAGTGGGAGGGGAGGAGTGGGGCACTGTTTTACTGTGGGAGATAGACCCACTATTCTACATTTTGTTTTGTTTTTGTTTTTGTTTAAGAGGGAAGTTGTGGATAGAGTAAGGGCAAAGGCTACAGGTGAATGGGTTGGGGAAGACTTAAGGAACATGCAAATATAAATAGCAGACAGAACATACTGAGATACTATAGTGACTGATGTTGGGGGACAAGATATATAGACTGCAGATGGATTCAAATGGGAGGTGGGAGAGTTTCTGAGAGCCAGCTACCAACTAGTCTGGAGGACCTCATATATTCCTCCCTCTGTGATGGACCTGGAGTGGGGAATCCTGATGGTGAGGGGCTGGTGGTGGAGGCCTCTGATGGCTTGATGTACCAAGCTGATTGGGTCAGCTAATGTTGAATCTACAGAAGGAGAAGTTGCAATGGTTAAAGATACTTTTCCACAGTCTTCTCAACCACTGCCTCATATAGTTCCTAAAGCCATGGGGAGAAGCTCCCACTTTCATCCTGTGAAGATAACTCCAGGTGGGCAGGATGAGGTAGTTAGTTGTACATTGCTTGGGAGCCCTGTGGCTGAGCTGCACCAGGTCTTTCTGGAACTGTAGAAAAAAGTAACACAAACAGGACAGAAATAAATAAAAACAAAACAAAAAAAGAGAACGAGGGAGTAATGGACTCAAATGTGATTTAAAGAAATTGTGCTTTACTTAATAATGGAAAATTAACATTTTTACTTATGTAATCAGAAGTTCCTATTAAGCAGTGTTACATTTTTCATTTATTAGTGGAATGGCTAGATTCTGACAACTACTTCTTGATGGTACTTGGTATGATGGATTCTTCTCTGATATGAATTTAGAACTGTATTACTTTTTGGAAGGAGATGCCATAAGCAATGTGCAATGAAATATTATAGCAGTAAATGCTGACATCTACTGCTTTAGTGACTAGAAAACTAGGCATTACTGTCACTATAGTTCCTTTCATTTCAGTAATTCAGTACAATGCATGTACATTAACATGTCTGTTTTTATATACTGACTGTGTACTAATGATCTGACTGTGGTAATTTACAAAAACAAAAATTGGTACCAAATAAATGAATAGTGCCCTTTCTAAAGAGGAATGCATTTTTGTATTAATATTGGTCAGTGTTTTTATCCTTCTAAGTTTGCTGCAGCAATATGGCCCTCTCCAATGGCTCTAGTTCCTATTGTGTTCAGCCTCCTCTCTTGCTGTGAAGATATAGGGGGAGAGGGAGAAGGCTACTTACTCATCTCATTTCTGTGTACATCATGGATGAAAGCAATTCAGTATTTACAACTTCTGTTATATTTATTAATAAATTTTATAAATGAGACCAGCAACTTCCACCCTTTCCATGCTTCATTTTCTGAAGCAGCCCACCGTCCTTTCCTGGGGGTATGTAGCATGTTACTGTGTAAAAGGGTGGCTGGGGCTAGAAATAATTTTCATAAAACTATTGTAAAATTGAGACAATATCCATCCAGGAAAAACTCTTGAAGTATATGCAAATGCTTCCAGAAGGCCAAGGTGACTCTTGAAGGGCTGTTTTGGCCGAGACGCTGGAGCTTGTATTGGTTTTTGCACATTTTATATTAATATTTGGGTCTCTTCTACTGGCCTTGGTCCTTATTCTATACCTTTCTGCGTGTGTCGTTTTGTGATATGTGTGTCTGTATATTTGCTTTGAATTGCTTGTGATGGGTGCAGCATGTGTATCACTGACAACCTTACTGAGAGGTGTAATTTTATGAGAGCTTTGCCTCTAATGACATTGTGTAAATACATCTCTCACATACTATACCAGTTTGTTTGAGAATTAAGTGGTTGTCAGTAAATACAAGGCAATTTTTACATTCCCCCGGGATGTCCCTATCCACCAAGCTGGTAATGGAGATAGTGGGAAAGTTCATATCCATGGCAACAGACCATTTTTGCTGATTAGACAGTTGGAGTTAGAATATAAAGCAATGTCAGGAATGTATGGTTTGCAACTCTTGGACAGTGATTGCCACTGCAAACTAGTTGCCTTGTGTGCAACTAGGCATTGGTGAAATTTCAGTCGCGCTTTTACAGGAAAAATGTCACTCAAGGTGTCTGTTTATAAAGGGCACTGCCAAACAATTCAGGGGAAACATAAGTAGACCCTGAAAATTTACAGATGAGTATTTAGGCAGATATTCTGAAATTAGAAAACAAATCACGCTGTACTTACTGAAAACAAAGAATTAGCTTGTCAAGAGTGATGAAAAGAGGGGAGTCACGTGAATAGCTACTGTTTGGCTACTACTAGCGCTGGTCTCGCCACAGCTTCACTCTGCTGGGATACAATGCTCCTTTGCTTCTTCTCTCACCACAAGCAAAACCTTAGCACCAATCTCAAAATAATAAGGCCAGAGCCTGTTTGGTGCTCCACAGTCTTGTGTCAGATAATGAAAGAGTCTGTGGGCTCGTATACTTTTCTTGGTAGATGCCTTGAATAGCAACAAGACGAATAAGAAACATCAAGCACAGACACTCACTGCCCAACCAGAAACAATCAGGAATCAATGCACTCTGCTCCTTCTCCCACCAGTAGCTTAATATAAGCACACATTCCAATATGTCACCTATGAAACAGTTATCAGACTTTCCAGTGATCAGCAGTCTCCAGGAAATAATGTCCTTGTGCTCCTTCTCTCACCAGAGGAAAACAGAAGCACTAATACCAGGATGACTACTGAGAAACAGAATGTGGGCTCTCCAATAACTGGTGGTCTTGCAATAGATGTTTAAAGGTAAGATGAAAAAACAACAGTTTATCCTAAACACTGCAGTGTGCACTAAGCAGTTAGATATGAAAGAGGGAGTAACTTAAACTTTAGCTGTCTAGGTGGAGAGACGCTAATTTTAAAAAAGCAAGACTGATTGATTTGTTAGGTCTCTTTGTATATCAAACCCCCTAAATTGCATATAGTAAAGAAATGACAACAATTCTAATTGTTTGGCCTACTGCTCCCTTAGCTAACAATACACAATAGGTAACTCCCTAACTCATAAATATTTTCAACTTCAAAATAGTTTTGTCTAGCAAAATTTATAATATATCCCATTAAAGACAGCAACATAAATCTGTTAGTCACATACAAAAATCCAATCAAAGCAGTAAAATAAATAATTTAATTACATATAACATCATTCAAACAACACCCAGCATAATCTCAAGACCATGGAATTTAGAAACATAGGACACCATTGTAATGTTATTCTGTGTACACACATGTAATTTTATGGCTTATGGAGTATTTCCCATCATGCAGACAAACTCATGCTGTACCAGCAAATTCAAGAGCTCCTGACATAATCAAGCTCTTGAGGTCAGGTAATGAATAGAAGTACACAGCTGCATGAGAAGAGCTTATTACATAGGAAAACATGGGCTATGTCATATATGTTGTGCAGGATGTCTGCCAAAGTGGTCTGTGCTATCTTAAGATGGTGGTCTGGACCTACCTAACACACACTGCAATCTACGCAAGTGTTAATTTGTGACAGCAAGAAACTAAATATAAACCAGTCCGTAAAGTACACAGTCAAATCCAGCAGAGGCCATGCTTCATATCTGAACAGACACACATAATTACATATGTTCAGTTCTTACTATTCTATGGTGTTTGAAATTTTCCATAAAAAATATTTATTTTTGCAGGTGATATGAGTTCACTTTCCATGACACACTGAGGAAATTTTCCATTGATGAGGATCTCAGAATACCGCACCTACTCTTTCAGGTTGAGGGAGCCAGTTCAGGTGATTTAGACAACTTTGGAGGATGTGACCTGGATGCTTCTTACAGGTGGTATACCAAGCATGGCCTTCTGGATGGAGGCCCTAAGAACACCCAAAGCAAACTGGATGGGTTTTTTCTCTGAGCCTGAGAAAAACACTTGGGAGATCCCAGATGATGAACTAGTGCCTGTTAAAGGAGACAGGGAAACCTGGCTTGTGCTGAACAGCTCATCACCATGGCCCAAGACAACAGATTTAGAAAAAAGAGTGTATTGTGTCAGTTTACTTTCAGAAGGCACAATTATATATTTTCACTGAAAGAGTGGTAGATGATTGGACAAGGTTTGCTAAAGGTTTTGTAGGACCAAACACTTTGAAAGGAGTAAAAACATCAGAAGGAGAACATAATGCAATGTTACATATGAGGAAACAAATAACTTCTTATTAATTTATGACCTGTAGCTTACTCAGTAGAAAAAAAAAAGACAGACTATGCAACCAGGAGGACCTTAATGTTGATTGAAATCTGTGCTTCATGTAAATGATATTTTCATGGGACTTATTTTTGTAAATATGTTTCTTGTACCTAAAGTATAAAATATTAGGCACATTTATCAGCAGATCCATGCATCTTACAGCCATTTATTTTTTTAATAATTTGATGTTATTTTTCCATAATTGATTTTAATGGGTTTATAACTCTGGAAATCTTTCGATCATGATAGAAATATCCATATTACTGTATCTTTTTAAGAATGAGCCTTATCTTGTAAGGCTATGACATTAGTTCAGTTGAGCCCTTTCTGAACTTTTGATATAATTTTCAGGAAGAATGAGGGACATATTAAATTTTAGTTTAACTCTGAGTTTCAGAACAAACGAGGAATGGCTGAGGGAAACTTTCAACAAGCAATTAGGAACCCACTGACTTTAAGGATTAGTCTGGGGTTTCGGATCATTAAAAGTTGCTCCTATTTCAGTCATAGAACACATCATGTTATGTCTAATGGTTATTTTAGTGGTCTGGTTACTTGGTTGTGGCAAAGTCAGTCTTAAATTTTAAAGTCTTCAAGTCAGAAGACACCTCCTGGATTACTTTGAAGTAGATGCCCTTCCCTTGGATATTGAATTTCTCCCTTCCCTTGGAATTTGGATTTCTCCCTTCCCTTGGATATTGGATTTCTCATGATGTAACTTATGTGAGTGGACTATCAGAGTCTTGAGCTTCATGGGTGACTTATTAAAGCTGTAAATAATCCCACTGGGTCAAAAAGGAGCTGTATTGTGTATGTAAAAATGAAGAACTGTTGCAAGTTGTCTTAATACAACAGCTAAATATTTTGAAAAGTTCTATTTGGGAACATTTGGGAATCATAAAATGAATTCACAGTATTCATAGTCAAATGCAGAGCATTAGGCTTGCATTCTCCTGATGTCAAAGATTTGCAGATCTGTAGTGAACACGATTCTAAGTTATATGAAACAGCTGTGCCATAGAATCACAGAGGTATTAATATGTAGATTTGTATGCAGTACAGTGGGTGATACCCCAGATGCAAAGTGATAATACCTGTGACATGGGATTGCAGAATCAAAACAGAAACTTGACTTCAGAACATTTTACTTGGGCTTCCTACTGAAATGTCAGCACTTGAAATGCCAAGCGCTGGTAAGTCAAAAAAAAAAAAGACAGAAAACACAAGAAAAGAGTGACGTTTGAAAATCAGTCTTCTCCTTTGAACTTTTTTTTTGGGGGGGGTTAAGCCCCCTTGCTACGAAAACTTATATATACCAACTCTGATATTGCAGTGAAAAGGGAATATTCAAAGAAAAGGCATCTCAGACTTTGTATATTTAAGTCCAATCTTTCAGCAATTCAAGTCTCTGTGTTTCAAGACTCATTCTTTCCAGTACTGACATATCAAGTGGTTACCTTTTACTTGACATTTTGAACATGTCATTTTTTAATATTCTAGACAAACGTCAGGAACTCACCTATTATACAAAATGACATGCAATGTTTAAAAATAATGGTACAGACAGGCTGGCCAAATAAGAAAAAAAGTTCTATTACAATTTCAGGCAAACTAAACATTTTATGATGAAATGTATTAGTCATAAGTACTGCTGTTCAAATTAAATTATGCCAAATCATCTACATAACCAATGCTGGAAAGAATTCAAGAAACAAATGTGGGGATTGTTGACCATGAAGAAAGAACATGATATGATGTGCTCTGGTCTATTATCTCTCATCACTTAGAATATTTTGTAAAAAAAAAAAAAAAGCCAAATCTTTGTATTCATGTCGATCCATCAGAGGTGGTTTCGATGAATGCAAATAAACTGAAACCAGTTTATCGAAACCACCGTCAGTGAAAGTTGAAACAACTTTTTCATTCTCCCATGTGGGGGAAATACCCACATTCCTCTCAGAATTATAGATACCAACTCCACCGTCACATAACAGTGGATAAAAAGGCAATCTCCACTTTTGTTGAAGGTGGTATTGGCAAACTTGTTTCATTTTTTTTTTTTTTTGCATTTATGAAAATCGCCTTTGATGGATTGATATGCTCCAGAATCTTCAATGCTTCTCAAAAACAATACTATAGATATGATGATACCTCATTAAACACTTTACAGATTAAGGAGCAAAGAAGCACCTGATCTGTTTTATTTCTATGAGAGTCACTATCTCATCTGTGCTGATAAGTATTCCAGGTAATTAGGAGTTATCAAATACCTCATCTGCACTGATAAGTATTCCAGGTAATTAGGAGTTATCAAATATCTCATCTGTGCTAGTATTCCAAGTAATCACGAGTTGTCAAATATCTCATCTCTGCTGATTAGTATTCCAGGTAATCAATAGTTATCACATCTCTCATCTGTGCTCATTAGTATTCCAAATAATCCCGAATTATCAAATGTCATCTGTTCTGATTAGTATTCCAAGTAATCACGAGTTATCAGATATCTCATATCTGCTGATCAGTATTCCAAGTAATCACGAGTTTTCAAACAAAGAAATCCATCACCTCAATTCATTATCACATTGATAAAATCCACCTTTTCATGACATGGCATTCCTGATCCTGTTTCACAGATAATGGCTCACAATTTGAAAGTGGCAAAGGTACAATTAACCATGAAAGTAAGTCCAGCTAAAACAAAATTGGTGTCTACAATGGATTGTACTGTCTACACAAAGGACTGCACTGATAGAATCCAAAATCCAATTGACATGTATGTTAGAGCAACATGAAGGTGTTCGGCTTAATCATGCAAATAGTATGAAATCCTACATTATTGGCACTAACAGTGCCTTAGACTTAAACATGACAAGACACATAAAGGACACGACTGCTTTCAGTTCACAACAATGAGGTGTCTAACAGAATGCCACTAAGGAACTGCTCCAACCCAGAAATTTCATGGCTGGTAAACATAGGGACTATTCATGAGTTCCACATGATGGTTCTTGAGTTAACCAGTAGCTTTTTCTGCAGGAAAAGAACATACACTTTTACCTGTTCATACTATCATCTTCTAACACGGGCAGCAACGTTTCTGGATTTGGGACACTGATTTAAAAGTCATCAAATAGAATGAATATAGATAATGTAATCATAATCTTGAAGAGTATATAGTAGACAACTAAATATTCTTTGAATTAATTAGTATTTTGATTAAGGTGAGTATGGGATATAATGTATATACAGTGAGTCGTTAAATATCTCATAAGGCTAAAGTTGTAAGAAAGACGTTATGCAATGTCAGCTTACTCTTTATTTTCTGCCATGATGATAAAACAGGTAGTTGCTCCCTTACTGGCTCCTGCGATATGAATCCAATAGGTCTATATTAGAACATCGAAGTTTCACAACTTCGAATGTTCTAATATCGACCCCTATTCAGCGAACGCTGAAAATAGCGAACCTGTGGAACACTGAATTTCTTCCTAGGGAAGGAATTTGGTTGGCCATTCCTGTGGCTTTGCTATGTTCAGCCCTGTGGTGGAAAGTTACGGGTCGGGATCAGGTAAGTGTGTGATTGTGTGGACGTGAGGGTTAGGGTGCAGGGTAGGTGAGTTATGGTTAGGGCGTGGGTCAGGTAAGTGTGTAATTGTGTGGATGTGAAGGTTAGGGCAGGGTAGGTGAGTTAGGGTTAGGGCGCGGGTGAGGTGAGTGTGCGATAGTGACAGACCTTAGGGTTAGGGTTTGGGTTAAGGTAAGTGGATAGCTAGTGGTGTGTGTACAGTTTAATGTAGGGTTAGATGTAGGATTTTAGGTGTATGTGTGTGGATTGCTGTTTGTTTGGTGTGTTTGTGTTGTGTGTATGTGTGTCAGAACAGTGAATTTTTTCCCTAGGAAAACATTTGCTGTTCTGCATGTTTGATATTGTCAGCGTTCGCTGAATAGGGGTCGATATTAGAACATTCAACATTTTAAAAAGTCGATGTTCTAATATAGACCCGAATTCAATATGAAGGCAGGTAATGCTATCCAACAAATTGGAACCGAATAGCTACAACTGCAGCATGAGGTATACAGATAGAATTTCAGTGGTGCTGTTGGATGAGTGGACATATGTAAATTAACTATAGATATTTATGAATACCACACCATGTAATCGGGACAATAAAAATAGGTTGGGTAAATAGTTAAGTGTTAGGATAAATGTCTATTATATGCATATACACACATACACACACGTGTGTGTGTGTGTGTGTGTGTGTGTGTGTGTGTGTGTGTGTGTGTGTGTGTGTGTGTGTGTGTGTGTGTGTGTGTGTGTGTGCATGTGTGTGTAAGAAGTAAACATCATTAACCAACACACACACACACACACACACACACACACACACACACACACACACACACACACACACACATCCAGAATGTAGAAGCTTTCTTTATAATTAAAAATGTCTATATTACTATCCACTCTCACTTACATTGCTTTCAGTGCTGTAGAATTTGATTCTTCCTCCTGTACAAGATATATGTAACCTCACAATCTCCATTTCCCTCACAATTTGAAAATACTTGTTTATCTATAGCGACAAATACAAATATAAAATATTTGTGCGCTGCAATTTCTGTTTAAAATTGAGCACTAGAGAAATAGCAAAGTACACTGACAGACTCCCTTACATTGCTGTGAATCACAAACACAGGAAATTACATTTATTGATCATACTTTCTCTAAAATGCTGTTGAATAGAAATGTTTGCTAGTCAGTAAAAGGAATAATTCCACCAGTGCAACTCATCTATGTTGCATTTCCATCTACAAAGATGTCCTTAACAAAAGTGAAGGGGCACTCCTCATGCCATACTGAACAGCATTAATTGTTTCAAACTCCACAGTTGCTGCATTTTTCCAGGTTTGATGCGATCTTTGTATGGTAATTAAATTCAGGTGAATGTTGGGGCTGCAGCATGGAGGCTCAATCCATGGAGAAATATATATGTAGTGCTTTGAGCACCACAATTACATTCCAAAAATTGAAAATATATATATATATATATTTGAATGTACCCTTTTGAAGTCAGAAAGGTAAGCACCTCTAAGCCCTGTTAAGCTTGGGTCTGACTCTAGGGATTAACAGCAGACAGTGCTGGCTGGCAAAGAACAAGAGCAGAAGGTAAAACAGCTTTAAAACTGTACTGAAACTGTTAGATACTTTAAGTCTGCAGCACATATAAACAAAATGTCCGACTGAACAAAGTATCTAACAGCTTCTAAAGCCATTCATTTTTTACAGTGACTCTTGTTTCTACCAGCTCACTCTTTGTCATCAAGTAGTTTATTGACTTTCAAAGATATAGAAAACCAGTTTAACAGATTGCACTTCTGTGTGTATTTTTTTTCTGGTACTGGTACAAAGAAGTATGATGGGGCATCCAGATCATAACATTTATTGTGTGTTCTCATCCTACATGGCGAAATCTACCTCCTTGAGCTTTGTTTTGAGTGAATTCCTTGTCATCCATGTATTGAGCACATAATAGGTTTGTTATAATCAGCAACCTAATCATAAAACCCTGTATTGCTTAATATTTTAGCTGCTAGTATTATAATGTCACTTGCATCTCTTCTATGCTATATGTGTTTGTATTTGATAATTATGGTCCCGACATATTCTACAGACTGTAATGTGTATGTGAAAAATGCTGTGTACTTCCTGTAACAAAATGTAGATATTTAATAGTTAATTAGGAAGAGGAATGAACATACCACAATTTAATTTCACAACTTTGTTGCTATGTCTTCAACAAATGCTCCTCTTAATACTGCTGCCTCTGTTCATCTATGAAAATTCAAGAAAATAGATATCTTAAAACTACTTTCCTAATCAGTGATCAACAACTGCTTTGTTTATTTAATGCCGTTTATGTATCTAAAGGTTTTTGGGAGAGTACCTGTTATAGAGAGTACTTAACTGTCCAGAAATAATGAAATTATTTGGTGCATCTAACAGAGCTCTGTTACTCTATATATAACTAAATGTAGAATTTTGAAGAGATAGCTATTTTAAAATGTCTTATACTAGTTGACAACTGGATGTGCCTAATGTATTTTTAAAGTTTATTAACTATATCGTCTTTCTGAATACATTTATATCTAGAAGAAAAATAATAGTTTTCTCTTTAACGTGTATGAGGGAACTGAGCCAGTTTTCACCCTTACGAGGGGTTAATGTAGTTCAGTTGCCTAATAAGATACATCTGACCCTTTTTTGCCTGACCTGTATGTCTGAAGAATGAAAGTTTCAGCTTGCTAATTAGAAAACACAAGCTAAGCAGACCGCACTGCAGTAAATTGACATTTTTGTGTAATGGAGTTGAAGAGCTTGGTGAAAATGAAAAGCAGACAAATAAAATGTGCATAAAAAGGATGTTGTGATAAAATATGTCCTATGATGTGTGATAAAATATGTCCTATAGAGATTTCTTAGTAAGTCAGAACCAGGACCAGAACTGATGTGATTCATGTACTTCTGTTAGGAACTTGTAGCCAGAAGCAAAACTGGAAAAAGTATAGAAATCTGTCGACATCCTCTCAGCCTCTTAGTACAAGAAATCTGGGCAAAGTCTGACAAAATGGGGGGACAAAGGCCCAAAAATAATGACAGATTTTAACTATTGCTCTTATAAATTTAGAAAGTTGCTAGTATAACAGGTATTTTCTGAAGGATTTGAAGTCTGAAATTCGAATGTATGGTATTATTTAGTGACTTCAGTCCTGAGATCATCCCAGTAATTTGCCAGAAAACCACAAGTTTTATGAGGAACATATCAAAAGTATGAGGCAAAAATCTGGGCTGTTGAGAGGTATGATTCTGAACCGAGCATAGCCCAAAGAAACCATAGAATACAGCAGCGGTTGAGAACAGCCATTATCAAAAGACTGAAGAGTTTGAGTCTTCTTTGATGTAGCCCTGCTTTGGCTAGGAGTAATTTAATTTCATGTCCCCGTTTTAGAAGAAAATAAGATTGCATAATGTTAAAACCTGTAATAAAAGCAACTTGACACAACTAGCAGACTTTTATCTGTGTAGTGTTTTCAGGGCTTTAGAAGGCCTTATGTATAATGTAACTACTAACCTGATGCAAGTTATCAAACTTCACACTGGTGGCGGAGTCAGGGACTCCTCATGTACTGTGACACCTATGTGTTCTCAAAAATGCAAACTCAGTCCTTGAGGAACTGGCATAAACTAACCACAATTCATAGCAGAACCAAGACTACAACAGTAGAACCAAACTGCTTTACAATAGAACAAAATTAATTAACACAAGCAGAGTGTAGGAAATGCCAATGGCCCTGCAGGAACATAACCATAGTCTTTCTTAAAATTAAGAAGCTTATTACTTGTGAAATTATAAAAGAGCTAGACCCTAGTATTTGTATTTAAAGGAAAAAATATTCAGATATTACAAGTAAAAATGAGCTGACAGTGATCAAACCCTTGTGTGAGTAAGGTAAAGATTGTTGATGTCCTTATATTTTTTCTTTGATACATTTTTCATTTTATCATTTCTTGTTGATTGCAGTGTTTATTTTTAGTGCAGTGTATGTTAAAATCTTGAGAACAAAGATGGATCTCTTGGTCTGTCACATTATTGAGAAGTTAATTACATGTGAACCAAGGAAGGAGCTAGGTACTAGTACTTGTACTTAGAGAAATTTAAACAGTCCAACATTTTCAAGAAAAATTAACTGCCATAGCAGTTGCCATCATCCACCCATTTGCAGTTGCATTCCTAAATCAAGTGTCTCTCGAGTTGCCCACGTCTTATGTTAATTTGACCACATTGTTCCATCCCACTGCTCTTACACCGGCTCTTTTTAATAAGGATAAAAGTATCCTTTTGTGGAGAAACTCCTCTCAAATGACAATTACTTTACCTTTCCATTGTATTCTATATACACAGAATATTGAGTACCCAGCATTGGTTCCAGGTGTGGCAAAGTATCCTCAGATAAAATCTCATTCAAAATGTATCCTTCTCATTATCTTATATTTTGGGGAGTCACCTTTACTGCAAGCCTGTGCACTTAAAGTCCCTTAAGTCAGCAGCAAATCCCAAACATGTCTTAGTCATTTGTGACCCCATTGTAAGATATACTTACACAGCACTTACCAGACTGGCAAAGGATTGAGTGACAGCTACCACTGTGATGCAATTATTAGCAATATCATTAGGACTCTTACCTCCTACCACCATCACCCCAGATATAGTTATGACCTTGTAGTTGCACATGTGAGGGTCGATAAGTTTCAGCATTCCACTCTAGGGAATATGCAGAGAGAGAGAGAGAGACAGACAGACAGGGACTAATGCTGGAGGTGTATTGATCCACATTAGCAACAAAAATACCTCAATTTGGTTAAACAGCATGATACCCTGGAGTTCATCCACATGCATATCACCTTAGATAGAGTCCCTTACCATATCTGACCAAGCTATAGGTCATCATCTGTGTCACAAGAATCCCACAGCTCTTATCTAGACCTGCAGGAGCCATCTTCATCCAATCAAACACTCTATTCATGGGATACTTTAACTACCCCTCTATAGACTGGGAAGCAGAGACTGCCACCAACTTGCAGGCATGTTTCCAGGGCTTCATAGGTTCATAGGTAGGTACTAGGCTATCTGCCTGAGGGCATTTATAAGCCTAGCCAGTGTGTACCAGCTTTCGCTGCCCCATTGATTAACTGAGCCTCTGTCAATAAGAGCCACTGAAGTGATCCCAGGGGTGTATTTTCTTTTAGCCATCCACTCGTCAAGGTTTCTCTTGAAGAGTGTTAGTGAGGGGCTCTGCCTAATGTAGTTAGGAATTTTGTTCCAAAGCATGGGGAGTCTCTGTGACAGGAATCTATCCCTCCGGCATGTTCTATTTATTGCTGTGGTGAGGTTTAGCTCACTAGAGCGAGTGGCTCGCAGTGACTTGGATTTCTTTAGGTGGAGCATGTCCATCATTTCTGAGTTGGTCATGGCTTTGTAAGTCAGGCAGAGATTGCCTCTGAATAAGCGATATGCCACTGAGTACAGCTGAAGTTTTTCCAGTCAGGCTGCATAGGACATATGTTTGAGGCCAGTAATCCTCTTGGTGAGGTACTTTTGTGGTCTTTCCAGCTGTTGGAAGTGTCTTGTGAGGTACATCCCAAACGGGTCATTGTACTCTATGATGGGTCTGCTGCGTGATGAGTAGAGAGGCTCTATAACCTCTTTATTTCTAGATGCGAACCCTTTAGTAATTAGATGGGCTACATAGAAGGATTTCCTAACTACTTTGGCAATATAATTGTCAAAGGAAAGATTACTATCTATCTGGGTCCCCAGATCTCTTATTACCTCTTCTGTATTAAGGGGGCTGCCACCTATGCGGTAATTCATGGGTGTTTTGTTTTCCCCAAATGGGATGACTATGCATTTTTTGACATTTAGCTTGAGACCATGACTTTGACACCAAGTGTCCGTCTCAGTAAGGCCCTTTTGGAGAATGTCCATGTCAGCCGGAGAGTCAGTTATGGCTCCCAGTTTGCAGTCATCTGCGAACTTGGTTAGCCACAGTCCTCCTGTGTTTGTCTGTACTTCTGAGAAGTATATGCCGAACAGTAGGGGTTCCAGGACTGAGCCTTGTGGGACACCACTTGTGACTGGTTTAGAGCTGGACCTGGAGCCCGCTATTCTTACCTTGTGAGTTCTGTCTGTAAGCCAGTTGGCAACCCATCTTGTGACGTAGGGGTTTATGTTCAGGCAGGTGAGTTTTTCTATAATTCCCGAGTGGGGAATGGTGTCAAAAGCCTTGGCAAGGTCAAGGTAGGCTGTGTGAACTACCTTCCCCTCATCTACGGCCTTGGTGACTGTCTTGAAAAAGTCCATCAGATTTAGTAGGCATGATCTGCCCTTAACAAAGCCAAACTGGGTTGGGTTAAGTGTTTGGAGGTTCCCCATGTCTTTGTTAATGCGTTCCATGATGATGCACTCCATAGCCTTGAAGACCAGGCTAGTCAGGCTTATGGGGCGATAGTTACCAGGGTCAGTTGTGGCCCCTCCTTTGTGGAGTGGAATAAACGTTGCTGTGTGCCATTCTATGGGCATGTAGCCTGTGGAGAGGCTGAGGATGAACAGTGTGTTTAGGTGGAGGGTTAGTTAATTCTGTAGTTTGTGCAATACGCAGCCTGGGACACCATCTGGCCCCACTGACGCTGTGCGTTTGGCTTTTGAAAGGGCTGTTTTCACCTGTGATTTCTGGGACACTACACTTTTCCGGTATTGTTGTGGGCCCTTTTGGGGGTGAGAGGGGGGAGAAGTTTGCACTGAATCTATCTGTCAGGATGTTGGCAATATCAGTGGGTTCAGTATATTTTGAGCTATTTTGCACTAGGTCAGAGCATATCTGCGAGTTGCCACTTAGATTCTTGACATAGCTAAAGAAGGCTTTGTGGTTATCTTTTTAATCCTTGGCTATTTTTCTTTCCATAGGTTCATAGGTTCATAGGTTGGTACTAGGCTACCAGCCCTAGGGCCTATACAAGCCCAGCCATAACAATTCAATGGCTATTTCTTCCCACACTGTTTACTTCCCTGGACCCTTGTCTAGCAGGGCAACTGACATGATCCCCGGGGTGAATCTCCTTTCTCCCATCCAATCGTCAAGGTTCCTTTTGAAAAGGACTAAAGAGGCACTCTGCTTGACATGTATGGGCAATCTATTCCAGAGTCTGGGGAGTCTCTGGGTCAGGAACCCATCCCTCCAGCATGTTTTGTTTATTGTGATGACAAGGTCTAGATCCCTGGAGCGTGTGGCTCTGAGGGATTGGGATTTCTTTAAGTGTAGCATGTCCAACAGCTCTGGGTTTGACATGGCCTTGTATATTAAGCAAAGATCGCCTCTGAGTAGACAATATGCAACAGAGTATAGCTGGAGTTTTTTAAGGTGGTCAGCGTAGGGCATCTGCTTTAGGCCTGTGATTCTTTTAGTGAGGTATTTCTGTGGCCTTTCCAGTTGTTACAGATGTCTTGAGAGGTACATACCAAATGGGGCATTGTATTCTATAATGGGTCTAATGAGGGATGAGTACAGTGGGACAATGACCTCCTTTTTTTCTGGATGAAAAGCCCTTAGTGATGAGGTGTGCCACATAGAAGGATTTCCTGACTGTTGTGGCGATGTGGTTATCAAAGGTGAGAGCACTGTTCACCTGTTTCCCTAAGTCTCTTATCAAACTTTCGGTGTTTAGTGTACTGCCACCTATATGGTAATTCACGGATACATGTTTTTTCCCAAAGGGGATAACTATACATTTCTTGGCATTTAGCTTGAGCCCATGGCTCTGGCACCAAGCATCTGTTTCTGTAAGGCCCTTTTATACAGTATCCACATCATTTGGGGATTCAATAATGGCTTCCAGTTTCATCTGCAAACTTTGTTATCCAGAGTCCCTTAGTGTTGGCCTGTACTTCAGAGAAGTAGATGCCAAACAAGAGCTGTCCCAGGACTGAACCCTGAGGTACTCCACTTGTCACTTGTCTGGAGCTGGATTTGGAGTCGGCTACTTTTACAGTGTGGGTTCTATCAGTAAGCTAGTTAACAACCCACTGGGTGACGTAGGGATTAATGCCCAGCTTAGTAAGTTTATCTATGATTCCAGAGTGGGGGATGGTGTCAAAGGCCTTGGCAAGGTCTAGATAGGCTGTGTGGACCACCTTACCCTTGTCCATGGCTCTGGAGACTGATTTGAAGAAGTCAATCAAGTTCAGGAGAGAAGATTGGCCCTTCACGAACCCAAACTGGGTGGTGTCCAGTGTTTGAAGGTTGCCAATGTCTTTGTTTATAAGTTCCATGACAATACGCTCCATGCCCTTGCAGATAAGGCTTGTCAGACTGATAGGACGGTAGTTTCCGGGATCCAAGGTGGATCCCCCCCTTGTGGAGTGGGATAACTGTAGCTGTGCGCCACTCAGTGGGCACGAAACCTGAGGCAAGGCTATGATTAAACATGACACTTAGGTGAGGTGCCAGTTCATATTGTAGTTCATGTAGTACACAGCCCGGGATGTCATCTGGTCCCATGGATGCTGTATTCTTAGCTTTGGAGAGTGAATTTTTTACCTGTGTGGCTGTTATTACCGGAATTTGGCACTCTTCCGGTATTGAGATGGGCCATTTAGCATCTAGCCTTGGAGGATTTTATGAGGGACCTTAGTTTCTTACTGATACTGATCAGGGATGTCTTTCCTTCTTGGGATTTGCTTTTTTTCCTGAGCTAGTTTCCTCCTCCTATTGTATAGCCTGTTTATGGCAAGGGTCCACCAGACTGGTTTCCTTCTCTTAGGGGAGTGAGTCTTGGTTTTGCTAGGGATGGCACGATCCATGCATCCTTGTAGGTGCTCATAGAGTGCATTTGTAAAGGTTCCTGCATCTTGGACACTGTTATCCTTTAGCGTGGGGGCTGTAAAACTTACCACAACTGTCTTAAGTAAGGTGATGCTTGCTATAGAAAAGTTTTTCACTGTGGTTTCCTTGGTTGGAGGTGGTGGTGTGGTGTGGACATCCAGAGTGATTAGTTTATAGTCTGATCTAACCAGTGACGGGTTGACCTCTGATGTGGAACACCTGTCGCCCATGTTGGTGATGACTAGGTCCAATATGTTTTCACCTCTGGTAGGGGTTTTCCAGCTGGTCCAGGGCATTTGAGTTGATAAATTCCAGGAAGCGCTAGACCTGGGAGTTTGTACTTGAGTAGTTTTCACAGTTAACGGTAGGGTAATTGAAATCACCCAATATCAGCATGTTCGGTAGGACCTTCATGTTTTCCAGTGTCTCCACAAAGGCGGAGTGGTGGTCCTGGGTCACGGAGGGTGATCTGGAGCAGGCCACAATTTGCGTTGCAGATTTGCCTGATGTAAGTTGCACATGGATGATTTGGAGGTATCATGCTGCGCCACTAACCTGGAGCTGGTAGGTATCCTTGATGAATATGGATACAACCCCTCCTTTTGTGTTTCGGTCCATGTTCTGTGGCCAAAATATGTGGTATGAGTTGTAGCCCAGTAGTGCTGGGGTGCTCCGTGGAGCCTTGAACCAGGTTTCAGTTACTGCACAGATGTCGACGTTCTCCATACTGAGGAGTGCTTTGAGCGCATGCCTTTTGAGATTTAAACTCCTGGCATTGAGTAGCATATCCCTCAATTTTTTATTTGTGCAGTTAATAGAGGTGGGTTTGACTTTTAAACCTTGCCTAAAAAAGGCACTATGGAGGCAGCAAGAGCCTTGGCCAGTATTCAAAAGTCTAGGGGTGACAGGTGCAAGCCGTCTCTTGCAAAGCAATGAGGCCTATCGAGCATGTCATCCCAGGCTGACAGACACTGGATCCCCTTTGAATGACACCAGAAGCTTAGCCAATTGTTGAAACTGATCATTTTTTCTTTATACTGCGGTATCATTCTTGGTGAGGGCAGGATGCTACTCAGGGTCAGGGTCATACCCACCTGGGCTACATGATCAGAGAGCTCTTCCATGTCTCTTTTCATGTAGTCCAGAGAGGTACATTTCAGGTCATTCACACCATCATAAACAATGACAGAGTCATATTTGTACTTATTCTGGAGTGACTTGAGTGCTTGTATTATGTGGCGGATTCTGGCTCCCGACAGGCAGCTAACAGTAACCTTCTCCTTGTACAGCCTAGTGAGTGGGACGTCAGTATGCCTGACTATAGAATCACCTATTACTAGTGTGTTAGGTATGTTTTTTCACCTTAAGGGCTGTGATTGTGCGGCACGCTGATTTTGTGTTTTTTTTTGTTGTCTGGTTTGTGATGGGAAATGCAGGTTTTTTGGGTATCTGCTTTTGGAGGTCTGTGATGCTTTTGCAGCTTTTTATTTAGAGCCTCTGAGTATGATTTCATGTATTTATGTGTATTTTTTGCCAGTGCTGGTTTGGTATGTGTATGTGAGGCTGGAGGTGTGGTGCAAGTGTTAACCTTCTCCTCATGACTGCCTGTTCCAGTCTTGGGTGGAGAGAGCTTAGCCTCCAATTTAGCTATATAATTGCATCTCTTGCATATATTAATGTTTTGTGGTAGGAGGAGAAGGTTGTCTGCGTACATGAGGCAGTTGTAACATTGCCTCAGGATACCCAGGTTCACCAGCTGGACTGAAGAGTATACCTGAAATTGCCCTTTGGTCATGCCTGAATAGTAGGTTGACCTGCTTAGTCACTTGGTTGGTGGGGGATGAATAATGAGCCTTGCCCTTCTGGGCAATTAAGTGTTGGGGGTATATTAGTGCTTGCTATTAGGTCTGAGCAGGTACTGGACTGTAGGATGCTTTTTAAGTGCTCAGGTTGAGAGTTAGACTACCTTCAAGGGAAAAACTGAAGAGGAGACTTGGTGGAGCCGGGATAAATTTATCCCTAGCTATCCAGAGCTGCCTGGACGTGCAAAACCGTGCAAACACGGTTTTTACAGCAGTGAAATGAAAGAGATAGAAATTACCCAAAATAACCTATAAACTACTAACTTCTGGGCTGGAACCTCTCCTCCAGGGACAGATGGCTGCTCAAAGCTCCCTCTCTCACAGGTGACAGAGAAACTTCCCTCTATCCAAGTAAGGTATAGGCAACTCAGAAAATTGTAACAGCCCTGAATTCAGCACTGGCCTGAAAACTGGACTATACTAGCTTAAAAAGGTGGGAAACAAGGAACATTTTTTTTTAATGATAAGGCAAAAAACAGTAAATAAATCCACTTAAAACAGCTTTAAATGACTACAAACAGTACAAAATACAGATAAAACAGCTTTAGATGACTACAAGCAATCATAAAAGGCTTTTAAACAAATTACCCAATTAACCAGTAATCAAATCTCAAAACTGAGCCCTGTTCCTGTACTCTTCAATCAGGCAACTTCTAACTGCACACTCCTGCCACTGGGGTTCAGGGGAACCTTCTCCAAAAAAGAAGGCTTGGATTAGTGCTCAAGTTATACAAACAAAGCTAGATTCAGCAGGCCTGGACCTAGTCTATGCTACAGCAAACAAGGTGCACCAATTTCAGTAAGAAACAGTTCAAATATGCAGGCACTATAAGCCTTTAACTAGAAATTCCCAGCTCAGAAGGGCAGAGTCCAGCCTCTCCTCCCACAAGAGTGCAGACCACAAACCTTCTTAATGTAAAATAACTGGCCTGAAGCCCAAGTGCTTAAACCAGAACTAATACACTTTTAGAATAACAGACACTGAGCCTTCAATCAGCAGTTTCCAACATAGAAGGGTGTAAGCTACCTGTCCTGCCACAACAGTGCAGACCACAAACCTTCTTAAACAAATTATCTTGGTCAGTTAGTGCACACTTTAACCAGAGGTTCAAATATACTGGACCTTGTTGTCATCAAAATGGGAAAGATCTGCATCTCCTCCTCCATGTCACATCCTCACTGTTGAGGACAGATCACAAAGATGCCTCATTCAATATAAAAATCAACTTAAAAAAAATATGTTACAGTTAGAAACTATTCTGAAGCAAACTACGCCCCATTAAGTGACAGTTTTTCAAAATTCAATGCCCCGCCCATCCCAACCCATAGTTTACAACAGCCTGTGCAGACTTATTCACAGGAACACTGTATTTACATGTAAATGGCTGCATAGAGTCTGCTGTACTTACCAGAAGAAGGCCCAAATAAAACTCCCAAAACAAACCACACTGGTAGAATCCTAATCTTAACAAGGTATATAATAAAATGAAAAAATCATGTTCCAAAGCAGAAAGAGCAACTCTCATAATGACAAGAGCTCACTAATAAAACTAAACATGAAACTAAGAGGATTATTAAATTCAGCAAGGCCAATTATGAGGTCAAGATAGCTTCTTTGGTTAAAGACAACCACATGGCCTTCAACAACTATGTCCACAACCTCAAAGGTAACATGCAACAATGTGTGAAACTGGCAATAAGTGCTACCACCTTCACTGAGCAGAGTAAAATAACAAATCTGCTGGCTGAAAAATTCAGCTCAAACTTTACCCCTAACCCCCTGTCACTCCTTATGAAACCCATACCAGCAAGACTCCCCAACTATCAGCAGGGGGTAGGTCATAGAGGCATTTATTAAGACTGAAAACACAGTCTTAATGGGGCCCAGCCATATTACATGATGCCTCCTAAATAGCTTAAAACATGACCTATCAGGACCACTTGAGTCACTTTTCAACTACAGCCTCAGAACAGGCTATGTACCAAGGGAATGGAGGATGGCAATGGTTATCTCCTTTCACAAGATGGACCACAAAAAAACCCATGGAAACCACAGACCCATTCGTCTGATTAGAATATTATGCAAAGTCATGGAGCCAATTTTCATGAAAGAGATGAAGACATTGGCAAACTACAGATATTGGACCCATCAAAATATGGTTTTATCAAAGAAGTGTCATGCCTGCTTAACCTGTTAAACTTCTTTGAGTAGGTAGCCAAGACAATGGATGAAGTGAAAATGTTGTGCACCACCTACCTAGACCTGGCAAAGGCTCATCCAGACTCTGCTACACTTTGCTGTGAAGGAAAGGTTAGTTTGCTGTTATTTTTTGTATTTCTGTATTGCCTTTCTATATTTTGAATACTGTAGTTTGTTTTCTTTACCTTGTGTTTTGCTTGCATTCTGTTTTAACAGCATATTAAAACTTCAAAAGAGACCACAGCTCTCTCTGTTCTGAGTCAGGCAGAAATAAGAACTGATTAATTAAGGACTCATTCATAAGTCAGAAGAGGTCACTTAAGGTTAATCACTTGTTAACAGAGGGGGTGGAGCTAGGAACTAAAATTTCTATTTAAGGAGTAAACTAAAACATTTCAGAGCTTTACCAGAAAGGCTCATCCAGACTCTGCTACTCTTTGCTGTGAAGGAAAGGTTAGTTTGCTGTTATTTTTGTATTTCTGTATTGCCTTTCTATATTTTGAATACTGTAGTTTGTTTTCTTTACCTTGTGTTTTGCTTGCATTCTGTTTTAACAGCATATTAAAACTTCAGAAGAGACCACAGCTCTCTCTGTTCTGAGTCAGGCAGAAATAAGAACTGATTAATTAAGGACTCATTCATAAGACAGAAGAGGTCACTTAAGGTTAATCACTTGTTAACAGAGGGGATGGAGCTAGGAACTAAAATTTCTATTTAAGGAGTAAACTAAAACATTTCAGAGCTTTACCAGAAAGGCTCATCCAGACTCTGCTACTCTTTGCTGTGAAGGAAAGGTTAGTTTGCTGTTATTTTTTGTATTTCTGTATTGCCTTTCTATATTTTGAATACTGTAGTTTGTTTTCTTTACCTTGTGTTTTGCTTGCATTCTGTTTTAACAGCATATTAAAACTTCAAAAGAGACCACAGCTCTCTCTGTTCTGAGTCAGGCAGAAATAAGAACTGATTAATTAAGGACTCATTCATAAGACAGAAGAGGTCACTTAAGGTTAATCACTTGTTAACAGAGGGTGGAGCTAGGAACTAAAATTTCTATTTAAGGAGTAAACTAAAACATTTCAGAGCTTTACCAGAAAGGCTCATCCAGACTCTGCTACTCTTTGCTGTGAAGGAAAGGTTAGTTTGCTGTTATTTTTGTATTTCTGTATTGCCTTTCTATATTTTGAATACTGTAGTTTGTTTTCTTTACCTTGTGTTTTGCTTGCATTCTGTTTTAACAGCATATTAAAACTTCAAAAGAGACCACAGCTCTCTCTGTTCTGAGTCAGGCAGAAATAAGAACTGATTAATTAAGGACTCATTCATAAGACAGAAGAGGTCACTTAAGGTTAATCACTTGTTAACAGAGGGGTGGAGCTAGGAACTAAAATTTCTATTTAAGGAGTAAACTAAAACATTTCAGAGCTTTACCAGAAAGGCTCATCCAGACTCTGCTACTCTTTGCTGTGAAGGAAAGGTTACTTTGCTGTTATTTTTGTATTACTGTATTGCCTTTCTATATTTTGAATACTGTAGTTTGTTTTCTTTACCTTGTGTTTTGCTTGCATTCTGTTTTAACAGCATATTAAAACTTCGAAAGAGACCACAGCTCTCTCTGTTCGGAGTCAGGCAGAAATAAGAACTGATTAATTAAGGACTCATTCATAAGACAGAAGAGGTCACTTAAGGTTAATCACTTGTTAACAGAGGGGGTGGAGCTAGGAACTAAAATTTCTATTTAAGGAGTAAACTAAAACATTTCAGAGCTTTACCAGAAAGGCTCATCCAGACTCTGCTACTCTTTGCTGTGAAGGAAAGGTTAGTTTGCTGTTATTTTTGTATTTCTGTATTGCCTTTCTATATTTTGAATACTGTAGTTTGTTTTCTTTACCTTGTGTTTTGCTTGCATTCTGTTTTAACAGCATATTAAAACTTCAAAAGAGACCACAGCTCTCTCTGTTCTGAGTCAGGCAGAAATAAGAACTGATTAATTAAGGACTCATTCATAAGACAGAAGAGGTCACTTAAGGTTAATCACTTGTTAACAGAGGGTGGAGCTAGGAACTAAAATTTCTATTTAAGGAGTAAACTAAAACATTTCAGAGGTTTACCAGAAAGGCTCATCCAGACTCTGCTACTCTTTGCTGTGAAGGAAAGGTTACTTTGCTGTTATTTTTGTATTACTGTATTGCCTTTCTATATTTTGAATACTGTAGTTTGTTTTCTTTACCTTGTGTTTTGCTTGCATTCTGTTTTAACAGCATATTAAAACTTCAAAAGAGACCACAGCTCTCTGTTCTGAGTCAGGCAGAAATAAGAACTGATTAATTAAGGACTCATTCATAAGACAGAAGAGGTCACTTAAGGTTAATCACTTGTTAACAGAGGGGGTGGAGCTAGGAACTAAAATTTCTATTTAAGGAGTAAACTAAAACATTTCAGAGCTTTACCAGAAAGGCTCATCCAGACTCTGCTACTCTTTGCTGTGAAGGAAAGGTTAGTTTGCTGTTATTTTTTGTATTTCTGTATTGCCTTTCTATATTTTGAATACTGTAGTTTGTTTTCTTTACCTTGTGTTTTGCTTGCATTCTGTTTTAACAGCATATTAAAACTTCAAAAGAGACCACAGCTCTCTCTGTTCTGAGTCAGGCAGAATTTTTCCCTCCCTCCCACCCATTTAAGTTGTCTTGTTAAATAGCACTGTCTTTCTAGTTGCCCGCCTCTTATGTTAATCTGACCATATATCTCATTTCTCTCTACTTTCACTGGCTTATGTGAGTAATCACAAAACCATCACTTTTGAAATCCCCCCTTCAATTATTTAAATTTATTGGCCATCCTACAGTATTTCATAGTACCAAAATACAAAAGTAACCACCCCTTTCAGTCCATCTTGCTGTTTTAAAAATAATAACTCTCCACTAAACCTTAACATTTTAAACAGGTAAAACTCAAGTTACCTACTTTCATATCTAACTTCTCTAGTGCACACTGCAGAGTGCATTCTTTTCAATCTTACCTTTAAGCATCCCTGTTACTAGCACTTTCTCTAATACCTAAAAGATCATCTCTACTTGACTCCAAGTAGACTTTTCTCTATCTGTTAAACCTAGCACTTGCTCCTACAGTACTTATTACCTTGATACGGCACTCTTATAGATAGCACCCCAAAAGCCAAACCCCCATTTCTCGGTCACCCACGTCCCCCGGAATCTCTTTTAAAGTTTTTTGTCTAGTCCTTCTAGCATGTCGAGGGATCAGTTGCTAGTGTCCTCTCCTGCTCAGCTGGTGAACCTGGGAATATTGAGGCAATGTTACAATTGCCTCATGTACACAGACAACCCTCTCCTCCTCCCACAAATCACAAATACATGCGAGAGATGCAACTATATGGCCAAACTGGAGGCTGAGCTCTCTCAACATAGGACTGGCAAGACCAGTCAGGAGGAGAAGGTTACCACACACACTATAGACCCAGTCTCACATAGTACCATCACAACCTCAAATCATACACATAAACACACAAAGACATACTAGGCGGGTCTGATCAAAAATCTACCAAAACAGCAGAGGCCACCAAAGCAGACACCCAAACAACCACCACCTCAGAACACAACACCTGCAACACATAGACCTCACAGTCAGAGTGTCAAACAGTCACAGCCCTTAAGGCCAAACACAATGCCAGACACACTAGTCATTGGTGACTCCATAGTCAGACACACTGGCGTCCGCTCACCAGACTGAGTAAGGAGAAGGTCACAGCAGCTGCCTGTCGGGCGCTAGAATCCGCCACATCATGCAAGCACTCAGGTCTCTCAACCGCAGGTACAAATCTGACTCAGCCATTGTCCTCGCTGGTGTAAACGCCCTGAGGCGTACCTCCTTGGACTACATGAAAAGAGACATTGAGGAGCTCTCTGATTATGTAGCCCAGGCAGGTATGACCCTGACCTTGAGCAGTATCCTACCTTCACCAAGAATGATGCCACAATACAGAGATAAGATGATCAGCTTTAACAATTGGCTTAAACTCTGGTGTCATTCAAAGGAATCAATGTCTGTCTGCCTGGGATGACATGCTGGACAAGCCACGCTGCTTCAAGGGATGGCTTGCACCTGTCACCCTGGGATTCGGATATTGGCAAAGGCTCTTGCCACCCCTTGCCTTTTTAGGCAAGGCTCAAATTCTAAACTTACCACCCTAGAACACAAAAGGAAAAAACTAAGGGTAATGCTGCTCAATGCCAGAGTCTAAATCTCAAAATGCACGCACTCGAGGCCCTTCTCAGTATGGAGAACATCGATGTCTGTGCAGTGACAGAAACCTGGTTCAAGGCTCCTGAGAGCACCCCAGCACTATCAGGTTTTACCTCTTATCATCGTTCCGGCCCCAAAATCCGGACAATACCAAGAAAGGAGGGGGTATCCATATTCATCAAGGACACCCACACCTCAAGACTGGTAGCGCACGATGCATCGGAGACCATCCAGGTGCAATTAACCATAGGCAAGACTGCTCTGCAAATTGTAGCATGTTACAGGCCACCCTCACAAACTCAGGAACCTCACATGGCCTTCCTGAAAACACTAGAGGATAAATGTATCACCAAACACCATCATACTAGGTGACTTCAATTACCCTAATATAGACTGGGAACACTACTCAAGCCCAAACACCCTAGCCCAAAAGTTCCTGGAATTCATAAACTCAAATGCCATGGAACAACTAGTCACCATCCCACAAGAGGAGAAAACATACTTGATCTCATCATCACGAACATGGGAGCACAATGTTCAACACGGAAGTATACCCCTCACTGGTGAGATCAGATCACAAACTAATCTAGCTGGAGGTCCTCATCCCACCCCACCTGAAATAAAAAGACCACAGTAAAGAACTTCTCAAAGCCGACTTCACACTTCTCAGTAACCTTCTCCTTGTACAGCCTAGTGAGTGGGACGTCAGTATGCCTGACTATAGAATCACCTATTACTAGTGTGTTAGGTATGTTATTTCACCTTAAGGGCTGTGATTGTGTGGCACACTGATTTTGTGTTTTTTGTGTTGTCTGGTTTGTGATGGGAAATGCAGGTTTTTTGGGTATCTGCTTTGGAGGTCTGTGATGCTTTTGCAGGTTTTTATTTAGAGCCTCTGAGTATGATTTCATGTATTTATGTGTATTTTTTGCCCGTGCTGGTTTGGTATGTGTATGTGAGGCTGGAGGTGTGGTGCAAGTGTTAACCTTCTCCTCATGACTGCCTTTTCCAGTCTTGGGTGGAGAGAGCTTAGCCTCCAGTTTAGCTATATAATTGCATCTCTCGCATATGTGAATGTTTTGTGGTAGGAGGAGAAGGTTGTCTGTGTACATGAGGCAGTTGTAACATTGCCTCAGGATACCCAGGTTCACCAGCTGGACTGGAGAGTATACCTGAAATTGCCCTTTGGTCATGCCTGAATAGTAGGTTGACCTGCTTAGTCACTGGTTTGGTGGGAGTGAATAATGAGCCTTGCCCTGCTGGTCAATTAAGTGTCGGGGTATATTAGTGCTTGCTATTAGGTCTGAGCAGGTGTTGGACTGTAGGATGCTTTTTAAGTGCTTAGGTTGAGAGTTAGACTACCTTCAAGGGAAAAACTGAAGAGGAGACTTGGTGGATCCGGCATAAATTTAGCCCTAGCTAACCAGCGCTGCCTGGACGTGCAAAACTGTGCAAATGTGGTTTTTACAGCAGTGAAATGAAAGAGATAGAAATTACCCAAAATATCCTATAAACTACTAACTTCAGGGCTGGAACCTCTCCTCCAGGGACAGATGGCTGCTCACAGCTCCCTCTCTCACAGGTGACAGAGACACTTCCCTCTATCCAAGTAAGGTATAGGCAACTCAGAAAATTGTAACACAACCCTGAATTCAGCACTAGCCTGAAAACTGGACTATACTAGCTTAAAAAGGTGGGAAACAAGGAACAATTTTTTTTAAAGATAAGGCAAAAAACAGTAAATAAACAGCTTTAAACAACTACAAACAGTAAAAAATACAGTTAAAACAGCTTTAGATGACTACAAGCAATCAGAAAAGGCTTTTAAACAAATTACCCAATGAACTAGTAATCAAATCTCAAAACTGAGCCCTGTTCCTGTAGTCTTCAATCAGGCAACTTCTAACTGCACACTCCTGCCACTGGGGTGCAGGGAAACCTTCTCCAAAAAAGAAGGCTTGGATTATTGCTCAAATTATACAAACAAAGCTAGATTCAGCAGGCCTGGACATAGTCTATGCTACAGCAAACAAGGTGCACCAATTTCAGTAAGAAACAGTTCAAATATGCAGGCAATATAAGCCTTTAACCAGAAATTCCCAGCTCAGAAGGGCAGAGTCCAGCCTCTCCTCCCACAAGAGTGCAGACCACAAACCTTCTTAATGTAAAATAACTGGCCTGAAGCCCAAGTGCTTAAACCAGAACTAATACACTTTTAGAATAACAGACACTGAGCCTTCAATCAGCAGTTCCCAACATAGAAGGGTGTAAGCTACCTGTCCTGCCACAACAGTGCAGACCACAAACCTTCTTAAACAAATTATCTTGGTCAGTTAGTGCACACTTTAGCCAGAGGTTCAAATATACTGGACCTTGTTGTCATCAAAATGGGAAAGATCTGCATCTCCTCCTCCATGTCACATCCTCACTGTTGAGGACAGATCACAAAGATGCCTCATTCAATATAAAAATCAACTTAAAAAAAATTCTGTTACAGTTAGAAACTATTCTGAAGCAAACTATGCCCCATTAAGTGACAGTTTTTCAAAATTCAATGCCCCGCCTATCCCAACCCATAGTTCACAACAGCCTGTGCAGACTTATTCACAGCAACACTGTATTTATATGTAAATGGCTGCGTAGAGTCTGCTGTACATACCAGAAGAAGGCCCAAATAAAACTCCCAAAACAAACCACACTGGTAGAATCCTAATCTTAACAAGGTATATAACAAAAGGAAAAAAAATCATGTTCAAAAGCAGAAAGAGCAACTCTCATAATAACAAGAGCTCACTAATAAAACTAAACATGAAACTAAGAGAATTATTAAATTCAGCAAGGCCAATTATGAGGTCAAGATAGCTTCTCTGACTAAAGACAACCACATGGCCTTCAACAACTATGTCCACAACCTCAAAGGTAACATGCAACAATGTGTGAAACTGGCAATAAGTGCTACCACCTTCACTGAGCAGAGTAAAATAACAAATCTGCTGGCTGAAAAATTCAGCTCAAACTTTACCCCTAACCCCCCTGTCACCCCTTATGAAACCCATACCAGCAAGACTCCTCAACTATTAGCAGGGGGTAGGTCATAGAGGCATTTATTAAGACTGAAAACACAGTCTTAATGGGGCCCAGCCATATTACAGGATGTCTACTAAATAGCTTAAAACATGACCTATCAGGACCACTTGAGTCACTTTTCAACTACAGCCTCAGAACAGGTTATGTACCAAGGGAATGGAGGATAGCAATGGTTATCTCCTTTCACAAGATGGACCACAAAAAAACCCATGGAAACCACAGACCCATTCGTCTGAATAGAATATTATGCAAAGTCATGGAGCCAATTTTCATGGAAGAGATGAAGACATTGGCAAACTACAGATATTGGACCCATCAAAATTTGGTTTTATCAAAGGAAGGTCATGCCTGCTTAACCTGGTAAACTTCTTTGAGTAGGTAGCCAAGACAATGGATGAAGTGAAAATGTTGTGCACCACCTACCTAGACCTGGCAAAGACATTCAACAAAATACCCCAGTCAGATGATGTGGACAAACTCACTGAACTAGGAATAAATTCTTACACAACTTGCTGGATTGCCAGCTGACTCACAGATAGGACCCAAGAAGTCAAAATTTGGTGTGACTACCTCTACCAATTGTCACATCACCAGTGGAGTACTGGAGTGCTCTGTGTTTGGCTCAGTCCTGTTTGACATCTACCTCTCGGACATCAAGGGTAATGTCAAGAGCTTCTGGCTCACCAAGTTCACAGTCCACTCAAATTGGGAACTATCATAAATTCCCAAAGGACACTAACATCATACAGAGGGTCTAACACAGACAAATGACTGGTACCAAAGCCACAAATTAAATTCAATGCAAAGAAGTGTAGTTAGTGCCTTTTGGGAAATCATCTACCCACTTTACTCCATTGAAAAGACACCCCTAATGGTAGACCAGTTAGTTAAAGATCTTAGAATATATGTAGATAGTAATTTGGGTTTTGACCAACATATAGCCAAGGCAGTAAGAAAATCATTTTGTGTTACCCAACTTATAAGTGAGGGTATGGCATCCAGATCCAAAGAAGTTATAATACCAAACTTATAACATAAAACACCTGTTGCAGCATCCATCTAGAACAATGCCAGGATAAAAATAATAAATTGTGTGATAATATTGTCATTAAGCACTTTCATTCCTAAGTATTATGAAACTTCATCAGAGCAATATAAAACAATCCTGAAGAAGTTTAAATGCACCTTGATTAGGATCACATGTCAAGCATAGCTAATAAAATACAGCAATAAATTACACAATCAATTAGCAGATAACACTTCATCATTATTTACCTTAAGAACAGGATTTAAAGAGCAGGCATCATTCAAACAAGGGTAATTCATAGCAATTTTAACTGCCATTTAAGTTCACATGGATTTAGATGTACGTCAATAATCCATCCCTATTGATACTTATCAATCTGCTCTAAAACCATAAAACTGAACTTATATGTATTAAAATCAGAAATATACTTACACAAAGCATTCTACATGTTCCTTTTCCTAATATCAAATAAATGTTCACATATACAATCCTTAAATTTTCTAGATGGTTACCCTACATAACAGAAGAAACAACATAGGCATTGAGCTATAGTATATTTTTGTTGTGCAAGTAAAGTGCCCATTAATTACATAACTAACACCTCTAATAGTAAATCTGTCCATCTGTGAAATATAAGGGAATTAGGAATTTGCACCACATTTAAAAGTCCCACTTTTATGCATAAAAAAGACTTATTAATTATTTTGTCATTTTCCAAGTAATTCTTAAAAATCTTATTATGCCTATAAACAAATTTAGGTTTCTTTCCAGTTTTATTAGCACAATCACTATCTGATGAAATAAGTGCCCAACTCTTATTAAAACTAGACATATGCAATAGCTGGAATGCTCACAGAGGTTCCTCACCAACAAAATCCAAGGTATTAACACACTGTCTTATATAGATTACCTTAGAACCCTGTCTCTATACTCAGTCTCTTACAAGTTGTTAAGAGGTGATCTATCCTTGGCATATAAAGCATCCTTAGAGCTAGACCTGATGGAGCTTTTGCACATTCACAAAACAAGCAGCACCAGAAACACTATATCCAGGGATTTGAACTTTGCTTGTAACATAAATAGAGCATGCTGCTGAGACAGATATGTGACTCAAAGGATCCCCATGCTCTAGAATAGGCTCCCCATCTGTGTGAAGCAGAGTTCATCCCTAACCCTATTCAAATGTAAACTTGATCATTAGAGGCCAACAGTACACATTCCCTAACTAACATTGGATGAGTAATCAGAAATTAATTCTTGAGCTGACCCCCATGTCTCTTATAGACAGAGGCTAACACTGCACATTCCTTAACTAACACTGGATGAGTAATCATAAATTCATCCTTGGGTTGACACCCATGTCTTTTATAGTCATAGGCAGAGGTCAATAGTACACATTCTCTAACTAACATACCCCCGCAATGCATAACTTTTTAGCAACTTCCTAACTAACATAGCCCTCCTAACACACCCCTCCTAACAAACATAAACCATCCCATTTAGGATGTATATGTTACCAGGTTATGAAATTGGGTTGAGTTTTGTGGCAAGGTTTATAAAGGCCTTGGTGGTCATTAGCCTAGTATATACCTATGGACCTATGAACCCCTTCAGAGCATGCAGAATAACTTAACCAGCTAGAAAAGGTAACACTTGAACCAAATACCTTTATTATGGGTGACTTCAAATATCCATACATAAACTAGCAAATGTTTACTACCAGAAACAACCATTCCCAGAGATTTCTGGTCTTTGTAAGTGCCACTTGACAAAATTGCCTCCCTACCCATCAAAGGTGTTAACCTTCTTGATCATGTCCTTACAAACATTTCCCTAAGTTGTGCCACCTCAGTTGCTACCCTCCTCTTTGGTCAAATCTGATCATCTTATTGTGATCTCTATGAAGACCCACTTTTTGGCACCTAATAATTCCTCTACATTCCGGAATTCCAACAAACCAATTATTTACTATTTTCTGATCCTATTGATAATCACAAATGCGGTAGCTCCCCAGCAAATCTTGTCATTGAGTCTGATGCCTCCTGCTGTGAATTTTACTCCCTCTTGGATACATGAATCGAGGCATCCACACTAATCTGATGTAATTATAATGAAAAGTTTAGAATCAAATTCAAGTGGTGGAAGTACAACAGCAACAAACTATATTGTAAAAAGAAAAGGCTCATGACCTTCATTAAAAGATGTCCACTTCATCATTATAAAAGTGATTTAAAACCAGAAAACAAGTCTCTAAAACTAAAACAAAAAAACAGCCAGCGATGCCAAACAGTCCGTTTATTAGTGAGCGCTTTCGAAAGAGTCAGTGCCCCAACTTCTTCAGACAAAAAAGACAATGAATCAAGCATTTAGATAGATGATCAATCAACATATTCAATTAGTCAATAATTAGCTTTCTAATAGTTCAGCACTACTATCCCTCTACATTTCAACATTTACCAAACTGTAATAACATTAATATCAACTAAAACAAAAGATACATTTCATCTAAAATAATACTAAATATTCATAAATTAATTAAATACTATTATAGTCCTATTTAAAATTTCATTAAAACTTAGACTTTTTGTTAAAATACATGAAATTACATGAAAAAGCTTTGGTGCAGACTTAAAAAATATAGTTGCTGGAAATCTATAATTTATACTAAATGTGTAAAACTAATGCCTTGTCACAAAAATGTATATGGCTAATAAATACATAGCTAACTAAGTTACCAGAACATAAATTTTATAAATACTGGCATCCATTATATCACTAAATTATCTAATAAGTGCCTTCAATTTTAAAATGCTTTTAATTGATGCATATTCATTAAGGCCTGGTGGAATATGGGCAGTTGTGTGAATTTGCCACATTACTTCACTTTCTTCCAATCTAAGTTCCCAAGGGCCTCCCCTTAATTCACATTCCACTTGATGAATGACCGCATACTGGAACTTGTGTCTACGGTTTTCAATGATATGTTTATAAACGTTTGTGACAAGGCATTCGTTTTACACATTTAGTATAAATTATAAATTTCCAGCAAATAGATTTCTTAAGTCTGCACCAAAACTTTTTCATGTAATTTCATGTATTTTAACAAAAAGTCTAAGTTTTAATGAAATTTTAAATAGGACTGTGATAGTATTTAATTAATTTATGAATATTTAGTGTTATTTTAGATGAAATGTATCTTTTGTTTTAGTTGATATTAATGTTATGACGGTTTGGTAAATGTTGAAATGTAGAGGGATAGTAGTGCTGAACTATTTGTAAGCTAATTATTGAATAATTGAATATGTTGATTGATCATCTATCTAAATGCTTGATACATTGTCTTTTTTGTCTTAAGAAGTTGGGGCACTGACTCCTTCGAAAGCGTTCACTAGTAAATGGACTGTTTGGCATTGCTGGCTGTTTTTTTTTTTTTGTTTGTTTTAACTAGTTTGTATTGTTTCTCGTGGTTTTTGTGAGTATCTCAAACTAACCATTAGGATAGGTAAGGCCAGCTATGAACTTAGGATTGCAAGGAATTCAAAAGGCAACTATAAGGCCTTATTAAGCTATATGTTTCTTTGAAAATGAACATTGATATCAAGGTTTATCAAATCCCACTCTAATAATAAAATTCTCCAGCAGAGACTGGACCAATGAAATATTTGATGCATTGAATACCAGCTTATCCTCAACACCAAGAAATATAACATAATTGCCTTTGATGTATTTAGCATCACTACTGCTTATTATATAGATAACATCCCATTAGCTTGACATAGCCATCAGAGACGTGGGTATGTATGCTGATAAACTTTGCTGTGACTACCAGTTTTCTGTTGCAGTTAGAAAATTCTTCTACCTTGCACAACTTAATCCTTTGTAGTATCACATCAATGTCCAAAGAAGTTATAGTCCCTCTTTATTCATCTCTTATTAGGCCAAATCATTGAATATAATGCACCCTTTGGAATGTTCCTCACTATGCACCTAAATCAGCTTAAGAGTCCTCAGTGTTTCCTCACCAAAATGATCTTAAGTGACACTACCCTCAGCTACTATGATATAATAAAATCCCTGTCCCTCTTCTCAATGTTATATAGACTCCTGATGGGTGTTATGTTTAGACTTAGAGGCTATGAATAACCCATCACTATTTCAACTTCTTCACCTAAATAGAGCTAGTGATAAAGAAAGTAGCCATTCCAGAGATTTAAGACTATACTACAATGTCCCACACCAGAGAGTTCTGCACATATGGCAAGTACAAAGGCCCAAAACACTGAACAGTACAAACACTAAAATGAGCCAGCATTTAGTACAAAAGTGATATAATTTAATACAAAAATTGATACATAGATTAGTGTAAAATACACTAAAATATATCAATTCCAAACTGCTTTTGACCCAATGGTTTTCTTCAGTGTATTATGATACTTGATAATACACTGAAGACCATTGGGTCGAAACCGGTTTGGATTTGATATATATAAAATCCACTGATATATTTGATAGTACTTTTGCACTAAGTGCTGGTTCATTTTGGTGTTTATACTACAATATCAACAATACCAAATAGCATGACAGATACCTAACCCAACATATACCCCATTTCTGTAATAGGTTGCCCTTATCTATCAAACAGAGTACTTCCCTAGCAACCTTTAAAAATAGAGACCTCCAATTTTCACCTGGGATATGTGAAGAAAGTCTACTTAATAGGGGACATTAATGACAGATGATGTGGCTGAGCTTTTAGGTGGTCTCCATTGACTGTAAGCTTTGAGAAATCTGTGAACCTATGAAAGTATGAATCAATGTCCAAATTCAACAGGTTGCACTGTTATAAGAGCACATACTGGGTTGTGCTGCACTGGTAGGTAATTCCAGAATATACCTCTACGGTGTGAAGAATGCAATGCAATCCAGCTATTTCCTTAAAGAATTGGCAGTAACAAATGAAATTCATGCAGTTTTACTGTTGTTAGAAAAAGTGTTGCTTGTAGGCAGATAATCAGCTGCAAAGGGAGCTAATGTAGTGGTCCTACTTTTCATTACAGTATCTAGACCTTTTGATAACAATGCTAGTGATGATATGATGTCAAAGACTGAACTTTGGGCTTGATTTGTGGTAAACACCACAGCTGGAGCACTAAAGATTCATGCATAAACTTTCTAAGTTACTAGACCCGTAGGATCACAGCTGCATGGTTTCTTACTAATCCCTATGGAGTGGTTAAAGCCTGAGGTAACCTTGAATTTTGTGCAGTGGAATTGTTGTAATGCAAACATTTTTGCAGACCTCCCCAATGTTCCAAAAATAACAGAACTGATGCGCTTGACGCAAAATACTTTAAACTAAAGCAGCTGGGCCTGTACTTTTCAACTGTCCAGATTTTCACAGAATGTCCACATTTTTAGCCTCATATTTTTGTCTTTTCCTCATAATATTTTCAGCTTTCTGGCAAATCACTGCAATGGAAGTCACTAAATAATGACATTAATTTGTGTTTCAGACATCAAATCCTTCAAAAAATGCATACTAACACAAACCTATTATTCTTGCAAATTTTCATGTTTATAACAGCAATATTTATAATTCATACCTGATTTTTGGACCGTTGTCTCTCAAGGGCCTATATCACTTGATCGAAAAACCTATTTATCGAATAACTATTTATCAACCTCAAATTGTCAAAACCTCTGCTCGTTGAACAGCCACTTCATCAAACTTTTTCACATGGAAAAGCAAAGGTTGGCCATCATCTGCAATTTGCCCTTTTCTCCACTGCGATCTTAGAGTTTAGGGAGCTGCCCACATTGGGGCTGTGGGGAACATTTTTAGAGTTTAGTGACAGCTGCTAGGTTAGACTGCTGTTTTTCACTGAACTGATATAGAACCATCCCTTATTTTGGACTCTGTCCAGGTTTCTTGTTCTTGGAGGTTGAGGAGTATGGCTGGGGTCAATAAAACAATAGCCACTACAGGTCAGCTTCTGTGAGGTTTTCTTCCTTATAGGTTCATAAGTTCATAGTTTCTTACTAAGCTATTGATCTTAGAGGATCTTAAGAACCCTAGCTTTACATTTCCATGGTAGTCTTTTAGCCTTTATGTTTTGTGTATGAATGACCCAGATATGGGCAGAAGGATATTTCGGACATTTCCATATTTCCCCTATCCATAAAGGACAAGGAAAGGGATGCTAAAACAGGGGTGAATTTCTGGTTACCCATCCATTCAAACAAATTATGCTTTAATAGAGTAAGAGAACTACTTTGCTTTATGTGTCATGGAAGCGGTTCCATAGAAATGGTATTCTTTGTAATACATACCTACCTCTCTAAAATGACAGTAAATGCAATAATGGCATTTATTTATAAAGATTTGTATGCATAAAAGAACAATTGGGATTTATCAATCATACTCCCTAACACTTTGTCCACATTAGCTATGTTAGTGCTCTAGCAGCTCAATGCAGGAAAAAAAAATCAAATCAAATACTGCACCATGGCTTATAACAGATATACAAATGACTGAAGCTTGGCAACAGTTGATAACTTTATTCAAACTGATCAAAAATCATAGGCCTGCCCCTTCACAGATGAAGCAAACTATAACACAACATGCACATTTAAGATATACTACATAAATATTGCAAATTACCTCAATAAATCCAGTGCACAAAAATAAATCAGTAAGTGGTATGTATACATACACTGAAGACATTTCTGCTTTATAACTTACCATAACTCCTACCACCATTATAAAAAAAAAAAAATGTTATTCATTTATTTATTTTTATTTGACATTTGTTAACCAGGTAAGTCTGACTGGGCAGATGTCCCTTTTTATCAGAGACCCAAGCAGAAAAGCTCAAATAGATTGTTAAAATACAATAAGTATTAAACATATTAGCATAAGCGGAATATAGAAAACTTTGTAGAAATACATTTAAAGAGAGATATGTCACACATAATCAGGTTATAAATCATAACAGTAATGCAAAAAACTTAGTTAAAAGAAAAAAAAAAACATTTGCACTATTGATTTTGACAGTCAGTAAAAAGCCAATGGAGTCAAACAAGATAGTATATGTAAAGTTCACACTAGACTACAAAGCCAGTGAAAAAGATGCCACCAATCTTGCATTAAATAATTTATTCACACTGACATTCAGTGTGAATAAACTATTTAATACAAGATTGGTGGCATCTTTTTCACTGGCTTTGCAGTCTAGTGTATTTTAACATTGTTCTGTATTTTTTATATAGTATACGTAAAGTTGTTTACAGTTGTAAAGAGACATATTTGTGATATAGAAAGAGTCAGAGAAGTGGATTGTAAAGGCAGAGTGAGTACAGCAATGAGAAGAACCTATGAGGGTTCTACACTGAAGCTAGATAATTTTATATATTATAAGTAGCCACGGACATATGATGACTGAACAATAAGGATAGAGAAGAATACAGCCAGAGGCAGAGGGGTTAAAAGTCAAATAGGATTAGTATAGGAGCAGGTCCAGGAGTTTAGTACATATTCCTTTAATGCTTGTTTGAAACAGTTTGTGTTATTAAGTGATTGGATATAGAGAGGAAGTTTGTTCCAGGCAGAGGTAACTGAGTGAGTATAAAGAAGTTTGCCAATGGATTTACTGGGTTTGTAGATTTGAGAAGATGATAGGCAGAGCTGAGTAAGAACACAGGGAGTGACAAGAGTTGCAAGAGTAGGACAGGCTAGAGGTTGTTAAGTACAGAGTGAGTCAGGTGAAACTGAGACAGGAAGAGTTGATGATGAAATTCTAGCCAGTGGAGTTTTTGAAAGAAAGGCAGTGGTGTGAGCGAAATGGGAGATTACTGGTGAATCTAGCTATTTTATTGTATATGAGCTCAAGTTTAGTCAAAAAACTTCCTCTTCTCTTACAGCTGATAACCTGGAAGCAGAATATTTCAAAATATTTGCAGAAGCCATTACATAGCCGGAATTTATACTTATAAATCACACTTTAAAGAAGGAATTGTCTCCACACTCTGAAAAAATCCTAAGTTATCCCCTTAAATAAATATGCAAATCAATTGAATTAGCAAACTAGAGTCCTGTAGTCATCCTGTTCTCATCTATCTAAAATATTTCAAAATGTGGTAACATACAATTGATCAACTGTCTAACAGTGAACAAATTACTTTCTGAAGCAGAGCATGGATTTAGGGTAGGTCATAGCACAGAAACAGCATTACTAAGTTTCATAAACTAGATTAATGAGACAAAACCAAAGCAAAATGGTTGCATCCCTTGCATCCCTATTCTTAAACTTGTCTAAAGTATTTGATACAGTTTTATACCCTATGTTATTATTTGGATTCAAGGAACAAGGCCTTATAAACAAAAAAAAATAACAAAACAAAATAATCCGTTTAAAAGTTTCTTCAGCTACTGAATACAGTGTATGGTCTGAGCTTATGAACTGTCAGCGCCACAACAAATAAAAGTTGGTGTGCCTAATGCATATAGTCTATCCCCTAGCAAAATTAATCAGTACACATTTGACTCCACAATAATACATGCTGCCTCTTCATTCAGACAGCTCCAAGAGGACCTGATTGCCTTGCAAAAATTGAAAACTGGCTACAAAAAATCTAAACTAGTCCTAAATACAATTAAAATATAACTAATGGCATTTTCAGTTCAGCCAACAATTAAACCATGTTCTCCCTTGTGTACACCTCAAAAAACTAAACTGACTAAAATTCTCAAAATAAATCTTAACTTCACTCAGTTAAAATTAAAATACCAAATCCTTTTCTTTCCAGAAAAATATCCTTACTTTACTTCTCCTACTACAATGGTACACTCCAAAATTACCTCTCTGCTCATTAGTTGCAAATCTGCTGAGTTCAAAAAAATCATACAATAGTGCTGGCGAACCCCAATATTCTACCTTTATATCTAAAATGTGGAACTCCCTTTCCATTCCTAACAGATAAATATGTTCCCTCAATGGCTTTTAGGTGACTAGTAGATAAGTAGTTTTTTATATATACTTAAGCCATACTGAAAATTACAGTTTGTTTTAGTTATTTTAGTACACATTGGCAGATAATGTGCTGTCTAATTTGCTGTCAGAATTTCTATAGCTGATTGGACAGCTTGTTATGATGTCATAACTGGAATCAGTTTCTGATTTGTGGCTTGGATTTTAAATAGTGAGTGTTAACTTCTGTATTTTTAAAGCCTGATGAAGCGCTGAGAACAATGCAAAAGTGCTTACTAAGTTATAGTAAAAGCTTTTTGGTTTATTTAACTTAGCTGTGTTTGTTGTCACTCAGTTTTTATCCTGGTTCTATTCCTGGTAAATAAGCACAAATAAATAAATAATATAACATACAATGAAGTAACATACAATGAAGTAATGATATTATTCGTCAATAATAATACTGGGGCTTCCAAAATGGCTGCACACTCAAGTTCTGCACGGTGTGCAGGAATAGTGCAGGAGCTCCTGGAGGCAATATGGCTGTCATGCGATCCAGGAATAAGCTCCAGGGATGTGCATGAGTGCTCCTGCACTATTCCTGCACGGACAAAGCTCCTGTATGCAAATTACCCCATTTGCAGGTGAAAACCATGCAAATAAGGTGAATCTGCTATCCAGGAAGCTGTCAGCCGGCCGTGCAGGACTAGTGTAGTGTGCAGAAATACACTCTGTTAGTAACCGAGTACATATCTGCAGTTTACGAACACGGAGCCATGACAGCTCCAAATAAAGGGTGTATAGTATGTGTAAAGCATGCCAATAGCCAAATATATGGGCAGTGGCATGGAAAACAGTTGACAAAAAAAAAAACTTTTATTTTTTTTAGCCAGTTTCAGCTGTATAAGCATAGGGCAGTGACATGCAATCGGGATAGGGCCGAAAATAAAAAAAAAACCCTGAAATAACCATTTTAACCAGAATCACTATTTTGCAATATACTCAATGGCAGGCAGAAGACAACATGTCCAGTGAATAGTGGTTGCTAAGGGGAAAGGCTCATTGTGGGACCTGTAACTATCCATTAGCAGGCAATCCTATGCAAATGAGGGGAATGATACTGACTCCCAGATTTCCCCGCAATGCTAGCCAGCACCCAACAGTGTAAGTGCAGGAATAACACGGTTCAAGCCTAAGAGTTAGCTGACATCATGGGGGGGGGGTCAGGCATACTGTAAGCTTATTGGAGCCCTGTGGCTCAGGTTTGCCCTTAGCTTAGCAGAGCTAAGCAAAGGGGTGTTTCTGAGGCTGCCTAGCACTCTTTACATTGCCTAAGCGGGAGTGCGCACCACACACCATGTTTTAAAGGGGGAAAAAAAGTAAACCAGGAAATAGCAGCTCTGTGCACATTTGTGCACTGTGTTTGTGTGGTGTGTCCCCAGGCTTAAACAGGAAGGCAGTGGGAAGGGAAAACAGTAGTAGGAATGTAATCAAGGAGAACTAGCATAGCTGGCAGGAGAAATGTATCAGAATCAACCAATTACACAGGCAGCAGCCAAGCCCAGCCCAGTACACTACTATAAACTATGCAAACACCTTTCCCTCTGTTTTTTTCCTATATACTCTACACCACCAGTGTACACAAGCAGGGAAATATTAAAAAACAAAACCAACAAAATGATAATGGCTGCAGCAGATATCATACATCAACATGTGGAAGAGGCTGAGGGTGGCAAGGATGAGAATGCTGCCGACCAATCCACAGTGAGCAGATAGAAAAGAGTGTACAGACCCAGGGCAACCTACAAGGGTCTACATGAGCTGGAGATAGTGGAGTGCTAGAGGGTGGACAGGTACCTCCTACAGCAAATTGTTGAGCTGTGCCAGCCACACATGACACACACAACTAACAGAGGGGGACACATCCCAATGGATACCAAGGTATGTGTAGGCCTAAGAATACTAGCCACAGGTACCTACCAAAGGCCAACTAGAGATATCATGGAGATCTCACAGGCATCAGCATCCAGGGTACTCCAACAGTTCCTGGATGTGATGTCAACACGTCGGTGAACATGTATATTTCCTCAACACCCGTGAGGCGTTGGCCAGCAATATACATCTCTTCCACCAAATAGCAGAATACCCTGAGGTAGTGGGTGCTATAGACTGCATGCACATATGCATCCGAACACCACCCGGTGAGCAGGGTAGGGTCTACATCAACCGCAAGGGCTTCCCCTCCATCATCCAGGTCATGTATGATGCCCAGGCCATTATAATAAATGTGTGTGCTGGCTGTCCTGGAAGCTATCATGACTGTCACATCTGGCATCTGATGCAGCTATCCCAGAAATTTGCCAATGGGGACATCCCTTATGATCACCTAGTGGGGGATGCTCGTTACGCACTGGAGCCATGGCTGATGACAACCATCAGAAATGCACACACAGCCGAAGAACTTCATAATGAGGCACACGCACAGACCGGAATCATAATAGAGTATGTGTTTGGGATGCTCAAGTCATGGTTCCGGTTCCTGGACACATCCAGTGGAGCCTTGCAGTACTCACCAGCTACATGTACCCAAATTGTCATCCTATGTGCCATGCTACACAATATGATCCTGCAGAAACAGCTGCAGTAGGAACAGCATGGGGCAGGGCCACACAGCCCCCCACTATTGCTAAGGCCTGCACAGGCACAGAGTGACTCAGAGGCAGAACAACCTGAGCCTGCCCCAGTAGGCAGAAGGAGGCATGTCCAGTATGCCCTGGCCTTGGCAAAGAGGCAATGCATAGCACATGCACTGACACAGTAGGGACCCAGGGAATGACACCTCTCTCTGAGTCACACATACAGTAAAAGGGATGCCAAACATGACACTACCTGTGCTTAACTATGTATAGGGAGTGTACTATGTGCATCCATCATAGTCAGCCCTCCAGCCCCATCCTCAATACTGGCACAGCCACAAGGTACATCACTCTTCCTACCAATTGCCGAATGGAGTAGTATGTTTTGTTACTTGTATCTATTGTATGGATGTGACCATGCAAAGGAATCGGGTGGCTGAATGGAATGCCAGCAGAAAGTAGACACCTATAGTGGCAGCATGAGATCTGTAACAAATACTGGTGTCACCATAGTAGCCAGTACTAGACAAGGTGACAAAACTCACAGCAGGAAATGTGCTGGGCCACATGTGTGTGTCCATATGGTACACACATGCCAGTCAGGGAGGCTCACATACCCAACAACAGTCTCTGCCAGCAGGACAGGTGTAGACAAACACAAACAAAGACTGTGCTATAGACTGTGAATGATGTCTATAGGTAACCTCCCCACCAGGCCTACACAGACAGACTACAGTAGGTCAGACAGTGGGATGTTATTTCTGTAGTATAACCAGTCAGAAACTGAAATGTAGGTCAATCAAACCTAAGACCCGTAGTACACTGATATGCCTCTAGTCAGCATGATAGGTTAGAATGCAGAAAGAAATGGAGTACATAACATTCCAGTATAGTCATAGCAAATATGTACAAGTGTCAGGTGTGCCCCCCACAATCCTATGCAGAAATATAGTAACAGTCAGGTGTGACCCCCCCACACTCCTATGTAGATTTGTAGTAACAGTCAGGTGTGCTCTCCCCCCATCTTATGTAGAAATGTAGTAACTAACAGGTGTGCCCCCCCCAATTCTATGTAGAAATGTAGTCACAGTCAGGTCTGCACTCCCCAATCCTCTGTAGACACGTAGTAACAGTCAGGTGTGCCCCCCTAATCCTATGTAGAAATGTAGTAACAGTCAGGTGTGCCTCACCAATCCTATGTAGACACGTAGTAACACACAGGTGTGCCCCCCCTCATCCTATGTAGAAATGTAGTAACATGTATGTGTAGGTATAATAACAGTGGAGCATAGATTACCTGAGCTGGCCAAGGTAGCAGGATAGATTGTAGCATGTGTACAATATGCAGGTCTGTGTGTGTTAGGTTGGTGTGTGTTGTATATTGTGTGAGAGTGGTCAGTATGTATTCATGGTGAAGTTTGCCCTTGTGGCCGTTGCCCAGTACTGCCGATGACAGGTCCAAGTTCTTACAACTACAGTGCCAAACACAATGCTTCCCAGTATAACACATTCCATCAGTAAACCATAGTAAATGTTTGGAAGTAATATGTGTCACCATCTGAAAGATGGACATGACATGACTGCCGTCCCAGATATACAAGCAGTACACAGGGGGAAGTACCCCAGAAAGACAGTGAATAATATGTAACTGTCAAATGGACACACCCTTGGAATTGTACATACAGGTGTGCAGCACATTATCTGGGCTTGTAGTAGGGAATACTGATATCATCTGGCCAAACACTGGCAGACCACAAAGGTCATAGGAATGATGTATTGAGAAACAGCTAATGTCCCTGCACAAGCCAGCATATGTGGAATGCTCCATGCATATCTGTGAGTCAGATGCAAGTAGTGTCCATAGCACACATGCACTCAGCTCACCCCACCACCACCCATAGGTACCTCTCAGGTCTTAACCCTGCTGTTGGGAATGAGTACAATATGACCCCCACCTGTGTATGGCAATAGCAAAAGAATGCAGCGTGCAGATCAGGTGTCCTGTGCAAGTGTGTCCCTAGCTGTAAGAAGCACCCTTCCAGCATCCACACCACTGGATCAGTACCGACAGAAAGTATTGGCATGAAAACCTTGCACACCTACCCTGTCACCCCAGAGGAATATAGTGTATCACAGTCTGGGACTGTAGGACTGACAGAATGCAACGGCCTGCTACAGCTGGCCTGCATCATTACCAAATGGCCTACAGTCCTCTACCAAAGGCCTGTGTCTCACTCGTACTGCCAATGTATGTTATGTCATGGACTCCCAAATAGCAACATAACACAGTCCAAGGAACACAAATGCAAGGCCATGTGGACAAATCACAGTAACATGTCCACCATGTCCTACTGCATGAACTGTGGACCAACACTAAATTACTGCTGTGATGAGGTGATAACTATAGGGAAAATATCAGAGAATGTCAGCATAATGTATGGAAGAGGATAGAATAATGGGAGGGGTGGGAGTATAGATGGCATGGAGCGTGTGAAGTCCGAAACTAAGCTGTGTGCACATAGTATCCCTGGCTGCAAACACAAGAATGGGTGGCTACAAACCTGCTTGTAAACCACAATGTGTAGGGGTAATGTTCAGAATTATGACCCCTGCTTCTGGGTAACCTGTGTGAATCTGTACAGCTGTGAAGTATTGCCACAGCAAGATATGGCCATACTGTCATGTCAATGGATTTAAAAGCATGGGATCCTCTGCCACTACTGTACCAAGGTGCTGAACTATTTACACAGACCCCGCAGCAAGTGTCTGTAGCTTCCCCTCCATAATGGCATGAGTGTTGAAGAATATATAGGCTGCTGACCACAATACTGGACAGCACTGCATTTACCCTGTGTTCCCCAGGTCATCACTGCAAGCAAATATGTCTACCTGACAGTACTTGACATAAAACATCACAGTGTATAACAGTACATATGTCTGAATATCTCTGCTAACACCAGGACCATGTAGCAGAAGCAGCACAGACACAATTACCTACAGTAACCCACTATCCTTTGGCCATTTTGACCCCATATTTTCAACTGATCTACAGATATCCTGCAGAAAGAGTTTGCTAGCTGTAGGTGTGGAACACAAATGTCTGCACTGGAGTACAATCTACCTGGAATGGATTCCCACATTCAATATAGAAGGTCATAGTGGGCATGCTCCCACACTTACAGAAATGAAGGCCATATCAGACAACAAAATACTTAAAGGTCATACTGGGCATGCTCACACACTTTAAGAAATGAAGCCCATGTCTGGCAACAACAGTGGACCATACATATCTGACAGTCGGAGATGTTAGTGCATACACTCCTCAGTAAGCACCATTCATGCTTTGCACACACATTGGATAGGAATACACACATATCCAATGACAACACACTAAAATAGGCCAAAAGTACACATACATAGATGTGTGGAAGAGAGTGACAGTGACAAAGAGCCTTCCATCATGAGGCCTGTCCCACCCGGCACACATCAAATTGGCTAAAACCACATAATGTGCAAATGTCAATCACCGTAGACATTTGCCTCTGGAATCCCTCAGCATTATAGTGTCTGTGGTGCTAGTGCTAACTGTGCAACATGACTGTACAAGTCAGTAGTCATCTAGCAGTTCTATATATGTATCTGTGGAATATAAACCTGTGTGTGCCTGAGTGTGGTGTGTCTGCCTCTAGATGAATGGGTTATGGCCCATGCACACACACTGCACTCTCCATTGCCCTACTATGGCAAGCCTGCTGATGTCTTCACCTTGAAATATACCTTTGGAGACATAGTAGCCCATTAATCTCTGTGGTGTGTCCTATAACTGTGTAATGCTGTAGTGTGATGTACTAGTTAGGTAGGAGTTTTAATCCCAGATGTGGCAAGTGTGTGTGTGTGTGTGTGTGTGTGTGTGTGTGTGTGTGTGTGTGTGTGTGTGTGTGTGTGTGTGTGTGTGTGTGTGTGTGTGTGTGTGTGTGTGTGTGTGTGTGTGTGTGTGTGTTTACCTGTGTAGGGATCAATGCTTTTTAGGCCAGTCACACTCACTACAATTTCAAATGCCCTACTTTATCATGCCTGCTAATGTCATTCACTTTGAAATACACCTTTAGGAAAGACATAGCCCAGTAATCTCTGTGGCGTGTCCTATAACTGCATAATGCTGTAGTGTGATATACTAGTTAGGTAGGAGTACTATTCCCAGACATGGCAAGTGTGTTTTTCTGTGTAGGAAGCAATGCTATTGAGGCCATTCACAGTTACTACAACCTCCAGTGCCCTTCTTTGGAAAGCCTGCTGATGTCATTCAATTTGAAATACACCTTTGGTGTACGAGTAGCCCAGTAATCTCTGTGGTGTGTCCTATAACTGAATAATGTTGTAGTGTGATAAACTAGTTAGGTAGGAGTTCTATTCCCAGATGTGGATGTTTGTGTATTTGTGTGTGTGTTTGTTTGCCTGTGTAGGGAGCAACGCTTTTGAGGCCATGCACAGTCACTAAAACATCCAATGCCCATCTTTAACAAGCCTGCTGATGTCATTCACTTTGAAATACACCTTTGGGGAAAGGGTAGCCTACTAAGCTCCATGACTTCTCCTATAACTGCATATTGCTGTAGTGTGATAAACTAGTTAGGTAGGAGTTCTATGCCCAGACATGGCAATTGTGAAACTGTGTGTGTTTGGTAGTGTTGTGTGTAAGGAGCAATTTGTTTTGGCCATTCACAGTCACTACACACACCTACAAATGGAGAACACTGATAACTGTGCAGTAATAGAGACCTGATCCAAGGCTCCTGAGAGCACCCCTGCAATACCAGGTACAGCTCTCACCACACCTGTTGGCCACAAAATCAGGACCAAAACAATAAAGGTGGAAGAATGTCCATATTCACCAAGAATATTCACACCACCAGGCTACTTGCCAAACAGAATGTGTCTGATTTACCCCTGGTGCAACTAACAGTAGGTTAGACTGCATTCCAAAATGTATAGCTTGCTACAGATCCCCCACCATGTCCCATGATACCCACTACAGCCTTTGAAACATACTGTCAAATATTATGATACAAGCAAACACCCTAATACTGGGTGGGTTACACTACCCTGCCTTTAACTGGGAAAACTACTTGTGTACAAACATGTGTGCCCAATGGTTCTTGGAAGTCATAACTCCCAATGCCCTGGATCAAGTAACCCATAGTCCCACCAGGGGCTCAAATATCCTAGACCTGGTCATTACCAACATGGGACATCAATGCTCCACACCTATGGTCACCCCATTGGTGGTCAGGTATGCCCATGAGCTAATCACCCTTAGCATCAACACCCCTCCCTCACTCCCCAGTAAGGACACCACTTTAATACATATCTCCAAAGCCAATGTCATGCTACATGTCAGACGTGACTAACATTATGACACCCATGCAGAAGGTAACTGAAAGGACAACTGCTGAATCATACATGAAGGCACTGTATAAGCACACCCACTTGTGCATGAATTGTGCCATCCAATATTGAACCAGGATGCTCTCCATCCAAGAAAAGGATGCTAATGTGGTGGCCCCCTGCCATAAACATACTGTACAACAAAAGGAAGAAACTATTGCAGAAATGTGGGACTTTCCAGGATGCAAAATACTCCCTTACCAGTTACAGTAAGAGGCAGAGACCCCTCATAACATCCACCAAGGCTAGTTATGAACATAATATAGCCACAGATGCCAAAGACAACTGCAAGCCAATCCATAGCTATGTGAGGAATCTAAATGGCAATGCTCAGAACTGCTGTGAGCTACAACAGGATGGTACTAAATCTACTCCTCCCAGGGATATTGCCAACATCCTGGCAGATCGATTCAGTGCCAACTGCACCCCCCCTCCCAACCCTCACAGGGCCAATCTCAACACGGATAGATTGCCATATGCCGGTACTAATGGCCACATAGGTAAAAACCACACTCTACAGAGCTATGATAACAGCAGCCATGGGACCAGTCAACATCCTGGGCTGTGTACTACATGAGCTGCAAACTACATTTGCACCTCACCTATGTGCCATGTCTAATCATAGCCACACCTCAGGCTTTGTGTCCACTGTGTGGTGCACAGCTACAGTTATCCCATTCCACAAGGGGGGATCCACCTTGGATTCTGGGAACTACAGCCCCAGAAGTATGACTTGCCTGCTCTGCAAGACCATGGAATGTATTATCATGGAAATTAAAACAAAGGCATTGGCAACCTGCAAACAGTGCACCCTAATTAGGTTTGGTTTGTGAAGGGCCAATCATGTCACCTCAACCTGAATGACAACTGTGAATCCGTCTTCAGAGCCATGGATGAGGGTAAGGTGGTTCACACAGCCTATATGGCCCTCACCAAGCCCTTTGAATCCATCCCCCAGTCTGGAATCATAGATAAATGCATCATGCTGTCCATTAATCCCAATGTCACTTGATGGGCTGCCAACTGCTGTGCTGACACAACCCACACTGTAAATGTAGGTGACACCAACCTGAGCCCCGGACAAGTGATGGAGTACCTTAGGGTTCAGTCCTGGCACCGCCCTTGTTTGGCATCCACTATGCTGAAGTACAGTCCAACAGTTAGGGACACTGGCAAACAAAGGTCACAGATGACTGCACACTGGGAGCCAATATTGAATCCCCACATGATGTGGATATTCTACAGAAGGGCCTTACAGAAAGACATGCTTAGTGCCTGAGCCACGGCCTCAAGATCAATGCCAAAAAATATATAGTTATCCCCATTGGGAAGGGACATGTGCCTGTGAAGTACCACATAGGTGGCAGTACACTAAACATCTAAAGAGTAACAGACTTAGGGACACAGGTGGACAGTGGTCTCACCTTTGATAACTACATCACCATAACAGTCAGGAAACCCACCTATGTGGCACATCTCCCACTAAGGGCTTTAAATCCAGGAAATGGAGCCCATTGTCCCACTGTAGGCATCTCAGTAAAACCAGTACAGACTACAATGGTCTGTTGCGTATGTACCTTACAAGACATCTGCAACAAGTAGAGATGCTGCAGACATACCTGACAAAATGACCTCAGGCCTAAACCAGATGCCTTATGCTGGCCGTCTGAAAATCAGCCAGCTATACTCTGTCACGTATTGTGTTCCCAGAGGCGATCTCTGCTTAACATAACATGCCATGTCAAACTCATAGCTGTTGGACATGCTACACTTACAGAATTCCAAACCCTCGCAGCCACATGCTCTATGGATCCAAATCATGTCACCACAATGAATAATACATTCAGGAGGGATGTGTTTCTGTCCCAGATACTCCCTAGACTCTGGAATAGACTGCCCATACATGTCAAGCAGAGTGCCCCTTTGGCCCTCTTCAAAAGGAACGTGGATGATTGGATGGGAGATAGGACATTTAAACTGGGGATCATGTCAGCTGCCCTGCTAGACAGGGGTGTAGGGAGGTATATATTGTGGGAAATCATAGCCAGAGAATTGTTATGTCTAGGCATGTATAGGCCCTAGGCCCGATAGCCTGCTATCAACGTATGACCCTATGAACCTATGAACTACACTTTCCATTGCCCAACCTTGGCAAGGTTGCTGATGTCATTCACTTTGAAATACACCATTGGTGAAGAAGTAACCCAGTAATCTCTGTGGTGCATCCTATAACAGTGTAATGCTGTAATGTGATATACTAGTTCGGTAGGGGTTCTATTCCCACACATGGCAAGTGTGTGTGTGTGTTTGTCTGTGTAGGGAGCAATGCTTGGGAGGCCATTCACATTCTCTACTACCTCCATTGCCCTTCTTTGGCAAGCCTGCTAATGTCATTCACGTTGAAATACACCTTTGGGGAAAGAGTATCCCAGTAATCTCCATGGTGCATGCTATAACTGTGCAATGCTGTAGTGTGATGTACTAGTTAGGTAGGAGTTCCATTCCCAGACATGGCAACTGTGAGACTCGGTGTGTGTGTCTGTGTTTGTCATTCATATCCTGTGTGGAAGTGGTTGTGAGTGTGTAACAACTGGACTCATTGTGGAGCGGGTTTTTCAAATTTCCTATATGGTAGGCCTATTATATGTCACAATGTCCACCTTACAAGGACAACCATCTTGATTTTACAATCTGGTGTAGTCATTCGTTATTTGGAAGATTCACCTTACAAGGATAACAGATGTCAAACAGCAGAGAGGCTGGGATTGACAATCCATACCCCTACATGTGACATCAAGGTCTGGTGAACAATTTAGGCAACCCTTGCATTACCCAGAGAACACTCTCAACCCATGTCTCATACACAAACACACTTGGCTAGGCAATAACCACTTTGTTGGTAGTTACCTGCATATTGCCCACAGATAGTAACCATGGTGTGATTGCAGTAGACTACAGAGGACATGACAACCTGCCCCATCCCTACAACAGGCACATAATTGCAGACAGCTCTCCTTCACTATGTTCCCCACTGGATGCCTGCAACTACTGCAGTGCCATCAAATGTAACCCAGAAAGGACATAACATGCCTTAAACACATGCCCTGTATGGACAGATGCACTGACACCAGTGAATACCTGTATCATGTTGTCAGTGTAGGTGCCGCGTCAACCTGGTGTCCATTGCCAGTTCCCACCACATGAGGCCAGGAATATGATGATAACAATCTGTGTACACAACATGCCCCAGATACCTCAGGTACACTTCCACATGTCACAGAACATTCACACTCACTACACCTCCCATTGGCCTACTAAAGAATGCCATTTGATGTCAGAAACCTTCACATACCTGTTGCCCATATATTATCCTGATAACCCCTGTGGTGCATGTGATACCTGAGTACTACTGTATTGTTGCAAACTAGCTAGTTAGGAAGTCTATTCCTGACCCTGCCAACTGTGTTAATGTGTGTGAGTCCCTGAGAGAGTGTGGCTGTGTCGACATTGACACCTGTTCATGTGGATAGGCACGTGTACTACACCTACCATATCCCTCCTATATCACTGTTACAGATGTCAGTCACCGTCAGATATACCTCTGGACAGCTCCCCAACATGTAAGCTCTGTGGTGCATGCAATAACTGCATAGACATGTGATAACAATACATAGGCAGGGGGTTGAAACCCTGTACTGATAAGTGTGTGACACAAACATGCTTAGTATTTACTCTCCCACCCCCTCCCTGTCTTACTTTGTCTCTGTCTGTCTCCCTTCCTCTCTGTTGGATGTGGAGAAGTACACCTGCTTTGCTTAGGCAGCAGCTTGTGTTTTGTAAGTGATGATCATGATCAGCTGATGGCCTCTGCACGAATTGCAGTCCCCCTCTAGCTGATTGCATGTGGAAAAGCTGTGGTAACATTCCCATAGCCAATTGCATGGAAACACACTCCTATATCTAGGAAAATCATGTGGGTGTTGGGCCTTTTCATCCACTGTGAGCAGGACCTCATGTCAGTGTTTGGCAAACAGCATCACATATTGTATTGGGATTTACCTCTAACATGCACTGTGGAGACAGGCCAACAAACAAGAGGGGGATAAGACAGACATGACTACAGAATGTAAGTGTTGCTCTTCTGCATTTGGAGTAATGTTGGCTTAACAGAGTGTGTGTGGATATGGCTGGTTTACATGATTTAATACCTGTCATGATAATGGTATGTGTTTGAGGAAACTCCCACCTGTAGAGTTATCTGCAGATTGGGTAGTGTTTGGAGTCTTACGTTTCTTGTGTTACTCACAGATCACCTATCTTAGAACTGCAGAAGCATAGTCTGAGGATTGCAGTCAGTACATGGTGACAGCCATGAGAGTTACTGACTTCATATCCCTCATAGGAAATATGTCACAACAAACCCTGTTATAACAGTAAATGTATGAGGGTATCACAGCAACATGCCAATATTGGCCCAGTGTTTGTGGCTCCAGCCACAAGTCTGTCAACCTTTGTACATATGTCATGCAGTAAGAGGTGCGTATGTTCTGTACACAATTATTTATTGACATCATATCTGATAACAAGCCAGGCAGATATCAGACTGCTAGACATGTTATGTATAGTAGGGGTTATTTCTGAGGACATAACCTCGGCATTATGTGGTTGTGTGTCCAGTAGTGGGGTCTGTGTACTTATGATGATTGTCAACAGTATGTGTATTGTGAAGACGTACCTTGGTCTGTGTACAGACTGTGGTAGATGCCATTGTTCTTGGTCCTGTTCTATCTGATGTTTCATGCTGCTCCAGTGTATGGTACCCTATTGTCGCACATGTTTGTAGGGCCAGACACACACGTGTCTCATACCATAGACAGGCATTGAACCACACTGTGTCGTGACCCAGTTTATGTAAGGTTAGTGTGTGAGTGGCGCATATTAGGATGATGTTTATCAGACAGTCCATATAGTGTCATATTAAGCTTGCGTACCATATGTGGCTGTGTTCACATTGGTTGCGGGTATGCACTTTCTCACAGGTGTCTGTTACTCTGTGCTGTGACATGCCTGTAGAGCCTGCTATATTTGCAGGTATATGTGTATTCCCCCATAAAAAATCTAGTTCAGTGGTGTGGCAGTCTGCTTGTAGTTTGCACAGTGCTTTGTTACATGCCTAGCAGCTAAGTGTAATTACCCAGTGTGATGTTATGTCCAGATATTTGCAAGACGTACTGCTGCCAGGCCACCATAACTGTTGTGTATTTCTGACAAAGCAGTGGGATTCCGTACAGATGTATGTCACTAACTACTGGGTAGTATGTGGCCATGTGACCTCTGCACCACCAGTTATTATAAGTCAGGACAGACAGGAGTGTATGAATGCATAAACTGTGTGAGCATATGTAGTCCAATATTTAGATGATATACCCATGTACATGGCTGTTAACATCCACATTGTCAGGCTTGGTCCACATGTCTCGCACAAAGGGGATATGTGTACACCACTGGACTGACCAGAGAGTGCCAGACTGTCCACACATATATTGGTCATATCTCTGCTGTAGTCCATAGGATCATTACTGTGCTATCAGTGGTACTGTACTATGATGTCCTTAGGATGGTGTACATGTCAAAAGCAGATGTGACCTCCCACACACAACATGTCTGTTAAGACAACCCCTGTTACAGTAGCAACAGTCTATATATATATATATATATATATATATATATATATATATATATATATATATATATACCTGCAATACATACATGACATCCTCTTGCACTAAGAGGTTGAGACTATTGGTGCTGAGGTAAGACTCCACTCCATTTTCTGGACATATGGTAATCATATATATGTGTGTGTGTGTGTGTGTGTGTGTGTGTGTGTGTGTGTGTGTGTGTGTGTGTGTGTGTGTGTGTGTGCATATATATATATATATATATATATATATATATATATATATATATATATATATATATAGACATATACATATCTACATATATATTGATATATATATGTATATATATATATATATATATATATATATATATAAATAAATATATATATATATACATATATATATATATATATACATACATACACACACACACACACACATATATATATATATATATATATATACATATATATATACATATATATATACATATATATATATATATGTCTACACATATACAGATATATATATGCACATATAGTTATGGATATCTACATATATATCAACATAAATAGGTATATCTGTTTAGATATATATGTACATATAGTTATAGATATCTACATGTATAACAACATAAATAGGTATATCTGTACATAAATGATGTAATATAGATATATATATATATATATATATATATATATATATATATATATATATATATATATACAGAGAGATCTATAAATGGCCATATATATGATGCACTATACAGATGTGTATAAATACATATATATGAATATATATATATATATATATATATATATATATATATATATATATATATATGTGTGTGTGTATGTACATGTAGACATATATCTACATATGTATATGTATATATTCATATTCTTGTCATGTGTAAACATTACTGCTGTGTATACCTTCCCAGATGTATCACACCATATGTATCTATGTGTATATTTAGATATAACAACATATGTGATGCAATAGTAATATCACTAACAAGTACTATACAATTGTAGAAGTCACAGAAACGGTTCAATACTATTCAATATGTGTACTGTCAGATATATTGGAAAAACAACTGTCTTCACAGCTGTCATGGCGTAGTGGTTAACTGTTGTGACTATAGTGTACAGGGTCCTGGGTTCAAGGGCTATTTTTTTGTTGCTGGGCAGAACAAAGACTGCTGGATATAGAGTGGTTAAGGCACTTTTGAGCAGCTTTAAGCACATTTGCATGGGTTTGTGTGAAGCTCAGCGGTGCTAAGCTACGGTTAAACGTACGGGCACTTACATCGTGTAGGCTTCACTTACCAGTGCAGAAATCTGCTTAGCTGTTATATTGTAGCAATGCTGACACCTGCTATGTATGGCTCAGCCCTAGTAAACAGTGCTTACATCCCAGTCTGATAACATAGCAGGATAATGACATCTGTAATAAGTGTATGTAATGCCATGTACAAAACATGCGTGTATGTGCTGTCATTATAGTAGCAAGGGGTGTGTGTGTCATGTTTGGGACACTCGAGTTTATAAGACCTGTATATCACTCTTATCCATGTGAATGTGTTATATACAAGGGGTCTATATCATTTCATTGAAAACTCATTTCATTGAAGCTTAATTCATTGACACATTCACAGAAAGCTCACTTCACTGAAAGCCCAATTCACCGAAAGCTCACTTCACTGAAAACCGATTTCACTGAAACTCATTTCGTTGAAAGGTATATATGGCCTTTTCCCCACTGTTGTTAGTATATAAAGTAAGGGGGGTGTTGGGGTGTAGCCCCCCACATATTGTAAATATTTTAAAGCATATAGATGGATACTTACAAGTGTAATGAAAGAATTCTTCCAGAAGACAACATATAACCGATAGGGAATAGGCCATATATACCTTTCAACTAAATGAATTTCAGTGAAATGGGTTTTCAGTGAAGTGAGCTGTCAGTGAATTGGGTTTTCAGTGAAGTGAGCTTTCAATGAATATGTGTCAATGCATTAAGCTTCAATTAAATGAGTTTTCAATTAAATGATATAGACCCACATACAAGGGTAGTAACCCAGGTTATGTGCCATCACACTGGCATGTAGTGCATCATGCTGTTACTACTGTTGACAGTGCTTTCCCAAGCAAGAGTAGATTGCTAATTTTAGTACTGTCAACAAGCACCCCTGCATGCATAGATGGACTTGGAGGCCTCACTGTTATGTTCTTGGTGTGTGAGATGTGTCACAGTATTTATCACCTACTGGATAATGATCTGACATGTGGAAAGTAACTGTAGACTACTGTTTGCATAGTACATGTCAGTGAGGGCTTCCAACATGTAGTAATGGCATACATATTGGTGTCAGACATCTATCTGTTGACACATTCATCCTACTGCATAGCTAGTTGGCAAGCTGATGTCTGTCAGTCCCTGTACAAATGTGCAGATGGCAGGTATCCAGTTTGGATACATACAAGCAACCTATGCTTGACTGACACTGACATGTCTGCCTAGCTGTGTTATAACTGGCACAGATAGGACATAACACCCTGTATGCACCACATGCCACAGGTACCTCCACTACACTACCACAGTCAACAGAACATGCTTCGGTACAGGTCTCCAACACAGACACTAACCATGTTTTGTAATACATGTTACATACATGTCAACTGGATCACCTCACTGGCCATTTGCAGGAGGCACCCAGAGGATTGGCTGATGCATTTCACTCTCACCCTGAAGGTCACCACAGTGGTGTCTGTAGATATATTGCTTGCTGGCACATGGCAGGTAGCATGATACCACTGTACACACATCCCTACACTTCCCATCTCTCCATGGACAATAGCCAGGTACACACCTATGGCCACCTGCAGCGATGCACCCCAGTACTGACAAATGTGTATGTGTGCATTACTGAGGATATCAGTGTCTGTGTGTTAGTATACCTGTAGTTGAGAATACCATGAGGGCCTTCACACCCACTGCAACACCCATTGCCATAGTTAGATGTGGCTGCTGCTGTACCAGACATTACATGTACCCTGTTATGCTCTTCTCCCTAATGGCTACCTGAGCCTTGCAGTGCCAGTACAACAGTGTTGTACAAATGGGATGATAAGCAATGGATACCCACTGAATTCTGGCAAGTGTGTGTATGTGTGCATGTGTGTATATCTGTAGGGTACAGCATTCCAAGGCCACATACTCCTATTTCAATACACATTGCCACACAGTATTATGGATAGTGATGTTGCTGCCCATAGGTGAGGCATGACAATGCATCACCCTACTATGCCTGTGGCATGTGCATTAGATACATATCCTTGTAGTACCACTGCTGGAATGGACAATGGGTTGTATCGCAGTCATGGTCAATGTGTGATGGTGGGTATGCCAGAGTGTCATCATGGGTTCCAGTGTGTACAATATCCACATTGGGTGTGGGAGCTGTGTACACTGTCATTCCACCATGGTACCCCGGTACATGTCCCATGTACCACTGTATGGTGACCACTTTCACCATCAACCATACAGGTAACTGATAATACAATCCAACCCAGTTATGCATGTTCTGTGTTCAGCCTACCTGTAACACACTGGACACACTGACAAGTTAGTTAGCACTGATAGGCCCAGGTCTCTCTGATGTGTGTCTGCCTGTTATGTGTCTGTTAATGTGTATATGATGGTATGTCACACTATGCATTGTCCATATACAACCATTACATCCCCCATTACCATACTGTACATGTCTGGGGATGTTCTGCATGTAACATGTAACCTGGAACACACCTCATCCTAAATGCTGTGTGGTGTGTGCAATGATAGCCACAGACATCAGTAGCACTACATACCTAGGTAGGGGTCTAGTCCCAGTGTTGTCAAGTAAGAGTGTGCTTGTATGTGGATGGATCTACATCAGGTTGCTGATTATACTTGTCCCTGCGGGTCACCTGTCCATGTGGCACAAGCAGTAACTGTTATGCAGACCTGTGACATGTATTCAACTGTACCCAGGATATGTCACAACCATGGTGTCATCACAGTGCCATATGTCTTGTGGAATATGACTGCAGACCATTCTCCTGCTGACACATGTACACCTACAATACAAATGGATAACATTATGGAGACCACATTCACTTAGTGTTACTAACAGCTGTAATGCATCATGGCTAGACAACTACACTACCTGCCATGTAGGCATTAAACATTACTGCTGACAACATGTTACAAAGCAGTACATTGGTACACTGTAGTATATTCACTGTGTGCATCGGAACCACATAAGCCTGTCCCTCCATTAATGTTATGGATGACAGGAATGTGGCACAGGTATCATCATATGCCAGGGTGTGTTGTTGGTTTGCCAGAGACTGAGGGTGGGACATACATCTGACACCACGTGTGTGAGTGAAGGGTGTAATTTGCTGATATGGGCATGGTGATGTGGTGTGTGTAGGTATGGGGTTGCCCTAGGGATGTTTGTATAGTGTGTGGGCATGCATGCACACAGTTCTGCCATGTGGCTGCCCTATACAGGTGTTTCTTGGACAGCTGCAGACCATACCTGGCATGGTGTGCAGTTCAACACCTCCGGCCATGGACACACAGACTGCGCCTGCCAGGGGTTTCATGGGCACATCCAGGTACAGGCCTCAATGTGCTACTCTCGCCTGATGATGACATGTGTCCGCTGGAACCAGGTCTCTCCTGGGACTGGCCAGGGCCAAGTGCACATGGCCTGCTGTTGTGTGGTGTAGACAGCGACCCCCCTGAAGTGCTGGGCCTGGTACTGCTACTATGAGAGTGGCTTGGTCTCCTTGCATGTCCACATCAACCGCCAGCTGTTGGTGTTGCTGGCCTACATCCATGCAGCTATCGCCCCACTCCCACCACATATTCTAGCACGGACAGTCCATAGTCGATGAGGCCCACCATCTCACCCAACCATCTATCCCTAACCTTGGTATAATCATGGAGGGCACCTGCAAGTTAATGGTAGTTGTTGCTTAGAGATGAGAGAGCAGCTGCCTGCAGCCTTAGACCCTGTCTAGTGTACAGTTCCATACATACCTGCGTCCCATGACAGTCTGAAACATGCGTCTGGTGGTACCAGTTGTGGCACTTCTGCACCCCGGTACCTCTGCCTATATGGTGCTTTGCCAGACATCTGGCTATGCCTGCTGTGTCCAGACACAACAGGCATAGATACAACACTCTCCTGTGTACTGCCACCGACCGCCAACTGTCCCTCTGCTATGGCCACTGGTGATGGGGTATCTGTAGGCACTGTGACTGTGTGCAGGGTTGGGAAGGATAACAGGGGGATGTCAAACGATGGTGAAGTTTCGGCCTCTGACAACCCTGCTTGTGCCTCAACAGTCCTATCTTCATTTTTGGTGTCTCTAGACACCAACATCAGATTGCATGTAGGAGGGACCCTGACCCACCTTGCCACCTGTGAGGGAAAACAAGAAGCGCACTTTAAGACATGTATGGCATTGCATAACAGTACACACATACACACACACACACACACACACACACACACACACACACACACACATACCCTGAAATTCCACCATAATACCTACCTGCCCCTGAATTTACGCACAGACCCAAGTTGATTTACGTAAGTTCCACATCCTGCATCACGCTTGGTAACATGCACTCATTAATACCACTCATTAATGCATCAGTCTTCTAAATGCCTAGACAAGTGATCACAACACAAGACCTGTTACTCCATTACCTCCTTGACTTGATTGGTGTAGGTTTCACAAGGCCTCACTGCTGTCATCTAGTGTTCACCTGGGTATGTCCAGACATTGTGAGCATGGCCCCCATATGTTAGGGGCTACTACGTTCACTCCATAATATCACGCACTGGAGAGTCATATATAACTTTTACTCACTACATTCTAGATCTGCTGCTCAATCAGCTTATAATGTGGACAACAGTAATATATGGATACACTCCCTGGTGTTGTCTAGTAATTCCCCAATGCATCTGTAGTGCTGCCTACATGGGTAGTTGTTCACCTTTCTGCTGATTGCAATTTTGATGGTATACCTGGTGTCTAGTTTCCCTCCCAATGCATCTTCCATGCTACAGACCTTATTATGCTATCAGCTGTCCTGTGATTACATATCAGAGAAGTATTCCTGGTGTCTCATGTGTCAGTCCATGTACTGCACAATTCCAAAAGGAAGTACTGTCGTATGAACAACCCCAAAAATCACACATGTGCATGCATGGTCAACCAGACAAACACACATATGCACACACACATCCTACATGCACCCCTCCACTCCACCAGATTGCACTTACAGACAAAATACCCCTCACACACACACACACACACACACACACACACACACACACACACACACACACACAGACACACACAAACACATCTACAGGTGAGGTTGTACAATGATAGTACACACAGACCTCCCATTACCCATCTGTCAACATGCATAACATATGATACTCAGCAGCATGCAGTGCAGCTATAGTCAATCCATGCTAGCACAGTATACATGTGTGTGATGCATGGGCTGCGTTAGTAGGTTATGCCTGTTTCCCTAGAAAACACTGCACCCATGTACACAGTATTGCTGTGCACCTGTTCTGCACCCTGCCATGTACTGTGCACCATACATCACAGGTGTACACACCATTGCTGAATGCATATTACTGTGTCAGTTATATCTGCTCTAATGCTCATAGTCCCTATGTGTTTATCCGACACATACCTGGGATGATATATGGACATATGTCATTTGTGAATGCCTGATGTCTGATTTACAGATCTCAACATCAGTGGTGCATGTATGACCAATATGATACTATTACATTGACAACCGCCAAACCTTACCGTGGCTATGGGGAGTGTACACACCCTTATTGATATGACGCACTCTTCCTTGATATGTCAAAGGACCACATCACTGCATATGCTAAAAATACATGAGCCTGATATGTGACATATGTCCTGTACATTCACATGCAGTGTCTGACAAATGTGTTAGGTGTGCAGATGCTAACCGCGATGCATGCACTTCTTGGGTGCATATGTGTGCATGCCTTATCATGATGGTTTGTTGCACCTACTGTTATGTGTACTACAGCAGTCACTATTCCTGGCAGGGGTATACTAGCATGGGCTATCTGCATTTGCCAGTATATGGTCAGTCTGCCCTATACATGTCCCCCAACTCTGCATGATTGCAAGGTCAACTCATGTGCACATCCCTTGGAGTCCACACACTGCCGTCACTATTGCTGTGGAGTCAGGGTTATGTCTGCCACAGTTCCTGAACCTGTGTGCAGATACAGCCATTTGTAGCATCCTTAGGATCCCTGCTGCAGTGCACTGGTGTGTCATGATGACACCTCCTCCCAACCTTCAGCCTTTTTGCAGATGCTTGACAACTATGGCCTACACATGTGTCAGTTTGCAGTGTACCAAACACTGAACACCACGCTTGACAGCCTAGTCCCAGCTAATGAATGGCAAACATACAGATGTACACTGGCACGGGCACAGTACAGATGGGGATGGTGGGCCTGAGGTGGGGTGAGGCATTGGTTGTGCAGCACATGTATCTTACATTATACTGTCTGTAGGTTTCCAACGTGGTCATGGTACAGCAGTACACATTGCAATGCATGACTTTTGGGAACCTATAATGTTATGCATACACTACCTGTAGAGAGGCCTGGATGATGCTTCCTGTGGTACAACTGTCACATCTGATTACCCTAACTCATAAGCAACACACTTGCAGAGTCCAGGCAATTGCTGACACAGGTACTGCACAGCCAGTACTTGCTGAACATTCCTGCAAACCCTTCAGTGTTCTGCCATTTTACTGGGCAGCCCACATGACCAGTTTGCTACATGTGACATCATTTGTCTTGGATGCCCATCTGTTTATTTTCAACATCATTCTTATACCATATATCCTTGCCACATAAATGACTGTCTGCACTGTTTGCCATGGCATAAGAAATGGTGAGGTATGGCTACATGTCCAGCTCATGGGTGCTACCTGTTGGGTATGGGGCACACGCCATGTCATGTAAGATGTGTGCAAGCCATGCCTGCCTCTGTTGCAGGTAAGTGTGCACATTTGATGACTAGACGTCTTGGACAGCAGACCAATATGTGGTGTGACATTGGGAACATGTACTTGCTGAAAGTTGCATATCCATGACAAATGCATGCAGCCAGTACCTCAACAGCTGCTTTCACTATATTGTATCTGGAGTGTGTGCACACATATGCTTCCAGTGTTTGTGAAAATATCTATTCCCCATATTTGCTGCCCTAACCTACAATTCCATATTACACACTCATTGCTCATGTTGTGACTACATTGCAGGTTTTAAGGCTTGTGGACTGCTGTATTATGATATTCCATAGTGTAGATCTGTAACAGTTGCCATTGTAATACTGGTATATACTCTGTTGTAGCACTGTATAAGGGTGATGTTTCACACATGTCCCCACTGTAGGCCATTTGTCCCACCATTATGTTCATCCCTGTGGACACATTTTGCAATGACAGGATGTAAGTTATATTGCAGGTGTCTGACATGCCCTTCAGATACACCATCATGGTCACTACTGTGATGCAGTGCAGTTAACAGCAACAATATGTGAACATGTATGGCATGCATTATGGGTAGGTGTGTTAGATGTGTGCATGGAATATAGCATAGCCATTACATGACCATTGTATTGGCAAGCATGAACATAAACCATACTCACCAGCTACAGGCTGCTGCTTTGGTGGTATACCTGAGGGACCTACATAAGAGTGTGAGAGATATGATGTCAGTAGCCACAGCTGTGGCATTGGTACATGGTGGGTGCAGCATTACAGTACATCAACAGTACAAGTCCACAATACTACAGCTTATGCATATTTGTTTATTACTGCTAAGCAGCAACAGACTATATATATATGTCATCTCACATATGCATGATCTAGCTGTACAGATGTGGATGGATACACAACAGTGGTATACTGATGTGCCCTGTGGCATTACCTGCATGCTCCTAGGCCGGTGTGTGGGTAGCATCCACCTCCACTATGGTCTCCGCCAGTTATTGCATGTGTGGGCGAGCAGGTGCCACAAGGCTGGCAAGGAGCTCCTCAGCACTTGTCAGGGGGGATGGATGGCATGACCTCTCCTGTTGCGAGGTGATCCCCTCTGACAGCAGCAGCATACCGGCAGGCATTGCGAAGCAGGTCGCTGCAATGATTCCAGACCTGTTCGTAACTGCGGTTATACAAGCTGACATCATTGACCCTGTGGACTAGATCGTTCCATAGGGTGGTCAACTCCTACTGCTCATGGGCTGTCTTGCCAAAGAGTACGTGGTAGTGCTGTACCAGGTGGTTGATGATGACATAATTTTTGTCTGGTGAATACATGGGTAACCGGCCATGTGACATCTTGCCTGAAAGACAAAGATGGAAACAGGTCTGAGCAACTCATACAGCAAGGTTACCATAGTTCTTAATACACATCTCTGTCTCCCCCCCACCATATCTGCTACAACAAACTGTTCACACAACTCAATAGGTATGGCTACAACCTACCTACCATTGGGACATATATCGTATTGCACCATGCTTTGTGCTATCTGTTTGTAGCCATGTTCCCTGTGGGGACACTATCATTGCTGGCCTGTTATGGACAATGTCACCTGCATGCCATTGTAAGGTTCCATATATGCATGTGTTCTGTTTGCTATTTATTGCTGCACATCTGTCATTATGTGTTATTGGGGATATCTATGCTTGCTGTTGGACATGATCTGGGAATGTATGGACTATTACTACCCACATATGTTCTATAACAGTGACACAATAGCATGTTTAGGGAACAGTTGCCAGCAGAACCACCTCTCCCACCTCATCTGGCCATGTTACCAGGACACATCACATGTGGGACCCACCCTGAGGCCTCCTCATCTACTTACTGGTTGTTGTGTCTTTCAGCTTTTCCCAGTTAGGGGTCGCCACAGCAGAACTCCGGTCTGCTAATGAATGGCAGTAGAGTTTTACGTGCCGAGTTGCCAGCCCTGATGCACAACCTTCAACGAAGGTATGCACATTCACGCATGTCTCCACACAGAAGATGCTCTAGCTGAGAATTGAACAGGACAACGTCTTACTGTGAGGTGACAACGCTACCGCAGCACCACCACCGCAGATCTGGTAAGCTGCCTTAATGTGTATGGATGTACATTACCATACATTTCACCTTGGGAACATTGTTGGCCTACTGCTTATTGCCATACAGACTGTTCTGTTTGTCAGTGTGATTGTGATGTTTTCAGTTATGCACAAGAGATGCATCCCAGTGTGTCAACTTAAGTCTTTTTCCTGTAGGGACTGAGTACGGAGTGTAGTTAGAGGCTGCTGGGATATACATCTGCATTACTTACTGTTGATTGATTGTTATCATGTGGCCCAGTCTATCTTTAGTGTTGTACTACTTGAAGGCCTTGGCCTGGACAACAACATATGTTATGCTTTCAGATTACTGTATTAAATTATCTGTTTGAGAGTTGGATTAATCTGTTTGTATGTATTTCAAAGTCTAAAAAGCTATATGACATGGCATATACAACTGTAATAGTACATATCTTTCAGGCAACAATTGTCTTTGTTTGTATGGGATGACTCATACACTGTCCATTTGATAAGGCGGCAACTGTAGGAATACTGGCTGTTAAGTATAGTGTGCACCTTCTAAATATGTATCTCCCTATACATATCTCTGTGTGTGTATGTGTAGTTACATATATATATATATATATATATATATATATATATATATATATATATATGTATCTGCATATATGTTTGTGTGTATATGTATTTTCGGAATGTTTATTGCTTCCACATTGTACATTCCTTATGGTAGCCAGACTGTACTGCATGACATGTTATTGATATCAGTCTGACATCATACAGGTCGAATGGATTACTGTTAACATCTTGTGCCCATGTTGTATTGGGTCCTGGGTATGGGACTTGCAGCAGTTGGTATTGTATTCCAGGGCAGATCTGTTTTGCTGTGGGGGAGGGGGTGATATCAATACTTGCTTGACGTATGTAGCTTGGGCCCCCTCACCCCCATTAATGGTGCCTTTGGTCATATATGTATTTGTTATATTCTCTTTTATATCTATAGATATATATCTGTATATATATATATATATATATATATATATATATATGTACATATGCTTACATATATATATTGCTCTCTCTCTCTCTCTCTCTCTCTATATATATATATATATATATATATATATATATATATATATATAGAGAGAGAGAGATATATATATATATATATATATATATATATATATATATATATATATATAAATATATATATATAGATGTATGCATATGTGTGTATATATATATATGTGTATATTCCTGTTAGGGGTCACCACAGCATATCATCTGTTTCCATTTCTTCCTGTCTTCTGCATCTTGCTCTGTCACACCAACCACCTGCATGTCCTCTCTCACCACATCCATAAACCTTATCTTAGGCCTTCCTCTTTTCCTGTTACCTGGTAGCTTCATCCTTAGCATCTTTTTCCCAATATACTCAGCATCCCTCCACAGCACATGTCCAAACCAATGTAATCTTGACTCTCTGGTTTTGTCTCCAAACCTTCCAATCTGGGCTGAGCCTCTAACAAACTTATTCCTAATCCTGTCCATCCTCTTCACACCCAGTGCAAATCTTAACATCTTTAACTCTGCCACATCCAGCTGTAATTCCTGCCTTTTTGTCAATGTCACTGTCTCCAACCCATTTAACATAGCTGGTCTCACTACCCTCGTATAGACCTTCCCTTTTAATCTTACTGGTACACGTCTGTCACAAATTACACCTGACACTCTTCTCCACCACCTCTATCCTGCCTATACTTTTTTCACATCTCTTCCACACTCACCATTACTCTGAACTATTGATCCCAAGTATTTAAACTCATCCACCTTCGTCACATCTACTCCTTGCATCCTCACCATTCCTCTATCCTCCCTCTCATTCACACACATATATTCTGTCTTAGTCCTGCTGACCTTCATTCCTCTTCTCTCTAGAACATATCTCCATCTCTCCAGGGTCTCCTGCACCTGTTCCCTACTCTCACTACAGATCACAATGTCATCTGCAAACATCATAGTCCATGGGGACTCATGTCTGATCTCTTCTGTCAACCTGTCCATCACCACTGCAAATAAGAAAGGGCTCAGAGCTGATCCTTGATGTAATCCCACCTCCACCTTAAATGCATCCATCACTCCCACTGCAGCCCTCACTGCTGTCACACTACCCATGTACATATCCTCTATCACTCTTACATACTTCTCTTACACTCCCGACTTCCTCATACAATACCACAACTCCTCTCTAGGCACCCTGTCATATGCTTTCTCTAAGTCTACAAAAACACAATGCAACTCCTTCTGACCTTCTCTGTACTTCTCCATCAACAATCTCAGAGCAAACATTGCATCTGTAGTGTTTTTTCCCAGCATGAAACCATACTGCTGATCACTAATTATCATGTCCCTTCTTAACCTAGCTTCCACTGCTCTTTCCCATAACTTCATGCTGTGACTGATCAATTTAATCCCTCTGTAGTTACTACAGCTTGCACATCACCCTTATTCTTAAAAATTGGTATCAAAACACTTTTTCTCCATTCCTCAGGCATCCTCTCACTTTCCAAGATTTCATGAAACAATCTGGTTAAAAACTCCACTGCCATTTCACCTAAACACCTCCATCCTTCCACAGGTATGTCATCTGGACAAACAACCTTTCCATTCTTCATTCTCTTCATAGCTATCCTTACTTCCTCCTTGCTAATCCATTGCACTTCATGATTCACTATCCCCACATCATCCAACATTCTGTATTTCTCATTTGCTTCATTAATGAACCCCTCAAAGTACTCTTTCCATCTGCTCAACACACTCTCCTCGCTTGCTAGTACATTTCCCTCATTATCCTTTATCACCTTTACCTGCTGCACATCTTTCCTAGCTGAGTCCCTCTGTTTAGCCAATTGGTACAGGTCCTTTTCTCCCTCCTTGGTGTACAACCTTTTATACAACTCTTCATATGCCTTATCCTTAGCCTTTGCCACCTCTCTGTTTGCCATGCACCTCATCTCCTTATACCACTGTCTACTTTCTTCATCTCTCTGACAATCCTACTTCTTCTTTGCCAACCTCTTTTCTGTATACTCTCCTGTACTTCTTCATTCCACCACCATGTCTACTTGTAGTCCTTCCTCTGTCCAGATGTCACCAAGCACCTTTCTAGCCATCTCCCTTACTAGCTCTGCTGTAGTTATCCAGCTATTTGGTAAGTCTTCACTGCCACCCAGTGCCTGTCTTAACTCTTCCCTGAACTCCACCTCACAATTACCCTTTCTCAATTTCCACCATTTGATCCTTGGTGCTGCCCTCACACTCCTCCTCCTCTTCTTAATCACCAACATCATCCTACAAACCACCATCCTATGCTGCCTAACTACACTTTACCCGGTCACCACTTTACAGTCACCAATCTCCTTCAAACTGGCCCTCCTACATAAGATATAATCCACCTGTGTGCATGTTCCTCCACTCTTGTGTGTCACCATATCCTCCTACCTCTTGTTAAAATATGTATTCACCACAGCTATGTCCATCTTTTTTGCAAAATCCACTACCATCTAAACGTCTGCATTCCTTTGCTTAAAATCATACCCACCCATCAATTCCTCATCCCCTCTATTCCCTTCACCAACATGCCCATTGAATATGTATATATTTATATATTGAATATGTTTATATATATTTATATATATATATATATATATATATATATATATATATATATATATATATATATATATATATATATGCATACACACACACACACATACATCTATATATATATATATATATATATATATATATATATATATATATATATATATATATATATATATATATATATATATATATATATATATATATATATATATATATATATATATATATATATATATATATATATATATATATATATATAGATAGATAGATATAGATATATACATACACATACATCTACATGTATAACTACATTTTCTGTACTGTTGAATGACTGTGCTGGATGATATGTTTGTGAAAACATGAGGGCTATGTATATCTAACATGGCTTAGTGGTAAATCACTTTGGCTATGGTGTGCAGTGTCTTGGGTTCAAGCCTTACAGAGGCTGTTTATTTTGTTGCTGGGCAGAACAAGGGCCATTGGATACAGTGATTAAGGCACTTTAAGGCAGTTGTAAGCGGGTTTGCGTGGGTTTGCATGAAGGTAAGCACTGTTAACATCTGATTACAGTTTCTTATACCGATTTAGCTTCTCAATTGCTTAATCTGTCTAGGCATTGATCACCCCCACGCAAACAAGTTTAAACCCACTTACTGCTGCTTAAAAGTGCTTACTCCCGCTTACCCTCGTGCTAATTTCTTTAGAAGGAATGAAAAAGGATTGATAGGAAAGTGGTGGAAAAGGGTCACAAAGAGGGAAAGATAGTAGGGAAAATAGCTAGGGATGTGCAAGACACATGTATGGAGGGTGCATAACTGCCCATTTCTTCTACAACAACAGCTGTGCATATACACTGAATTTGGAGATAGATTTGGACACTCAAACCCTTGAGAGAAGGGCAAGGACAACAATAATATGTTGTGAAGCCAATTAGACCAGATTACATGTGACCAGTGGACAAGTGTCCGAAATGGACAGCTATGTATTGAGCGAGATTTTTTTGTGGGAACAGATTGCCCTTTTTTTTCAGGTGAGAGTGGGATTCTGGGGAGGGATAGTAGGTGTATTTGAGGAGGTAGGCTGGGTAGGATGACAGACAAGACAGCATAAATGGGTGGTAAATGACATGTGGGGGGACACCTTGATGGGGAGGAGTGTTTGGAAATCGGAAGCCCATGAGCTCCCTAGTGGAAACAGTGGGAATGAGGTCTCCGCCCATGGGCAGTCACCACTGCACCTTCACAGCCCGGAAGGTGGCTGTGCTGGGGGCTGAGTAGGAGGGCCAGTCCATCCCTCTAGTTGTGACTTGCATCCCTCAAGCTGGCGTAGCACATCTCCAAACTCTCTGTGGAGCTGGCGACAGGTGACAGTGTCCTGTCCACACTCGCTCCCAGGGGGGCAAGCCCCTCCCTCTGAGGCGGTTCCACCCAAAGGTGGTGCAGGACCAGCAGACGAGGAGGTCCCAGGTTGGGCCCCAGACATGCTGGTGCCCGGTGCCACAGCCAATTGAGGTGGGACAAGTGGGTCCGCCGGGACCGGCCTTCCCAAATGTGCTATGGTATTTCAGTTTTACAACATATGTGGGTTAGTAATAGTCAACACATTCCAGGATTAGTTATAACAGCATGCATAGATATTCCCATTTACCCAAAACACTAGATATGGAACAGTTGCATAGCAAATAGAACACTTGCATATTTGGAACCACAGTGGCCATTACAACAGCATGCAGATACATTCATGGCAGCATGCTACCAATGTGGGAGTATTTCAACATGGCACATGCATAGAAACAAATTTAAATATTTATCAAACAATAGGACATATGTCCCAACAGTAGATTTAATGCAGCATATACCGATTGAGTTGTGTATTTAGTTTATTGTTGCAGATATGGTGGGAGGGGGAGAAAGATGTCAATTAACATCTAGTAGTTCTCATTACTTTTCTAGTCAGTGCTGTGATCTGTACCTTACAGGTAATAGTACACTACCCTATCGCTTTAGTTTGGACAGTGGTATGGATGTAGACAACTATATACATGAACTGAGGTTTATCTGCAGTATACACCTCTTACCTGGTATACCTGTTTGCTAACACTACCCAACTGTTTCTACACATATTACCAGATTCCAGGTTGATGTTATGCACATACCTCTCCATTTCTTATTGTACACACTCTGGGCATGTCTTGACCACATGTAGGTGAACCAGGACATATTTTGACTATTGCCTTCTTAAACCTTTGGTGAACTGTACAATGACAGGTTTGTTTTCACTGACATTTTCCAAATATGTACAGGCCTGACAGTCAGTTATATGGCATGAAATGCTGCCTACATGTCAGAGATTATTACACTGATATGCCAGGGGGACAGGGTAACAGCCGGCAGATATGGGCCAATTAACTGGACATTCTGGACAATGCTGTACACTTGTGGGGTATGATTCTGCATAGACCTTACTTTCACTCCTGGGATTCGAACCATGGCTGTGTCTGCTAAAAATAAAACAGTGTCCATCACAGTTGACTGTGCTATATAGATATTGCTGTGTATCTCTTGTCTGATTTCTGCCTATAATTCTCCTGTAGTTTTTCAAACTGACCTTGTAATTACAACACTCTTATACAGGATTTCCTAGGCAGTTTTATTATGTGGCACAATGTGGGTGACAGTGATGAGTAATACATTATTATTCAGAGCAACTGCAGCACTAACAATGCCATACAATACCAGAGTAAACAGTACCAGTACAGGACATCAATCTTATTTCTGGGCACAGTTTTTGTATCTGACAGACCTGTGGGGACAATGTTTGTTAGCACTACCTGACTGTTGCCACACATATTACCAGATTTCACATTAGTATTATGCACATACGTCTCACTCTGTTACTGCACACACTCTGGTCACAGCTTGACAACATGGGGTGGAGATGGGACATACTTGGCTTATTACTCTTATAACATTTTGGGGAGTTGCTAGAGTGACAGGTCTGTTCTTATAGATGTCTGATAGTCAGTTGTATTTCTTGTTTGCTGCCTAAATGTTTGGGATCATCCCACTGATTTGGAAGGGGGACAGGGTAACAGGCAGCAGATATGGGCCAATTTACTGGACATTCTGGACATATCTGTACACTTGTGGGGTATGATTCGGCATACAGCCTACTACCACTCCCGGGATTCAAACCATGACTGTGTGTACTAAAAATACAACAGTTTACGTCTCAGTTGAGTGTGCCTTTTGGATTATGTTGCCTGTCTTTTCACTGTTTTCTGTCTAAGTCTCTCGCAAATGTACTATATGACTTCTTGGGATTACAACAGTCTTATACAGACATTCCTACACATTTTATTTATGTAGCACAGTGTGGGTAACAGTGCTTAATAGAACAGTACTATTAAGAGATTGCAACTCTACATTACCATGTGATACCAGAGTAAACACATGCAGTCCAGCAGTTAGACCTTTATCGTCAGGCTTTTATGCTTTTATTTACATACACCCTATATGAGACTCTTCCTGCCATATTCTCTGATGTATGCAGTACATACCTTAAACAATACAGGTTTTATATAGGCAATTAACTTACTACTACTTTTTGATTTATTTCCTATGACAGTACATGCAAGAGTATTACTAACCTGCCTCGTGTTGCAACTGCTGCAATCTACAGGCATGGGCTTCCTGGTTCACAGCCCGCTCATCTGCCACTGTGAAAGACATAAGAGGAATATTTAGCCATACCTATCCATAATATACATGAGCTGGCAATTATTAAACAGGTAGTGGACTGATGCTTACACACAGCTGGGACATTGCCTGTCCTCCTAACCTCTTGGATCCACTGATCCAAGAGATCCTCCTTTCTGCTTCAGGTCAGCATAGTGATGCCTGACCAGCTCACCAGTTCAGGGTATGCCAGTGGCACTGGTGAGGTCATGGGTGAGATGGTCCCAAGCTTCCACTTTGTATTGGGAACCCTGGTACTGGCTCTCCAGCAGTCTCTGGTCATAGTCTTTCACAAGGAGTCCTGCCATGACTCTGGACTCCTGGATGCTTCAGCACTGCATCCAGAAGTGCACACCCTTTCCAAAACCAGTCATAGTGCCTACAGGAGGAAGCTGCAACCAGTTATGAGATGAATTCCCACCTGTTGTGTTTAAATAGGGCCAATTTCCTGCACGTTGCTGTGATTGGGTGGTTTTGAAAATGCTAAGCTATAGGAAAACCTGCTTAACTATGGTTGGCATTGCTTAAAGGGGTATACCAATGGAGAAACTGAGTTAGCTGGCCTACACATTGCTTACACATACTAAGCTGGGCTGTGAAATACTTAGTGTAGCTTAATGTTTAATTTGCATACTATTTGCTGGTTGGCATTGATTTATTATTCATTACATATTATATATGTGTTTGGTATCCATGATTCATTTGTATGTACACTGTATGGGGTCCTTGTGTTTATTAGGGGATTTCAACACTTTATTACAATGACACCTCACATCTGGGCTTAATGCAGTACTCCAGTTCACATATTTATGTTATGTAGTAGGTTATACAACATAAACCTGTATATTGATTCCTTTCACATGTTCAGTTTTATTTTCCTATAGTGAGGATCTGTTTGGTGATACCTCAATCTTATGTACTGCTGTGATGGCTTAGTCGTTAACTACTTAACTATAGTGTACCGGGTCCTGGGTTCAAGACCTGCAAAGGTTGTTCATTTTGTTTCTGGCCAGAACAGCGGCTGTTGCATACAGAGTGATTAAGGCACTTTTAAGCAATTGTAAGCGGGTTTGCATGGGTTTGCATGACAGTAAGCAATGCTAACCTCTGGTTAAATATGCTTACAGAGAGTTAGCTTCAATATTGCTTAACCTGTGTGCACATTGCTTATCCCAGCACAAATGGGCTTAAACCCACTTACTACTGCTAAGTATGCTTACTTGTGCTTAATAGTGCTTACTCCTGCTTACCATCACATTAATTTAGACAGTAATGTAAAATGGTTCTTGGGAAGGTAATGGATTTGCAAACCGTATGGATTTATAATTCATTACACATTGTACCTTCGATTTATATCCCTGATTCCTGTGTACATATACTGTATGGGGCACTTGTGATTATCTATGGATTTTACAACATTATGACAATGACACCTCACATCTGCATTTAATGCAGTACTCAAGTTCACAAATATATGTTATTTAGTAGGTTATGCAACAAAAAATATTGGTCATAAAGTGATTTATAATGGAAAATGGAATGTACTGGAGTGGAACGCGAACCAGGAATGACTGCTCGTATAGCGAATTCTCTGTCTACTACACTATTGCAGTACTGCTTCATTTGCATATATCTTGATTTTTATCCTCTTGTGCCATTTAAGCTGCATTAAATGTAGCTAAGTAATGGGCAAACCCACGCACCTACGGTTAAATTTTATTTGTTTCATACATAAAAATAAGCTTCTTTATATTTCCTATATTAAGTATTGCTCTTATAAACTTGGGGGATGTTGCTGGGGTATGTGCATACCTATAAGTTGTCTCACTCATTCTTATTCCAAAACTGCTGTTCTTGATTGCAGGGGCATATATATTCTGAGACTTCTGCCCTCAGACACGTACCCTGCACTCGTACAAGGTCCGTGTTCATTTATGAGCTCAGGCAGTGCGCCTTCATTAATATGCCTGTCCCGCTGCAATCCTGCTCCTAAATGGCCACTTCTGTGCTGGACTAAGCTAGTCCTGCATGGAAGAATAGTGAATCCGAGAAACTGATCAATAGCTCAATTTTAGAAATGTAAATAATATGTAAGAAAATTAAGTAGAAAAAGTGAATACAAAACAGTGCAACTGTTCAGCAAAATGCAGTTTTAACATCAACTTTGGTGTAAGAGATTGATTCCAGTAATTTAGAGGAAAAAGTAAATCAAATGTTCTCAGAAGTGTCTAAAACAATTAAAGCACTGAAGGAATATATTAACTCTAATAACAAATGGCTGGAGAAAAAAATAATAAGCTTTAACTAACTAGTCAGATGAACTGATTAAACTGCAAAAATCAGAGGTTGAAATGAAGAAAAGTCTAGCTGAACATCAAGCTTCTCAAGAAGAGCTACTTTAAAAAATTGTAGTATTAGAAGACAGATGACTTGGAGAAAAACTGAGATTCTCTGCTGTACCAGTGAAACGGGAAGTAATAGGCTATTAATTTTATGAAAGCACAAATAAGCAACTGGACTGGTATTCCACAGCGGGATTTGTTAAATGAAAGGGCACATTGAGTGTATGCTCCAATCCTGGCCACGAGGAAGCAGTCATGACCTATATTAGTAAATATACAATCATGCCAGCAGGAGTAGTTGATCCTGACAAAACTGTGGAAGAAGAGAAAAGTATTAAAAACAGGAGATGGCAGAGACTTTCTTGAAAATTATTATTCACTGTATACCAAGAAAAAGAGAAGTAATTTATTCCAGCAATCAAGTAAAATCAAGAGTCAGGTGTTAAATTCAAGCTGCTGTATTTAGATGTCTTCAGAATTTTTTCCCTGGATGAACAAAGACATTTTTGAACCAGAATAGGCTAAGGAGGAATGAAAATAGTTTATCAAACAAAAATGAGCCAGCAAATGTAAGGGGACTCTGTTTCTCGTTCTTCTAAAAATAAATCTCACTAAGAAACATTGCTAGTGAAACCTTTTCCAGTGCTCCAAAGAAAAATGCTTGGAGAGACAAAAGCACAGGAGTTGACTAGAAAAATAAAGAATACATTGGACCTGAAGCAGAGACTGCTATTGGGGGATGGAGATAAACCTAAAGAAAACTAGCAACACTGAAATTTATGAATAAATGATTATAAAGCATCAATCACATTTGTTTAACATGGCATTGCAAGAAAAGATAGCTGAGAAAGATTACACTTTTGTTAACTTTGTTAAACTTGTAGGTGGACTATAAAGCATATACCCATTTTATGTCATTAATGTTTAAAAGGACACTAAATAGAACAAAGTAACAAAGAGAAACAATATTGTTCTTATTAGTATTTGTATAAAAATGTATTCATATATACCGCATGATATATAGCAAAGCAGTTTCATATAGCATGTAGTCAGGGGTATTTTAAATGTGGGGGGATGTCTTTTCATACCTGTTGTTTGTGCTATACATATTAAAGTAAACAAGTACTTTTTTAGTTGTAAGAAATATAGGCATTATAGTATAGCACAAGAAGTAAGGCTGGGCAGAAGCAAGTTTAAGTTAATATGGTATGATTTACGGCTGCTGCAGTGAGGGTGGGCTGCAAAGGTACACTTATTGTACTATATGTTAAATTCAAATGTTTTTCTTATTTTTACAAGAGTGGATGTCTAGTTTAATGCTCATCTTGGGTTATAAATGAGTGTTTTTGTAAGCATGAAGGTTTGAAAAATAAGGCAAAATGATGAAAACCATGAAAACCGATGTCTCTTTCCATCTGCAAAGATATTAGCTTGACTTTTTCTACTAGCAAGTGTTCTTAGTGAGAGTCAAGAAATCTGCAGCTGAAGACAGTTGTACACTTTTCTGGGTTACATTTTCAAAGATACCTTCATGCATCTGCATAGTTACCTGTTTTTTTTCTCATTGATTACTTTTACATATAGACACCTACCTGCAGGTGCAGGCAATCAATCTTGATTGCTTTGAGCATTCGTTAGTGGTGGAAATGAAAAATTTGAAGGTTCAATAGCAAGCAGTTCAGAGAAAAATAAAGTCTGAAATTAAAGGAAGTGAATAAGACATAGCAGTATTCCTAGCAGCCTTAATACTTTAAAGCAGTTAATAGAACAGTATACAATTTACTTTTATTTAAACATAGCTAGTGCACATTTTCTTAGAAAACCATTGAAGGTGAATGGCCCAGGTATCAGATCTTACTGTAATAAAGTAATGGCTTTTTGAACTGCTATTTCTCTGTGGTGTGTTTGTTTTTTTCTAAAGCTGTTTTTCACATCTGGGTGGAAAATAGAGCTCCACACAAACACAGAGCAGTGTTTAATAGGGTGAAAAAACAAACTTCAAAAACAAAACATGCACTCTGGAGGCACACTTGAGTGGGTTCAAAAATAAAATTTTATTCATACATGAATATACACAACTAAGTGTTTTTGTCCCTAGAATATGAACTTCATCAGAACAAGTAAAAACATTTCCTAGTCATATCCTGTTAAAATAACACACTTAAGAAGCACATGATACAAATCAACCAATGAAAAATAATCAATTCACCCTACCAAGTGCTCAAATTAATTAAAAACAATTAAAGAAACCTCTATACCAAACTAGTTACAATGGTAAACAGCAGACTTTAAACCCATTTGCATGTCAGAAAGAAAGGGCACACACTTTTAAAATGCAAGCTAGTGAAACCATTTAATTAAGTCCAGGGAATCTGCATGCATTCAAAACAATCTGCCAGTACAGTTGCCTTTTTCTAACATTTTGCTCCTCAAGTTTATATCAACCCTCTCCACAATAAATAATAATAATAAAAAATAAATAAATAATGTGAGGGAAACTTCAATATGCGTTTATGCAGAGCATTAGTATCCTTACACTTAGTAATATCATGTAAGTGCTCATAAATAAGTTCTTTTATTTTTTCTCTCGGTTTTGCCCACATAAAAAGAGGGGTATTATTGTCATTTAAGTATATAAACCATCCCTTTAGTACTAGAGTTAAAACAACACTTTGAGGTCACCTTCCATCCTTGCACCCAGATACTGTTATTCACCAAAATAAAGGGACATTGTGAACATGAACCACACTTACACATAACCATCCTTACAGTTTTGTACAGAATCCCCATGTCCTGCTCCAGTAGGTATTTAAAGCATTTGCCCCTCTTATAAACTATTGAGGGTCTCAAACCTACTTTTTCATACAAATCATTATTAGCATAAGCCAGTCCCCATTTTTTTCCAAAATATTCTTAATATTAAAACTGTCAAGTAAGAAAGGCATAACCATAGCTTTTCACACGTATTCATAACACCATTATTTGTCGTATATATATTGCCATTTCCCTTACCCATAAATTAAGGACACAAAACCCCCAGTTTTAGTTTCTGTAACCACTTCATGCCTAAGGGGACTTACAAACCATAAAGGATATTCCTTATTGGCAAACATATTTGCCAGTATATCACATTCAGTCAGAAAGGATTCCCTCTCAGACACCATTCTGGCCAACCTGACAAACTGGCCCTGTACTGTGGCTTTCTTTTAGGGTGGCAACTTTTAAAATGAAACATAGAATTAAAGTACATTCTATATCTAAAATGTTGGACACTAGTCTTTTGTTATAAAAATCCTTCAAAATTAACACATCTAAATTGTTAATTGAAGTACTATCCACTGTTTTAGTAAATTTCAAAAGACTAATGGTATTATCAATATAGTCAATACAGTCTATTTTTGATGGAGTATCATGCCAAATAATAAATATATCTTACAGGAACCTAACATAAAATGCCTATGAAGAAATGAAAGAACTATTAAACACAAACGTTTTCTCTCATTGTGCCTTAACAATCCTAACAAATATAGGTGCACAAATTGCACCCATCTTCTGAAGAAAAAAGTGATTCTCAAAAAACAGATGGTTGGAATATAGAACAATATCCATTAAATCAATTAAGGTTTTTGCCTCTCTATCACCTAATCCATGTTTTCAATTAAAAATTCATAAAACCACTCAAAGCCTAGGCTATGTGGAGTCACTGTATAAATATCTTTCATATTAGTAGTACAAAAAACTAAAGAATCACTATATATCATCTTTCCATACTAAATAAAAAAGTCCCATGTGTCCCTACATAAGTATGCAAGTGAGTTGACACCATATTTTAGTTTGGAATCTAAATATTTGGCAATGGGATATGTTTTAGATGAAGTAGGATCTACAATTGGACATAGCAAGGGGTTTGTCAAATCTTTATGTAACTTAGGGATGCCAAAAATGGCATGTATAAGAGGGTCTTTTACAATCCATAGCCAATAAATCTACACCGTAATATCCCCTACATTACCATGTCAAATGGTAACATATCTATCCTACAATATTTTACAAAAATCTCATTTTTGGATGCCTCATATGGATCATCATACAAGAACACCAAGAATTTATTAATACAATCTGTTTTAGTCATAATGATCACCCGCCCACCTTTGTCAGGTTTAATAACCTGTACATTTCGGTTGGAATATAAATCAAGTAATATTTCACATTCCCTTTGGAACATATTGTAGAAAGGATAGGAGAAGGGGTCAGTTAACAAATGTCTAACATTAAGGTAACAGACTTTTTCAAATCTCTGCAACAAAGGGTGTATAAGCAGGTTAAATGTAGGTCTCCTATGTTCACTCATAGCCACTGAGGCCCCAAAATGTGAGTCAGACAGTAGGTTAAAATTAAACTTTCTTATAGATAACTTCAAATCTATTAAGGTTTCAAAAAGGGAAACCTATCTAGTGGGAACAAAAGTAAAACCTTTTGACAATAAATCAGCAACATCTTGATTAATATCTACAAAACTGTAATTGTACACATTAAATTCATCATTACCATTGGAAATAATATCCAATTATTTATGCTCATCTGTTGAGTCCAAAAATGAAGAGTCCATTACCAAAAGTTGGTGTAGTGACTTTCCTCACTCCACTTTCCCCCTCTGACAGGAAGGATATGGAGGTACGAGACATTGATTAAAGAGTGTGTTGATCTTAACCTCTTATTCTGAATTTGCTGATAGCTCCATAAAGGAAAAAGTCCAAAGGGGTCTCAAATATAGTCCCTTCATTTACTGTCTCCATGCTGTTACCAAGAAGAGTGGTAGAGTCCTCCTGTAAATCACTATCTTTTGTAGAAATGTCTACAGACTGTGACGGTGGAGACTTAGGGTATGCTTTTCCTTAAGTATAATCATTCTGGTTCCCCTGTAATTTCCTTTCTTTTCTAACCCTTATTTCATCACATACTCTATCTACTTGCTTAAAATGGCTTTATACTTATTTAAATAGTTCTTGAAAAAGACGTTTAGTAATTGATTTGCTCAAGCAAGAAATTTCCACACTACATTGGTCCATCAAATGCTGACTATGTTTAAACAACAGTTCAATCAATTCACACTCATGCTGATCAGATAAATCAGCAAGGTCCCTATGAAAGTCAGTACCACAAATTTATCCAGTAGAAAACTGCCATGTTTGCAAATCGGAACCCATCTATGTTTAATGGATTCATGAAAGTATAAGTTCTCCATCTGTAATTTACTATATTTTTCCAACTTCTTTTCAAAGTCATGAAGTTGAACTGACAGTGTCCCATTGTGTGTCAGTTGTTCAACAGAGACCAATACTCTCTTCCTAAACTAGTCACCCAAAACAGAATGTTTATCCACACTTGACAAGTTTATCAGTTGCCTCAGAAATTCTGACCCTTCTGATGAGGGGGTCAGCTTTGGTGTAGTCTGGCCAGCCAGAATATCACAATTTACCCCAAATTTGGAGAACAAAGAACCACTCAAATAATTCTGATAAAGAACACTTACTGACATCTGTTCTGTAAGTTGCTGCAGCAATAAAATTAAGAATCCCTTAGCTTCCTTAATATCCTCCAGTTGAGGGGAAACACAGACCGTGGGTGTCTCATTCATATTGTGGATGACAACAGCGATTCACCAAACAAACCAAGAATCACACAAAGACAAAATGGTGTTCTTTTATTTTTCTCTTGGTTTTACCCACATAAAAAAGTGTGTTCTTATTATTTAGCTATATACACCATCACTTTAGTACTACAGTTAAAGCAACCCTATCAGGTCACCTTCTGACCTTGTACCCAGATACTGTTATTCATCAAAATAGAGGGACATTGTGAACATGAACATGAACCACACTTATACATAACCACCCTTATAGTTTTGCTCAGAATCCACTTGACCTGCTACAGTAAGTCTTTAAAGCTTTTGCCCCTCTTATAAACAATTGTGGGTCTCAAACCTACTTTTTCATACAAATCATTATTAACATAAAATAGCCCCCAATTTTTTCCCAAAATATTCTTAATATTAAAACTGTCAAATGAGGACGATATAACCATAACTTTTTCATACTTATTCGTAACACCATTGTTTGTCTGATACATATTGCCATCCCTTTGCCCATAACATAAGGGCAAAAAAACAAGTTTTTCTTTTTGAAACCATTTCATGCCTACGGGGGTTTATAAACCATAAAGTATATCCCCTGTTGGTAAACATATTTGTCAGTTTGCAGCATTCAGTCAGAAAGGATTCCCATTCAGACACCATTCTGGCCAACCTGACAAACTGACCCTTCACTATGCCTTATTTTGATGTCTAAGGTGGCAACTTGTAAAATGAAGCATAGAATTATAGTGCATTGTCTTTCTAAAATATTTGACACTAGTCTTTTGTTAACAAAGTCTTTCAAAATAAACACATCCACATAGTTAATTGAAGTACTATCCACTTTTTAGTAAATTTCAAAAAACTAGTAGTATTATTAATATAGTCAAAAAACAAGTCTATTTTTGATGGAGTATCATGCCAAATAACAAATACATGGTCCAGGAATGTAGCACAACATGCCCAAATGAAATAACTATTAATTGCAAGCTTGTTTCCCATTGTGCCATGACAATGTTAGCAAATGTAGGTGCACAAATTGTTCCCATTGCTACACCCATCTTCTGATGAAAAAAGTAATTCTCAAAAAGAAATAGTTTAAGATAAAACAATATCCATTAAATCAGATTATTTTTCATTGGTTGATTTGCACCATGCATTTTCTGGTTGTGTTATTTTAACAGGATGTAATAAAGAAATGTTTTTTACTTGTTCTGATGAAGTTCCTGTTCTGTGGATGAAAGTGCTTAATGTGTAGATTCGTGTATGGATTGCATTTTATTTTTGGACTGACTCGTGTGTGCCTCTGGGGTGTATGCTTTGTTTAGGAAAATAGAGATAACAAAAGAATATACAGCAATCAGTGGGCATGGGAACATAGGGTGTAACATCTCCCCGGATTCATGAATCCTCCGTGTAAGACTAAATAAGTCTTACTCGGATACTGCAGTTGAATGGTATGACATCAGTGTGCCATGAATATTCATGAGGGCATGCTGACTCCACTCCAAGTCTAACACAGACCATGCAGGAAAGCAGGGGGCGTGTCTGACTGCCGAGCAGTCCAAAGGTCCACACCCCTGCAAGTGTCTGAATTGTAAAATGTCAACACACAAGAGCGAGTCAGCTCAAATGTCCACGTACCCAACACCACACTCCCTGACATTGTAAACCCCAAGCACAGTTATAAAAAGTAAAACTTAATTTTTTTTTGTAATTCCCGATATAGCTGCCCGTATTTGCGTGTGTGTGCGCAGGTATGCCCATTGCTTAGCTGCAGTTAGCAATCTCAACATGGAAGAGCATAATAAGGAATGTTTATACAAGTTATGCCAAATAGCAATAGCATAGTGGTAGAGCCTTCGCACAAAGAGGAGGCATTCATGGTTTGAGTCCCATCACTCCTCTTCCTATTTTATGTTTGAAATTAGTATATGAAAAATACTTGACATATATGATTAAAATTTTACTAAACAGCATTGAAATGGCCTATGTATCAGTGAAGAAAATGTATATTTATAAAGGATCTTGACATATAATTGCCTGCAGTTAAGCAATGCTTTACCCAGTGCAATATAGTTGCCCGTAGTTAAGCAGCGCTTTAGCCAGCGCAATAGAGGTGCCCATAGCTAAATAGCACTTTACCCAGCACAATCGGTTTGCGTGGAGGTGCGCACCATGCCAACAAGTGCACCGTAGGGAAACATGGAGCAACCTAGAACAAGTTGCCTAAACACAGCCACACCCCCTAGCCTGTCTGGATAGTAGTAAAATAAAAAGCAATGACAAGGTTCGAACCCGGGACACTGTGCACCACAATCAAAGTACTGAACCACTAAGCCATGACAGCTTAGGATAAACAGCCACTGTTAACATATATATACTTATAAATGGTAGATTAACCATTGCTAATCAGGACTGCAGTCAGCTGAGAATTTTCAAAAATGTCCAAATCACAAAAAAGTGCGGGAAATGCATCATATTTAAGCCCCATAGGCGGAAATACTCATCATAACTGATTGTAGCTCCCATCTGCAGTAAGAATGGCTGGTGCTGGAGAGGGTACACGCTTTAGAGCACAATGCTGGGGTGTCGAGGAGTCAAAATACATGGTTTGGCTCCTTGTCCACCGTCATGAGTCAAGACTGCTGCAAGGCCAGTTCCAAGGGACGGAGTACAAAGCAGAGGCTTGGAACCGGTTAGCTCATGACCTCACCAGTGTCACAAGTGTTCCTCTGACTGGTGAGCAGGTCCGTCATCACCATGAGGTCCTGAAGAGATGGAAGCAGGACCTACTGAATCAATGGATACAGGAGGTCAGTGGGATGCAAGATGCCCCACTACTGAGTAGGTAGCCATAGAATGCAGTATGTAAGACATGCTAATTTATTCTATATAATGGATAGGTATGTTTCAATATCCCTTCATTTACTTCACAGCTGCAGGTGTCCGTGCTGCGAATCAACAAGCCTATGCAGATAGGCTGCTAAGGCTGTGCCACCAGGCAGGTTAGTAATTATTCTGCATGTATTGTTATATAAAATAGGAGAGAGAGCCTGAAAGAAAGTGTTGTAGTCCAATAATACAGCCATAAAATGCCCTGAATAATTCATCTGCATGTACTGTTATATAAAATAAGTCAGAGAGCCAGAAAAAGAGTGTAGTAACCCATTAAGAAAGGTAAAATATGCCTGGAATAATATCTCTGCATGTACTATCATATAAAATAAGTGAGCGAGCCTGAAAAAGAGTGTTCTAATCTATTTATAAAGGTATAATATGTCTTGAATATGTCTTCCATATGCACTGTAATATCAAATAAAGGAGAGAGCCTGTGGAAAAGTGTGTAATGTAATTAATAAATGTATAAAACCTGGAGTGTGTCTGTGTCACTTACTTTGAAATGTTGTTGTACCCTTGCATTATACAAATAGTACTGTTTTAATAAGTGCTGGCAACCCACAGTTGGGCAGTCCCATCTAAAGTGGTTGTGGAAGTGCCAGTAGCTGTGAAGCATATATACAGTCCTCAACAGTCAGTTACTGGCTGGCATGCATAAGTAAATGTGGCACATGAGTAGCTTGTTAATTTGTTCTCCAGAAATGTGAGTGTGCTACACGAAATGTAGGGTTCTGTACAAATTTAACTGAAAATGTCATGTGAACACATCCAGATATGTAGATAAAGAAATATAAATAAAATCAATAAATATGTAGCAGTAACATCTGCATCTTGGACAGTTAGTATGTCAGATATAGGTCAGGTACATAATGAACTAGCCAAACCCTTTACACAACCTAATGCATGTTGGCAAGTGTAATGATACATGTAGGGAATATACACCTGCAGTCAATAGGAATGTAGTGTAGACTAAAAGTACTTATAAGATGTTAATTGAGGTTTCTTTCTACACCCTACTGTATGTGCATAAACAATGCAATTCCACACCTCAATGGGTATGTCTAATCACAAAACATGTGTTGGGACATATGTCCTATTGTTCTATAAATATCTGCATTCACTTTGATGCATGTGCCCTGTTCAAACACCACAATCATGGTGGCCTGTTGCCACCAATCATCCCTGCATGCTTTTGGAATGTCCACTGTCGTTCAATATATGCATGTGTTATGCTTGCTGTTCAACTGTTGGAACCTTGGTGTGTTGGGTTAATGGGAATATTACTGCATGCTGTTACAACTAATTTGGAATGCTGTTGTTTATGTTGTAATTAAACACACCTAATCACAGGATGTATGGGAAGGCCGGTCCCAGCGGACCCATCTGTCCCTCCTCAGCTGGCGAGTGCACCAGCACCAGCAGGTCTGGTGCCCAGCCCGGGCTCCCATCCTCCATTGGTCCTGTGCCACCTTCGGGTGGAAGCGTTGCAGGGGATGGGGCTCGTCCCCCCATGCAAGCGTGGGTGGAGAAGGGTAACTGTCACCCTTCAAAGGGTCTGGGTTGTGGTGCGTAGGGAGATCCAGTGTTCAGTCGCTGATCCCCTATGCCAGCTCGAGGCAAGAGTGGCGCGTCTCATGGGTGAGCCTGCCTGTCCTATGCAGCCCTCAGCACAGCCACCCTCGGAGCTGTAAAGGTGCAGTGGTGACTGACCATGGGTGGAGATCTCAGTTCCACTGTTACCATCTGTGGGCTCATGGGCTTGCGATTTCCAAACATCCGTCCCCGTCAATTGTGTGCACCCACCCTATATGTCATATACTGCCCCTGTATGCATCTTGTTTGTCTTGTCTGTTTACCTCCCCAACCTACCTCCCCAAATATACCAACTTCCTCTACCTCACTTTCCACTCTCACCTGAAAAAAAAAAAAAAGGGCAATCTGTACCCACAAAAAAATTGCGCCCCATACATAGCTGCCCATTTCGCACACACGTCCACTGGACATGTAAACTGATAATTATAATTGGCAGTACAACATACTTTGTTGTCCTCACCACTCTCCCAGGGGTGGAAGGTTTCAAATTTCACTCCAAATTTATTGCATATGCACAGCTGTTGCTGGTAAAGAAATGGGCAGCTATGGACCTTTCCTACACCTGTCCTGCACATCCCAAGCTTGTTTTCCTACTGTCTTACCCTCTTTGTGCCCCTTTTTCATCACTTTCCTATCTCCCCATTTTCTTTTCTTTCAAAGAAATTAGCATGGGGATTAGCGGGAGTAAGCACTTCTAAGCTGTAGTTAGCAGGTTTGAGCAAGTGTGCACATGTGTGCACTTAGCTAAGCATCGCTAAGCATCACACAAACCCACTTACAACTGCTTAAAAGTGCCTTAGTCACTCTGTATGTCCGGGCCCTTGTTCTGCTCAGCAGCAAAATAAAACACCTCTGTCAGTCTCGCACCCAAGACCTTGGACACACTAGACTGCATGAAGTACCACTAAGCCACAGCAGATATGCAATAACTTTGTGCTGAAATAAATATATCATGCATTACAATGAGCAAATTTAAAGGAAGAATAGAAAGGCCATAACACAAAGCTAGTTCTGTGGATCTTTAATAGCAATTGTTGTGGAATTGCATTACATGAGTGTGATATGAGAAGCAGCCATTCTAGCAGCAAATAATGTTACAGAGGCACTTTACAACCCCCACACAGTATCATAGCAGGACAGACACTGGCATATCTGATTAGGGCAGAGGCCATACTTCCTAACTGACTACTTTTCAGGGATGTCCCTGATTGTGAAACATATTTTAGCTGTGTCTCTCTGAATCCCTCTGAAAAGTACTGACGTCAGTCAGAAAGGTGGGGTATTACACTGACTATATTACTGACAATAATAACAGTAGACACCGCTTGTACTTCATAAAAGGTGTACTAATCCATATGCACTGCTTCACTCAAGTCTACACTTACTGTCTCTATTATGTGTAAGGTGTACCATACTTTTAACTACCTATCCCTGACTCCATGCAAAGATGTATCTGAGTGTTTCATAGGCCTGGCAGAGGCACAAACACACAGGCATATCAGCTATTCTGCTGTTACACACTCTGCAAATATCTTTGGTAGGACTTCCACAAGCATACCCTTATGTAGGAGTACAACACAGAAATACCAAAGGATGTAGCCATGTACTGGTAGCAACTGACTTTAACAATGCCATTGTGCAAGTGCTGAAAACACCTGTGGGCTGCACAGACAAAGAATAACAGTGTAACATCTGGCTACCATCTGGATAGGTTCACAGTTGGGAACTATGCAGACAGACCACCTGCCTTGATAAACTAACAGGTACACACCAATCCTTTAAGTCCAGTAAGATAACATTCACACAATAATACATAATGCTCTCTGTATGTCAGCATTCCTCCCACCGCAATTAAAGTATACTTGTGTGTTTAGGGTCTACCAAGGATGTAGGTAGGCATACTCAGTACTGGAATTGTCCAGTTTTCCTGAGAACCCTGTGCTAATGTCAACAATAAAAAACACAAACACTGCAGAAGTGAGTACATTAATATTCACAGTATAACAGTTCACAAACAGTTCTTGTGCCAAAAGAATATTCTCAATAACTACTTTTGTATGGCAGTTAATTATATGAGTAGAAAAGAAACTACATAGTCACATATATCTTGTGTAAGTATTTGTAGGGGTGAGTTAAACTCTACACCGATAGCTCTGTACTGGAAGTGGCAACAGTCAGGTCTGAGTACAACATGTACATCACTGTCTACACCTCTACCTTCAGATATAAGAAGTATACCAACCTTCTGACTTACACAACAGTATCCACAGCAAACAAGCATGGGCCCCACTCTGGAAATCTGAAAGGGCTACGCCTACATACCTTAGCAATTTATAGCATTGGGTTGCTATGACAGTGAGTACTGCAATTACCACACAGCAGGCTGTATGCATTTACCAAATGCTGGGCACCAATTGGTGCAGAAGGCATCACATGCACATGTGCAGATTCCTATAAAAGCAGACTGTACTTGCTATCCCCACATGCAATCATTACATTGCACGTGTCAGAGACTATATAACTCCTGGAGAGTAGTGAGAAAAAATTATTACTTAATAAAAAAATATTTAATTAAGTAAAAAAAATATATACTTAATTACTAACCAAACATATTAATTAAGAAAAAAACCTTAATTAATAACCAAAAATAAAACTTAAGTAAAAAAAAAAACTTTACTTAATTAATAAAAAAAAAGTTGTCAAAGCATACACAGACGGACCTGAAAGTGACAAACAGGTATGTAACAGATATGTAGTTACCGGCAAGTAGTAGATGTTTATGAATAGTACTGTACATACTCTGAAACATGCATATGTGGCAGCAGTAGGTATGTATGCACTGATGCCATGCATAACTACTGCCATGGAAAAATTAGTGTGTAGCTGTGTGCAGTGGAACATAACTGTGACATATGTAGCTCAGCATTATATGTCAAACATCTGATCATGTTATCTATGTTCTGTACAGTACTGTGTATAATGGCAGTTTGGGGGAGTAGGGCAAACACCTATATAAACTTGGTTGTGACAGAGTAAGACATGCATGATAGTCATATAATGTGTAGCTTAGCATTGGCAACTGCTGTACCAGGCTAGTATAGTAATGTAGCATTTGCAGCTATATATACTCCCTGTACTATTACTGTATGCACACATGTGACAACTGTCCATGTTGTAGCAAGACCCAACAGGTCATCCGTGAGGTGTACGGACTTAAACTGTGTGGACTTTGTGTGTGTATGGCACACACATATGGAGAGATATTTATGTGTCCGATGTATTAGCATCTTAACATGTGCATAGAGCAAGGGACATACTGCAACTGTTTGTGAAGGGTAGACATTCATATATTGGTGCAGGTTGTTATGTGCATATTTATATGTAGGTTGTAGTGTGTGGCAAACAAGACAGCATACAGTGCTGGCATATGACATGTGATGTTTAAACACTGTGGGTATGATTTGTTAGGTTTTTAGTCTTCCAGACAGGGGGTCCTGCTAAAGATACATGGGCTGAGAATACCTTCCATGCATTCTGCACAAGACTGTGCAATATTATTACATAACTATATCCCTCTCAACCTTTGCATAATTGATATTTTCACCATGAAAGGTGGACTGTATATGTGCCTATATGTATATCTATATGTACACCGATGGATGTTTATATGTATGCTCAAGCTCAATGTTGTAAATGTATTGCTATCCCTTTTGTTAAAACCCTGTACCCATGAACTACCACATAGGTGGTAGTCTATTCAACACCAAAAGTGTGATAAGAGACCATGGGACATAGGTGGACAGTAGTGTTCCTTTTGATAATCACAGTGCCACACTAGTCATGTAAACTGTGTACGGTCCATATGTCATCAGAAAAGGTGTGTCATCCATGGAAAAAGAGGTCAGTGCTCCACTCTACTCATCAGTCATAAAACCCATCATAGAGTACAATGGCCCTGTTGGTATGTACCTCAGAAGACATCTACAGCAACTGTAGATGCCAGACACATACCTCACAAAGAGTATTACCAGACTCAAACAGTCTTACAAAACCACAGCTACACTGTGTCGCATACAGCCTACGCAGAGGCAACCTCTGCCTAACATACAAAGCTATGCCAAACCCACAGGTGTTGTACATGCTCCATATAAACAGATTAAAATCCATACAAGCTATACACTGTACTGATCTAAACCTTGTAACATCAAAAAGCAGAACATGCTGGAGTGGTAAATTATCATCTCAGACACATACCATACTCTGGAACTAACTACCTATCAATAGCAAATGTAGGTCCTCATTAGCAGTTGTCATGAATAATCATGATGATTGGATGTGAGATAGGAAATACAACCCAGGAATCACCTCTGTGGCTCTGCATGACATGGGCACATGAACCTAAATTACATGGGTGATGAAGGGCAGGGTACCATATGGCTAGGCTTCCATAGGCCCTACGGCTAATAGCCTATTAGCTACCAAGGACCTAATACACACACGCATGTACTTGTTGCATTACTTGCTATGCGAGGTTGACTGAGTGTGATGGTGAATGTGTAGGTGAATGTGTCAAAGTTGTGTATATGTGTGATAGCTTAGTGGGAAACTTTTTATATCATGGTATGTAGTGTTGTAGCTCTGATCCCAGCAAAATATATGTATGCTATTGCTAGGCAGGAAAAGCAGTATGACATACGGTGTGACGTAGTCCCATGATGTTGACTGGAGTGAGCCATTGTAGGCTAAAGCAGTACATGTATGCTTATTGATTGTTAACACTAGTGAATACAAATCCCGTATGAACTGTAGTACTACCTGAAGCTGTAGGCCTAAACAGCACAGTATGGTGTATATCCACATTGCTTGTAAACACTGTTTTGTTTGTTACCTGTAGTCCTCACACATTACATACCTCAGACATGAGGTTTTGTAAGTGCTGACACACAGTACTGTATGATACACAGGTAAAACTCATCTGGGTTGCCATACCTTTGTGTCTTGTAGGTAGGTCTGATGTGTGTGTGGGTATGCCCGTAACATGGCCTCAGTGATATGTGCTTCACAGGATATAAGTGCATATCTAGCAACATGTATAGTATAGTACAGCAGTATGCCACCTATATTGATGAATGTGCACATATGTTACTTAGGGGTTTGCTATCAACAAGTAGCGTGGTGTACTGGTAGTACTATAACTGTACTTTACATTCATTTCAATGGATGACAAATGCCTGTATGCATTAGCTTCATATATACCTCCTGTGGCTAGGTGGTGCATTGTGTCACATACAGTGTGCCATGTACTGTTGTATAGTCTTACATACTGGTTTCACTTTATTGCTGTGTAGAACATGGTTTGGTATATAGTATGTGCCAGGCACTGTCAGGCAGTTGTGGGCTGAGCAGTGATATGTGGTATTAAAAGTATGTATCTACTGACAGCCAATAGGTTGCTATATATGACATTTCATTGATGTCTGTACTTAAAATGTTAAGTGTGCCTCATTACTTGCTCACAATTATTGTTTTATTGTCTTCCAGGGACATGTCTCACAATCGAAAACCCGCGTATTCCCCTGAAGAGGAGGAGGCCATCCTAGATGCCCTAATACAACATCACAACCTGCTGTTCTCCAGAACCAGCCAGGACCAGCATGGGCACCCTGCACTGTGGCAGGATGTTGTCCGCCGGGTGAATGATGTAGGCATGCATAACTGGACTTATGAGCAGGTACTCCATCACTGCAGTGATTGAATCAGACATGTCTGGCAGCATGCCTGCGATGTCCACAGACAACAGCTTGCCACAGGTGGTGGTGCAGCAACACATCCAGCCCTCACCAGAGTGGAAGAGCTGCTCCTCAGCGTGGTGGCTCCTGGTCAACCACTACAACAGACATGTGTCATCATGGAGGCTGGAGTCACCCAGCATGTCAACTCAGAGCATGCAGGTAACATGGCATATCTGTAGACTACTGTTAGCTTGGTTGTTAGAACATGCATTTATCAGATGTGTACTGTGTATTTAGAAGATGTGGAGCCTGGTGTCATGCAATACTGATAATTTGGTACATAATCGTATGCCTGTGACTGTCACCTGTTGTACTACTGTAAAATTGCAAACTCGCAACAGCAATGCCATAGTTGTTGACACTGAAAAACTGTCTCATATCCTTGTAGGTCCCTCTGGTGTGATAGCAACACAGCAGACCCATGCTGGTGAGTGTTCTACATTTAATATAGCATATAACATGTGCATGTCATAGGAGAGTTGTAGGCTATATACACATGTAAAACACCTACACATAATGCATGCTCTACATGTTCACTGTGGGACTATGCACATCCCAGTAACATGAGTAGCTGCCTCAAACACATGCAATACATAGAGCATCCCAACCAATTGTGGTACACTGTAGTGGACATTGTATAGGCAGAGTCAATACACATATACACAACATACACCACTTTGTCATATGCAGTAAGTGTTACTATGACACACATGGCGTATGTAGACACCTGCTGTAAGGTCAGACTCCAGTATCCCAAATGTCATCAACACAGCACACATACTATACCTGAGGGGTAGAGGCCTATCATGGGGCGGTGCGACACGCTTCAACACACAACACATTCATGTTAGACAATGCTCCCTATTGAACACCTTACATACCCATGTAACAACTGGCTGTGAAATGGTTAATGTAGCCAAAGTGGTGCAGGTCAGGTACAGCAAGATAGTTGCCAGTGTGGCAAACATTAGTGGCCTTGAGTGACCACATGATGCTGTCTGATGATGGCTCATGGTACTACACTACATCCAGTTACAGTTAACTACAGTACTACACATAGCATTCATTGCTATACACTTGACAGTTGTGTGCATCCAGCCATGGTATGTATACCTATGAGTGATGGTGCACAGGACATTGGAAAGCATTTTATACTTACACAGCAATGTTGTGTCCATGTAAACATTGTGTTCCAGGGTGAGGCCAATCATTGAACAACACACATGCATCAAAGACATGTATACTGTTATCAACAAGGACTCTCTACACTCGCACTGCATGCTGTTGAGGAACACACATCCTGCATGCTGACACGTGTGATAGGACTCTTTGGCTTGTGATACTGTACTCCACCATCAACCACTGAGTATATTCTGTATTGCTGTTGGTGTGTGTGTGTGTGTGTGTGTGTGTGTGTGTGTGTGTGTGTGTGTGTGTCAACTTGACTGAGTAGTGAATTTTTGTTCATGTGTGCATGTGTGCATGTGTGCTAACATCCTGTACAGATTGTAAAGTGTGTTTCCTGTCTTCCTCTCACAGGTGCTGAGGTTTTGTTGGATGAGTGCAACAGGGAACCTGAAGTCACTGCCACAAATAGTGGACATGATGATACATGTGTTGTGGCACAGGCAGGTTTGACAGGGTCTGTCGTTGGTCTGCCAATCGACAGTACACAGCTTTCCATCCCATCTATGCACACATTCATACTGCCAATACATCCCTCAACACCAATGGCCTTAGCTGAGGAACAGCATACAGTAGGCATTGACCAGGATAGTGTGGTATCTATGGCACATGCAACCCCTCACAGTAGCCATACCCAGACAACTGGAATGGTACCACATAGGAATATGTCCAGGGGTTCTCATGGGAGCACTGCTGGTCATAATGCCCCTGGCAGAAGTGCCCCCACAGGTCTCAACCGCAGGTATGTTCCGGGCTGTAATGCAGACACAGGCATGTATGGAAAGGTACACCAGGCAGGGACTAAGGGCGCAGAGGGCTCATAACACCGCTATCAATAGCAGTATCTGTTACCTTGCCGGTGCCATCTGTAATTACACCGAGGCCCTTGATAGACGTTGGGGGGAGACACTAGATGTCCTCCGCAATGTAATGTCCATGTGCCAGGACAGTGAAGGATGGCTGAGGCATTGACGTGGATGTATGCCAGCAACATCATCAGCTGGCAGTCATCGCGGACGACACACAAGTCCCAGCCGCTCCCGTAGTGGCAGTACCAGCCCCAGCAATGTTGGGGCTGGGCTGTCAATAGACCATCCTAGATGACCACGTGCAAGTGGCTCTGGCCAGTGCCAGCAGGGACATGGGTCCAGTCAACATCCCTCTGCCTCTGACTATAGTACCCAGTCTGGCTTAGTACCTGATACTTGAAGTTTATTGAGTACACAAAGTCTCCAAATAATATGCAAGCACAAAGCAAGATATAATCCACGTACTGTTCGTACTTTAGAAATAATGTCCTATTAGTTGGCACAGGCAACACAAAGTTCATAAAATATAAAAGAATAAACCAGACCTGGGTTCTGATGTGGTTGAAAAAGCGGAAGAAAAATGTCCGTCTATCAGAGACTCCAATGTGGACCAGTAGCACTTGGATGTCAGTTCTGTGATTACCAAACCAATATGTTTTACGTTAATTCACTTCCAAGTAAACCTCCAGGATGGCCAGCCCTGGTAGCGATGTTATAGCTTCCGTAATAAAGTGAGGTGCAGTCGTTTTCCAACTGCCATAACCAAGTGCGGCTTAGTCCACCTAATGTACAGTCATTAACAGCTGTCTGCCCAAAACCGTTGGTGTACCTATAATAATAATAACAACATAACATAGAGGTTTAGAATATGGCTTATATTTATTGCCATAAGTTAATTATTAATTAATTACAATATATTCCATATTGGAGATAATAAAATATGCTAAAAGGACGTAGTGTTTGTTTTAGTATTTACTTATTAATAGTTTAGGATTTTTAATCATAATTTTTATTAATAAACATTTATTTTTAACTATAACATTTAATAATACTAATAGTTTTAGTTTAAATAATCGGATTTATATTTTGGTTTATTGGGTATCATTTAAATCAAATAGTGTTTAATACTGAGTTATAATTTTTTAAAAAATAATTAATGGAAGCGTAAGCAATTAGATCAGATTACCGTGATTAACAGAGAGTATTTAAATCCCTAACTGACCAAAAAGTCAGCGTTTTGTCTGATGAAGTTCAGATACACATCTGAACGAAAAACGCGTGGTTGCATTTAACAACACTTTTTCAGTGAGCTTTTGTGAACTGTGGAATACTTCGCTGTGTCGGACTTCACTTTACACAATTTCTACCAGACTGGATTCGTGGTTTGTGATATAACTTGCCTACACCAACGGTTTTGGGCGGACAGCTGTTAATGACTGTACATTAGGTGGACTAAGCCGCACTTGGTTACGGCAGTTGGAAAACGACTGCACCTAACTTTATTATGGAAGCTATAACATCGCTACCAGGGCTGGCCATCCTGGAGGTTTACTTGGAAGTGAATTATCGTAAAACACATTGGTTTGGTAATTACAGAACTGATACCCAAGTGCTACTGGTCCACATTGGAGTCTTTGATAAACGGACATTTTTTTTCCGCTTCTTCAACCACATCAGAACCCAGGTCTGGTTTATTCTTTTATATTTTATGAACTTTGTGTTGCCTGTGCCAACTAATAGGACATTATTTCTAAAGTACGAACAGTACGTGGATTATATCTTGCTTTGTGCTTGCATATTATTTGGAGACTTTGTGTACTCAATAAACTTCATGTGTTTTATGCAAAGGTGATCCATTCTCATAAGTATAGCAGTCAATTTTTGTGCTTTTTTACAAGTTTTGTGAGTGTGAAGTTTTCTTGGTTTGCTTTTTGTTTATTGGCTGCATACTACAGAGGATGGAAGTGGAAAACGAGGATGTACCTTTAACACAAGGAAATTTAACACAGCTATTGGAATTAATTAACCAACGATTAGACCGCTTATCGGAAAAAGTGGATTATGCTACTAACACCGGCGGTAATAGACTAAGTCAAAATAATAATGCCTTAACAGAATCAATTGGGGCACAGGCAACAACTAGTGGAAACAATGGTTTGCCACAATGAAGGCGCACAAAGGAAACACAAGAGGCAACTGGAACTATTATTGTAAATAACTTTGATTTGAATACATGGCTTAATAGTGAATTAGATATGGACAGTTCAGCAGAAGGGGCTATCCCAATAGCCGACAATGATACTCACGGTAACATAGTGGACAAGTTAAATTTATTTGACAATAAGTTGTTTAAAATTAAAAAGCTCCAATTAGAGCTTAATTATTTTAACAGGTGTCTGAAAGAAAAAATAGTGCCTAAGGGCCTAAGACACTATTCCTACCCTCTGGGTTAGAATATGGAACAGATTTTTACAATGAACTTATCTCCATTTATAACAATCATGGGCTGGAAATAATTCGATGTATGATTAAACATTATCAAATTACATTAGATAATTTGATAAGTGAAACCACTGCCCTAGAACAAGAAATTAAAAATGACATTGACTACAACAGATATGAATTTGAATATAACAGGACTTTAACAAGTATTGCACAACAAATGAATAAATTAAAAATTAATAAGATAAAGAAACTAAACAGAGACCTGAAAGCATATCAGGAAGGGTCAGCCTTTCCAAAACCCCCCACCTCCCAGAATGGTACACGTATTCCAAGGGGTAATACAGAACATAATATTAAGAAGAATAAAGAAAGAACAGTATGGAATAAAAATGTTAGTAATGGTCAAGGCCAGAGCATTCACAATGACAATGTGATTAATGACAGCCTTGATGGTGACAATTTTGACCTAGAAGATATTCCACAGAGGGGAATTTATCAGGATTCTGGGATGGATGCTGAATGGCAAGACCAAGACCAATTACAACAACAACAACATAAAAACTACAGAGGGAAGGGGAACTTGGAAAATGAACAAACAACAAGGGACAAAGAAAACGTACAATACTCGCAGCAACAACAAATTCCAGGCTTGAAACTGTATGAGACTTTGACTAATAGAGAAGGTGATTTCAAAATCTACAATTTTACTGAGTGCTTTATAGATCAAATCCTAGTGGAACTATTTTCCAAGGGGTTGACATTTGTACCAACAAAGAGATGTGATATAGCAGAATTATTGATAGATTTTAAATTATTTATCCGCAAACTCAATTTGAGCATTTTGTTAGGTAATACTAGCGTTAATGAAAATGAATTAAGGGTAGCAAGTACATATAATCCACCTCAGAATGCTACCTTAAACGTGTATGAACAATTGTGTGAAAATGAATTTAGATATATAATAGAAAATAAGAAAGGAAAGTACAAGTCTAACATGACACAAGACGAAACAGAACTGTTAAAACATTTGAGGAGCCTTCCATTGAGATTTCTTAAGCCAGATAAAGGTGGAGGCCTGGTAGTAATGTACAATACAGAATACTCTAATATTATGACAACACTTTTGGAAAAAGACACATACGAGTTATCAAATAAGAATCAGTTGAAGAAAGCATTTAATAATATTAAGATCTTTATTAATGACATGTTTTTAGATGGATTAATAGATAATAGTCAAAAACAATATTTAACTATGTTGACACCAAGAATCCCAAAAATGTTTGGGATTCCCAAGCTCCATAAAGATCTATTTAATCCACCATTTAGGGCATTAGTGTATGCAAGACAATCCATGACATATGCATGTGCTAAACTAGTAGATTCTACATTGAAAAACTATGTATCTGAAGAAAAACAAATTCTTAAGGATTCATGGTCATTCTTGGAAGAGATACAAAGTACAACATTTGATATCAAGCATAACTTTTAACAGTAGATGTTATTGACCTCTATTCTTGTATACCACACGATTTAGGTACAGAATGGGTTGTAGATTTTATCAGATCAAAAGGAGCTACCACCAATGAATGTATAGTAGTAGAACAACTATTAGACATCATTTTAAAATATAATTTTGTGTCTTTTGAAAATGAGCTGTACATACAAAAAATAGGGGTAGCCATGGGGTCACCGGTAGGCTCAAGCTTTGCAAATTTAGTCATGGCGTACTGGGAGACAAACCATATCTTTAATAGTCAATGGAATAGCATCATTTTTACATATAAAAGATTTTTAGACGATATTTTTATTATTTTAAAAGGTCAACAAGAACAAGCAGACCATCTTGTTGACTTTTTTAATACAACTTCCTCATTCTTAAAGTTTACAAAAAACTATCAAGTAAATACTATTAATTTCTTGGACGTGGAACTTAGTGAAAGCACAGAAGGCTACATAACAAAAATTTATAGAAAGAGTACCCATTCGAACACTTTTCTTCATTTTACAAGTGCTCATCCTAGCCACCAGAAAAAATCAGTAGTCAAAGGTCAACTTGTTCGAGCGGCTAGGATGATCACTTTAGAAGAGGACTTTGACAAAGAATGTAATTCACTGTACCATAAGTTTCACAGTAGAGGATATCCATCAGAATTTTTAGATGAAATATTTAAAGAAGTAATTGGCAAAAGAAGAACAGGAATATATAATGCCATTTTGCATGGTAGTGTTGGAAGCACAACATACATAACAAATGATGTAATAAGTGAGGGTACTCAACTATTGTTAGTAGAGCCTTTAATATCTGAACAAGAGGTAAACGAAGACAGAATAGATAGAGTACAGAATTACACTATTGCATTTACCTTTACATATTGCCCAGAAGCCTTAGATATATGTAGGGCATTGAGAAAATATTGGTATTGGTTAACATTAGATAAAGACCTTGCAAAGGTTTTAAATTTTGGTCCTATAGTTACATATAGATGAGGCACAAATATGAAAAAATTGTTAGAACAAAAACACAATGTGAAGAAAAATAATAGGGGTACCCACAAGTGTGGGGCATGCAGGTATTGTTCCTATATTGATGAATCAGAAATGTATGTAATTAGGAAAGATAAGTTTTTTGTCAATGGTTCATTTGATTGTAACTCGAAAGCAATTGTCTACCTTGCCCAATGCACACAGTGTACATCTTTTTATATTGGGAAAATGGATAGCCGTTTAAGGGACAGAATTTATGAACATACATATGCAATTAGAAAGAACAAAGATGAAAATGCTCTTGGTAGACATTGCAATTTGAATGCAGGTCACAGTTTTAGGTTCATGGTAATTAGTCAAATTATGAATAAGTTATATCAGTGTGACCATATAACCGATAAATTTTTGAAACTAGAATTGGAAAAAAATGAATTAGCCTGGCAATTGCGTCTAGCAGCATATAGAGAACCAGGGCTTAATGAATTTTGTTCCATTGCATGTGTATTAAAAATGAAAAATTTATTGAGATAAATGGAATTTTATCTATTATTATATATGGATATTCACCAAAAGTTTAGGAAGATATATTTAAATATATTTTTAAACAATTTTTAAACATGTTTTAACAAACATAATGTAAATACAACATACTTACCTTGTGATTTTTTTAATAAATTTATATTTATTTAGGATATACAATTATTATTGCTTAACAATAAGTTAAATAAATTATATATCCATATGCTGCTATTATTTATAAATTTTATTTATAAATTTTATGAATATTATTTATTTTGCAAAATTAATGAATTTAAAATTTATATACATATATATTTATCTAATACATTTATTATGATATATACCAAGGTTTTTAAAGGGTTAATATTAATTTATTTACTTGTTAAAATTTCTTGTATAAACTTGTCCACTATAGTAATCTATGAACTGTCAGTTATATTATCTAGAAATATTTAAAAGTATTCGAAATTAGTCAAAAGCATTTATAATTATTTAATAATAAAGAAAAGAAAAAACATTTCCAATTATCTAAAGGTATAAATATAGTACCTATAATAATAATAACAACATAACATAGAGGTTTAGAATATGGCTTATATTTATTGCCATAAGTTAATTATTAATTAATTACAATATATACCATATTGGAGATAATAAAATATGCTAAAAGGATGTAGTGTTTGTTTTAGTATTTACTTATTAATAGTTTAGGATTTTTAATCATAATTTTTATTAATAAACATTTATTTTTAACTATAACATTTAATAATACTAATAGTTTTAGTTTAAATAATCGGATTTATATTTTGGTTTATTGGGAATCATTTAAATCAAATAGTGTTTAATACTGAGTTATAATTTTTTAAAAAATAATTAATGGAAGCGTAAGCAATTAGATCAGATTACCGTGATTAACAGAGAGTATTTAAATCCAAACTGACCAAAAAGTCAGCGTTTTGTCTGATGAAGTTCAGATACACATCTGAACGAAAAACGCGTGGTTGCGTTTAACAACACTTTTTCAGTGAGCTTTTGTGAACTGTGGAATACTTCGCTGTGTCGGACTTCACTTTACACAATTTCTACCAGACTGGATTCATGGTTTGTGATATAACTTGCCTACACCAACGGTTTTGGGTGGACAGCTGTTAATGACTGTACATTAGGTGGACTAAGCCGCACTTGGTTACGGCAGTTGGAAAACGACTGCACCTCACTTTATTACGGAAGCTATAACATCGCTACCAGGGCTGGCCATCCTGGAGGTTTACTTGGAAGTGAATTAACGTAAAACATATTGGTTTGGTAATCACAGAACTGACATCCAAGTGCTACTGGTCCACATTGGAGTCTCTGATAGACGGACATTTTTCTTCCACTTTTTCAACCACATCAGAACCCAGGTCTGGTTTATTCTTTTATATTTTATGAACTTTGTGTTGCCTGTGCCAACTAATAGGACATTATTTCTAAAGTACGAACAGTACGTGGATTATATCTTGCTTTGTGCTTGCATATTATTTGGAGACTTTGTGTACTCAATAAACTTCGTGTGTTTTATGCAAAGGTGATCCATTCTCATAAGTATAGCAGTCACTTTTTGTGCTTTTTTAGAAGTTTTGTGAGTGTGAAGTTTTCTTGGTTTGCTTTTTGTTTATTGGCTGCATACTACAGAGGATGGAAGTGGAAAACGAGGATGTACCTTTAACACAAGGAAATTTAACGCAGCTATTGGAATTAATTAACCAACGATTAGACCGCTTATCGGAAAAAGTGGATTATGCTACTAACACCGGCGGTAATAGACTAAGTCAAAATAATAATGCCTTAACAGAATCAATTGGGGCACAGGCAACAACTAGTGGAAACAATGGTTTACCACAACGAAGGCGCACAAAGGAAACACAAGAGGCAACTGGAACTATTATTGTAAATAACTTTGATTTGAATACATGGCTTAATAGTGAATTAGATATGGACAGTTCAGCAGAAGGGGCTATCCCAATAGCCGACAATGATACTCACGGTAACATAGTGGACAAGTTAAATTTATTTGACAATAAGTTGTTTAAAATTAAAAAGCTCCAATTAGAGCTTAATTATTTTAACAGGTGTCTGAAAGAAAAAATAGTGCCTAAGGGCCTAAGACACTATTCCTACCCTACGGGGTTAGAATATGGAACAGATTTTTACAATGAACTTATCTCCATTTATAACAATCATGGGCTGGAAATAATTCGATGTATGATTAAACATTATCAAATTACATTAGATAATTTGATAAGTGAAACCACTGCCCTAGAACAAGAAATTAAAAATGACATTGACTACAACAGATATGAATTTGAATATAACAGGACTTTAACAAGTATTGCACAACAAATGAATAAATTAAAAATTAATAAGATAAAGAAACTAAACAGAGACCTGAAAGCATATCAGGAAGGGTCAGCCTTTCCAAAACCCCCCACCTCCCAGAATGGTACACGTATTCCAAGGGGTAATACAGAACATAATATTAAGAAGAATAAAGAAAGAACAGTATGGAATAAAAATGTTAGTAATGGTCAAGGCCAGAGCATTCACAATGACAATGTGATTAATGACAGCCTTGATGGTGACAATTTTGACCTAGAAGATATTCCACAGAGGGGAATTTATCAGGATTCTGGGATGGATGCTGAATGGCAAGACCAAGACCAATTACAACAACAACAACATAAAAACTACAGAGGGGGGAAGGGGGGAACTTGGAAAATGAACAAACAACAAGGGACAAAGAAAACGTACAATACTCGCAGCAACAACAAATTCCAGGCTTGAAACTGTATGAGACTTTGACTAATAGAGAAGGTAATTTCAAAATCTACAATTTTACTGAGTGCTTTATAGATCAAATCCTAGTGGAACTATTTTCCAAGGGGTTGACATTTGTACCAACAAAGAGATGTGATATAGCAGAATTATTGATAGATTTTAAATTATTTATCCGCAAACTCAATTTGAGCATTTTGTTAGGTAATACTAGCGTTAATGAAAATGAATTAAGGGTAGCAAGTACATATAATCCACCTCAGAATGCTACCTTAAACGTGTATGAACAATTGTGTGAAAATGAATTTAGATATATAATAGAAAATAAGAAAGGAAAGTACAAGTCTAACATGACACAAGACGAAACAGAACTGTTAAAACATTTGAGGAGCCTTCCATTGAGATTTATTAAGCCAGATAAAGGTGGAGGCCTGGTAGTAATGTACAATACAGAATACTCTAATATTATGACAACACTTTTGGAAAAAGACACATACGAGTTATCAAATAAGAATCAGTTGAAGAAAGCATTTAATAATATTAAGATCTTTATTAATGACATGTTTTTAGATGGATTAATAGATAATAGTCAAAAACAATATTTAACTATGTTGACACCAAGAATCCCAAAAATGTTTGGGATTCCCAAGCTCCATAAAGATCTATTTAATCCACCATTTAGGGCATTAGTGTATGCAAGACAATCCATGACATATGCATGTGCTAAACTAGTAGATTCTACATTGAAAAACTATGTATCTGAAGAAAAACAAATTCTTAAGGATTCATGGTCATTCTTGGAAGAGATACAAAGTACAACATTTGATATCAAGCATAACTTTTTAACAGTAGATGTTATTGACCTCTATTCTTGTATACCACACGATTTAGGTACAGAATGGGTTGTAGATTTTATCAGATCAAAAGGAGCTACCACCAATGAATGTATAGTAGTAGAACAACTATTAGACATCATTTTAAAATATAATTTTGTGTCTTTTGAAAATGAGCTGTACATACAAAAAATAGGGGTAGCCATGGGGTCACCGGTAGGCTCAAGCTTTGAAAATTTAGTCATGGCGTACTGGGAGACAAACCATATCTTTAATAGTCAATGGAATAGCATCATTTTTACATATAAAAGATTTTTAGACGATATTTTTATTATTTTAAAAGGTCAACAAGAACAAGCAGACCAACTTGTTGACTTTTTTAATACAACTTCCTCATTCTTAAAGTTTACAAAAAACTATCAAGTAAATACTATTAATTTCTTGGACGTGGAACTTAGTGAAAGCACAGAAGGCTACATAACAAAAATTTATAGAAAGAGTACCCATTCGAACACTTTTCTTCATTTTACAAGTGCTCATCCTAGCCACCAGAAAAAATCAGTAGTCAAAGGTCAACTTGTTCGAGCGGCTAGGATGATCACTTTAGAAGAGGACTTTGACAAAGAATGTAATTTACCATAAGTTTCACAGTAGAGGATATCCATCAGAATTTTTAGATGAAATATTTAAAGAAGTAATTGGCAAAAGAAGAACAGGAATATATAATGCCATTTTGCATGGTAGTGTTGGAAGCACAACATACATAACAAATGATGTAATAAGTGAGGGTACTCAACTATTGTTAGTAGAGCCTTTAATATCTGAACAAGAGGTAAACGAAGACAGAATAGATAGAGTACAGAATTACACTATTGCATTTACCTTTACATATTGCCCAGAAGCCTTAGATATATGTAGGGCATTGAGAAAATATTGGTATTGGTTAACATTAGATAAAGACCTTGCAAAGGTTTTAAATTTTGGTCCTATAGTTACATATAGATGAGGCACAAATATGAAAAAATTGTTAGAACAAAAACACAATGTGAAGAAAAATAATAGGGGTACCCACAAGTGTGGGGCATGCAGGTATTGTTCCTATATTGATGAATCAGAAATGTATGTAATTAGGAAAGATAAGTTTTTTGTCAATGGTTCATTTGATTGTAACTTTCGAAAGCAATTGTCTACCTTGCCCAATGCACACAGTGTACATCTTTTATATTGGGAAAATGGATAGCCGTTTAAGGGACAGAATTTATGAACATACATATGCAATTAGAAAGAACAAAGATGAAAATGCTCTTGGTAGACATTGCAATTTGAATGCAGGTCACAGTTTTAGGTTCATGGTAATTAGTCAAATTATGAATAAGTTATATCAGTGTGACCATATAACCGATAAATTTTGAAACTAGAATTGGAAAAAATGAATTAGCCTGGCAATTCGTCTAGCAGCATATAGAGAACCAGGGCTTAATGAATTTTGTTCCATTGCATGTGTATTAAAATGAAAAATTTATTGAGATAAATGGAATTTTATCTATTATTATATATGGATATTCACCAAAAGTTTAGGAAGATATATTTAAATATATTTTTAAACAATTTTTAAACATGTTTTAACAAACATAATGTAAATACAACATACTTACCTTGTGATTTTTTAATAAATTTATATTTATTTAGGATATACAATTATTATTGCATAACAATAAGTTAAATAAATTATATATCCATATGCTGCTATTATTTATAAATTTTATTTATAAATTTTATGAATATTATTTATTTTGCAAAATTAATGAATTTAAAATTTATATACATATATATTTATCTAATACATTTATTATGATATATACCAAGGTTTTAAAGGGTTAATATTAATTTATTTACTTGTTAAAATTTCTTGTATAAACTTGTCCACTATAGTAATCTATGAACTGTCAGTTATATTATCTAGAAATATTTAAAAGTATTGAAATTAGTCAAAAGCATTTATAATTATTTAATAATAAAGAAAAGAAAAACATTTCCAATTATTTAAAGGTATAAATATAGTACCTATAATAATAATAACAACATAACATAGAGGTTTAGAATATGGCTTATATTTATTGCCATAAGTTAATTATTAATTAATTACAATATATACCATATTGGAGATAATAAAATATGCTAAAAGGATGTAGTGTTTGTTTTAGTATTTACTTATTAATAGTTTAGGATTTTTAATCATAATTTTTATTAATAAACATTTATTTTTAACTATAACATTTAATAATACTAATAGTTTTAGTTTAAATAATCGGATTTATATTTTGGTTTATTGGGAATCATTTAAATCAAATAGTGTTTAATACTGAGTTATAATTTTTAAAAATAATTAATGGAAGCGTAAGCAATTAGATCAGATTACCGTGATTAACAGAGAGTATTTAAATCCAAACTGACCAAAAAGTCAGCGTTTTGTCTGATGAAGTTCAGATACACATCTGAGCGAAAAGCAGCGTGGTTGCGTTTAACAACACTTTTTCAGTGAGCTTTTGTGAACTGTGGAATACTTCGCTGTGTCGGACTTCACTTTACACAATTTCTACCAGACTGGATTCATGGTTTGTGATATAACTTGCCTACACCAACGGTTTTGGGTGGACAGCTGTTAATGACTGTACATTAGGTGGACTAAGCCGCTTGGTTACGGCAGTTGGAAAACGACTGCACCTCACTTTATTACGGAAGCTATAACATCGCTACCAGGGCTGGCCATCCTGGAGGTTTACTTGGAAGTGAATTAACGTAAAACATATTGGTTTGGTAATCACAGAACTGACATCCAAGTGCTACTGGTCCACATTGGAGTCTCTGATAGACGGACATTTTTCTTCCACTTTTTCAACCACATCAGAACCCAGGTCTGGTTTATTCTTTTATATTTTATGAACTTTGTGTTGCCTGTGCCAACTAATAGGACATTATTTCTAAAGTATGAACAGTACGTGGATTATATCTTGCTTTGTGCTTGCATATTATTTGGAGACTTTGTGTACTCAATAAACTTCATGTGTTTTATGCAAAGGTGATCCATTCTCATAAGTATAGCAGTCAATTTTTGTGCTTTTTTACAAGTTTTGTGAGTGTGAAGTTTTCTTGGTTTGCTTTTTGTTTATTGGCTGCATACTACAGAGGATGGAAGTGGAAAACGAGGATGTACCTTTAACACAAGGAAATTTAACGCAGCTATTGGAATTAATTAACCAACGATTAGACCGCTTATCGGAAAAAGTGGATTATGCTACTAACACCGGCGGTAATAGACTAAGTCAAAATAATAATGCCTTAACAGAATCAATTGGGGCACAGGCAACAACTAGTGGAAACAATGGTTTACCACAACGAAGGCGCACAAAGGAAACACAAGAGGCAACTGGAACTATTATTGTAAATAACTTTGATTTGAATACATGGCTTAATAGTGAATTAGATATGGACAGTTCAGCAGAAGGGGCTATCCCAATAGCCGACAATGATACTCACGGTAACATAGTGGACAAGTTAAATTTATTTGACAATAAGTTGTTTAAAATTAAAAGCTCCAATTAGAGCTTAATTATTTTAACAGGTGTCTGAAAGAAAAAATAGTGCCTAAGGGCCTAAGACACTATTCCTACCCTACGGGTTAGAATATGGAACAGATTTTTACAATGAACTTATCTCCATTTATAACAATCATGGGCTGGAAATAATTCGATGTATGATTAAACATTATCAAATTACATTAGATAATTTGATAAGTGAAACCACTGCCCTAGAACAAGAAATTAAAATGACATTGACTACAACAGATATGAATTTGAATATAACAGGACTTTAACAAGTATTGCACAACAAATGAATAAATTAAAATTAATAAGATAAAGAAACTAAACAGAGACCTGAAAGCATATCAGGAAGGGTCAGCCTTTCCAAAACCCCCCACCTCCCAGAATGGTACACGTATTCCAAGGGGTAATACAGAACATAATATTAAGAAGAATAAAGAAAGAACAGTATGGAATAAAAATGTTAGTAATGGTCAAGGCCAGAGCATTCACAATGACAATGTGATTAATGACAGCCTTGATGGTGACAATTTTGACCTAGAAGATATTCCACAGAGGGGAATTTATCAGGATTCTGGGATGGATGCTGAATGGCAAGACCAAGACCAATTACAACAACAACAACATAAAAACTACAGAGGGGGGAAGGGGGGAACTTGGAAAATGAACAAACAACAAGGGACAAAGAAAACGTACAATACTCGCAGCAACAACAAATTCCAGGCTTGAAACTGTATGAGACTTTGACTAATAGAGAAGGTGATTTCAAAATCTACAATTTTACTGAGTGCTTTATAGATCAAATCCTAGTGGAACTATTTTCCAAGGGGTTGACATTTGTACCAACAAAGAGATGTGATATAGCAGAATTATTGATAGATTTTAAATTATTTATCCGCAAACTCAATTTGAGCATTTTGTTAGGTAATACTAGCGTTAATGAAAATGAATTAAGGGTAGCAAGTACATATAATCCACCTCAGAATGCTACCTTAAACGTGTATGAACAATTGTGTGAAAATGAATTTAGATATATAATAGAAAATAAGAAAGGAAAGTACAAGTCTAACATGACACAAGACGAAACAGAACTGTTAAAACATTTGAGGAGCCTTCCATTGAGATTTATTAAGCCAGATAAAGGTGGAGGCCTGGTAGTAATGTACAATACAGAATACTCTAATATTATGACAACACTTTTGGAAAAAGACACATACGAGTTATCAAATAAGAATCAGTTGAAGAAAGCATTTAATAATATTAAGATCTTTATTAATGACATGTTTTTAGATGGATTAATAGATAATAGTCAAAAACAATATTTAACTATGTTGACACCAAGAATCCCAAAATGTTTGGGATTCCCAAGCTCCATAAAGATCTATTTAATCCACCATTTAGGGCATTAGTGTATGCAAGACAATCCATGACATATGCATGTGCTAAACTAGTAGATTCTACATTGAAAAACTATGTATCTGAAGAAAAACAAATTCTTAAGGATTCATGGTCATTCTTGGAAGAGATACAAAGTACAACATTTGATATCAAGCATAACTTTTTAACAGTAGATGTTATTGACCTCTATTCTTGTATACCACACGATTTAGGTACAGAATGGGTTGTAGATTTTATCAGATCAAAAGGAGCTACCACCAATGAATGTATAGTAGTAGAACAACTATTAGACATCATTTTAAAATATAATTTTGTGTCTTTTGAAAATGAGCTGTACATACAAAAAATAGGGGTAGCCATGGGGTCACCGGTAGGCTCAAGCTTTGCAAATTTAGTCATGGCGTACTGGGAGACAAACCATATCTTTAATAGTCAATGGAATAGCATCATTTTTACATATAAAAGATTTTTAGACGATATTTTTATTATTTTAAAAGGTCAACAAGAACAAGCAGACCAACTTGTTGACTTTTTTAATACAACTTCCTCATTCTTAAATTTTACAAAAAAATATCAAGTAAATACTATTAATTTCTTGGACGTGGAACTTAGTGAAAGCACAGAAGGCTACATAACAAAAATTTATAGAAAGAGTACCCATTCGAACACTTTTCTTCATTTTACAAGTGCTCATCCTAGCCACCAGAAAAAATCAGTAGTCAAAGGTCAACTTGTTCGAGCGGCTAGGATGATCACTTTAGAAGAGGACTTTGACAAAGAATGTAATTCACTGTACCATAAGTTTCACAGTAGAGGATATCCATCAGAATTTTTAGATGAAATATTTAAAGAAGTAATTGGCAAAGAAGAACAGGAATATATAATGCCATTTTGCATGGTAGTGTTGGAAGCACAACATACATAACAAATGATGTAATAAGTGAGGGTACTCAACTATTGTTAGTAGAGCCTTTAATATCTGAACAAGAGGTACGAAGACAGAATAGATAGAGTACAGAATTACACTATTGCATTTACCTTTACATATTGCCCAGAAGCCTTAGATATATGTAGGGCATTGAGAAAATATTGGTATTGGTTAACATTAGATAAAGACCTTGCAAAGGTTTTAAATTTTGGTCCTATAGTTACATATAGATGAGGCACAAATATGAAAAAATTGTTAGAACAAAACACAATGTGAAGAAAAATAATAGGGGTACCCACAAGTGTGGGGCATGCAGGTATTGTTCCTATATTGATGAATCAGAAATGTATGTAATTAGGAAAGATAAGTTTTTTGTCAATGGTTCATTTGATTGTAACTCGAAAGCAATTGTCTACCTTGCCCAATGCACACAGTGTACATCTTTTATGTTGGGAAAATGGATAGCCGTTTAAGGGACAGAATTTATGAACATACATATGCAATTAGAAAGAACAAAGATGAAAATGCTCTTGGTAGACATTGCAATTTGAATGCAGGTCACAGTTTTAGGTTCATGGTAATTAGTCAAATTATGAATAAGTTATATCAGTGTGACCATATAACCGATAAATTTTTGAAACTAGAATTGGAAAAAAATGAATTAGCCTGGCAATTGCGTCTAGCAGCATATAGAGAACCAGGGCTTAATGAATTTTGTTCCATTGCATGTGTATTAAAAATGAAAAATTTATTGAGATAAATGGAATTTTATCTATTATTATATATGGATATTCACCAAAAGTTTAGGAAGATATATTTAAATATATTTTTAAACAATTTTTAAACATGTTTTAACAAACATAATGTAAATACAACATACTTACCTTGTGATTTTTTTAATAAATTTATATTTATTTAGGATATACAATTATTATTGCTTAACAATAAGTTAAATAAATTATATATCCATATGCTGCTATTATTTATAAATTTTATTTATAAATTTTATGAATATTATTTATTTTGCAAAATTAATGAATTTAAAATTTATATACATATATATTTATCTAATACATTTATTATGATATATACCAAGGTTTTTAAAGGGTTAATATTAATTTATTTACTTGTTAAAATTTCTTGTATAAACTTGTCCACTATAGTAATCTATGAACTGTCAGTTATATTATCTAGAAATATTTAAAAGTATTGAAATTAGTCAAAAGCATTTATAATTATTTAATAATAAAGAAAAGAAAAAACATTTCCAATTATTTAAAGGTATAAATATAGTACCTATAATAATAATAACAACATAACATAGAGGTTTAGAATATGGCTTATATTTATTGCCATAAGTTAATTATTAATTAATTACAATATATACCATATTGGAGATAATAAAATATGCTAAAAGGATGTAGTGTTTGTTTTAGTATTTACTTATTAATAGTTTAGGAATTTTAATCATAATTTTCATTAATAAACATTTATTTTTAACTATAACATTTAATAATACTAATAGTTTTAGTTTAAATAATCGGATTTATATTTTGGTTTATTGGGAATCATTTAAATCAAATAGTGTTTAATACTGAGTTATAATTTTTTAAAAATAATTAATGGAAGCGTAAGCAATTAGATCAGATTACCGTGATTAACAGAGAGTATTTAAATCCAAACTGACCAAAAAGTCAGCGTTTTGTCTGATGAAGTTCAGATACACATCTGAGCAAAAACGTGGTTGCGTTTAACAACACTTTTCAGTGAGCTTTTGTGAACTGTGGAATACTTGCTGTGTCGGACTTCACTTTACACAATTTCTACCAGACTGGATTCATGGTTTGTGATATAACTTGCCTACACCAACGGTTTTGGGTGGACAGCTGTTAATGACTGTACATTAGGTGGACTAAGCCGCACTTGGTTACGGGTTGGAAAGCGACTGCACCTCACTTTATTACGGAAGCTATAACATCGCTACCAGGGCTGGCCATCCTGGAGGTTTACTTGGAAGTGAATTAATGTAAAACATATTGGTTTGGTAATCACAGAACTGACATCCAAGTGCTACTGGTCCACATTGGAGTCTCTGATGAGCGGACATTTTCTTCCGCTTTTCAACCACATCAGAACCCAGATCTGGTTTATTCTTTTATATTTTATGAACTTTGTGTTGCCTGTGCCAACTAATAGGACATTATTTCTAAAGTACGAACAGTACGTGGATTATATCTTGCTTTGTGCTTGCATATTATTTGGAGACTTTGTGTACTCAATAAACTTCATGTGTTTTATGCAAAGGTGATCCATTCTCATAAGTATAGCAGTCAATTTTTGTGCTTTTTTACAAGTTTTGTGAGTGTGAAGTTTTCTTAGTACCCGATACTGTCCGTGGCACCCCTGCCAGGCACAGGTACTGTGTCCGTGGCCAGAGACAGTGATCTGTATAGCCTGGCAGGTACAGTCTGTGGCTGTCTCACAACCTACCGTATTTGGCAGCCACAAGGTGGAACTGTGTGCATGCAGACACACACATAAACCAAACACCTAGGGCTAAAACATACACACACACATTACATCAACATTGACCCATGCTATACTGTTGTCCCTCACACACACACACACACACACACACACACACACACACACACGCACACACATACACATACATGTTGATTGGATGGGTCATTGTCGGGCTCTGGCAAACCAGCAACACACCCTGTGCATATGATGAAACTGTGCCATCTCCTGTCATCTGTGACATTGATGCAGGAACAGGCTAACATGGTGCTGATGCACAGGCTGACCTAACAGCAGTGTAGCAATGTTAGCATGTTGTCAACAGTAAAGTGTAATGATATCCTTGTAGGTATATCTGAGCAGGCATGATGCATTAAAGCTATGATTATCAGTGTAGTATTGTTTATACCAGTGTTAATTCCAAAAATGTATTGTCCACCCATGTGCCACTTGGCTGATATGTGTGGTACTGGCAGCATGTGTTGGTGAATGGACGGTACGTGCGTGATGTGTGCAGTACAGATTTGCAGGTGTACATTTGTGAACATGGTGGAGGTGCACTGTCTGCATGTACGTGCATAGTGGACACATAGAAAGGGTGACATGCCCTGTATTACACAGTGTTAACACTTCATATTTCCTGTTGGTGGTCAGTATGCATTTTACTACACATATGTTACAACTTGGGTACACATGTGTGTATGATGTGGTTTGACACTATGCTGTGGGTGATACTGTTAATATCGGTCATTGGTTTGCATTCTGGTAGTATACATAACCTCAACAGCCTGACTTTAACCAATCATTAGATGATGTCTTGACAACTGACGCACAAATGTAGGATACACAGTAGCATTTGAATCCTTCCTGTACTATACTATACCAGTAACCAGTGGTATTCACCACCACCCATTCCTGGGACCACTCCTGTTTGGCATGTAGCCATCCTAGGTACAAGCAAACACACTAGGGATATGTCTGTCCACATCTGGTAATGCATGCAGTGGCCTACAATGCATTCTCCGGATGAGACACTTATACTCCACAAGGGTATCATACAGACAGATACCTGTTGACCAACCCATGCTGTAAAGCTATAAGCCAACTATAGCATAGTCATCCACATTTACTATACATAGTATCCTGACAGTACCACATTGGTAGTAGCCCACAACATGTAGCAGGGGTACCGATGTGTACATACAGCCACATGTTATGTCATCTGTCCTTTGGTATTCACATTTCCAAAGGTATTCTGATGTCCCTCGGTGTATCACATAAGCAATAAGGGGTCTGTATGCATATCCACGGAGATGTTGTGCACCTATAATGAATGCCCATTACTGACAGACTGTGTTGTGTTTGAACATGTCTGAAATATACCCCAGGCATGAACCCTCACTCACACTATTCTATAGAAACTGTCATGGGTGTGTGTGACACAGATGACCTAGGCCACAGATCACTACAGTGGCTGGCCTTGTCACATACATACATATGTGACCTAAGGTCTGAGAAGCAGCAGCACAAACTGTCAATGGTAACAGATGTATTTGTGTAGAAAGCAGGCTTCACACCTATGAACCAACTGAGGTCACATGTACATATATGTATTTGCCACACAGATACCAACTGAGGTCACATGTACATATATGTATTTGCCATGAAGATACCTGAAGTGTGCAATGCACATACTGTTGTTTTACTGATATGTCATACAGTAGTAAAAGCAAAACCCACAACACATCGACCAACAGTGCCACGCACACACACACTCAGCAATTGCAGGATTCAAACCCCTACCTAACTATGTCATGATTTTAGAGAGGTACGCATTAACACGATGCGCTATATGCTTTACTGGCAGTTTTTATTTCCACTGCTGTATTTGTGGGATACTGTTATCATCAGACTTGCCAAAGAAGAATTAACCTCTTTTAATGTGTTTTCCTAGTCTCCAAAAAGGGAACTCCTCTCAAAGGAAATCACACACACACACATACACTCAGCAATTGTAGGATTCAAACCCCTACCTAACTATGTTATGATTTTAGAAAAGTACCCATTAAAACAACGCACTAGATACCTTACTGGGAGATTTCATTTCCACTGCTGTATTTGTGGGATACTGACATCATCAGACTTGCCAAAGAGGAATTTACCTCTTTTAATGTGTTTTTCTAGTCTCCAAAAAGGGCACTCCTCTCAAAGGAAATCACACACACACAGCAATTGCAGGATTCAAACCCCTACCTAACTATGTTATGATACTAGAGAGATACGCATTAATACAGCCCACTATATGCTGTACTGGGTGGTTTAGTTTCTCCTGCTATATTTGTAGGATGCTGACATCATCAGACTGGACATGGTAATGTGTTTGCACTTTGTTTTATGCAATCCCAGGAATGAGCCATGTGGGACAGCAGGTTTTAACAGCTTGAACAGGACTCCACAATTCTTAGCTTGTGTGATCTATCTGTGGACAAACTGCCATTCCTTCATATGACAATACATATTTATGCACAGATTGTTGATTTTGTAAATATGACATGTGCCTGGGATGATGATAAAGGGCTATTCAAAGTCTTTGTGGGATGTGTGTAGCTCCTTTCAGTGATGTATGTCCTGGGTGGCTGCCTTGCAAACAGTCTAGCAGGTTTGGGAACCATGATCTGCCCATGAACATACCAAAGTTGGTAGAGTTGTGTGTTTTTTGGCTTCCAATAGCTCTGTTTATGACTTCAATCATGATGGACTCCATGGCCTTGCAAATCAGACTTCATAGGCTTATAGGACTATAGTTTTGATGGTCTGTTGTGCACCAACACTTGTGGGGTGTGCCATATGTTGCTGTAACCCATTCAACAGTTTCAGATCCTGTAGAGAGGGTGAGGCTCAACAGACTGTTCAGGTACAGGGTCTGTTTGTTCTGCAGTTCACTTATGACATATATAGGGAAACAATGTAATCCAATTGATGCCATGTTTTCAGCTTTGGAAGGAGCTGTTTACCCATTCTACATGTGATATCTCCTGGTATGATGATAGGGCCTTTTGTCAGTGGGAGGTGGGTATGTATGTATGTATGGGCCTGTCTGACAGGATGTCGGCATTGTCAGTCAGGTACAGCTGGCCCTGACTCAGGACATATATGAGTGTACATTGCTATTTATGACATAGCTGAAGGAAGTGTCATGGTTCTGTCTGGACTCCTTCACAGATAATCTTTCCAAAACACTGACAAACCTGAGCACTAAACCCCTGTTATACTCTTTTACACACTTAACACCCTACTGATCCTTTTTGATCAAGTCAACAGAGTATTTCATCATAATATCCTGGCATGTCCAAAGGTCGGTTCCGTGTGTACACTCCAGTCCAGCTGGTGAATATGGGAATTTTGAGGCAATGTTACAACTGCCTTATGTACACAGACAACCCTCTCCTCCTCCCAACAAACTCAGATATATGTGAGAGATGCAACTATATAGACAAACAGAAGGCTGAGCTCTCTTGACCCATGACTGGCACAGTCTATCAGGTGGTGAAGGTAACCAAACACACCACAAATCCAGTCTCACATAGACCTATAGCGACAGCAAACAAAATACATTACCACACAAAAACATACTTGGAGGCTCTAAATAAAATCTGCTTAAGCAGCAGAGACCTCCAAAGCAGACACCCAAACAACTGCTACCCCACAACAATACCCACATATCACATAGTTCACAAAGTCAGTGTGCCACACAGTCACTGCCCTTAGGGCTAAACAACACACCTAATACACTTGTAATAGGTGACTCTATTGTCAGACACACTGACGTCCCACTCACCAGGCTGAACAAGGAGAAGGTCACTTTGAGCTGTCTGTCAGGTGTCAAGATCCGCCACATAACACATGCACTCAGGTCACTCCAAAGCAAGTACAAATATGGCTCCATCATTATCCATGCTGGTGTGAATGACCTCAGACGTTCCTCCCCGGACTACATGACAAGAGACATAGAGGAGCTCTCTGATCATGTAGCCCAGGCCAGTATGACCCTGACCTTGTGTAGCATCTTACCCCCACCAAGAATGATGGCACAGTATACAGACAAACTGATCAATTGTAACAGTTGGCTAATGTATTGGTGTCATTCAAAGGGGATCCAGTCTCTGTCAGCCTGGGATGACATGCTCGACATGCCACGTAGCTTTGCTAGGGACGACTTGCACCTGTCACCCCTGGACTTTCGAATACTGGCTAAGGCTCTTGCCACCCCCATAGTGCCTTTTTTAGGAAAGGCTCAAAAGAAACCCACCTCCATAGACAATGCAAGATAAAAGAAACTAAGGGTAATGCTGCTCAACACCATATGTCTAAACCTCAAAATGCATGCACTCAAGACTCTCCTCAGTATGGGGAATGTCGATGTCTGTGCAGTAACAGACACCTGATTCAGGCTCCCGAAAGCACCCCAGCACTATCAGGTTATACTTCATACCATGCTTTTCGGCCACAAAACTCGGACCGACCAACAAAGATAGGGGGTGTATCCATATACATCACAGATACACACACCTCCAGGTTAGTAGCAATGCATGAAGCTTCGGAGACCATACATGTGCAACTAACAGTGGGCAAAACTGCCTTTCAGTTTGTAGTCTGCTACAGACCACCCTCCCAAACTCAGGAACCCCACTCAGCTTTCCTGAGAACACTGGAGAATATGAAGGTCTCTGCAAACACCATTATATTGGGTGACTTCAACTACCCAAACATTGACTGGGAATACTACTCAAGCCCCAACACCCTCGCCCAATGGTTGCTAGAATTTATAAACTCAAATGCTATGGCACAACTGGTTACCACACCCACAAGAGGGGAAAACATATTGGACCTGATCATCACCAACATGGGGACTCTATGTTTCACACTAGAGGTATACCCCTCATTGGTAAGGTCAGACCATACATTTATCTCACTGGACATCCATATCCCACCTCCACCCCCACCCCCATCCTAGGTAATCTCGGTGAAGAACTTCTCAAATGCAAACATCACACTTCTCAAAACCGAGGTGGTATCCTTCAAGGACCCTGGGACAGTGGTAAATATGGCTCAGACTGCTGAATCCTTTACAAATGCATTCTATGGACACCTACTGGAATGCATGGATTGTGCTATCCCAAATAAAAACAAAACTCACTCTTCCAAAGGCAGTGGACCTGTCTGGTGGACCCCAGCCATAAATAAGCTATACAACGAAAGGAGGAGGCTACTACATGATAGAGCACAATCCCAAAAAGGGAAGGCATCTCTGATCAGTACTAGCAAGAAGCTATGATCACTCATGAATTAATCTAAGGCCCGCTTCAAAAGGAAAATTGCACCAGACACTAAGGACAATCACAAGGCCTTCTTTAGTTATGTCAGGAACCTGGGTGGCAACTCCCAGATATGCTGTGAGTTAGTGCAAAATGACAAAACATACACTGAACCCACAGACATTGCCAACATCCTGGCAAACAGGTTCAGTGCAAATGTCTCCCCCCCAACCCCCTAAAGAGCAAATGTCCATCCCAACAGAGTGTAGCCTCCCTGACATCACAGATGAACAGGTGAGAGCTGCCCTCTCCAAAGCAGACAACACAGCATCAATGGGACCAGACGGTGTCCCGGCCTGCGTCTTACACAAGCTTCATGAAGAACTTAACCCTCACATTAAGTCACTGTTCAGTATCAGACTTACTACAGGATATGTACCCAAGGAATGGCATACAACAACAGTGGTCCCACTCCACAGAGGTGGTGCCACAAAGGACCCCGGACACTATTGCCCTATAAGCCTAACAGGCCTGGTTTGCAAAGCTATGGAGTGTATCATCATGGAACTCATACACAAAGACATCAGGAACCTGCAGACACTGGATCCTACCCAATTCGGCTTTGTTGAGGGCAGATCTTGCCTCTTGAACCTGGTCGACTTCTTTAACAGTTACTAGGTCCATAGACATAGGGATGGTAGTCCACACAGCCTACCTGGACCTCGCAAAACCCTTTGACACAAAACCCCACTTGAGCAACATAAATAAGCTCACCAGCTTAGATATCAACACATATGTCACAAGATGGATTGCTAACTGGATCAGGGATAGCACCCACATGGTCAGTATTGCAGGTGCCATGTCTGACTCTACACCACTTACACATGGCATCCCACAAGGCTCAGTCCTGGGACCTCTCTTGTTCAGTATATATTTCTCTGATGTACAGGCTAACACAGGAGGAATATGGCTGGCCAAGTTCGCAGATGACTGCAAACTGGGTGCCATAATCGACTTTCCAGCTGGCACAAGCATCCTCCAAAAGGGTCTCACAGAGATGGATAACTGGTGCCAGAGCCATGACCTACAGCTAAATGCCATTAAATGCATAGTCATCCCCTTTGGGAATAACAAAGTGCCCACACATTACCACATAGGTGGTAATCCATTAAGTACGGAAGAAGTTATTTGGGATTTGGGGACCCGAGTAGATAGTAATCTCGCCTTTGACAACCATGTTGCCAAAGTGGTTAGACAGACCTTCTATATAGCCCACCTTATCCCAAAAGTTTTCACATCTAGATCAAGTGAGGTCATTGTGCCCCTATACTCATCAGGCCCATGATTGGATACAATGCCTCATTTGGGATGTACCTTACCCGACACCTGCAGCAACTGTAACGGCCACAAAAGTACCTCACCAAGTGGATCTAGGGACTCACACAGATGTTCTGCGCAGTTTGGCTAAAGTAACTCCAGCTCTACTCAGTCGCTTACTGCCTACTCGGATGTGATCTGTGCCTGATGTTTAAAGCCATGTCCAACCCAGAATTAATGGACATGCTCCACCTCAGGATATCCAAATCCCTTAGAGCTACATGCTCCAGGGACTTAATCCTCAGCACAGATATCAATAGGACATGCTGGAGGGACAGATTCATATCCCAGAGGCTCCCTTCACTCTGGAATGAGATCCCTGTCCCCCATAGGCAGAGCCCCTCACTGACCCTCTACAGGAGAAATCTTGATGAGTGGATAGGTGATCATATGTTTACCCTTGGGATCTCTTCTGGGTCCCTGCTAGACAGAGGCACAATAAACTAAACGTAATAGAGCTATCTTGTGTGACCTACTATTCACAGGCACAGTCTACTAATCTAACAGGGTTGCGAAAGCCAAACACATTCTGGCTAGGCTTATAAATGCCCTAGGGCAGATAGCCTAGTATCAACCTATGAACCTATGATAATGTTCGGAGTGCACATTGTTTATTGATGATACTGATTGCAGGTTTTTTATCTTCTTTGCTTTCCCACTTTCTATGAAAAACCTAAGTATCTGTAGAACATATTTGATTATGACAGGGTTCCAATATATTATATATATGTCTGTTGTCATATAACTGTGTGCACAAGGCGGATTGGTGAATAGTGAAAGGTTCCTGGGTTAACACATGCAACTGCCGGATATGTGTGGCCCACTGCTGTACTCAGACATGGCCTAAGTGTGTGAGCATGCCCAGTGTGACCTTTCAGTATGTTGCTGTCTGAAGTCCACTACATTTGTTAGTGTGTGTGAACATGACCAATATTAACATTTATACTATATGTGTGTTGAAAATCAGGTTCTATTTTTACTGCAGGGCTCACCTTTGTGTCATAACCTGACAGGGATTATGCTGTGCCTGCAGGGTTTCCATGAGATACTTTGCATAGACTTATCAACATTTCTTCATACAGGCTGACCAGTGAAAGACTGTCATGGTTTAGTGAGTCAGTACTATGACTATAATGCACAGTATCCTGGGTTCGAGGCTTGTCACTGCTTTATATTTTCATACTGAGCAGACCAGACTGCTTAAGGGCCAGTAGAGCAAATATGAGCATGTTGGCTTTTGTTCAGCTATGCCCAACTTTGACCAAGCTTGTCCAACATTGCTCAACATTAACCAACATTGCTGAACGTTGCCCAATATTGCTCAATGTTGACCAAAGTTGTGCTAGTTAGTGTGTGCAATTTTGTTTACATGTACTAAATAGTGGTAAAAGCTGTTTAGCACTGCTTTATATTGCTTAACACATGGCAATCATGCCTCAGGTGGTGCTGCAGGGCTGCCTATGTTGGATGCACATACTACACTCCCCATACATGTTTGAAAATAGGTAGTGTCAAGTTAGGCATCCCTTTTACTATATGTGTGAGTCAGAGAAAGGTATCATTTCCAGGGTTCCTACTGAGCCAGTGTGTGTGTGTGCTATGTGTTGCCTCTTGGCCACAGCCAAAGCATACTGGGCATGCCTCCTTCTGCCTATTGGGGCAGGCTCAGGTTGTTCCTTCTCTGAGTCATGCTCTGCCTGTGATGGCCTTGGCAATGGTGGGGGGCTGTTTGGCCCGGGCCAATGCTGCTCCTGCTGCAGCTGTTTTTGCAGGATCATATTATGTAGCATAGCACATACCATGACAATTTGGGCACATGTAGTTGGTGAGTACTGCACGGCTCCACCAGACGTGTCCAGGCACCGGAACCGTGACTTGAGCAGCCCAAACACACGCTCAATTACATTTCGTGTTTGTGCCTGTGCCTCATTATGGTGTTCCTGTTCAGGTGTGTGTGCATTTCTGATGGGTGTCATCAGCCACGGCTCCAGTGCATAGCCAGCATCCCTCACTAGGTGACCATGAGGGATGTCCCCATTGGCAAATGTCTGGTACAGCTGTGTCAGATGCCAGATATGGGAATCATGGTAGCTTCCAGGGCAACCAGCATACACATTCGGTGTTATGCCCTGGGCATCACACATGACCTGGCAGTTGATGGAGGGGAAGTCCTTACAGTTAAAGTAGACCCTACCTCACTCACCAGCTGGTGCTTTGATGCGTATGTGCGTGCAGTCTATTGCACCCACTACCTCAGGGTATTCTGCTATTTGCTGGAAAAGATGCATATTGCTGGCCAATACCTCATGGGAATTGGGGGAATATACATGATCACCGACATGTACTGACATGGCATCCAGGAACTGGTGCAGTACCCTAGATGCTGATGCCTGTGATATCCCCATCATATCACCAGTTGGTCTCTGGAAGGTACCTGTTGCTAATATTCTTAGGCCAACACATACCTTGGTTTCCACTGGGATGGGTTCCCCTCTGTTGGTTCTGTGTGTGAGGCGTGGCCTGCACAGCTCAACAATTTGCTGCATGAGGTCTCTGTTCACTCTATAGCTCTCCACTATCTCCAGCTCATGTAGCCCCTGACAGATTACCCTGGGCCTGTACACTCTTCTCCGTCTCCTCACTGGGGGTTGTCCAGCAGCATTTGCATTGTCACCACCCTCAGCATGTTGCATATGTCGCCTTACAACAACAATGGCAGCCCCTAACATTTTATGTCTCAGTAAAGCTTTTTAAGTTTTCACTTCTTCTACTTTACTGCAGTGTTGCAGTGTCTCTGAGGAAAACATGGTGGAAAGTTGTTTGCAGAGTTTTAAGTGCTGGGCTGGGCTGGGCAAGTTTACTGCCTGTGTAATTGCCTGATTCTTATTGTTTTCACCTGATAGCTCTGCTAGTACTCCCTGGTTAACTTCCTACTATTTGTTGTGCTTCCTTTTCCCTTTCTATTTCCTCAGGGGGGGCAGCACCGTGCACACAAGAGCAAACACACTCACACCAGCTCACATGCGTGCACACATGCTTACAAGGACTAAAACGTGCTTATTCTTGCTACAACACGTGCACACAGGGACATACACACTTACACACATTTCAACAACCTTAGACATGCTTACTCCGGCTTAAACGCACGCACACAGGCGCACACGCATGCACACAGTCTTACTCAGATATACAGGTGTGCAAACACATTGCAAGCACTTCAACAAGAATATTTAGTGCTATCCACGGCATACACCTTCAGTTTCTTGCCTTTAGCTAGAGTACCTGTTGACACACCTCTTCCAGTGATGAGTAACTGACAGCAAACACATGCCACTCTGCTCCAATGAGCTTCACTTCTTTCATACATACCCCCCTTGTGATGTCACCTATCTTCTACTCTGATACTCCCCTTATCCTTCTCCTATACTCCACTGACTGTGCTCATTTACTATGTAAACTTGGGATTCACTGTCCATACCCTCATTTGCATAGGATTGCCTACTAATGCCTGGTTACATCTCTTAGACTGAGCTTCCCCCCTTAGCAACCTCTACTCGGTAGCCATGTTGTCTTCAGCCTGCTATTCCCTTGCATTGTAAATTAGGAATTACAATAAAATCCATTTTTGTGGATTTTAGCTATTGGTTTTCTGGTTTTTAGAGCACAGCACGTTTGCGCAGTGCTGCGCTATGCTTAAACTTCGGAGATCGGGATAAAAAAAATTATTTTATTTTTATTTTGCATTGGTGAACATTGCCAATGGCTGTATTTTTGGCCATTGGCATGCTTCCTCAACTGGATGCATCCTTTTTTTGGAGCTGTCATGGCTCCGTTTTGCTATTTGCAGAATGGTACTCAGTTGTCAATGGAGTACATTTCTGCAAATAACACTACTCTTACTCGGACAGGTTCGGGTTTCCTGGATCGCAAATTTACCTCATTTGTATAGCTTTCGCCTGCAATTGCAGTAATTTGCATATCCTAGCCCTGTCCGTGTAAGAGTCATTTTAGGAGCTCTCTTGCACGCCCCTACCGGCTGTTCCTGGATCGCTCGGTGGACATGTTGGCTGCATGGAGTCTTACTCTACTCTTAGACTCTGTGCAAGCCTTCGTGAATCCAGCCCATCGTTTAGATAATGTCTATGTGTATAGCTAGTTATTTGGTGCAATTACTACTATCTGGAGGTTTAAACTTTATTTTTTGAAGATGTACATAGTTTTTGTGCATTTGTTCTAAGTTAATAGGGGATGAGGGTATTTTGAAAATATATTTAGTTTTTTTGTTTAAAGGGTATCATTAAAACAAAAAATCTTGAAAAATGTGACAAGTTCAGATGGAGGTGAGAAGAAACAACTGTATAAAAGATCAGTCTGCCAAACATTATTGCATGTGCATGAAAGACAAAAGTTTGAAATGCACAATAAAAAAACTGGCATGTATAATAGGTGGGAACAGAAGCTTTTCAACATAATTGCTATGCTACCACCATTACCTTGGAATGTAAATGGCCTTACGGATATGGACAAAAAAGAAAGAGTATTGAATTTTATTAAGAAATGCAAAGTACAAATAGTAATGCTGCAAGAGATTCATTAGGAAAGAAATGAGTATTTGACAAGAAAGGATTTCAGGATATATATTCAGAAAGTTATCTGAGATAAAGGTAATTGGGGGCTAAACAATTGTTAGTGAGATGAAAAAGACAATAAGTGGAGCTTAAGAAAATGGGAGAAATAATCAGCTTTCCACAGGGAATACTACTTTTAGATTAGCACTGGAACTTGATTTGCAATAGTGAGGATATATCAGGGGGACCTAGAAGGGAAAATATAACAAAATAGGGTAGATTCCTGAAGAAATGTACAAAAATATTAAGTATGGAAGATGTGAATTTAGTAGGATTAAGAACTTTGATAGGATGTACATATTACTCCCCAAGTTAAAATAACTAGGGTGTACTAAAAGAAGTTTTATCTGACATGGGTATGTGCACTAAATTGTACACATCTAAGCACATTCAATAAATATTTCAGATCATGCATTGATAAAAACTAAGTGCTAACTGCTCTTACACCTGCTGTCACAGGGAAAACCTAGGCAGCAGGTGCACTTATTTACTCTCAGTACTGTCTAAATTGCTGATGGCTGCGCCTTGCCACTTAGCGTGTTTTCACAAAGGAAGGTGAGTCAATAGAAATATTACTATTATCCCATTTAAGCAGAGAACCACATTGGCTCATCACTTAACTCTGTGCAAATGAAGAAGGCAATAGCAACAGTTCTTAATGTCATAAATGTAATGGCATAACAGTTACAGCATAAACACCATAATAACTGTCAGCTATTTCTCTCACAGCATTTATGCATAATTACTTTTCAAGTTCAAGCTGTATTCATTAAATGTGAATCTTGCATGCGCAAACACTTTTTCATCATTCACGTAAACCAGTTGCTTGGCGGTGCACTATGTAAAGAGGTGTTTGTCATGTATTACTATGTCTATTGACCAGTTATTCTTCATCCCATCAAAATCTATGTAAGACACAAAAAAGGAAAGGGACTTGTTATTGCCCGAACACCTATTTACTCAGATTCATGCCTGCCCTGCACCCATGCACTTGAAAATGGATATGTCAGTAATAAGTCTAATGTCAACTACACTAAAAAAATAATTATCACCACTGTACTGGTACTTTGTTTAAAGCTTTATACTGACAATAGACATTGAGATTGTATTTTAAATTCTTACTGTGGACATCAACTCATCACAATATGAACACATGTACATCAACACTTACCTACATCCTTACTGATCACAAAATGTGTGCATGTGTGTGTGTGTGTGTGCATGTGCGTGTGAGTAACTGAAAGTGTGTAAAGTACCTGACATACTGAGAAGCAGATGTATGTATGTCTCAGTTTTGCAATGTGCATTCCTGGCAGCTTATTGCATATAGTTTAAGAAGCTGTCTTTTTAAAGTTTATCTATACATTGGAACCAAAACAGATAATCTAAAGTCCACACTTTGCACACCAGTCTCATAACAGTATATATTGCCTGCATCATATAATGATGATGTCATCCTCTATAAAAATCACTATGACAAAGAAAAATCATACTTTGGTGATGGCGCAGTTATTAACTACTGTGCTCTGCAAATGGAAAAAAAATATAGCCAGGTAGGGTTAAATTACCACAACAGTCAACTCGTGTGTGTCTGTTGTGTTTTTGTCCTACTGTCAGCAATCAAGTCTTATGGAGATAAAAAGTTTTATAGTCGTACATGACTTCACAGCCATTTAATACAGGCCTCTGAACATCTTCCAAACATACACTGATGATGTCATCTGCTATAAAGTGTTCTGCAACAATGCAAAAGTCAGACTGGCGCAGTGCTATGTGTGTTAAATACTGTGTTCTCTATCTTGTGTAACTAGTTAGGGGACATTAACTTGTGTGTGGAACATAGTTAGAAGAGCATGTGTCTGAATCATGTCAGCAATCAAGTGTCATGGAAAACAACATTTTTACAGTCATAAATGACTACACAGCCATTTCATACAGGGCTCTGAACATCTTCTTCCAAACATACACTGATGATGTTATTGGCTATAAAGTGTTGTCTGATACTATCAAACTCAGACTTGTGCTGTAGTGCTTGTATTAAGTACTGTGTTCTATAAATAGGTAGGGGTTCTAGTCCCACTGCAGTCATTGCGTGTGTGTTTGTGTTTAGTTAGCTGTCATTGAGGAGGCGATTTTAGAGCAGCATGCAGGACACTCCTCCTAACATCACTTTCTCAACATGCACTGATGATGTCATCTACTATAAAGTGTCATCTAATACTATAAAAGACAGATTTGTGCCATCTCACTTGCAGTATGTACTGTGTTCTGTAGGCAGGTTAGGGGCTCTAAAGTCAGCTTGTGTGTGTGTGTGTGTGTGTGTGTGTGTGTGTGTGTGTGTGTGTGTGTGTGTGTGTGTGTGTTATCTGTCATTGTGGAGACAATTTTGCTGCAGTGTCTGACACACTCCTCTTAAAAATCTTCTTCTCAACACACATTGATAATGTTATTTGCTATAACATGTTATCTGATACTATGAAAGTCAGGCTTGTGCTGTTGTATTTTCTTTAAGTACTGTGATGTGTAGATAGGTAGATAGGGGTTCTGATCTCATTACAGTCAACTTTTTGTGTCTGTGTTCAGTTGGCTGTCATTGTGGAGATAATTTTAGCAATTAATGTGTGTTTGTGTTTGGTTAGCTGTCATTATGGAGACAATTTTAGAGGAATGTGTAGGACACTTGCAACATATTCTTCTCAACACACACTGATGATGTCATGCTCTATAAAGTACACTCTGCCACTGTTTAAATCAAACTTTTGCTGTGTCGCTAATGTTAAGTACTGTATTCTCCAGTTTCAATAAATAGATAGTTAGTGGTTCTAAGCTCACAGCAGTGAACATGAGCAAGTGTTTATCCAAATAACATTTTGGAGACAATTTTACACTGAGATGTGACTCCACATCTATATCAGACACTTCTCCAAACATCTTTATCTCAGCATACAGTGATGCTTTCAGCTTCTATAAAGTGCACCATGACAATTTTATAGTCAGATATATGTGTTGGTGTTAGTCTTACATTGCATGGAATCCAGCTTCTATACCTACACAGGTTTAATGTTCAAATCTGGCATCAGTCAGCTGTTGTGTGTGTGGATGGTGGTATATTACGATTATCATATGATCTTTTGAATATCTTTACATTTGACTCCCACTCTGATGAACCATTAACATTGACACAAGAATCTAACATCTCCTTTTTAGTCTGTCCAAATAACATCCTTCTTGCAGAAGACAGGAGGATGTCATCATCTCAAAAACACATAGAAGCATCATTAAGCAGACTCATTCCATGACCCATTGTAAGCCAGTTTCAGACCATTGGATGTGTGATTGCTAATTCTGTCATGGGTGGTGCACATGTCATATAATGATATGGACAGAGTCAGTATGTAATACAATTAAACACATGCACACATATCCTTGCTTTCTCCCATCATATAGATATAGTGTTTGTTGTTTAAATGCCATTATAATGTCTAGAATTTTATGTGATGTTGGCTATTAGCTAAGTAATGTCATATTACCCTATGAAGATTGCACATCTCAGTATTGCTATCATCCACATTTGCTATGTTGAGATGTGGATGTTTGGTAGTTCTACAAGAATGTATTCCAATCTGTGATTTGAAGTAATATGCTGATGGCCACTGCTGCCATTTGATTACATTTTCCTTCCATAACAGCTGTAGTAATATGCTGCCTGAGGACTGTTGACATAGGATGATGCTGTGTATGTTGTGGCCTTACTAATGCATGTGTTTTGATAGTGGAGTATATCAACATTCTACACAGTTCTCATTCAACTATCAAAGTGACAGCTGCGGTATGGCACAGGTGTGCATGTGTCTACCTATCATCATTAAATTCTCTGTGAGATACATCAATATAACATCATACTGACTACATCCCTCTCAAGATTTGAGAGCAAGAAATCTGGACAAAGCCATAAATAAAAGTCAGACAAAGGCCCAAAAGTAGGGACAATTTTTAAATATTGCTCTTAAAAACTTAGAAAGTTGATAACATAACAGGTTTTGCATTAGCATGAATTTTCTGACAAGTATGAATTCTGAAACTGAAATGTCTGTAATGACTTACTACTAATTTGCCAGAAAAAAACACAATTTTATGAAAAATAAACCAAAAATATGAGGCAAAAATCTGCTCATTCTGTGAAAATCTGTACGGTTGAGAGGTATGCATGGCCGCAGATGTCCTGTTTCATCCACATGTTGCAATGTTGTTATATACACAGACATATAAGTAGCTCAGATTCAATTGCAATCTTGGTGAATTCATTGCATATACAATTGTGCTGCTATTCACAATCTTATTGAGGTGGTACCCAGCAGCATTGTGTGACTGTCAGCATTTGTGTCATTAACTGATCTGCATGAGCCACATCCACCTTATTTGTACTGTGCTCATATATAGTATCAGGGTGCTCACACACAGCTTACCAGTCAAATACATATATGCATATAATGTGCAATTGAAGTAATTATGTGACATAGGTAGAGTTGTATGACTGTGTGAGCACTCCCACTGTGTGGTATGTGATGTATACCCAAGGATACATTTGGATGTGTTGTCAAAATCATTTTTGAAGTAAGTGCAAAATACTATGGGGAACATACAACTAAGCACAGAGCTGTTCGTGGATGGCAACACCCATTCTCAACCACAGGAAAACAATCTGCTAGCTGACAGATTTGGATCATACTTCAACCCCCTGTCCACACTGGATATTGCCCAAAGTATATACGCAAACAATACTCAACTTAGTTTGTCAAAAGAGAAATCATCTGTGCACTCTCTAAGGCTAAAAACATGGCATCATTGAGCCCTGACAATGCCCCAGATTGCATTTTAAATAACTTAAAACCTGACCTAGCAGACACAGTTGGGTCCCTACTTAACCACAGCCTCCAGACAGGCTACATTCTGGCAGAAGGGTGTAGAGCAACAGGCATCCATCTGAAAAAGGGAGTCCATCACCTGACCCAGTGAATTATAGACCCATAAGCCTGACTCACCTCATCTGTAAGGCAATTAAAGGAATCATCGTAGACCTTATCAAAAAGGACACAGGTAATCTCGACTGTGTACCCAACCCCTTTTTTAGATTTGTTAAAGATATAGCATGTCTTTTAAATCTATTTGACTTCTTCAAGAAAGTTACCAAGGGAATGGCTCTGGCAACGACTATGCATCCCACCTAACAAGACCTGGCCAAGGCATTTGACACAAATCCACACTCAGACATTATAGGGAAACTGTCTCAACTGGGTATAAACACATATGTCACAGGTGAGTAGCCAAATGGATCACTGACAGGACACATACTGTCAAAGTGTATGAATTAACCTCTAGCAAGAGGCCAATGATCAGGGCCAAAGAAAAGGGTTCTGTACTAGGCCCTTTTCCGTTTCAATATTTACTTCTCAGAAGTCAATCAAACTCAGACAGCCTTTGTCTTACTGACATTATGGAAGACTGCAAAATATGGAAATCACTGAATCTACAAACACTATTAATATACTGCCGAAAATGTTAATAAAACAAAAATGATTTATGCCAGAGCCATGGAAATACACTAAATAAATACAAAAGCATAATTATTGTATTTTGGAAAGCAAATACCCAAGCTAGTTGCAATATAGACAGTGCACCCCTATGAGTACCCCCAGTGGTATGTGATGTGGGTACTCAATTAGATAGTTATTGGAACTTCAACCACCATGTGCCCACACTGGTGATAAATCCATTGATTTGTTTTTGCACACTGAGCAGCGTCGGGCAGCGCTGCCTAAACAGGTTTAAACTGTTCCAGGATCCACAAAATCTGCTCTTCACATTTTCCCTTAGAACTGTTCAAACTCTCAAAGTAATCACTCTATTCTCTTTCTAAAGCCCTGCACTTGCTCAGCTCTTATAAGGAAACACTAACTAACTAAAGCACTACACCCTCCTTGACTTCTCGTAAGTATTAGGCTCCAGATTGGTCCTTCCTGATCAAGTGAAAAATCAATTCCCTTCCCTAATCTGATCAGTAAAAAAACAGTTCCCTATACTAATCTGGTATGTCCAAGGGTCAGTTTCAAGGTTACTCTCCAGTCCAGCTGGTGAATCTGGGAATTTTGAGGCAATGTTACAATTGGCTTATGTACACAGACAACCCTCTCCTCCTTCTAACAAACTCTAATACATGTGAGAGATGCAGTTACATAGCCAAACTGGAGGCAGAGCTCTCTCAGCCCAAGACTGGCACAGTCAGTCAGGAGGAAAAGGTAACCACCCACACCACAAATCCAGTCTCACACAGACCTATTGCATCTCCATACCCAACACATAAACACACAAAAACATACTCAGAGGCTCTAAATAAAAATCTACCTAAACAGCAAAGACCTCCTAAGCAGATATCCAAGCAACAGCCACCCCTCAATAATACCCAGGAATCACATATCTCACAAAATCAGTGTGCCTCACAGTCACAGCCCTTAAGGCCAAACAACACACCAAATACACTTGTTATAGGGGATTCTATTGTCCGGCACACTGATGTCCTGCTCACCAGACTGAACAAGGAGAAGGTCACTGTAAGCTGCCTGTCAGGTGCCAGGATCCGCCACATAATGCAAGCACTCAGGTCACTCCAAAGCAAGTACAAGTATGACTCCGTCATTGTCCATGCTGGTGTGAATGACCTGAGACGTACCTCCCTGGACTACATGAAAAGAGACATAGAGGAGCTCTCTGACCATGTAGCCCAGGCTGGTATGACCCTGACCTTGAGTAGCATCTTGCCCTCACCAAGAATGATGCCACAGTATAAAGACAAAATGATCAGTTTCAACAATTGGCTAAAGTATTGGTGTAATTCAAAGGGGATCCAGTGTCTGTCAGCCTGGGATGACATGTTCGACAAGCCACGTTGCTTAGCTAGGGACGGCTTGCACCTGTCACCCTTATGCTTTCATATACTGGCCAAGGCTCTTGCCACCCCCATAGTGCCTTTTTTAGGCAAGGCTCAAAGGACAAACCCACCTTCATAGACAACTCAAGGATAAAAAAACTAAAGGTAATGCTACTCGATGCCAGAAGTCTGAACCTCAAGATGCACGCACTCGAGGCTCTCCTCAGTATGGAGAAAATCGATGTCTGTGCAGTAACAGAAACCTGGTTCAAAGCTCCTGAGAGCACCCCAGCTCTACCAGGTTATAACTCATATCATGCGTTTCAGCCCCAAAACTCGGACTGAAGCACAAAATGAGGGGAAGTATCTATATTCGTCAAAGATACCTACACCTCCAGGTTAGTGGCACTGCACGAAGCATCGGAAACCATCCATGTGCAACTAACAGTGGGGAAACTGGCTTTCAGTTTGTAGCCTGCTACAGAACACCCTCCCTATTACAGGAACCCCACTTGGCATTCCTGAGAACACTGGAGAATATGAAGGTCTCTCCAAACACCATGTTATTGGGTGACTTCAACTACCCAAACATTGACTGGGAAAACTACTCAAGCCCAAACACCCTCGCTCAACGGTTCCTTGAATTTATAAACTCTAACACAATGGAACAACTGGTCACCACTCTCACAAGAGGGAACAACATATTGGACCTGGTCATCACCAACATGGGGACTCTTTGTTCCACACCAGAGGTAAACCCCTCATTGGTAAGATCAAACCATAAACAAATTTCCCTGGACATCCATATCCCATCCCCACCCCCAGCCAAGGAAATCACTGTAAAGAATTTCTCAAAAGCCAACTTTGCACTTCTCAAGACTGAGGTGGAATCCTTCAAAGCCCCTGGGCCAGAGGATAATACAGCCCAAGCTGCAGAATCCTTTACAAATGCATTCTATGAGCACATGCAGGAATGCATGGATTGTGCTATCCCAAATAAAACCAAGGCTCACTCCTCCAAAAACAGGAGACTGGTCTGGTGGACCCCAGCCATAAATAAGCTATACAACAGAAGGAGGAAGCTACTACATGACAGAACAAAATCCCAAAAAGGGAAGGCATCTCTGATTAGTATTAGCAAGAAACTTCGATCCCTCATAAAATCATCAAAGGCCAGTTTCAAAAGAAAAATTGCCCTAGACACTAAAGATAATCACAAGGCCTTCTTTAGTTATGTCAGGAACATGGACGGAAACTCCCAGATATGCTCTGAATTGTTGCATAATGGTACAAAATATACCGAACCTACTGACATAGCCAACATCCTGGCAGACAGATTCAGTACAAACTTCTCCACCCCTTCCCCCCCAAAGGAGCAAATGCTTATCCCAACTGAATGTAACCTCCCTGACATCTCAGATGCACAGGTGAAAGCTACCCTCTCCAACGCAAAAAACACAGCATCTATGGGACCGGATGGTGTCCCAGGCTGTGTCTTACATGAGCTCCAAGAAGAACTGAACCCTCACATTAAGTCACTGTTCAAACTTAGCCTTACTACAGGATATGTACCCAAAGAATGGTGTACAGCTACAGTGGTCCCACTCCACATAGGTGGTGCCACAACGGACCCTGGAAACTATCGCCCCATAAGCCTGACTAGTCTGGCCTGTAAAGCTATGGAGCGTATTATCATGGAACTCATAAATAAAGACATTGGGAGCCTCCAGACACTGGTCCCTACCCAATTTGGCTCTGTTAAGGGCAGATCTTGCCTCTTAAACCTAGTTGATTTCTTTGAAACAGTTACCAAAGCCATAGATGAGGCAAGGTAGTCCACACAGCCTACCTGGACCTCGCAAAAGCCTTCAACACAATACCCCACTCGGGCATCATAAATAAGCTTACCAGCTTAAATATCAACCCCTATATCACAAGATGGGTTGCAAACTGGCTCAGAGATAGAACCCACATGGTCAGAATCACAGGTGCCATGTCCGAATTCAAACCAGTTACAAGTGGCGTTCCACAGGGTTCAGTTCTGGGACCTCTCTTGTTCGGTATATACTTCTCTGAGGATCAAGCTAAAACAGGGGGATAATGACTGACAAAGTTCGCAGATGACTGCAAACTGGGGGCCATAATCGAATCTCCAGCTGACACAAGCATCCTCCAAAAGTGTCTCACAGAGACGGACGCTTGGTGCCAGAGCCACGGCCTCAAGCTAAATGCTAAAAAGTGCATAGGCATCCCCTTTGGGAAAAACAAGGTGCCCACAAATTACCACATAGGTGGTAAACCATTAAGTATGGAAGAAGTAATTAGAGATTTGGGGACCAACGTAGATAGGAATCTCTCCTTTGATAATCACGTTGCCAAAGTGGTTAGAAAGACCTTCTATATAGCCCAAATTATCATGAAAGGGTTCGCATCTAGATCAAGAGAGGTCATTGTGCCCCTCTACTCATCACTCATCAGGCCCATAATTGAATACAATGCCCCTTTTGGGATGTACCTTACCCGACACCTGCATCAACTGGAGAGACCCCAAAAGTAACTCACCAAGAGGATCATGGACTACAAACAGATGTCCTATGCAGCTCGACTAAAGAAACTCCAGCTCTACTCAGTTGCTTACCGCCTACTCAGAGGCGATCTATGCCTGACGTACAAAGCCATGTCAAACCCAGAATTAATGGACATGCTCCACCTCAAAAAATCCAAGTCTCTTAGAGCTACACGCTCCAGGGACCTAAACCTCAGCACAAAAATAAATAGGACATGCTGGAGGGACAGATTCATTTCCCAGAGGCTCCCCTCACTCTGGAATAGAATCCCAATTCATGTTAGACATAGCCCCTCACTGACCCTTTTCAAGCGAAATCTGGACGCGTGGATGGGAAATCGCAAATTCACCCCTGGGATCTCTTCTGTGTCCCTGCTAGACAGAGGCACAGTAAACTAATCTTAAAAGAGTACCTTCTGTGACCTACTTTACAGAGGCACAGTAGGCTAATCTAATAGGGAGGCGGAAGCCAAATCCACTCTGGCTAGGCTTATAAATGCTCTAGCGCAGATAGCCTAGTATCTACCTATGAACCTATGAAACCTATGAACTCATAAGTATGGGTAGACCATCCACAGCAAAGGACATTATAATGTCATTGTGCTTGGACCTCATCAGACCAGTATTTGAGTACAATGCACCCTTTTGCATGTACCTCACCATAAATCTGCAACAGCTGGAGCAACTCATGAGTTTTTGCACAATGAAGATACATGGTGTAAACAACAAGTCATATGCAGGAAGATTTAAAGCCCTATCAATGTATTATAGTACAACAGACTACTAAGGGTCGATCTGTTTCTGGTCCACAGGGCAACCTACAGTTTGGCCCTGTTGGCAATGTTAGACAATGTTAACAAGAACTGCACAAGGGTCACTTGTTCCAAAGATGTTAACCTAGCCTCTGACATAATAGATTATGTCGGAGAGGTAGATACATCTGTCAGTCACTACACCTTCTCTGGAAGAACCTTCTTGTTCATTTAGAGCACATGCCTTTCCTGACTCTCTTCATGTGCAACCTAGATCAGTGGATGGTTAGTCATAATTGCATTCCTGTTGTTATATTCCTGTGTTGGATAGAGGCAGTTGGCATTAGATAACATAGCACAGGCACAGACTTATGTGAACATTGTTCACATAGCTGTTGAAAATTGTGTAACTCAGGTTAAATATGGTTAGGCTTTTATGAGATCTTGAGACTTGAGCCTAGTACTCTCCCATGCAACTAAAAGCCTATGGATTTCAATTGTATCTGAGGTACAGGTATAGTGTGACTGTACTGTGGTATGGACGTACCACTGCATCACATCAGTATTACCACTTGGTACTTTGCATAAACACATATTCATGTTTGTCAGGATTTCATGGTAGTATAAAGTTGTCCATGGCAATGTCAGGGTGACAGTGATCATATTGTGCATGCCTTAGTTTGATGTGTGCTGATAGAAAGTGTGCTGCATATAGTGTTTGGTATGTGCACAATATAACAGCAACAGCTTCCTCACTCATTGATGCTACACTTTGTAGTGCTGTAGTTTCTTTGCACATGGGCATTACTAATGCATTGCTATCGTTCTCACATATTGCTGCACCATTCATTATAATGGATCACTTCTAATTCATACATCAATTGAAAATGCTGCAGACAATATCCTTTGCTATTACATGTGGTAGATGCATGCATACACAGCTGTTTGTAGGGATGATATTGATACTAGTGTGTTGTTTTTAAGTATTGTTATCCAAATGGCTGATATATATGTCATTCAGGGATGCCATACTCAAGTGTATCACTTTTGGCACAGTGAACTCCCACACATCTTGTCGGCCATACATAAGTATTCTTTGTGATGTATTACCATTAGGAGTAGACAGTGCAGACTTCCCTTCAAAGTGCTCTATGAGATGCATGTGTGATAAGTATTTCTGTGATGCACCCAGCAAATACCTAGCTCTCTGACAACATTTATGGCATGGGTAACATTCTTGCAAATGTGGATTTTGGCTTATGTGTCATGCAAGCCTCTCAACTGGCCAGGATTGTACCTAATTTAAATTACAGGTGCAACACTGTCCCCCTTAACACCTCCAAAAAGTGGTCATTTTTGTGGAAGTTGTGTTGAATTCTCTTTATAGATTACAGACAAACCATTACAGTTGCACAAGTGTGTTCCTAAAGATCGTGTAATAACTTACATTCTTTTTTATGTCAGTGTCACAGATTAATAGTGGTATTATTTTACAATTGTCCATGATTGTGCTTGCTTCTGTCTAATGCTGTCCATGGGCCTGTTACTATGTGTTCGCTGACATTTTAGTTATCTTCAAGCAACTCACTGTGCACACCTTCACAATATGTACTTATCCCTATTGTATACACCTTCCTTGCTAAATATCCTCTCCAGTGATCATTTCAGGAAGCTTATATCACAATAAATTATCTCCACTGACATGTAACCTTGTGTGACAGTCACATAATATACCGTAATGTGTGATGATATAAATATACTCTCACATAAGGTGTAAACAGCAGTACGTACTAGGCTATGTACATTTGTGATTACTGTTATGCTACTGACTTGTCTTTGGAGTGTATGTACATTAACATGTCCTTATCTAGTGTACATTACCATGTTTCATGTCATCTTCCTCTTTCCTCATGTCTGCCATTCATGTCTGTGGCCCTTTTCAATAAACACAGTTCGCCAGACTAGTGTATTTATACTGCATTCTATGTACCCTTGATGATTACTGCAAATCCTTTATTTCAGTATGCCAAAAACATGTAATGTACATTGTACTGAGAACACTTTTTATAATGTGTTACTATTGCATTCATTTTAGCCACTGTGATCACTGTGGGCATCCGCGCAATTTCTTACAGCAAATTTGGCTGTAGGTAAACTTGTTTGCATATTCTACATGCCTTTGGGCTGTTTTATACAGCTTCCTGGCTGGGACCACTGGTGCTTCCTTGAAACTTCACTTATTCATGTAAGCGAGATGAGTGGCATGCATATACAATTAGTGTTGCTGCTCATCACGCAATCATGTAAAATCTGTGTAAGCTTTGCTCCAAGCCTACACAGTTTATTGAATCCCCAGGATGATGTCAATGCAGTCAGCATACAGTGTCTAGATAGCCAAAAATTACCTATTTTGCACCATTATAGTGAGAAGACTCTGTCATGATATCTTCAAGCGGTCATTATCCTATCACCCAGTATTCTAAAAGTGGATTCTTCCGCACAGGAATAATCGGTGGTCAGGAACTATATTTTTACTCATTATCTAGTGCCTTTCCTACCACCATTGGCTACCAGTGCCCGTTGATCTATATCTGTGCTTAGACACTCAAGCAAAGAACTGACACAGAGAAGATTATCTTGTTAGTTTGTCACTAGAGGGGGGTAACAAGAGAAACCTCACAGAAAGATGTGAAAACAAATGGATACTTAAATTCAGGGCTGAATGCCCATATGATTAAATGATGTATACGCACTGAAACCTGAATTGTTATATTCTACAGAATAAGGATTGAACTGTTTTAAATTATGTTTCAAATCATATTTTTGATTTGTTATATTTTTGATTTGTATTGTGTTAGAGTTCTGTCTTTTAAGATGTGTATGCTATCACTTTTAGAAACTGTTTTCTTGATTTATCATTTAATTGAAATGAGTTGCACACTAGTATATAAAAGCATTTATATCTTACTTTGTTACTCTGCTACTAGAAGCCTGAAAAAGCAATGAGTAACTGTGACAGTTTTTAACTAGCTAATAAAACAGACATATTTTAAACTCGTGGGTTCTGGGATACTCAGTTTTTTTGCTAGTTTGTAATTTCCAGCAGTAGGTGCTACTTGCCTGCCATAACATAAGATAATTCCAGAAATCTAGTTGCTCCTTAACATTTTGCTGACAGTAGCTCACCGTATGCCTGTGCATGTCATGTCTGCTGACATTCCTTGAACCATGGGATTCAGTTCTACTGCTAGACATGATGACCTATTTCCCCATGGGTATTCTAAGATAAAGTGACCAGGGATTGCCATAACCTTATGCAGACCTTTTAAAGCACGTCTGAGTTTATTAGACAGTAGAATGCACAAGTTGTACCCAAATTTAACTAGCATTTTTTTCAGGCAGCATTTAGAAAATTGTGTAGTCTATATCACTTGCCTACTCGTGTGTCTTGTATATCAGTTTTGGAATATAGGAATGTCCTGTTTATTAATTTTTTTTTTCATTTAGACAGAGCCGACTAGTTTTGTATGCATACAGTCATCATACATCACCAACAAGAGGAAAACAAGACAGTTAGTGCTTTTATTACATACCATTGAAGGATCAGCCATTTGGGTACCAAATTTGATATATTAGTAAATGGCACTCTAATGAGTGATCACAAATGTGTGATTTGTGTGATTATTTCTTTGTAACGACAGAGAGTGTATCTGAGAGAATCAACTTTATTTCAAGATAATAATCTTAGATTTGAAATAGGTAAGTAGTAGCTTCCCCCATGACAAAATGTGTTGACTGTCAGATAATTTTGCTTGTTGTTACTTGTCTTTAATTTTTTTTTTTTTTTTGTGAAAACTCTTGTGAGTGTTCCTTACTCATGGAGCAAACATTTGTCAGGAAGCCATAGCATTTACTAAGGGGTAGAGTGGGCCTAGGTAATGAAACTGTTGTCCATTGTTGTATATCACAGCGTGTCAGGGTGGGAAAAAATCTTTGTCAGCCTATTTTTGCACAAAGATACTGCATGGAAAAGTGTGTCATTAAGATTATACATCTTGTATGAGGAAGATCAAGCAGGTTGCTTGTTAATAAAAAAACATGCTGCGGCCTTGCATGCCATAGGATCAGTCAGTTTATTTCATGGCCACAGACTGTTAATGATAACCTGCTGCCTGGTGTACCGCAGCTTTCAGATATAATTCTATAGTTTATAGGATGAAATTATAGGTTGTCTGTAGTGCTGTTACCAATTTGATCAGGACATCCTGTTACCCTTCCTAAAAGATCACCCAACAGAAATTTCTTGTATTCAGACATATAAAACTAACCAGAGTAGCTCTAATACACTGTGTGACAATTGGCATGCTTGACTGGCTTTGTGATCCTCTAACTTAAGCAAATTCGTTAGACATAAAACAAGGTAAGAAGAAAAAAAAAATTATATTTTATAAGAAAATGTGCACAGAAAAATATATTTTGGTTCTGCACAAGAAAAATAAAAGAACTATATTAAAAACATGATGAAAACTGAAGCTAAAAATTCTGATTGCAGTAGTTTGTTTCTCTGACTGGCGGGAGTGGAAAAGAAGTGTAACATGCCGGTTTCAATAAATCTATTTAACCTTAGAAGCACATATGCTGTAAAACATTGGAACAAATTGTATACAAGATGAAATTAACATGATCAGTATTTTTTATAGATAATTGCTATCTGTACCTCTTAGCCTTTCTTGTGACAAATGTCAAATTGGGGCATCTCTCAGTGGCATTTTTGATAGAGAAAAGGTTAATTTAACACTGACTTTAAGTCTGTTTTAAGCAAAAACAGTATGCATCTCCAGAGAAAACAATGAAATATTAGCAAGACAGATTTTGTTCTAATTATTAGAGTTACTCAAAACTTCATAAAACCTTATCATTTGCTCCAGTGTATTATAAATGATTTTTTGTGATCTTGCAGATGAGTTTAAAGTTTAAAAAGAAGCAGCTTTGAGTAGCATTCCATCTGTAAGATGGGGAATTGTATTCTCAGCAGAAAATATGCCACTGGCAGGCAAATATTAATAGTAATAAGAAAGAATGAAAAATAAAGCTTTGAAAAATCCTTTTCATAGAACAGTCTTTTCATGCTGTGGATTCGAAAATCATTAAAGTGAATATGTTGAATGTTTCATTGACAAGGCAATGCTAGCTTGAAGCCAGGTATCAGTGTAATTCTGGTTCAGGGCTCATTGCCCACTTGTTGACCCTGTATCCAGTATAAGAAAACATCATAAACAAATGGAATTGCCCCTTCTTCAATTATCTGTTGGAATAAACATTAAATTCCATCAGTAAAGATTCTTAAAGCTGCTATTTTGTTCTTTAAAACAGAAATAATGAGAATGCCGCCCAAGAGAAAGAACAGAAATCATGTGAACTTTATAAACAGAGCCTTTCAAATTAAGGGGCAACAACACAATATTTTTATAACTGTGTTATTTATTTTTAAGCAATACATTACTTAGCATTTATTACTTTTACACAAATCATTTGTTTGTAGCTGATAGCATAACTTATCACATAATAAACTAAGAGCAGCGAATTGGTACGGTATAACAAAAAGAACATATTAGACTTTTTGAGGCAAGTAGTCATACAAACATACCTCACGCTACTTGATAACACATTATGTACCTCCAGGGAAGCCATGCTGAAAAGCAGATTTTTTTTGACAAGCTACAGCATTTCTTTTGAGATATTGCACACATTGCTCCTTTAGAAGCTATGTATCACTGCATTTTTTAATTTGCCTGAGAATTTGATCATTGGTTCCTAATGACCTGAGTGTCCCAGATATGCATGTGCTTTACACAACAGATGCAGAATGTTATTATTTTCGTTGTCTATACCTGTCAGATGCTGCCTTGCAAACTATCCTGGACAGCACATACATCCCTTCAGGAAGGCAGTCTTCCAGTATAGAAAATCAAATCTGACAGAAGTTAACTTTCTGCTCATGATGCAAGGACCGTAAAATAAATTTTTGAAGACTGGTGGTTAACACCATCTTCTTAATGACAGCATAACAGTTTAGCAGTTTTAACCTTTTCTCTGACAGGTGAGTTCTTCTGAAAGTATGATATTGTAATGGATGAATTAATTACGTGTTTGCCAGTGCATGGCTTATTTATTATATCATAACTCAGAAATAATAACTCTGGACTGCTTATTTGTTGAGACTGTTTATTTACCAAATCACAATGGCTGCTCCATGAAACTAATTCAGAAATGAAGTATGCTGTTTCATTATTGAAGCTTTCTTCACAGTCCTACTGCCCTGGTCAAGGGTTCTGATACCTTCTTGTTACTGCAGTATTCCCTGACAATTGTTATGTCTGCCAGAGCAGTCTTTACCATGCCAAAACTTGTCCACTAATTGCTTAGTAATGGGCACTTCAGAGACCCCATCGACTGTAAGGCCCAGACATACAATGAAATAAAGCATATCACGTGCGCCTTTGCACAATCTCCATTCTGGTAAATCACAAGTACAGTTTTACTGCACCCTCAAAAGAGCTAGCAGTAACACATGTATTCCTGAACCTCATCAGTGGGCATTCAGTTAGTGACAGCTACCTTCTTTATATGGAAATCCAACTGCCTTTATGATGGTCAGAGCATTCATCTATTAATGGTACTTTGGTGAGCCAATCCATGATTGAACTAGAGTCACTAACATTCAGTAAGCAGGTTTACTATGAAGGAGGGGATGTCAGTTTCATAAAGAAGAATGAAAGGTTAATAAATGCTAGAAGTTTGAGGGGTGAAAAGCAAACCAGGCAACAATATGTTTCACTAGCACTGGAATAATCATGCTGATAATGAAGATGACTTAGTATCGAGAAGAAGGGATAAACATTTAATTGACTTGATTGACAATATGAGAAGTCTGGATACTGTAAAACTGACAGCAAAATCAGTACCACTTATATCTGCTCTTAAAGGGAGAAGGGTTAAGATTGCACTTATGTCTGTACTTAAATGGGGATGGGCTAGGACTGGAAAGAGCATTTAGGGAGGCAAGAGTTAGTCTTAATACAGAGGATTGTGACCAGTCACCCTATTCATATCCATGGTGGCCTGCTGATGGACATTTTGTGAATGAGATCATTTGTAGGCATTTTCAGATCACTTTGGAGTTCAGCAGAGAGTTATACTTGTTCATGTTGTCTTAGAGGCTTTGGTGTGGATACTTTATTAATGTTTTATACCCTTTCACATGTCAGAAGCCTCTGAAGTGTGGAAGGACCTTCCAGTGTTTCTTGTGATATAGGCGCACCATCAAATACTTACAATACAGTTTCACATAGAAGGGATTGGAGAATGTAACTGATATGTCTGGACGCAAGATGTCAATTGATGTCTTGGCTTACTAAAACTGTTGACAAGTTTGGATTATATAATGGTAACTGACAGGGGCAGGTGCATGTATCTGTCTTGAGAAGACAATATAGACATGATGTATGAAACCCTATATTTGGAGGGGCAGATAGATTTTTTTTCCCAGTGCTTGCCATATGAAATGTTAGTTTTGTTGTAGCTTGCTGACGAAAATGTATATGCAGGTTACACATAATAGTTTACTGGGACATCAGAATTAACTACTTTATATTTATTATTGTACTAGAAGGTTGAACTGAGTTAAGCTTTGGAGGCATGGAAATAAAAGCTTGATCACCAGGATGTTTTCTCCAATAGGTTTCTTATTGTGTAAAACTGGAAATGTAAATGCCACTAATATAAGATAAAGTAATGTTGGCAAGCCTCACTGTATCCACAAGTAAGACCAGAACCCCCTTACTTATATACACTGATCACACTAATATGGAGAAAGTGAAAGAGTTGGTTCAATGTAATCACAGTAGTTGGCACTTCTCCATGTCGGAACAATTTCAGAGTCAGCAAACACAACTTGCAATAGTATTATTTTGTAACTGGGATTTGCAATATGCAGCATAATTTGATGAAAAGGGCATTTGATTTGTAGGACGCATCTATTGAGAATTCACTGATTGCATTTCCATTTAAGAAACCTGTCCCTGCTTTAAGGCAATTCCCAGCACTGCATGCTCTGAAGTTTAAAGTCAAGGAGTCTATGAATGACTTTATCAATCAAGAAAAGAATATACATTGCCATTTTGGAAAAATCATACCCTTAAGTTTTACAGACTTGCTGCCCTCTCAGTTTCTTCAAGCAATTCCTATGACAATGTCATCCAGCACTTACAGTATGTGCTTATATATAAAAATGTTCTGTTTTGTTTCATAGTATGCAAAGAATTAATGCTGTAGATTCCTACAAGTAGTTTTTAATAAACTCTACCTGTAAAGACCATCACCGGGATTCATGAACCTTGCGCCAGGCGCGCATAGCGTTACGCCAAATATGGCCGCCGAGCGATTCAGGTACGATCCAATCCCACATGCACTACTGGCGTGCGCCGGATCTGCGCCGCCCCCGGTGTAGGTATGCTAAACACCCCATGTGCGGTGTTGCACCATGCAAATGAAGGCATATAGCGATCCACGAAGTGGCGCAGGCGTAGCATAAGGCCACGGCAATGTAAACAAAAAAAAAACGGTTTACATTTTCCCAAACATAACATAGGAGTAAAGGAAGGCTGTCAGCGTCAGGTATCACACTGTTGCCATATGCCAATGGCGAAATACACAGAGAATGTCAAAAGAAAACATGCACAACATGTAAATAATAACATAAATGGTATGTCCACAGAAACTCACAGCAGAACCCCAGGACATGTTTGCGGAAGGTGCAAAACAATGAAATAATATGACAATATTATAAAACAGCGGCGTAATACACATCAGCTTCACAGCCACAATACACCATGGTATGCATGGAAAGCCACAACCACGGTGCAAGGGTTGCCAAGCAGTGTTCAGCGTGGTAACTATGAATTAGTAGTCAATGCCATGCAAATGATGCAGATAATACTGAATCGCAAAACCCCCGCCGGTGTAAGGCTGTACCAAACGGCGCAGCGGTAATACACCGAGGAGTGGCTCAGAGGGAATACATGTCACCTGCAGAGGGGTGTGCCACTGTAGGAGGAAGCACATTGGAGCTCAGCAAACCTGGGCTGTACATTGCACATCACAGCTGCATGACCGGCGTGTGGGGAAATAGTTGAGCTGAGAGCACACAATGCGCGCAGAGGTGCATGTGCACGAGGATGACTACGTTCCCTTAACCCAGTCATGTGACGCTCGCCCCGCAAATAACATCGGAAACAGGTGGTGTTGAGAATATGAGGAAATGCGGAAGCAGTGTAATTGGAGTAGTAACGAGCAATCAACACCAATCAACCCACGAAGGCCAATCGGCGGCAGCTGACAACTCTGCATGCAGAAACCTGCAAAACGGGATAGGGGAGGCATATGAATGCAAAGAAAGTAGGGGAGGTAGCAGATTGCAAAGAGTGAAGACCTGACACAGCAGAGCCAAGCAGACAGGCAGCACAACAGCGGCGGCACACAAAATGCATGATATGCCATGTCCCAGAAACTACACATGACAGGGCTCTGCAGGATGCATGCCAGGAAATAGTAGGTGCAACGTGCAGAAATAGTAAGGGAAGGTCGAAAGGTAATCCATTGCAGGCAAGAGTAATGCAACACCAAAGGCAACAGCGTTGCAGTGCCAACGGTAAAACACGGAAGATAATCCCCAGATACGGCCACACAGACACACCCTATGACATCACCGGGTGTACAGGACAACAGTATAAAGTGTGAATGCACACAACACACAGCCGTGTATTCCCAAACACCGCACCATAGGTGTAAACACACGGGGAACTTTTAAAATGTACATGTTGGGTGCTGCCATGGCCGTGCTCCATCAGCATGTGTTAGAGACAGACGGTGTTGTGGAGGAGGGTGCCGACAACTACCGTAGGCCTCAGAGGAGAAGGAGAGTGTTCAGACCAAGGGTAACCTACCAGGGGCTACAAGACCTGGAGATAGTAGAGCGTTACAGGGTGGATAGGGACACGTTACAGCAAATAGTGGAGCTGTGCCAGCCACGCCTGAGAACAAGAAACAACAGAGGGGAGCCCATCCCAGTGGACACAAAGGTATGTGTAAGCTTGCAAATACTGGCCACAGGTACCTTTCAAAGGCCAACTGGGGATATAATGGGCATCTTACAGGCAACAGCATCTAGGGTACTACACCAGTTTCTGGATGCCACGTTACCACATGCCAATGAGCATATATACTTCCCCAGATCTCAGGAGGAGTTGGCTAGCAATATGCGCCACTTCCACCGTGTGGCACAATACCCGGAGGTACTGGGTGCGATAGACTGCACGCACATACAAATCAAGTCACCACCTGGGGAGCAGGGTAGACGCTACATAAACCGCAAGGGATTCCCCTCCATCAATTGCCAGGTTGTGTGCAATGCACAGGGCATTATCATGGATGTGTGTGCTGGCAGCCCTGGAAGCTACCACGACTCCCATATCTGGCATGTCTCACAGCTGTACCAGGTATTTGCCAGGGGGGACATCCCACAAGGCCACCTTGTGGGGGATGCTGGCTATGCACTGGAGCCGTGGATGATGACTCCCATCAGAAATGTACACACACACATGCAAGAACACCATAATGAGGCACACGCACAAACCAGAATAATCATAGAGTGTGTGTTTGGGATGCTGAAATCACGGTTCTGGTGCTTGGATACATCCGGTGGAGCCCTGCAGTACTCTCCAAGGCACATGTGCCCACATATTCATAGTATGTGCCATGCTACATAATATTATCCTGCGGAAGCAGCTGCTGCAGGGACATAATGGTGAAGGGCCACAAAGCCCACCACAACTGCCAAGGCCAGTCCAGGCACAGAGGGTTCAGGACCATGAACACACTGTGCCAGCCCCAGTAGGCAGATGGAGGCGTACCCAATATGCCTAGGCCCTGGCAAAGATGGAACGTATAGCACATACTCTGACAGCGTAGGCCCCATGGACTGACACCTCCCTACCTGCACACACAGTGAAATGGACGGCACACAAACATGACCACCCGTAAAGTGTACCGTATGGGTGGCCCCATGTGTGACTCCAACATAGGCAGCCCCCAAACACTGTACACCCAACAGCCAGTGGAGCATGGAACGCCAACACCTGAACCGTGGGCGGGTCCTACAGCAGACGGCGTTGCTGTATGCTGCCACGTTCGCCGCAAGGTGTATACATATAAACATGTATATATGTGCATATACATATATGTAGATAGATATAATTACATATATAGAAATATATGTACACATATACATATAAGTACTACAGGTAAGACAGGGAATCAGAGGGATGTAAGGTGACAGAGATGTAACACGCGATATCTGTACATAGTATACATAGTGAAATGACAACCTGAGCATCCGGGAGGTTTAACAGAAGAGGATACCGCCAAACATGGAAAGGGCAACATACTGAAATGCATAACCGTGAGTAGGAATGATCACCAGGCCACAGTACAATAACAGTACATGCGCGGGTAATACTATGATGATATGAGGGGGGAGGTAGACACCACCGCCGGTGACACTGCCCAAGCAGGTACTGTGTGCAACCGTCCCCGTGAATGCCGTAGTATGTGTATGTGTGCGGTGAGGGTGCCGTGTGTGTCGCTGTGTGAGTGTAATGTGTGTGTCTTCATAATATGTGTATGTTGGTGCCATGTTAGAGGCAGAATGGAATAATATGTGTAGGCATACGGTACATTAGCCACAGGCATATGTACACCAGTAGTCCCAAAGTAGTAGTGAGAGCCCCACCCTGGCTAGGCGTGTGGCGACGTATAACGATACAAAGTGACAATGTCCCAGATTGTAGCACAGGAATATACCCCACAGGAAATGGAAAGGACGTATGTACTAATCATGACCGTATGTATGACACCGATATGCTAATTGCAAAACGATACGTCGGCAAAGTCACACAGCAATAGGTATGTACCGGAAATACATATGTGCTACCTCAGTACTGACCGTGGGCTGATCGGCCCGTAAACACCGCTGTGTGTTCTACAAGTGTCAAACAAGCAATCCCCACCTGAATATGTGGCAACCACTGGCAAACAGGCCATCCCAAGAACAGGACCACAATGACTGTAAATATCTGGGACAGAATGACAAGGGATAGTCGTCACGTACAAACAACCGCTGATATACCACAGATGTGACGGAGGAATACATGCATGAAGCACACACGCAGGTGATACCAACACCACATGACAACAACACAACCTACACTCCCAGACCAACAGACAATTAACTGTCAACTCCCCAGGCAGGGATGGAGCACACAGACAACCATACCGTGTATGTAGAGATGCAAGGCCCACAACCCGTATCCGTCACCTACACCCTCCGATATCCCCCATCATACATATTAAAGGGATACAAGCCATAATAGCAGCACAAACATACAGGCAGTCAATGACATCTGCATAACCGCAACATCTCACGTGGGAAATACAATCAACAGCGGATGCATACTTGCATGCGTTGTTTAAAGGAATACAACAGCCATGTTACACATCTGAATGCAAAACGCCATCAACAGACGTCAGGACAGGGACACCCACATGTCGAACCAAATACTATACCCAACACACACAATCCATGGCTAACACCACTGCGAAATGTACCTGTCGCCATACATAGCGGCTGCAGTTACACATAACATAACACAATACAGACCATCTCCACGAAGGTAGGGCAAATAGCCAACGCCCAGGTGAGGAATCCAACCATACCCCAGTTACAACGCATAATGTCCGAATGGAGTAGATGCACAGGTGATATGCACAATTACACACTGAGGAACAGCAATTGGTGGGATGAACCCACATGTTGCAGGTATCGATGGATATAAGGATGACTCCCAGGATATTCAAACCGTATGCTCATACCGAACCAGCAGTGTACAACCGAAAGAGTAATAAATAGGAATACCGATACACGGAACTAAAAACGGAACAAAACACTGACAAGGTATGTAGAACACACAATATGTACGGGTGTGTAATGCATGATGTGTATGATGAAGCTGTACTGTATGGGAATGGTGTTTGTAAGTAATGACACTTGTCCATAATGCAGAGAGTGGTGAAAGGTGGTTATGTAGTGCTATCCTGCTGAGCATACCAACGACTGTGGACACCGTGTGCACAGCAGTGGGACATCATGTACACAGCTGAGACACCACAAGGGCTGCCACAGGGGGGCATTAGAGAACAATGCCAGACCACCGCCGATGCTGGCAGTGGATGTCCAACAAGGAAGTGCCATAGCAGGGGATAGGACATGTATGTATACTGTCACAGCACACATGTGTATGGGCATATACCGTCGATGTCATACATAATGTGCGCCCGATGTGCACGTATGCCTTGCAGTAGGGGATACTATGTCAACTATGTGTAATGTAAAGCTGTCATGGTGGATATGACAGACATTATACACAGTATCACAGGCATATCATGCATAATGGAGGTATTGCCTATTGGTATATACAATAACAGGATACATATGGCCTGTAGGTATGGGACAGAGTAGTAGCATCATAGCCATCCGAAATGGAAGGAACACCAAGTAACCATGCCCAAACGATCTGTAGCAGGTACATCGTGGGCAACAATGAAGTCTGGCAGGTCCATGTGTAAACACATGTGCAGTGTACGCAGTAGTGTCACCTCCCCATGGTAGTGTCCTGTGAACAGCAGAGGCGGGTGTCAACTGCATGTCTACACAGTACTGCTGCTGTGGTGGTACCATGACTACGTGGCTCTCAAACAGCAACGCAGCTATCACATGGACAGTGCCACTGTGTGTCCCTGTGGGATGTGCACAGGACCTATGTTCCACAGCATGGTGTGTGTTGTGTCTGCGGAAGTAACACAGAAGCCCAGACCATGCAGTGTGGCATGTGTGCACATATCCATGAGCAGTCCGTTCACACTGCCCACTGCAATTGTCATGTATGAGGAGTATATGCATCAGTAATGCGGAGGACATGGTCTGTGTCAGAGCAGAAGACACCCCTGTGTATGTGGTATGCAGATGTGTACAGATGTGTTTTCCGTCTGTCAGCCGCATATGTAAACCGTCCGAGCCTGGTACACATAGTGGCATGACAATGCTGTGCAATGTAAAGTCATAGCCGTTGTGGAAGGTACACCATAAATGTGGTATTGTACCCTTGACCGTGTGTAGATGTGTGTATGCCACAGGTACAATGGCTACCTATGTACCAGCATCACACACAGTACAGATAGGTGTGGCCCTGCAGAAGTGTATCCATGCCACAGTGGAATACGGTAATCACAGGACCGTGTGGGGCATATGTGTGTACAGCAACCATGTACAATGTGATATGTACGGGGCCAATATCCATGTGATAGTCAGTGGGTGAATGTTGCTATGCAAAGGTGATGTGCATGCACCATGTGTCATGCATCCTGATGCCATGACACCCACATGATGTATCTGCCACACTGACACCCGTATGGTCGTTATCGGTATGAGCTGGTGGAGCTATAATGGTGCCAGGTATTTAGGTGTGGGATATCTAGGCATGGACAGTACTCTGTGACAGCATGTTGTGTATGTAAGCAAATAGTGAACATGAGGGGCCCCATGACTGAGGACTGTGTAATGCCATATGTACCTGACATGTAGTAGGTACTATGATATGCTTGCACCACTGTGTGTCCTGTCCAGGAGTCATATAGCCTAACATCCTGAGACAGAGGGTATGATGTGCAGGTGGATGTGTACGTTGCCAATACCAGAACGTGAAATGGTGCTGAAGGGCAATGTGAGGACAACGTCTGCAATATTGGCCTCTGTACCACCCCAACCGCCCATGCAATGGTACGACAGGTGGCCAGCATGTGTATGTGGCGTGCTGTGGCACACAGAAGCCCAACAAGCGTGCCAGGAAAGGCATGGAGGCCATCAATGTGTGCGTGAAGCACGTTCGTGAGGATGTGCCCCAGTGCCATTCAGAACGGTCCAGTCATGGGTGTATGAATGCAGTCCCACACTTGCAATGCAGTGCCACCCATGGGTAGTGCGAGAGATGCGGCTGTGTGATGGTCAAGGTACACAATGTCCGACAACAGGCTAGCAGTGAATATAGTGGGCTGGTGCGGAGACACATACCAAACAGGTTGGTGGGACATAACAGCTAGGGACATCAGAAGGTGACATCGGGCCAGTGTCCCAGGACATAACGTGTGCATGTCAGTACCATGTATGTGTCCACAGGGACACTACGATGTCCATGTATGGATTGCAACCCTGTAGTGAGTGAGAGTGTGTATTGTTGGTAAGTACACCATCGCCTGGCACGTTGCCAACATTATCTCAGTCTGCAATGCCTGGGTGACTATTGTATGTAACATTGAATGTGGATGTAGCCAAACAACACAGACATACCACCACACTGCCTGAGGCCCCACACTGCAATGTGCGGCAGTCATGTGTAGGTAGCTAGCCTTGGAGCATGTGATGGACCTCGAGGACCCACCATGGCTGACAAGTGATGCACTCCACACATGTGAATATACACCACCATGCAACACCCTGCACATGTGCCCATACATCAGATGTGCATGGAACATGACCACCACCGGCGTCTGTGAAAAGGTCAGTACGCCATGTCTCTGTGTGGAATAGCATGGTCCCTACCATTGTGTACATGCTACGGAAGTGCACTGTGGTATGTGTCAGCATATGTATGTACACTGTCCATCTGCCGGGTGTCATGCCATTAACAAGTGCTGCCAGCAGACACCAGTAGTACTGGCTGTAGTACACATGTTCCGTGTATGCTGCGATGGGTGTGTGTCCAGGGTGTGGCTAGCAGGGCCGTGAAGCATATGTGTTCATCCACCAAAGGGGGGATAACCCCAGGTGCAACACACCAGACACATGGAGGTATTGTGCATGCTGAGGGTAGTGTAGGTATGGTATGTGTTGTGTAATGTGTCATCCAGCTGGGTGGAGTGCATGCCTTAAGCATGTGTAGGTACATGGGTGTCCATTCTAGGGAAGTGTGGGTTGCTGTCAGCACATGGCAGTATCAGCTGTCTGAGGCCCAATGTACAGTATAACAACACAGACAGCATGTAACCTGTGGTGTACATTGTCAACTCTGTTGCGTGTTACAATGTGTCTAGTGGTCACAAACATGGGTATCTGCACATTGAGCACCTATGATGCATTGTGTTCGGCAACTATCCAGGATGTGTGCAAAACACTGTGTGATGTGGGATCCCCTCACCTGTGTGTGTTGCAGTCCAGGTATGTGCCTGGGAGGTACGATCCGTGTACAATCTGTACTTGCAGGCGTGCTGCGCAGAGCATGGAGGCAGGTCCCAGTCTCTGCAGATAAATGTGAGTGGTGCACTAGTGTGTGTGCCTTGCTTGTGTGCAGCACAGTGGAAGATGCAAGCATTGTCCCACATGACCCCATGCCATGCCTGCCTGTTACAGCCCTGCTGGAGACAGTCATGTGACACCACCACAGAGGCAGTATAGCATGTGAAGATGTACATGTGTGCTCCACACCCCAGGCAGATGGCCGCAGGTCATGTGTGCCACAGCAGTGTGGTCGACCAGGACTGTCATAGCGGTCAGATACCACATGCCTGTATAAGTACAATATGAGCATAGGCAACAGTTGCAGTGACACAGTAGGTCAATGTACAGTGTCCCTGTGTTCAGACCACTGCCTACTGCACACTTGGCTAGACACACACCCAGAGGGTGAATACACCGGTGAGCCATCACATGTCCCAGTATACGTAACCTGTGTAATGTCATCACAGGGCGGTCACAATAACATGTTGTATGAGAGATATGTTGTACCAGGTGATGTGCCATGTGTGCATATGTTGAGTTGCACAGCTGTTCACATGTCCGCAACATATCAGTGCATGATGCCTAGTGTAACATGATGTGTGGAACTGCACTGTGATCCACAACAGGGTCATCTGAGACAGGTGTGTTGTGAATGGTGTAACCCATGGTTCCACGGGATATACACCGGTGCTGTTGGCTGCCATGCTGGGGCCACCAGTGGTGCCTACAGTGGTCATACAGACATACTGCACACATTGTTCTGGCAGGAATGTCCATTGTTGTAGATGATGTGTTACTACGTGAAGGTAGGTGTGTGTTGTGAATGTTACCCATCCAGATGTGACCATCAGGTGCAGTCATGGTTGTCGACAGCATCACACCCATCCACAGCTGTCAGCACTCTGTCCCCAGAATGGGTGTCAGCCGCCCTCGTACTGTGTGACCTATGTGCAGATGGCGGAACACCTACTACTGGCTGGCTAACAGTGTCATCTAGGAAGGCTATGTGATGGCTGGAATACGCTGTTATAATGTATAATGATGGTATCCCAATGAAGTACATGGAATCACATATAGTAAGCCATGGCTGGCATGTAAACCATGTACAACAATGACTGTGTGACAGACACAAACAATGCGGAGCCATGTTGAACATGCACCCATGAGAACACCAAATGAGGTATGTTGCATGTATCGATGTACAACTGTCAGCTATGGGCACAGCATGGATGCAGACGCACATCCCCCACAGGCAGTACCACTCCATGTAGGTAGGGGGGCATTGCATAAGTACATGTGATAGTTGCTGTACCGCCACATGTACTGCATATCCATCATATAGGGGTAGCAGTGGTACGTGACTGTTGGACATGCCTGTACATATGACCATGTCCCACAGGATATGTGTTACGTGTGTACAACACCTGTTGTACCGTCATCAAGCTGTGAAGTGTATGGCTGCCAGTGTACCTGTGTGACATGTTGTGCAATGGGTGCAAAGGTATGCAGTAGTGCATTGCATGCCCACATGTCCCACACAGGTGCATAGCCTGAACATACAATACAAAGAGGGTGTTGGATCATAGCAACCCACAAGAGGAGATGGGTACGGGTGGCAACCCACTACCACCTGTCCGGGTAAGGTGTGCATGTCCATGACACATTAGCACCTGAGATGTTAGCAGTACAGCTGTACAGGGCAGCATGCATATTCGATCACTAATACCCCTGTGTGTTCCACCACTGGCCTGTTGACAGACAGACACCAACACAATGTGCAGCATTGACATGTGCACAGCACATCACCGCTGGCTACAGTAGAACAGGTTTACCATGTAGACACGTGCACAGAACATCTGCGCCAGCCACAGTCAAACACGGTATGTGTTGAACCCCACCATCATTGTAGCCCATGCCACAGACAGAGGTTCATGCATCTGTGTATGTACGACTGGGAATGTCCCTGGCCTAACACAAATGTCTGGCCTCGGTAGCGCGTTCTGTAAATGCATCATGCTGTAGTGTGTTCATGTAGGTAGGTGTAGGTTCATCTTGTGTGTGTGTGTGTGTGTGTGTGTGTGTGTGTGTGTGTGTGTTTCCAGCTGCCCTTGGTGAGAGTAGTTCCTTTAGTCGCTTCGCAACACATACCTTGGCTATTGGCATCTATTCCTTTACAGATGATGTCACCCGCCTAGAAGTATGCCTCTGACAGCGCTGTGCTCAGTAATCTCGGTAGCGCATTCTGTAAATGCATTATGCTGTAGTGTGTTCATGTAGGTAGGCGTAGGTTCAACTCCTGACCCTTCCCCGTGTGTGTGTGTGTGTTTCCAGCTGCCCTTGGTGAGAGTAGTTCCTTTAGTCGCTTCGCAACACATACCTTGGCTATTGGCATCTATTCCTTTACGGATGATGTCACCCGCCTAGAAGTATGCCTCTGACAACGCTGTGCTCAGTAATCTCGGTAGCGCGTTCTGTAAATGCATCATGCTATAGTGTGTTCATGTAGGTAGGCATAGGTTCAACTCCTGGCCCTTCCCCGTGTGTGTGTGTGAGGTGTGTGTGTGTTTCCAGCTGCCCCACATACCTTGGCTATTGGCATCTATTCCTTTACGGATGATGTCACCCGCCTAGAAGTATGCCTCTGACAGCACTGTGCTCAGTAATCTCAGTAGCGTGTTCTGTAAATGCATCATGCTGTAGTGTGTTCATGTAGGTAGGTGTAGGTTCAACTCCCGCCCCTTCCCTGTTTGTGTGTGAGGTGCTTGTGTGTTTGCCTGCCCTGTAGAGAGTAGTTATTTTAGATGCTTACAACACATACCTTGGCTATCGGCATCTATTCCTTTACGGATGTTGTCACCCACCTAGACGTGTGCCTCTGACGGTGCTGTGTTCAGTGGTCCACGTAGCGCGTTCCATACCTGTGTTATATTGTTGTGCAGTTGGGTAGGTGGGGGTAAGGTCAATCCCCATGCCTGCCAGCTGTATGTGTGTGTCTATGCTCCCAGCCGCATGGGTTCATAGGTTATGGCTTTAGAGTTTCCACAGAACACATATCCTGCCGCCATCTCTGTGTTTGTGGATGGTGAGACGCAGCTCGTGGACTGCCTGTGTGCCTGCTGTGGTTGGCGACCTCCGTAGTGTGTTCTCCATGTGCGCCCTGCTGTGGTGTGGTGGGGTGGTGCTGTGTACGTTACACTCCCGGCCTTGCCACATGTGTCCGTCTGTATCTCTCTCGATGTATATATACATACTTATGTTATGCCCATAGCGCTGCTCTTGCATGGACAGCTGTCTGTCCCATGTATTGCATATTTGCATGGCTGACACATAGAACTGTGGTACGATGCATATCCACTCATTGTCCATGCAACGTCCGTATTCCGGCATGCCCTAGAGACATCTGCTGGATATCGTGGCAGACAGCTATCCTTGCTGTACCGACACTGTACCCATACATGCCGTAAACCTTGTGTATGATTGCCTGTTTATGGTGTGTGTATGTCTATCTGAGCTGTGTCCATGGTCGTGTGTATGTCCCGCTATAGCCGTCTGTGCAGGTGTTGCCACTATGGGTAATCCTTGTAGACCGCTGTTTCATGTGCACTTCAGCACATACCTGCAGACCGTACTACCCCTCCGGGCAGCGGCCTTAGATCAACGCTGCCCTAGGCGATAGGGCTCCATGGCGCCCACCACCACAACACATGGTGCCCCCATCCTGGTGTACCTACATGACATAACTACTAGAAAGGTGGCCCTGCTAGTGCGGTGCCCTAGGCAGCCGCCGGATTGGCCTATGCCTCTGCCGGCTATGAGCACATCACAAGGCATACTTTTACATTCAGTGTTTTACAAAGGCTAGATTTTAATCCCAGAGGGGGGGACCTTATCAACTATACTTTAGAATGCGGATTGAGATGGATTATTAGGTGGAGAGTTGACCACACACCAGGGCTGAATGATGAAGCACAGATTAAGCCTCTTTTGAGAAGCAGGTGGCTTAAACCCAAATAACAGGAATGTAGTTTAGGTACAGCTATACATTTAACACCTATTAGTCCACTCTTTTAGTTGTTTACCACTGTTTTACATTGATATAATATACATATTTTCTATATATATTGTTAGATTTTTAATTGATGAGTATTAGGCATAGTACAATATAATATAATACATGTGTTAATAGGATGTTTTTAAAGATGTTAATATATGTGTGTGTATTTAACATTGCGTCTGCACTTTATATGCTGGGGTTAATTTTTCATTGTTTAATGAGAAATTGACCAATGAAAGTGTAAGGAGGGATATTTAAAGCCTGGATGCTTTTATGTTATGTGTAAGTCTGACGGAGCCTACGTGTGAAAGCGCTAACTTGTATATAAAGGAACCTTTTTATACCATTTGGGCACTGTCCTGGACAATTTCTACGTTGACTGTTTCATCTACCTATGTGTTTTTTGGATTGTATGCCATAAGGTGCCAGCGGTTATTTTATGTTGATTAGGTGTATTCCATGGTCAATTGACATTAATCATATTAATTCATTAAAGGATCTTCTTTATAAGTGGGAACGCCATAGTTTAACCATCCTATGACCTTCCTAGTTGAAGTTGTTGGTGAGCCATTAGTATGTGTTCCACAGGTCGCCCATTTGTTCCGCATTATGGAAGCGAGTGATCCCCATTTTGGTGATGGCAGATTGAGAGCTGTGTACGCCGGTATTCACGACGGTCTGACTTTGTATGGGGAATGTCTAATGTAGTCCCTATCTGTATTTCCTGTGCTATGCCTTACTGCAGCTGTGTAATTCCACCAGGTTTCCAGTTATAGGTGCCATCTTGGTCGTACGCTTGTCCATCCATGGGAATTGCCTACTGGACACTGATATAGGGCTGTACACATTTCACACCTGCTTTTAGCATTATCTGGTGGATGCTTTGCATCATTAGTGGGGAGTAAGGCATGTGCTATACCCACATCCCTCCCACGGGGCAGGCCAATGGATTATCTGCCAAACAACACCAAGCCCCATTTCTGCATACCCAGGATCCCATGACTGCAACCCTCGACGGTACACATTACACATCCTTCATGTGTGCAGGACTGGGATGTGGACGCACTTCTATGGACTCGACAATCTGGGGATTTCTGTTCATATGTCCTGCATTTCATGGACACTTGTCATCAACCTTAAACACGCTGGTGGTGCATATGTCTAGCTGTGCCGTAGTCATGGCTGTCATTTCTTCTTGGTCGATCGCAGCTGGTTGATATTGCGAATGGATCAATTTTTGGAGTCCTATAATGGACACCAATGTGCATATGTAAAGTGTAGAACTTGTTGGACTGTCACCATCTGGCCAGTGGTTTTGACTGATGCTGTATGTTCCCCAATCATGGATGTCTGTTTGACTACCCATATTATGTATTACTTGGCCTATCTATATCCATGTGCCAGTAAGCGGAAATACAGCAAACCTTGAGTCCTGGTCATCTTCATAAAAGACATTATTGAACATAAACCAGGCCAAAACAGACGATGACAAAAACGATACACTCCACAGTCAAAAGATACTGAGCTCTTTCACCCACTAACATGGGGCATCGTCAGAGTACGAAATACATTAGATAGTCGTCCCTTATATACTTCCTTCAGAGTCAGTTTAAAGTCAATTAATCAATAAACTTGCTCATAGTTAAGTGGACAGTGCTCCAAGTCTTGATGATAAAGTGACATATACAAATCAGTGTTGCATACATTACTTAATGGAAACAATAATACAACAACAATGTGTTAATATAAATACAATATTGGTCAATACAATCAGTATATTGAAACATAGTTGATAATTGTTGTGAGTAAACCTTAGAATGTAGTGTGTTGATAATGATATTGTATATTAATGTGTATAATTGTTGCATTAAGATTCCAAATCATGGAATAAATAAGTACAATTAAATGCATATTTTGTATAAATATGAATGTAAATAAGAGTCACAATGTTAAATATAAATATGACTGTATTATAACTATATCAATATGATATGGAATAAACTGTAGTTGTTTACATCTTGTTTTCAAGTGACAAATCTATGTCCATGCCTCATATATATGGGCCGTCGGACTGCTGTGTGTAGATATATACATGTGAACCCCTCGTTTCATACCTTGCTTTGTTACTGTCTGTGGATTACCTGTGTACACACATCTATTACCATGCCATACCTTTCCACTGTACAGGTTCTGGCATGGTGTACGGCTGGTTGGCCCTTAATCTTGCTGTGTGTTACATTGACCTGTGTCTATCTGGCAATTCGCTGGCATGTCATGTGAGACCTTCTTGCTTCTATAGGGACCTGATCCCGTAATTGTGACATGCTTCCACTGGCCATATATTTCTCTGTCGTCTGGGATCTGTGTGTAACCAGTCCTTTCAGGACACTTTCTATTGTTGTTCTTTTTTGGTTACATATATGAGTACTTTGGTATGTTGTGCTATTATTGTGTGTGGAGCATTTCTCCACGGGCCTCTGCTGACACTGGACATATATCCAGCTAGCCTAGCCCGGTCAACAAGTGTGAGCCAACTGAACACAATTCGTACGGGGGCACCTTCTGACAAGTGGGTCGGGTTACAGATGCATAACCGTCGTCAATCCATACTACTAACACACACATTATTCTATCCACATTCTATGTTTGTCTTATCACATAGCGTGTGTTTCTCACTATTTCTAACGGTACTTTACATGGCATTGCCCGATTCCATACTTTCAGAGGCTGACAGTTTTGAGACATGTATGATTGACGTGGAGGACACAGCCTTAACTTTCCCTGCTGTGAGCGGATCACACACGCACACGCGCACTTGCATTTCCTAATTGTGGGTTACGCGCAGGCGCACATGCATATCCGTATTCTGTTTACATATGTTTACTGGGTCTGTGTGGTTACGTGGTCTGTGTTAGTTGTGACTGTTCCGGTAACATATCTCTGATCGGTTGATGGACGTGTGCGGAACGCACTTTCACCTTTACACATGTAACAGTCTTTGCGGCATGGACGCATTACGTGCGCTCACATTTATATGTTCTATAGTCGTAATTCAAACGGGACTGCATTCACGTTTGCCGGTTACTGTGACCACTACACATTAGCTGTTCTGTCTCATTTATATGCATACCCATGGTACTTAGCTAAATTTACATATCCCCCCCACCCCCCCCCGCACTCACGTACGTCACAGGCATCCATTCTCCTGCTGGGAAAGGTGCGGTACTACATGTTAAACATTCCTTATTACCTCCCACTCATGGCCCAGGATGCATATGTCGTGACCGCAGGGATATTCAGATCACAGGGGCTTATATCCCCTATGCATACAGGCCTTCAATTGTCAGGGTGTTCCTGTGGTGCTTTGGGTTTGGTCTTGTCCGCCTAGTGTACGGAACTGCCCTGACCGTGTACGAATGTCAGACGAGTCACATGGGCACGGTTTGTCCGTGTCTATGATACCATACCCCCCCATTATTCCTAACCGTGTGCGCTGATTGGCCGGCGTGCCCGTTGTAGATCTTGTTATAGTAATTGCACATGGTCTGGTCGAATGGACCTATTTCCATTACTAAACCTCGGTATTTATAACCTGTCTCGCTATATTACATGGGTTTAACATTGCGTGACGGCTTTCACTGAGCCACGGACATGTCCGTTGCTTAGTTTGGGGCAGTCCCGCTCTGCTACACACATTTAACATGGCGGAACAGGTTGAACAGCTCAGCAACGGGGACATCGGGCTCTCCGTCACTGTTTAGTATTGAATCGCTATGTTGACTTTGTTTCACATAGCAAGACAGTGTTGACATTGGTAACGGACATCTCACGCAGTACGTCCGCACCGCCGCGGGTGCCATATGTCTGCGTTTGGGTGGCGGACAGGCATTATGCTGTGCCATTATGTCTGGGAATATATGGTTTCTTTCCATAGATGATATGGCATACTAGCAATGACCTGCGTCTGGGTGTGGGTACTGCTGTATTTACCCACGGCAAGAACGGCCTTAGGTCAAGTGGTGCCCTAGGCAAAAGGACTCCATGGTGCCCCCACCACATCACCCGCTACCACCATCTTGGTCTACCTACACCAAATAAATACTGGAAAAGTGCCCCTTGTAGAGCAGCGCCCTAGGCGGCTGCCTAGTTGGCCTATGCCTAAGGCCGGCTATGTGTGTGGTCCCTCAGGCATCGGCCTCGGGAACGCACCACGTCTGCCGTGGGTATATCTAGCATTACCCACATCCAGGCGTGGTTTATTGCTATGATGTTCCATGTGTATGGACACGTGTGTTTGGACAACCTACAATAGCTTCTGCTATTGGCATACAATGCTGTGGGTGGTGCCGGTTACCATACATATGCCTTTCTCAAAAGCCGACTTCACACTTCTAAACACGAGTGTGGTCTCCTTTAAGGCCCCTGAGCCAGTGGTAAACATTACTCAAACCGCTGAATCACTTACATATGCCTTCTACCAGCACCTACAGGACTGCATGGATCAGGCAATCCCATACAAAACTGAGACTCTTTGTACCAAAGCCAAGCGTCCGGTCTGGTGGACCCCAGCCATAAACAAGCTCTACAACGAAAGGAGGAAGGTACTACAAGATAGAGCGGAATCCTTGTAAGGTAAGACACCCTTGCTCATTATATGTGAAGAACTACAAGCTCTCATGAAATCATCCAGGGCAAATTCAACAGATAAATCACCAAGGACTCGAAAGACAATCATAAGGCCTTCTTTAGCTATGTTAGACACCTGGGAGGACACTCCCAGATATGCTCAGACTGGGTTAAGAATGATGTGAAGATTACTGAACCTACACACATTGCCAACATACTGGCTGACAGGTTCGGTGCAAACTTCACCCCCCTCCCCCCCACATGGAGAGATATCTATACCAGAGGATTGTAGCCCCCGGAACATCTGTAACGCACAGGTGGGAAATGCTCTCTCCAAGGCAGTAAACACAGCATCCATGGGACCAGATGGCATCCCAGCTGTGTACTCCACGAACTCAATGAGGAATTAAACCCACAGTTAGGACAGCTGTTTAATCTTAGCCTCACTTCAGGATACATACCCAAGTAGTGGCGCAAGGCGACTGTAGTCCCACTTCACAAGGGCGGTGCCTCCACTGACCCTGGTAATTACCGTCCCATTAGCTTGACAAGCCTTATCTGCAAAGCCATGGAGAAGGATCATAATGGAACTCATAGATAAAGACATAGGGGACTTGCATACTTTGGATCCAACCCAGTTTGGCTTGGTCAAAGGCAGATCATGCCTTTTAAACTTGGTTGACTTTTTAGGAACAGTCACCAAGGCCATTGATGAGGGTAAAGCAGTCCATACAGCCTACCTCGACCTGGCAAAGGCCTTCGACACAATACCTCCCTCAGGTATCATTGATAAACTCGTCAGCTTGAATGTAAACCCATACATCGCAAGATGGGTTGCAAACTGGCTAAGTGACAGAACCCACACGGTCAGAGTTGCTGGTGCCATGTCAGACTCACAGCCGGTCACAGGTGGTGTCCCACAGGGCTCAGTCCTGGGTCCACTCTTTTTCGGCATCTACATTTCCAAAGTACAAGCAAACACAGGGGGGTTATGGCTGACAATGTTTGCAGATGACTGCGAACTGGGTGCCATAGTCGGAAACACATCTGACACAGATATCCTTCAGAAGGGCCTCACAGATATGGATAACTGGTGCCAGAGACATGGCCTACAGCTAAATGCCAGGAAATGCATAGTCATACCCTTCAGGAAGAACAAGATTACCTCTAGCTACCATATAGGTGGCAATCCACTGAGCACAGAGGAAGTTACCAGGGATCTGGGGACCCAGGTTGTCAGTAACCATTCGTTCGACACACACGTTGCTAACGTAGTTAGGTAGACCTTCTACATTGCCCACCTGATCATGAAGGGATTCACATCTAGATCAGGGAGGTCATCGCCCCTGTACTCATCACTCATTAGACCTATGAATGAGTACAATGCCCGCTCGAATGTATCTGACCCGACACCTGCAGCAGCTGGAAAGGCCCCAACAGTTCATCGACAAACGGATGCAGGGTCTCAGGAATATGTGTTATGCTGCCTGACTGAAAGGACTCCAGCTCTATTCAGTCGCATACCACTTGCTCAGAGGTGACCTGTGCCTGACATACAAGGCCATGTCGAACCCAGATTTGATGACTATGCTTCACCTAAAGAATCTAGATCCCTCAGAACCACAAGGGCAGGTGACTTAAACCTTGACACGGTCATTAATAGAACGTGCTGGAGGGACAGATTCATCACCCAGACACTCACTATGCTGTGGAACAACATCCCAGTACATGTGAGGCAGAGCACCTCGCTGGCCTTGTTCAACGGGAATCTTGACCAATGGATGGGAGATTGCAGATATACCCCAGGGATTACTTCAGTGTCACTGCTTGACAGAGGTACAGCAATATAATAGGCATAGTTTTCTTCAAACTGAAGGGGGCAGGCAACATAACTATGGGCTAGGCTTATAGATGCCCTTGGGCGGATAGCCTACTATGAACCTATGAACCTATGAACCTATGTTCATAGTTTGTCCCATTCACACTTGTCTATCCCCTGTCCTCATTCGTACGTGGATATTTCTGTGGCACATGATTGAACTATGTATTACCTGCAGATATGCTGTGTACAGTGCACATATGTCATGGTTGATTACAGTGTATCTGTGTACCTACCTCTGTGATACTGAGGACTACCACACATCCTTCACAGCATTACATGCATATGTCCATACTATTATTTGTTGGCCTGTGGGGGGTTGTCAGGGCAACGGTTACACGTGTCCCTGTTTGTGCACGCATCAAGGTGGTCTTTGACCGGCCTCCGTTGCTATCGTGGGATGGACGGTGGTGTTGGTGTGTGTTTGGGTTGTGTTTCCACTGCCGATACGTCAGTGGGGGGTGGGGTTGGCACATGTTCCTCTTTGCAGGGGGCCCCATCCTGGACATTTGTGTCATGCGTCGACACTTGGCACATGCCATATGTCCTGTGATATTCCCACAGTCGTGTATGCCTTCCTGCATTACTACTGCGTGTTACTGGCAGTTTGTATCTGGTACGCATGGCTATTATGTTGGATAGCTTAGCCTATTCCCATGATATGACATACCCATTCATCCAGGCATATACGTGTTATTCAATCCTTTGCATTGGCCATGGGTGTTTGGCCATCTGGCACCATTATTATCTACGTGTGATGTCCCACCTTCACCTTCTGTGCATGTGGCACCCTGTTGGGGTGTCCTGCTTGGTGGGTGGGTGTTCCACCCTATGTGTTGTGTTTGACATGTCTGCATAGCTAATCATCGGTACAGTGGCTGCACATACTGCTTTGTCCAGATGTGTACAGTTATGGACACCATGGCGTGTGAACGCCTATGGGGTTTCGACAGGTCCATACCACATGCGGGATGTACACATTCTGCTGACACATTCACATGCAGCCATTTGGATATCAGTACCCGAGGTGGGATGTTGACATGTGGGGTACATATTTGCCCGCGTGGCATTGCCTAGGACAATACTTCATACTACATTTGAGGTATACCCACTGTGTGTAGGTGTGCAGCTGTGCAAGGCTGCTAGCTGGTTTGGGTGGAAGTTCGTACATGGGTGCGGGTTACGTGCTATGACGGGGCTGTTGTGTATTACATTTGCATGCATGGGTTCTGCTTCTGGATATTACGCTTCGGCATACACCGTCCTATGTGTATGCGACGGGCACGTTGCTGGGTGTAGTACATGTTGCTATGCACATGTTTGTCTGTGTTTAGGGTATCTGGTTTCCTTCTGGTTGTTATATAGACACGGCTGCCCGGCTGTGTACTCTCACTACTGCTGGTGACCATGCCCATGGGGCTACTTGTGTGTAGGTGTGGCGCACTGACATGCTGCGGTACACCTTCACTGGGTATGCCCACTGACAGTGCATTGCGTGACGGACACGGTATTACGCGTATCCTTTGTTCCTTGGACGGGTACAATTTGGACTTCGTGGGTTAATGTTTGGTTCTCCGTTTTGTGTAAATGGGTACTATGTTGCATACTCTGCATATGCTTCATTATCCACGGACACTGGCTGGTGCGGTTACTATTGCAGGCGGCCTGTGACAGTCAGCACTTTAGGTTGCTCCTCGCCTGCCGGCTTGGCCACGCCTACGGGCGCATCCTACTTGGGCTCGCGCACGTGCCCTCTGCACGTGGTTGTGGTTGCGGCGCACACTCATTACTATGCATGTGGCGCTGCTACACCGATTATACACTGCACTGCCGGCGCACGCCTTACACCGGCCTTGCGCCGAGCTTCATGAATCCGGGGGCATGTCCTTCATGTTCAGCAATCTGTTCTGAAAAGGCAGAAGTGAACAATTAAAAGAAACATCATGTATAGTGAAAACAACCAATAGCAGTGGTTATATGACATGATACATTGCAGACTGATGACCCACACTGTATGTCAGGGCAGAAAGATACTTTATGTTAATTATTAGCATGCAGTCTCACATCTAGGTTCAGTTTCAATTATTTGTATATTAGCTTGATGTAATAATTTTGCCAGTACATTCATTGTTCTAATGAAATATTTTATTTTAATGAAAGTCAAATGTGTGGAAGTATTTGTATAATAAAACATAATGGCTTCACTGTTTTTAAAATGAATAGGTAGAAGAACCGAGTTATCTCAGCATCCAAAACAATGACACAATTACTAAGTTCCAGGATTATTTGAGACTTGAAAGGACTTGAGTATGTATGACGGCCTCAGATTTTTGTCTTCTGCTAACCATTTATTATGTATTTTCTAATTTGCTACTAGACACAACCCCCCCCCACACACACACACACACACACACACACGCACATGCAGACACTCACACATGTTGTACTTGCTCTTTTTCTTAAAACTGTACATTCCATGCATTTTAGCTCTGGTTTTACATGAACTCTGATGCAAGCATGTACTATTTTTATGCCCTTTTTTGAGCTACCTTTCTCTTGAGCATGCCATTATGCTGATGAAGTCCCTAGAACTGCGCATAGTACTCAATATATTTTGCTAATGCCAATACAGTGGGATGATAACTTCTTATACATTTAATTTCTCTTGCTTCTATTTCACTCTACTTGTTTACATATTCTGTCATCTTATATAATTACTTCAGGACTTATTCCTCTTTTGCAGTGTCTACTACAGACTCCCTATCTCAAATGTTTACTTCTTATAAGTGGATTTGTGTGTTTGGTTTTAATGACCTGGCAAGTATGACCTGTTCCAACTGGCAAATAAGGCCCAAGGCAATTTTTAGTCTTGACCTGTTCCAACTGGCAGATAAACAGCCATGTAACTCAGAATAGATAGCAGCAGATGATACAGATTTGCAAACTTTTATTGGTTATGTGACATCTAAATAACACCATGAGTTCAAAAAGTCAAGTTTAGGTATAAATTTTAAAAGATCTATGCCAAAGGAACAAAAGTCTAACGCACATAACTTTCCATTCATTTTACAACTGCCCCTCACACCAACACACACACACACACACACACACACACACACACACACACACACACACACATACGTGCACACCCCTGCACACACACACACACACACACACACACACACACACACACACACACACACACTCCAGGAAGGTTTCAAAGTTGGCACATCCCTATCACAAATTATAAAACAAACATTAAAGTTAACCTTAACCCTTAAGTCAAACTTTAACTTATTTCTAAATATCACCATAGCATCAAACTTTGCATCTGTGAGGTAGAGATCTTATGACAACGTAATCATACTGCCTTGACTGCTTGTAGTGTACCATCTACAACTGTCCATTCACAGTACATTCATGTTTGTTTTTTACACAACTGCAAGTTAGCTTGCAATATATATCTCCAGTACTTATCTGAGTATTCATTCATTCATTCATCCATTCATCAGTTTGGTTGCTTTCTTGTTTTTGCAGATAAATGAATTGAACTGCCCTTTCCCTGGTAGTCTAATAGGCTCCCTGTTATGCTACCGCAGATACAGGTTGTCGAATGCGTCTTTGTCAAACTGAAAAGCACGAAAAGGCAAAATAGCAAAGCGGCTTTTCAGCAAATTCTTTCCCTGCCGCTTTCACTACTTTGACTTTTCGGAACTGTAGTGCAATCTTGGAGTTGGTATATTTAAGCAGGGGGGTGTTGGGGGCGTAGCCCCCCAAATTATGTAATATTTTATATATTTTTTTTTTCTCGGAACAGCATTTTTTTTCCCTTGGAAAAAAAATCGCTGTTGTGAGGTTTCGACGTTGTAAACTTTCACTTACATGGGGTCGATTATGTATTGTTCGTTCTTTTGAGCATGCAATATCATAATATAGACCCGTCTAATAAATATAAAAAAACAAATAAAACCCACACAATGAAAAAAAAGCCACATGTAGAGACAGAGTATTAGAAGCATTTTGATTGCTTTTCCTCTGCTATTACACTGGTCAGACTGTTTTCTTACATTTTCTTAATGTTTGTATTACTTGCCAGCAAGGTGAAGGTTTTTGCCATTGAAACATTAGCCTGGATGGGTATTGGCTGGCAAAGTTGCACACTATTCCTGTTTGACCAAACCTGGTCTCATTAAATCTAGCAGCTCATCTGTTATTGTGAAGGTCCTAGTACTCTCCTTCTAATCCTACTTGTCTCTAGTTCCATCATTGTTTCCTGACCTCCCAGCACATTTGTATCTCTGTCTGGAATGATTATTTTCTCTTTGTCTCCTCTGGCACTGCCTGCTACACATCTTTGCTTAGCCTTTACTCTGTTATCTCCATCTGAACTGTTCTTCTTTATCGATTGCCTGCCTTCACAACTTCCATCAGTTAGGACTAGCCAGACACTCCATTAGCAGTTCCACCTCCAATTATCCCCCCAGCCCCTAATTATCTGTATAACTAATCAAATTCTTCCCTTGAATCATACCAGCCAAAACATTCTGGGACCCACAATACCACTCAAACTCTCATGCTTCTTCTGGTTTTGCACTGTTCTTCAACTTTGTCCAGACAAATCAGAGACTTAAATTCTATGCGTACCTTCAAAACATCTTTATGAGTTCATCAGCCATCTCAAATAAATGTGCAAACTAGCTGCCAGTATAATACTGACCCACAGGACCTACCATCTTATGCCAACTACTCCTTGATGTTTGTCTTCCATCGATGCAGTGAATGCTGACTTTAAACTCTTAATTTATTTGTTTCTGTTTGCACCCTAATGATATTGTTAACTATTTTGCTGGTACTTATACATTTTTATTGTTTTGTATGTGGAGGAGATACCCCCATAGTTAGTGTCCACTTAAAGTAGACCATGGGCTCACTGGGACTAGCCATTAATATTTCAAATATATTAATTTAACTAACTAACTAACTAACTAACTAACTAACTAACTAACTAACTAACCAACAAAAGATTTATTGGTAGAGAAAACAGATTTTTGATGATTTTATTGTTTGTTTGCTATTATAAGGATGTAAGGTGGCACAAGGCCATACCTATCTTGTGGGAAAAAGGGATGAAGTTGTTGCAGAATTTAATACAGATGTCCAAACTAGAAAGCAGATTAGATGGAACTCAGGATAAACTAACTGGGAATAGCTATGGCTTTCATTTTTCAAAATTAGAGTGGACTGATAGAAACAGAATATAGGTCTGGGCATTTCATCATTTTAGAAATACTGTGATTAGGCACTGTATAGCTGGAACTGGAGAATGGAGAGGGTGGTAGGGGCATGGCATGATGAGAAGGGAGAGATGCAGGGTAGGACATGATGAGAAGGCAGTTACGCATGGCAGAGCATGATGAGAAGGGAGAGACATGGGGCAGGGCATGATGAGAAGGGAAAGACACAGGACATGGCATGATTAGAAGGGAGAGACACAGGGCAGGGCATGATTAGAAGGAAGAGACACATTGCAGAGCATGATAAGAAGGGAGAGGTGCAGGGCAGGGCATGATGAGAAGGGAGAGGTGCAGGGCAGGACATGATGAGAAGGGAGAAACATAGGGCAGGGCATGAAGAGAGGGTAGAGATGTAGGGCAGGGAATGATGAGAAGGGAGAGATGCAGGGCAGGGCATGGTGAGAAGGGAGAGGTGCAGGGCAGGGCAAAATGAGAAGGGAGAGACTCAGGGTGAGAAGGGATAGATGCATAGCATGGCATGATGACAAGAGAGAGATGTAGGGCAGGGAATGATGAAAAGGGAGAGATGCAGGACAGGGCAAGATGAGAAGGGAGAGATGCAGAGCATGGTATGATGAGAAGGGAGAGTTACAGTGTGGGGCATGATGAGAAGGGAGAGATATATTGCGGGGCATAATGAGAAGGTAGACACATGAGGCAGGGCATGATGAGAAGGGAGAGACACAGGGCATGGCATCATGAGAAGGGAGAGATGCAGGGCATGGCATGATGAGAAGGGAGAGACATGGGGCAGGGCCTGATGAGAAGGCAGAGACTCAGGGTGAGAAGGGATAGGTTCATAGGTCCATAGGTAGGTTCATAGGTAGGTATGAGGCTATCATCCCTGGGGCCTAAACAAGTCCAGCCAAAAAGGTACCCTGGCTTTTGCCACCCAATAAAATTATTTTCCTGTGCCCCTGTCAAGCAGAACCATAGAAGTGATCCCCAGGGCGAATTTCCTATTTTCCATCCAATCATCAAGATTTTTCTTGAAGAGTGCTAATGAGGAGCTTTGTTTGATATAGATAGGTAGTTTGTTCCAGAGTATGGGAAGTCTCTGGGACAGGAATCTATCCCTCCAGCATGTTCTGTTTATTGTGGTGACAAGGTTTAGGTCCCTAGAGCATGTAGCTCAGATGGATTGGGATTTCTTTAAGTGGAGCATGTCCAACAGCTCTGGGTTTGACATAGCTTTGTAAGTTAGATGCAGGGTATGGCATGATGGCAAGAGAGAGATGCAGGGCAGGGAATGATGAGAAGAGAGAGATGCAGGACAGAGCATGATGAGAAGGGAGAGACACATTGCAGGGTATGATGAGATGGGAGAGATGCAGGGCAGGGCATGATGACAAGGGTGAAACATAGGGCGTGACATGATGAGAAGGGAGAGACACATTGCAGGGTATGATGAGATGGGAGAGATGCAGGGCAGGGCATGATGACAAGGGTGAAACATAGGGCATGACATGATGAGAAGGGAGAGACACATTGCAGGCCATGATAAGATGGGACAGATGCATGGTAAGGCATAATGAGAGGGGAGAGATGCAGGGCATGGCATGATGAGACGAGAGAGGTGCAGGACAGGGCATGATGTGAAGGGAAAGATGCAGGGCAGGGCATGATGAGAAGGGAGAGACACATTGTAGGCCATGATGAGATGGGACAGATGCATGGCTGGGCATAACAAGAGGGGAGAGATGCAAGGCATGGCATGATGAGACGAGAGAGACGCAGGACAGGGCAAGATGCAAAGGGAGAGATGCAGGACAGGACATGATGAGAAGGGAGAGAAGAAGGGTGGGGCATGATGAGAAGGAAGAGACAGTGCATGGCATGATGAGAAGGGAGAGATGCAGGACAGTACATGATGAGAAGGGAGAAATGCAGGATGGGACATGATGAGAAGGGAGAGACGCAGAATGGGGCATGATGAGAAGGGAGAGATGTAAGGCAGGGCATGATGAGAGGGGAATGATGCAGGGCATGACAAGATGGGAAAGGAGAAACAGTGCATCCAATCCAGTTATGATGGGTCTGTGAAACATTTGGAAGGTCTCCTAAGATTGTGGAGGGGAAAAGAGTGGATGAAGGGGTGGAGATGTTTCAAGTCATGGAATTAAACTGAGCAATTGATAAGACTGAGTGGGGTCTGTGTTGCCCATTTCCTTTCTTGGATAAAGGGAGGCTTCTTTGTTCACCAGTGGCAGTGGGGAGCTTAGAGCAGCCTATCTATACCTGGAGGAGTGTTCCCAGCACAAGCATCTGGTAGTCTATTGGCCGTTTTGGGCCAATTTCTAGCTCTTTCAAGTCCCCTATATAAATCCCACTTTGGCTCGTTTTTTTTTTGCTTGATACTACCCAGCCAAGCTCCTCGTGGTCCTCCAGAGTGGTGTTAGTGGCAGAAAGGCTAAAAGAACAATTATCTGATAAAAGTATTTTTTTCCTGCTACTACCTGGGCGACTGTCCGATCTATCTAAACTGCAAGTATTTCTGCTTCTTGAACTGTTTTAAACTGTTTAAAGTTGTTTTTGCACCTGCACTTTTAAAGTTTGTCCTGTTTGTTGCATTTACCTGTTGAGGCTACACACTCAAGTGTGCTAGCCTGTGTTACATATTTATTGCATTTTCCTGCTGTTTGTTGCAAAAAGAAAAAAAAAAAATTATCCTTGTTTCCCGTCTTTCCTGACCTAGAGTAGTCCAAATACAGGCTTTGCTGTATTCTGGACTTTTGGAAAGTTCCTGTGTTGCCCATTTCCTTTCTTGGATAAAGGGAGGCTTCTTTGTTTACCAGTGGCAGTGGGGAGCTTAGAGCAGCCTATCTATCCCTGGAGGAGTGTTCCTAGCACAAGAATCTGGTAGTCTATTGGCTGTTTTGGGCCAATTTCTAGCTCTTTCAAGTCCCCCTGTATAAAACCCACTTTGGCACGTTTTTTGCACTTGTTACTACTCAGCCAAGCTCCTCGTGGTCCTGCAGAGTGGTGCTAGCAGCAGAGAGGCTAAAAGAGCGACTGCTAACCTGATAAAAGTGTTTTTTTCCTGCTACTACCTGGGCGACTGTCCGATCTAGCTAAACTGCAAGTATTTCTGCTTCTTGACCTGTTTTAAACTGTTTAAAGTTGTTTTTGCACCTGCACTTTTAAAGTTTGCCCTGTTTGTTGCATTTACCTTTTGAGGCTACACACTCATGTTTGCTAGCCTGTGTTACATATTTATTGCATTTTTCTGCTGTTTGTTGCAAAAAAGAAAAAAAAAACAAAAAAACGATCCTCATTTCCCGTCTTTCCTGACCTAGAGTACAAGAATATGGTAGTCTATTGGCCGTTTTGGGCCAATTTCTAGCTCTTTCAAGTCCCCCTGTATAAAACCCACTTTGGTGCGGCTTTGCGCGATTTGGCTCATAGCGCAGCATCTGGCAGCTCCGCTTAATTGGGTTTAAACCATTCTCGGCTCCACAAAGTCTGCTCTTCACTTTTTCCCTTAGCGCTGATCTAGTTCTCATAATAAACACCCTATTCCTACTCTAAAGCCTGGCACTTGCTCACTAAAGCAATTATATAAGTCAGCACTAAAAAATTAAAAGCACTACACCCTCACAAACTCACCTTGAGTACCTTGTTCCCCCACTGGCCCTTTTTTTCAATTATAAAGGAATTCCCATTACTATTCTAGCATGTCCAAAGGTCAGTTGTCAATCTCCTCTCCGGTCCAGCTGGTGAATCTGGGAATCTTGAGGCAATGTTACAATTGCCTCATGTACACAGACAACCCTCTCCTCCTTCCAACAAATTCCAACACATGTGAGAGATGCAACCATATAGCCAAACTGGAGGCTAAGCTCTCTCAACTCAGTACTGGCGTAACCTGTCAGGAGGAGAAGGAAACCACACTCACTAGAATTTCAGTCTCACATAGACCTACCAAGACAGCAAACCAAACACATAAACACACAAAAACATACTCGGAGGCACTAAATAAAAATCTGCCTAAGCAGCAGAGACCTCCAAAGCAGACACCCAAGCAACCGCTACCCCAAAACAAAACATGTGCAACACATAGCTCACAAAGCCAGTGTGCCAAACAGTCACAGCCCTTAAGGCTAAACAACACACCTGATACACTTGTAATAGGTGAATCTATCATCAAGCACACTGACGTCCCGCTCACCAGGCTGAACAAGGAGAAGGTCACTGTGAGCTGCCTGTCGGGTGCTAGGATCCTCCACATAACACAAGCTCTCAGGTCACTCCAAGGCAAGTACAAATATGACTCAGTCATTGTCCATGCTGGTGTGAATGACCTGAGACGTACCTCCCCGGGCTACATGAAAAGTGACATAAAGGAGCTCTCTGAGCATGTAGCCCAGGCCGGTATGACCCTGACCTTGAGTAGCATCTCACCCTCACCAAGAATGATGCCACAATATGAAGACAAGATGATCAATTTCAACAATTGGCTTAAGTATTGGTGTCATTCAAAGGGGATCCAGTGCCTGTCAGCCTGGGATGACATGCTCGACAAGTCACAATGCTTCGCTAGGGATGGCTTGCACCTGTCACCCCTGGGCTTTCGGATACTGGCAAAGGCACTTGCCACCCCCATAGTGCCTTTTTCAGGCAAGGCTCAAAAGACAAACCCACCTCCATAGGTATCACAAGGGATAAGAAACTAAGAGTAATGCTACTCAACGCCAGAAGTGTAAACCTCAAGATGCACGCACTCGAAACTCTCCTTAGCATGGAGAACATTGATATCTGTGCAGTAACAGAAACCTGGTTCAAGGCTCCCGAGAGCACCCCAGCACTACCAGGTAATACCTCATACCATGCTTTTTGGCCCCAAAACTTGGACCGAACTACAAAAGGAGGGGGAGTATCAATATTCGTCAAAGATACCCACAACTCCAGGTTGGTGGCACAGCACGAAGCATCAGAGACTATCCATGTGCAACTAACAGTGGGTAAAACTGCCTTCCAGTTTATAGCCTGCTACAGACCACCCTCCCAAACCCAGAAACCCCACTCGGCCTTCCTGAGAACACTGGAAAATATGAAGGTCTCTCCAAACACCATTATGTTGGGCGACTTCAACTACCTAAACATAGACTGGGAGCATTACTCTAGCTCCAACACCCTAGCCCAAAGTTTCCTAGAATTTATAAACTCAATTGCTATGGAACAACTTGTTACCACTCCCACAAGAGGGGAAAACATATGGGACCTGATCATCACCAACATGGGGGCTCTATGCTCCAGACCAGAAGTGTATCCTTCACTGGTAAGATCAGACCATAAATTAATCTCACTGGATATTCACATTCCGACCCCAGCCCCTGCCCAGAAAACCACAGTGAAAAACTTCTCTAAAGCAAATTTCACACTCCTCAAAACCGAGGTGGAATCATTCAAAGCCCCCAAGCCTGTGGAAAATACAGCCCAGACCGCAGAATCCTTTATAAACGCATTCTATGAACACCTTCAGGAATGCATGGATCATGCAATCCCAAATAAAACCAAGACCCAATCCTCCAAAGGCAGGCATCCTGTCTGGTGGACCCCAGCCATAAACAAACTATACAATAGAAGGAAGAAGTTACTACATGATAGAGCAAAATCCCAAAAAGGGAAGGCATCTCTGATCAGTATTAGCAAAAAACTACGGGCACTCATAAAATCATCTAAGGCCAGCTTTGAGAGAAAAATTGCACAGGACACTAAGGATAATCACAAGGCTTTCTTTAGTTATGTTAGGAACCTGGGTGGGAATTCCCAGATATGCTCAGAATTAGTCCAAAATGACAAAAAATACACCAAACCCACAGACATTGCCAACATCCTAGCTGACAGGTTCAGTGCAAACTTCTCCACCCCCCCCACCAAAAGGGCAAATATCTATCCCAGCAGAGTGCTGCCCCCCTGACATCTCAGATGCTCAGGTAAGAGCTGCCATCTCCAAAGCAAAAAACACAGCATCAATGGGACCAGACAGTGTCCCGGGCTGCGTCCTACATGAACTCCAAGAAGAGCTAAACCCAAATATAAAACTACTGTTCAATCTCAGCCTTACTACAGGATATGTACCCAAAGAGTGGTGTACAGCAACAGTGGTCCCTCTCCACAAAGGTGGTGCCTCAACGGATCCTGTAAACTATCGCCCCATAAGCCTGACTAGCTTGGTCTGCAAAGCTATGGAAAGGATCATCATGGACCTCATAAATAAAGATATTGGGGACCTACAGACACTGGATCCTACCCAGTTCAGCTTTGTTAAGGGCAGCTGAGTGAAAGCGCTTGATACATTTTGGTGTGGTGTGGTGTTTAACAGTATAATAATAAATTTTACAGACTACAATCTTCAGTTTCCAGGCTGGTACTTCGCTCCCACCATGGATTTATTATCTTTTGCTTTACTGGTTTTTGCGCCTTTGTCTTTTGCTTCATTGTTTTGAGTTTATGGCCAAGGAGGTAGTACCGAGCGATTTGGAGAACACTCCACAACTATTTAAGACAATGGATGGGGACGGACCTGTTACCTGTTCCGAATTTAACAAATTTATAGACTTACTAACACAACTAACAAATTCACTTAACATCATGCATTCAGATTCTTCTTTAACATTGCCAGGCAACCAGCAACAGGGTCTGCAGCAAGAGAAACTATGTAATTCTGCTGAGCCAGCATCTACAAGCGGATGTCATCAGCTTGGTGCTGTTCAACAGCAGAGTACGGGTAAATGGGACAACAGGACATATTCTAATAAGCAGCAGCAGTCGGGTGATATGAACACTCGGACTAAAGAATTTGATTTTAACACATGGACCAGACAGCAGTTCTGGTTTGAACAAGGTACTGTTAATATCAGAAATAATTTGGACATTGACTGTGATTTTAACGTACTAAGAGATAAAATGTACGCTCTCAGAACGAATCAGTTGGAGATTGATTATCTGAAGGAATGTGTAAATGTAGAAAGAGTATCAAAGGGTTTAAGATGTTTCAAATTTTCCAGCAATGTTCAAATGGGAACTGTTTATCACAAGAAATTGTGTGATATCTTTAACCGTGCAGGTATAGAAATGTTAAAGGTAATGATAGCGGAGTATGAAGCGAAGGCTGACACTTTGCTGAAGGATTTAAATGTGCTTAATAATTCTTTAACTAGTGACTCGAACTTTCTTTCTGTTAAGAAAAGTTATGATCATTTATTTAAAGAAATTGATCAGTTTTGTGGTAAAGTTCTGAATCTCAAGATACACAAATTAGAAAGAGACCTGAGAGAATATAGGGACGGGGTTGCATACCCACTTCCAACTAGGGCTAGGTGGGTGAATAATAATCCTGTACAGCATGGCAATGAGCAAAATAATAATGATTTAGCCCCTTTTCAGGACCTGCCTAGGAGAAGTGAAAGGTTAGCAGAAAAAGAAAGAGATAGAAAAAATTCACATCAGGATTTTACATTTCCCCCGGACAGGTCGGGGGGAGGGGGATGAAATTTCAGCAGCAGAGATGGAATAAATAGTTACTAATATGAACTTTGAAACATCATATGTTGCGGTTGAAGATTTTTCTAACAATAAAGACTATACTGTAGTTAAAAAGAATAATTTCTCTGTTTACAATTACACTGATATAGAGGTAAAGAATGAATATTTTGACTTGTTCACAAGAGGTCTGCATTATGTTCCAGCACGCTCCTTTAAACTAGAAACAGAATTAGTAGATCTTAAATTATTTGTTCGACATTTGAATTTGGCCTTTCATTTTAAAGGTCAACCTTGTCCTGATAATACACTTTCTAGAAAAAGCACTTTTAACCCCCCTATACATCCTTCTATAAAGGTGTTTGAAGAACTGGCTGAGAGGGATATTAGAGTGTTAGATAACAAAAAACCATACATGGTTGCGTCTAATTTAAAGCAAGGAGAAGTTAACTTGATAAAATTTCTCAAGGATGAAAAGTGTAGGGTGATGAAGCTGGATAAAGGGGGCGGTTTGGTTTTAATGTACACAACAGACTATGACATTTACATTCATTGTATGGTGCAAGATTCTGAACAATATGATTTAATTTCAAGGAACGAGTTACACATAGCATATGCTAAAATTAGTTATTTATTAATGGATCATTTACTACAAGGAGCTATAAACGAGAAATTATATAATTATTTATTAGTTCACAAACCAAGAACCCCGATGATTTTTGGTAGTCCGAAAACACACAAAGGGTTAAACCCTTTGAATTTTAGACCAATTGTTTCCAGTCAAGGGGGCATCACTGAGCCCTTAGGGAAATATATAGATCACATGTTAAAGCAATTTGTTACATCCCTAAGGTATTTATGTAAAGACTCTTGGGATTTTTTAAGGGGTATAAGGTCAGACCTTTATGACCCAGATCTACTTATGGTAACTACTGACATAGTACAACTTTTTCACACTATACCCCATTCTGTGGGTTTGGAATGGTTTAATGAGGTAATAGTGAATGAAGCAAATATGAACGCTAATGTTACTAATTTATTAATTGAATTTATGGAGATGATCTTAATGAATAATTTTATTTGTTTAAATGGAGAAATATACAGACAAAAAACAGGGGTGGCAATGGATGCCTCCTGTGCTTCCTTGTATGCTAACATTGTATTACACAAATGGGAGCAAACTTTTATTTTTAAAACAGATTGGGTGAAATATATTAAACACTATGTTAGGTATTTGGATGACATTTGTCTTTTGTGGTGTGGGACATTAAATGTTTTTAATGAGTTTATTCATTACATCAACACAACCACATCTTTTCTAACCTTCACACACACAGTTAGTGAAAATACTTTGAATTATTTAGACATAACCCTTATTAAAGATGTGGGTGACAACATTTTTGCTTCCAAAATTTTTAGAAAGCCCACATACTCAAATTCATTTCTGCATTTTGAAAGTAGTCATCCTTTTTATCAGAAAAAAGGAATTGTTAAAGGGCAATTTATATGTGCATCTAGAATGTCCAGTACTATGGATTATTTTCTTGAAGAGGTTAAATTTTTGAAAAAGAGATTTATTGAAAGAGGCTATCCTATTTCATTGATTAATGGTTTGGCCTTGGAGGTAACTACATGTAGGAATGAAAAATATCCCCTTTTATTAGGAATGACGGATATAGACGCAAGAAAGGTAGATGCTGATATTCATAGCACTGACCGGACTGATTATATTCATACATATTCCAACAATTCAAGTTCAATAGAGGAAGTAATATTAAAATATTGGCCGGTTCTTAAACTGAATGAAGAACTAAGAGGGGTTATTCTGGATCACTCTAAATTTGTTAGGTGTAGAGACACCAATATGAAAGAAATATTTGAAAGAAAACAGATCACAAATACACCCTTTGATGGGTTAAGGAAGGGAACCTATAAGTGTGGGATGTGTAAGCAATGTAAAGCTATCATTAATAATGACACTGTATACGTCCCATCAAGAAAATATTTATGTCAAACTAATGGCTATTTCAACTGTAATGCAAAGTATGTGGTTTATTTGGGTTTGTGTATAAAATGTCACAGTTTCTACATAGGAAAAACGGAAAGGACACTTAGACGTAGAATCTATGAACATTTTTATGATGTCGCTAAGAAAAAAGAATCCAATGCTTTCTATAAACACTTATTGGTTTGCCCCAATATGGAAATTAAGTTTTATGTTTTGGAGCAAATTATCCCTGACAATAGGGGTGGTGACTGGGAATCCAAATTAGAATTTAAGGAACTGTTATGGCAGCTAAAATTAAATGCTGGAAAATGGCCCGGGTTGAATGACAGTGTGAATCTGAGTAGTGTTTTAACATTAAGAAGGGCCAAATTATAATTATATAATTATTTAAATATTAATTATCATTTTAAAGTTGTTTGTGATTTGTTATATTTCGCTAGTGATTTATGAATTCATGGTTCAAAATTGTAATGTAAATATTTATTATCAATATTTTTATATATTTTTTATGTGGTGCATTTTTTATGATATTCACATTTATGATGTTTAATTATTCATTTTAAGGTTTTTATTTAACAAAATACTATGTACATATTCTTAATTTATTCATTAGGTTTGTTTAATGATAAAGTGCAATATTAAGTTGGTACAACTTTAAGCACTTATTCCAATACACTGATTTAATTAAGTAACTTAATTGATCACATGATTTATGCATTACATACATAAATGAAGTTTGAGTTTTAATTGTTTTTATCTTGATAAAGCTCAGCATCAGCTGAGCGAAAGCACTTGATACATTTTGGTGTGGTGTGGTGTTTAACAATATAATAATAAATTTTACAGACTACAATCTTCAGTTTCCAGGCTGGTACTTCGCTCCCACCGTGGATTTATTATCTTTTGATTTGCGGATCCTGCCTCTTAAACCTGGTTGATTTCTTTGAAACAGTCACCAAGGCCATTGACGAGGGGAAGGTGGTCCACACAGCCTACCTGGACCTCGCAAAAGCCTTCGATACAATACCCCACTCAAGCATTATAGATAAGCTCACCAGCTTAAATATAAACGCCTATGTCACTAGATGGGTTGCAAACTGGCTCAAGGACAGAACCCACATGGTTAGAATTGCTAGAGCCATGTCAGACTCCAAACCAGTTACAAGTGGCGTCCCACAAGGCTCAGTCCTGGGACCTCTCTTGTTTGGTATATATTTCTCGAAGGTAAAGGCCAACACAGAAGGACTGTGGCTGACCAAGTTCGCAGATGACTGCAAACTAGGTGCCATAATCGGCTCTCCAGCCGACACAAGCATCCTACAAAATGGCCTCATAGAAACAGACAACTGGTGCCAGAGCTATGGCCTCAAGCTAAATGCCAAAAAGTGTATAGTCATCCCCTTTGGCAAAAAGAAAGTGCCCACAAATTACCACATAGGTGGTAATCCATTAAGTACGGAAGAAGTAATTAGGGACCTGGGGACCCAAGTTGATAGCAATCTCTCATTTGAAACCCAATTGGCCAAAGTGGTTAGAAAAACATTTTACATAGCCCACCTAATCATGAAGGGATTCAAATCTAGATCAGGGGAGGTCATCGTGCCTCTTTACTCATCCCTCATCAGGCCTATAATTGAGTACAATGCCCCTTTTGGGATGTACCTTACCAGACACCTGCAGCAACTGGAAAGACCCCAAAAGTACCTCACCAAGAGGATCAAAGGGCTCAAACAGATGCCATATGCTGCTCGGTTAAAGAAACTCCAGCTCTACTCACTGGCATACCGCCTGCTCAGAGGCGATCTGTGCCTGACGTATAAAGCCATGTCCAACCCGGAATTAATGGACATGCTGCACCTCAGAAAATCCAAATTCCATCAAGCTACACGCTCGAGAGACTTGAACCTCAGCACTGAAATAAATAGGACATGCTGGAGGGACAGATTCATAACCCAGAGGCTCCCTTCACTCTGGAATAAAATCCCAGTCCAGGTTTGGCAGAGTCCCTCATTGACTCTCTTCAAGAGGAATCTTGATGAGTGGATGGGAGATCGTAGGTTTACCCCAGATATCACTTCTGTGTCACTGTTAGTCAGAGGCACAGTATACTAACCTTGAAAAAGGGCATAGCAAAATTCATTTCAAATGGGTGGCGAAAGCCAAACACACTCTGGCTAGGCTTATAAATGCCCTAGGGCAGATATCCTAGTATGAACCTATGAACCTATGAATAGGGAGGAGTTTTCTCCTGCATGCCATTAATATGAGGCAGTCTTTGGGAGAGTATGTAAAAGGTGAATAGTAAGTTTGTTACAATATGATTTTGTATAGGTGTGTCGGATGGACCTTTTCTTGGGGATTACAAGTCTCTGCAGGTTCTTTAAATCTCATCAAAAATGAAAAAAATATTCTTTAATGGTCCAGTAATTGACCTAAAGGCAGGTCTAAGGCTGTAAGATAACACTACTTTCCCTCTGCCAGTCTATCTGGATTTTCCACACCACTGTTTGCTTCTCCCACTTTCATTTTCCACATTTGTTGATGCTGTGGCATAACACTGAGTTGCTTCCAATTTAGCCTAGTGCATGCCACAGTGGTATGGTGGTAGTGTTACCTCACAGCAAGAGGTTCTCACGTTCGATTCTCGGCTTGGCTTGGGGGTGCCTTCTGTATGGAGTCTGCATGTCCTCCCCATGGTTGGGGTGTGTTTGAAAGATGTGTGTGTGTGTAAATGGGCGTGCCTTCGTTGAAGGTTGGGCATTGAGCTGGCACCTCAGTGTTTCATAAAAATCTACTGCCAATCATTAGCGGACTGGAGTTCCGCTGTGGTGACCCCTTACCGGGAAAAAGCTGAAAGACAAACAACAACAACACTGATGATATGATGTTACTCTGTTTAGTCTCTTCTGTGTCTGCTGTACAGTCAATATTTTAGAAAGATTTATTTCTGTTCCGATATGGTTATCAAAATGTCCATGCTATCTGAGTATATACCAGTCTCTTCAACCGCACCAAACCTACTTATTATGTACACCCCTTCAAGTTGTGGGCACTTTTAAGTTTCTTGGGGTCATCTTTCACAGAGAATTGAGGTTTGATGCCACTATCAAGTTAGTCACTGCATATAATTAAGGGCATAACATGTTATTCAGAACCAAAAATTTTATGACTGACTGCACCAGAATAACCAATGCATTCCTTCCACCCCACCTGCTATATGTTTACCATATACTAATAATCTTTTCACAACTACCACATATAAATTTGAGTTAGCCAGTAACTGTACTCAGTGTTTTCTTAGTGTTATACCATTCCATTCTAATCATTTCCTGGCCTTAAATAAGCTTTGCAATTAAACAATTCCTAACTATCTAAACCTCTCAAACTAACAGTGTCTTATTATCCCTCATACTCCAACATGTCACCCATAATCAAAGACGTTGAAGATTTCAACTTCCTCATTCCATTGGTTACTGCTTACTTCAAGTCAATTCATTAATCAACAGACAAAAAGACTCATTCTACGAGCAACACAACATGTCAGTGAAACACCTTTTGATTTAACTTACAGATGCTAAGAATGATGAAGGTGATCTGTTGCATGAGGGATTCTGCAGCAAATTTTGGAAATAACTCTGACAAATACTGCACTAATCATAGGTAATTGGAATGCTAAAGTTGGTAGTTAAATTACAACTGGATTAATGGACAGCTTTGGCATTAGAGTATGAAATAAGGTGGGACCTTGAATAAAAATTTGCCAAGCATAAGAAATTACTTTGCATGTGACCATATGGTCACTACCAAAATCAGACTAACTATATACTTTGAGGAAGAGATGGAATAATTTTGTATAATAAAAAAAAAATCTGCAGCTGACTGTGGCTCAAACCATCAGCTTTCTAATACAAAGTTTAGAATTAAATTAACGAAAAGAAGAAAAGAATCTAGGCCCATGGGATATGAGCTCAGCAATATTTCAAGTGAATATCTCATGGAGGTGAAATGGATTAGACCTAGTAGATAAAGCACATAAAGAACTATGGAAATAAGTTTGTGATATTGTCCCGGAAGAGGCATCAAAAATATTCCAAACAGAAAAAGAGATTATGAAAGAAAAATGTCTGTCTGCAGAGACTTTAGAAGAGGCAGCGAAAAGACGTAGTACAAAAGCAAACAGAAACACAAATATGTATCAAACTGAATTTAGCGTTTCAGAGAATAGCATGGAGAGGTAATTACATATGTCTAAATAAGCAGTGTGAATACCTGGAAGAAGGCAAGTGAAAGGAAGTGGCAAGAAATGTATTCAAGAGAACTGGTGATTGTAATAAGGGAAACTTCCAAGTAAAATGGGCATCATAACAAATAAAGATGGGAGGGGCCTAATACACACAAGCTACCTGTTATTCTAGCAACGTTCTAAGTTTATAAAAGCAATGTTTGAAATCTGTCCCTGATTCTGGGGCTTTGTTTGGTCAGTTATTTTTAGCTTTGTCCAGAATTTGTGTGCTAAGAGGTTGAGACTAAGACTCCAGCAGTATACATACAAGCTTGTTTTAGACATGGCGGAGGCAAAAAAGACCAAAATGTTAACATCCATTGGATAATGGAGAAAGCATGACAAGATGATTTAACTAAATGCCCAAACAGATATAACAATAAAAACTTGCCTTCAAACAAGGTTTTAAAATGCCCATCAAGTCTCAACCAGCTACCTAGTAACAAACATTATAACCATGGGAGTACTCCATAAATTAATTAATTCATTCATTCATTCTTTCTCCAAAGTCTACTATATCCAGTCCTGTTCACAGGGTTGCTGGAGTTTGTGACAGCCCACAGTGGATACAAGGCAGAGAAACTAATCCTGAATATACCAGTCTACTGCAAGATACATATACACAAGCACATTCACACATAGTATGCCCACTTATGGACTGCTTCACTGAGTAGCAATTCACCTATACTATGTCTCTGGGATGCAGGAAAACATGAAATATTACCTTCACATGGAAAAGACTTCTAGCAAGAAAGGAACTAGAGAACCAAGCAGTGCAAACCATCAGCGTTAACAGTTTTATCAATGTATCTCGTCATAGCTAAATATTCAAAAGCTTCCCTCTTAGTTCCTAGCTTATATATCTCCCTTCTGTTCAATTTCCATTCAGTCACCTTTGAGGTCTTCCCATACCTTTTTTAGTGCCTGTCATAACCTGATATTTATTACCCTGGTTCCATCACCTTTATTCACTTACTTCATCTCTCCTCATTTTTACCGACTCTATTTGTGCCATTATCAGACAGCTTATAATTCATAAGATGTAAACCCTGCGACCTTCCGGCTCTCCTCTCCTACTTGTGTTTCAAATACTTATTTCCTTTTCTCACACTGATTTATTTCTTTGATGTGTTAATTTCATAAAATTAACTGGTTGTTACATTAGCTGATGCAGTAATCTTCAGCCTTGCTTTTGGTAATCTGGTGAACTCCAGCTTGTTTGTGTACCATGTTTGTAGCTACTGTATTTTATACTAGTACTTATGATCTATGCATGCTGCTCTGTCACTGAGCATGATCTGCATATCTGCATTCTGCTACCATTTGTCAGCAAGATGACCGAGTTTTCAGAGTAAAACACCAAGGTTAGTTTTGAGTCATTTATTGTCCTTCACATATAACACTGTCAAGTATGTGTACTCAATGTAGTCTATGGCAGTGTAACTTTTGTCTTACGTTAGATCACTTGTCATTAATGATACACCAAACATCAGTGTACATTTATTAGTATATTAATATTATATGCATGAAGTCCTCCAGTGTTTACTTATTTGATGACACATGAACTTGTTTTCTTCATTGTCATAATGTTTCCTTTAAATTCTAATTTCTGTTTGTACAAGGTATGTTAATATTGTTGACTTTTAATTAGCCTTGTGGGTATGGCATTTTTCTCCTGTGGGCCCCACAGTAAATAGGATCTGTCTGGGAGGAACTTCTGGACAACTAAAATAAACGAATGAAAGAACAAGCATGTATAGTGAAGAAGGAGAGAAGAGAATAATAATATGTGAGCTGGGTTATTTATTTTATACTTTTGTTGGATTTAAGTCTGGTGTAAAACACTTATTAATCTATTTTTTTTTTACTTTTGAATTAAAGACTTTCTAAGAACTTGGTTTACAGCTTAGAATTTTTTTTTATTAAAACTGTTAATAGCTAATTGTCTGAACTGATATTCTGCTATTTTGAAGTCTGAGAATGAAGACATTTATCCTTGCAGACTGCAGATTCAACCCCTGAATTATAGTTGGTTTACGTTTGAAAATATCTTTAGGCATACCTCTCATTATCTTCACTAAGGAATTCTGCACAAAACCAAAAATAATGATGGGACAAAAGGTCATAATCTAGGAAAATATTTCATTATTATTCTAATTCACTTAAAAAGTTAAGAGAAGAGCAGGTTTTTCATTAACATGAATTTTCTGTAAAATAAGAAGTTTAAAATTCTAATGTCTGACATTGTTGTTTGAATGTGATCATATACCCATAGCCGGCCTTAGGCATAGGCCAACTAGTTGGCTGTCTAGGGTGCCGCTCTAGCAGGGGCACTTTTCCAGTATTTATATGGTGTAGGTAGACCATGATGGGGGCACCAGGTAGTGTGGTGGGGGGTGCCATGGAGCCCTTTTGCCTAGGGCACCAGTTGACCTAAGGCTGCTTCTGCATATACCAGATATGCAATTTAAAAAAAAAAAAAAAAATATGAAGAACAAGCCAAAAATATAATGTAAAATGAGGGACATTCTGAAAGGTCGGGACAATTGAGAGGTATGTGTTTAGGATGTATTATTTTAAATTTATTACCTTAGTTACTGCTTCTTTAACTTTTGAATTGATTATAAATTAAAAACCTTTTGCTTTTCAGTCCAGCTTATTGATTTAAGTAGAATCATTGTACCATAGGATCTACAAGGTAAGTATGGCTAAAGTCATATATATCCAATCATCCTTACAAAATGCAACTAACGTACAGAAGGGCAAAACCTTTCAGGCCAAGAATGAATTTGAAGATGACCACCCTGTCTTCAAAGATGATCTCTCAGGGTGCGAGTATCCCTCTCTTCTATATGTAAAGGAACTCTGTTCCAGAGGAGCTGTAAGGATGGGTTCTTACTGCTATGGAACGTGAATTACAGAGCACCACGTAATAGTCCATAGTAGACAGAATATAGAGAAAGGACTTCAAGCCTTTCTTGGTAGCCAAGGACCTTTAAACCAGTAATCTTTTTAGTTGGGAACCTTATGACATTTCTAGTTCGTGCAGTTTCTAGATAGATACATGCCAAATAGGGCATTGTACTCTAGAATCATTCCAGTAAGAGCTGACTACAGAAGGATGACAACTTCTTTTGATCTGAAGGCCAAACACCTCAGTTCCTTAACCTTGAATTATCTTCTGTTCCTCCTCTCTCTCCCTTTCCACTTTATTAAAAAAACACTTTATTCAGCTGCTTTTACTGTATTTGTGTTTCCTCCTGCTACTCTATTACTTTGTCTTGCTTTTTCTGCTACTTGTTGCTTGCTCTCTAAAGTGTTCTATTGCATCTTTTCTGTAGCATTTATTACTGCCTGTTTATAGCCTATTTAAATTGTGTTATTCTAAGCCTATTAGTTTTGGTTTAAGCACTTGGGCTTTAGGCCTACCCCTTACATCTCCCTGGCCTTTCTCCCTTAAATTCTGACAAATATGGATGGACAATTTCCTACAGATTCTCCTGCCACTCTGATTGATATGGGCATCATGAGACATTGTAGCAACTGCCTCATGTACATGGTCAAACATCAACTACTAACACCTAGGAAAACAATTTGTGAGAGATGCAATTGCATTAGGAACCTAGAGTCTATGCTCTCTCCCTCACAAGCCAGTATATATGGCACTGAGAAGGTTGTCAACACAATCACTACACCTCAACCACCACCCACACTACAACAACACAGACCCACATATGTGGAGGTCCTCAACAAAAACATACCCAAACAAAGGAGACCTCAGAGGCAAAAACACATGTGATTTCCACAGCCCTCCACACCACATACCATACATAGTCCATACATCTGTGTTTCACAGCCACTAAGGCTTAACCATAAACCCAACATATTAGTCATAGGAGACTCCATAGTAAGACACACAGATATGCCTCTCACCAGGCTGGATAAGGAGAAAGTCATGGTTAGCTGTCTGTTAGGGGCCAGAATCTGCCATATCACATACGCACTCAAATCTCTCAACAACAGGTAGTGTTATGACTCTGTCATAGTCCATGTTGGCATGAATGACTTGAGACATACCTCCCTGGACTATATGAAGAGAGACATGATTCAGCTCACTGAATATGTGTCCCAGGCAGGTATGTCCCTAGCCTTAAGCAGCATTATACTGTCACCCAGAATGATACCTCAATACAAACAGAAAATGATTGACTTTAACAATTGGCTTACTTTCTGGTGTCATTCCAGGTGGATCCTGTACCTGACAGTCTGGTTAAGATATGATTGAGAGGCCATGGTGCTTTGCCAGAGATGGTCTGTATCTGTCTCACTTGGGCTTCAGGCTTCTGGCAGAGGCTCTTGCCTCCTACATAATGCCTTTTCTAGGAAAAGTGATGAGGTTAAAACTACCAACTTAAAAATTTCAACAAAATGCAAACTAATGGTCATGCTGCTAAACTAGGAGTCTAAACAGAAAACTGCACTCACTGCAAGCATTCTTAACCCTGTAAAATGCATCTGTGGAGTCACAGAAACCTGATTCAAAACTGTGGAGAGCACCCCAGCCTTACCTGGTTATTCATCTCCTATCATACATTCAGACCCCAAACTGTGGTCAGTAAAGCCAAAAGAGGTGGAGTTTCAATATATATTAAAGACATACACGCCTCCAGACTGGTCAAACAGTATGATGCACAGGAGACACTCAAGATGCAGTTAATCATTGACATGACCTCTATTCAAATCATAGTTAGCTACCAGCCCACAAATCTCACTCAAAATGCCCAATCTGGCTATCTGGACCACTTTGACTCTATCAAGATTCAACCCTTTTTCCTGATCCCTGTTAACTTTAACTACCCAAACATAGATTGAAAGCACTTCTCATGCCAGAACACAAATGAACAGGAATTCCTCAATTTTGTCAATGCAATCACCTTGGAACAACCAGTCAGTACACACACAAGAGGTGATAATATCTTGACCTTGGTATTAGCCAACATGAGTAACCACTGCAGCATCCCTGCAGTATCATCTTCCCGGTTAAGATCCAACCATAAAGCGACACTTTCAAAGTCACCAACTCCCTCGTCTCCTCTCTAGCTAGGTCCAAGCAAAAAAAAAGTTCTCCAAAACTGATTACAGCCTTCTGAGGGATAGTATAAACAGCTTCACAGCCTCCTTCCCCCTCTAGGAATTGGCACCAGTATCCAAAAGTACATCAAAGCACTATACGAGCATTTATATAGACATATGGAATCAATAATACCCAACAGGACTAAATCATGCTCCACAAGGAAGAGTAAACCTGTCTGGTGGACATCTGCAATAAATAAACTCTATAATAAAAGGAAATAATTGCTGTCCAGGAAAAAGAAGGAGCAGGTGCCCAACTGGAAGCAATCTCTCCTTAGCCTGAACAAGCAAATAAGTGCACTAGTGAAATCCTCCAAAGCAAACTTCGAGACAAATTGGCCATATCTACTAGAGACAATCATAAGGCCTTCTTCACATATGTCTGCAATTTCAAAGGAAGCACCCAGATCTGTTCAGAAGTGGTAGTCAAGGACACCACATATACAGATGCCATAGGTATAGTAAACTTGCTGGCTGACAGATTCAGATAAAACTTCACCCCTCTGCCCCCCCCCCATCAATAAATCAGGATATCCCCAGTGCCTGCCCCTTCCTCTTATATCTAGAGAACAGGTCATCAGTGCTGTCTCAAAGGCAAAAAATACAGCCTCCATGGGACCCGATAACATCCTAAGCTGCATTCTACATAAACTTAGGCAGGAACTTGCAGCACCATTAGGAACCCTATTTTACCAAAGCCTGAGTACCGGCTTTGTCCCAGCTGAGTGGAGAAGAGCCAGTGTCATCACTTTGCACAAAGGTAGAGCATCCACTGATCTGGAAAATTATAGACCCATCAGCCTAACTAGCCTGATCTGCAAAGCCATGGAATGGATTATCACGGACCTCATTAACAAGGATATTGGCAACCTCCAAACACTCGATCCCACACAGTTTGGCTTCATCAAGGGAAGGTCATGTCTGTTAAATTTGGTCGACTTCTTTGAGACAGTCACCAAAGCCATGGATGAGGGGAAGACAATGTGCACCACCTACCTTGACCTGGCCAAAGTATATTCAAAATAACAGTGGCTCCAAGACCGAACCCTTGGGTGTGCCACTCATTAAGGGTCTACTGCTTGAGGTGGCTTTCCCTATTTTGACTAGGTGGGTTCTATCAATGAGCCAGTTTGCTACCCATCTGGTAACATCTGCTCGCAAGGGCAGTTAGCCTAGTACTAATCTATGAACCTATGAACCTAAAAATCTTTGACACTATTCCCCACTCAGGCATAAGAGATAAACCCTCTCAACTAAGCATCAATCCGTATGTTACCAGATGGGTAGCAAACTGGCTCATTGATAGAACCCACCTAGTCAAAATAGAGGAAGCCACCTCAAGCAATAGACCCGTAATGAGTGGCATACCCAAGGGTCCGGTCTTGGAGCTGCTGTTATTTTGAATATACTTTTCTGAGGTGCAGGCCAAAACCAGTGGGCAATGGCTGAACACATTTGCGGATGACTGCAAGTTTGGCATTGCAATCAATTCCCGTAGTGATGTGGACATCATCCAATAGGGTCTCACCTAAACAAATGACTGGTGCCAGAAACATGGCCTCAAGCTGAATAACAAAAAATGCATCATCATCCCCTTTGGGGAGAGTGATGTCCCAACATATTATCACATTAATAACAATGTCTTAAGCATGCAGTCAGTCTTGAGGGATTTGGACACCCAGGTTGATAGCAACATGACTTTTGACCACCATGTTGCTTCCGTTGTACGGAAAGCTTTTTGGGTGGCCCACCTCATAAGTAAGGGTATCTCATTCAGGGACAAGGAGGTCATACCATCCCTGTATTCTTCCTTTAAAAAGACATTACTGAGTACAACACCCCATTCAGCATGCACCTTGCACAGCACATGCAACAGCTGGGCAGACCACAGAAGTTCTCACCAGGAGAATCCAGGGCCTCAAAAACCTACCATACACAGAGAGGCCAAAATCCCTATCCCGCTACTCAGTTTAATACAGACTCCTCAGAGGTGTCCTCTGTCTGGCATACAAGGTGATCTTGGACCTTGCCTTAATGGGACTGCTACATATCTGCAAGTCAAACTCCACTCGAGTAATCTGTCCATGTGGCCTCAACCTAGTCTGTGACATCAATAGGACTTGTTGGTATGACAGATTTATGTCCCAGAGACTCCCCCATCTGTGGAATAGACTCCCTTTTTACTCTTTTTTAAGTGCAACCTAGATAACTGGATTGGAAACAGAAAACACACCCCTGGGATTCCACCCGTGTCCCTACTGGGCAGGGGCATCAGGTGCTGACTTGTCTTAATATGGGCTAAATTCTTGGCTAGGCTTATAAGGGCCTCAGGGCCAATAGCCTAGTAACTTCCTATGATCCTATGACCTATATGTGATCCCTTTAGATATCAGATGGACTAGACAGAAGGACAGAGTGTCAACTAACTTGCCAAAAGCCCTGAGGACTGTATTAATATGGAGTGGGATACTGGCTATGTTGTAATTTGAGGAACAGAGTTTACCAAATGTCCTAATGTTGCCATTTTTACATTTGTAGTTAGTCATTTTTCTGTACTCCAATGGATTGTAAGGTTTACTTCATGCAGTAGTGCTTCTGTGTCAAAGAGTGATGGCCCATTTACATTCAGCTTGCAGTCATCTGCAAATTTAGTTAACCTTACGTATGTGGTCATCATTTGGTGTTCTGAAATGTAAGTCACAAAAAGGAGGAGTGCCAGCACCGAACCATGATGTATGATGTGCACACTAGTCACTTTCTTGTTTTTTCAGGTGTCCTTGCTCCCTTATTTATGTGGATTATGTTGTGCAGCCAGCTCACCACATAAACAGAGACACTAGCTTTCCAATTTTCCAGAAAAGTGCCAGTAAATCCTAAATATTGGACTGTAGGTGTATTAGAAAACAACACAATGTTCACAGAATTTGTTATTTTAGCTCAGGACATTCATTAACCACAAACTGTATTTTGTTTATTTGAAAATGAGAATACTGTCACCTTGTTTTGACTGTTCTGTGCTTAGAATCTGTTTTAATTCTGTATGCACATGTGTGTGTGTGTGTGTGTGTGTGTGTGTGTGTGTGTGTGTGTGTGTGTGTGTGTGTGTGTGTGTGTGTGTGTGTGTGTGTGTGTGTGTGTGTCTCTGTGTATGTGTGTGTGTGTGTGTGTGTGTGTGTGTGTGTGTGTGTGTGTGTGTGTGTGTGTGTGTGTGTGTGTGTATATATCTATATACATCTACATATATCTATATATATATATATATATATATATATATATATATATATATATATATATAGATAAAAACAGATAATCGAAGATCCTTGTGACTAAGGGTAGGTACTGGAGCCCGTATAAGGAAACATAAATACAAAATACCAAAACCACCACAGCAACAGGTATATAATGAAGCACTTAAATACAATGACTTTATATTGCAAATATAAAATGACAAGCACTTTCAGGTAGAACCCTTTATCAAGTCTAAACATCTAAAAAAACATATTGCCCTTAAAAAGTATCTCTTAGCCAATCAAAGCAAATAATGCAAATAAAACATAATGTTTGTTAAAATGTCATTGGTTAAACAGAATGATTGCACCCTATCATGTCCTTCACATACTGACAAATGAATCTATCCTCATTAGTCAAATAAACATGTCAAAAAACAATAAGTTACAAGTATGTGTTGGAAGGACATTAGTGCTATCAAAAACGTTCAGACCAATCTGTCTCCATTGGTCAAATGGAGAACACTTAGTGCTCAATTAAAATTATACAGATCCAAGCAGCATAGTGCCAGGCCACGGTGGTGCAGCGGTTAGCATTGTCGTCTCAGAGCAAGAGGTTCTCTCATTCGATTCTTGGCTGGAGCTCCTTCTGTTTTATTGAATTTAGTATCATGCTATAACCTGCTTTATCGTTTTTAATTTTTTTCTGCTATTTTGTTATTGTTATCTTTTTACAGATTCATTTTTATGTGTGCTTAGAACAGATTATGATCTGTTTTTTTAAGACATCATAAAATCTTCTATCCCATGGTCTGGCTCGCCTCTGGAACTCCCTGCCACCATCCATTCGTATCAGCTCTAACCGTTTTATTTTTAAAAAATGTCTTCATTCTCATCTAGTATCCCTCTGGGAATGCTCTTGCTCCCATCCCACATAACTAGCACTGGCATTTCCCATCTTCCTTACTTCCCCTGATTACACCAGCATTTCTCTGTTTCTTTACTCCTAACTCATACATTCTTATTATTATGATATCTGCATGAATATTATTATGATATTTGCATGACTATATGATGCTGCTCATTTAAGTGTTTGAATCCTAGGACAAAATGACTTCTAAATATTTACTTGCACTATTCCTTTTTTAGTTTGTATCATCTGTTAGTTTCAATCACTACTTTGTATTAGTTTGTAACTTTTGTGTACTATTTGTTATTGTTTGCTTGAATTGTTTTTTAAATTGTATAATTATCTTTCATATTTTTTACATTTATACAATTATCATTCATAACCTACTGTAATCTTGATTGTTTGGAGCTTTTCTCCCCAGGACTCCATTGAAAACGGGTTCATTCTGGCCCAATGGACTATCCTGGTAAACCAACTGCAATAAATAAATAAATAAATAAATAAATAAATGAATAAACCTATGAAGCAATCATTTTTATTAGACATGGGCAATTGAAATTGTAGTTGGTATTTCATTGATTGCATTCCATTGATGGTTCTTTATTCAGTCACTGGGAATCACTGTCATATTTCTACCTCTTAAATTGTTGGACATAGGGTTAGATACTATATGACAGTAGATGGGAAGTAATCGAAGTTTTATGCTAAGTTCCATAATGTTCTTTATGGTCTTTATTATTTCAGCCAGTGGCGATAACCATTAATTATAATAGCCTTATGTTGATTGGATGGAGCCACTTCTAACATCGAATAGAAATATACGCTGCCTTTATGTTGAAACAGTAATAATCACTAAATGAGCTATCATGTATAATATTGATCATCAATCAGCATATTTGATGTATTTATATTTTCCTCTGTTATAGCTTCTATGATCCTATTGTGTTCTTGGGAATGCTGTTTGACAGACTTTTCACTTGTTATTATTGGAGTGCTAGATTGACTATTATTTTTATAATGCAGCGCTAGGTCATTTTCTGTTCTAGTTGCACTTCCTTTATAGTATTGCAGCTCATGCCAATTTCAGTATTTATGTACAGTATTTGAATTTTTTTTACTATGGGATGCTTAATTGCATTCCCGTATTTGCCAATATGTTCTCTAATATGTCCATATATGTGTACCCCTATCCTTTTTTACATAATTATATCTATACAATTACTTTGGTTTTTTTTTAGATTAATGGTATATAATATGTATGGATATGAAATAGGAATGGTTTTAATTAGTCTGCTATGCCTCTGAATGGTTAAATCATATCCAAGAATATGAAGTATGACAACGTTCTTAGGCACATTTGCTTCTGTGTTTTACAACAGCACTGAGTTGTTTGGTTTCACATGTTTTTGATTGGTCATCAAGTATCTCTTTTTGACCAACAGGGATAGATTGATATTTGCTGATGTACTGGTCTAAGTGCATATAATAGTGCCAATGATTTTTCAGCATACATCCATTCCTTATGGGCTTTTGACTTTGTTTATTTGACTAATGAGGACAGTTTAGCTGTGATTAAATTATATGCAATTACTTTGTCTAATTTACGATATCTTGACAAATGTTATACTATATTCCATTATTTATTATAGTATGCTTATGGGTTGATTTTAATTAGTGAGTTGGGTCCCTGAACAGAGAAGCTATATTTAAGAACATTTAGCATTAGGAAGTAGTATAGATACTTTTGCCACTGTGCAAAGCAATGGCACTAAGCTATTTGGATATGCATAATTTTAATTGGTCACTGTGTTCTCCATATGACCAATGAAGACAGATTAGTCTGAATGTTTTTGATAGCACTAATCTTTTTACCAGTATATACTTGTTCCTTATTGGTTTTTGCCATCTTTATTTTGCCATTGAGAATAGACTCATTTGTCAGGATGTAAAATATATGATAGGATGCAATTGTTCTGTTTAACTAATGATATTTTAACAAATGTTATGTTTTATTTGCATTCTTTTTTTCTGATTGGCTAAAAGATACTTTTTAATGACAATATTTTTTTAGATGTTTAGACTTGATAAAGGATTCTACCTGAAAGTGGTCGTCATTTTATGTTTGTAATATAAAGTTATTTTAATGAAGTGCTTCATTATATGCCTGTAGCCATAGTGGTTTTCATACTTTGTATTTATGCTTATATATATATATCTATATCTATCTATCTACATATATATATATATATATATATATATATATATATATATATATATATATATATATATATATATATATATATATATATATATATAGATAGATATAGATATATAGATAGATATAGATATATATGAGTGTGTGTGTGTGTACAGTAAAATTATAATGACACAAAAGCAATAATCACAAATTACCTTTAAAAATCATAGCCATAATTCCTGGATATCATCTCATGAAAATGTGATTTCATTTTTTTTGTTTGAGAAATGTAAATCAGTGTCCCCTGCTCACATGGGTTTCATTTAGGTCTTTTAAATTATTGAAAATTACAAATTAGACATAACCTGACTTTGACAATATTAAACTGGAGATTGATAAGTTTTGTGTTATTTTTGGTATCATAATTTAAGACATCAGATGTGGTTCGTCCATATTTTTGTGCATTAGACTGATAAGGTTAATGAATCAATAATTTCCAGGGTGTGTACTAGGGACCACCCATCTCTCTAGTATAATTCTGAGACTCATATTTCTGATAACTGCATTTATGAAAAAAAAAAGAAAAAAAAAAGATCTGAAAATACTGGAGGAGATGTCAAACAGTGATGCTCGCCTCTAACATTGTTTTTTGCATTAGGATCCCCTGCATCCTTCATAAACTCACCATACACTGCAAACTTTGAAATAGCAACTCTGAGATTGCCATAACTCAGAGAAAAGGAAATATTCTGAGAAACAGCCATTTCAGACCTGGTATATGGAAGTCCACATTTTTGGCTGTTCAGTCCCACTATTCTGAGACACTTCGAATATCAAATGATTACTGAGAAATTCCTTATGCAGGAGCATCACAACAGCTGTTCTCTGTCCTCCAGGAACATGCCTTATTGCTAAGCTTAAATTAAATAAGTCCATGAGGAGCTCAACAAGGACATGTTTGCTGCTATTAAGAATCCGGGGAATATGGTTTGGGCCCATGGAAGTGATATTTTTAATTTTTGAGGGTATAATCTTAAAATGTTCCATGTTAATTGTAAGGGATGCAGGAAATTGTGAAAATTCAGTGGCTCTTTCTGGGCTGAAGTTTGCATTTATCTGTTAGCATATTAGCCATATCCTTACTATCAAAGTGTGTTATGCTGTCTTGGATTAAATCAGAGCATTGCTGGGTATTATTTCTTAATTTCCAAATGTAGTTAAAGAAGGAGTTTTACATTTCCTTGGTTTCAGAAGCCAGTTTCAGTTCATGATTTGTTTTGGCCTTCCTGATTATGATATTTTGCAGACTAGTCAAATAATATGGTGATTTAGATTCATAGACTTTAATGACCAGCAAAACATTTGCAATAGAAAATCTCCTATATAGCATGCTGATGTGTAATATTCTCCCTTGACCACCAATGAAAGCGGCCTCTGCGCAGATCGAGTTTCCTTGTCAATGAACAGGCAATGAGGAGGGCTGGGGAGTAGTGCTACTGGAGACAGAAATTCCAGGCAGGAGAAATCATGATGTGTAATAGCAGGTGAAGAAGACATAATATAGAGACAGCGAAGTAGATTTTGGATTAAGATTTTTGGAAAGGGAGATAGAAGAGTCTAGGTTACAATGAAACCTGCTTTGGTCTTTATCTTAGTAAGACATTGGGGTGGGGATGCATGTTATTATGTGCATAGGAACCGATAACATCCAGGCAGATACTCAAGACACTAGCAGAAAGGGCCTTGTAAGTAACAAAGAAATATCAGGATAGAGAACTAGAAGTAGTATTTTCAGAAATGTTACCTATGCTAGCATGTAGTGCACTGAGTAAGAAGTGTATAATGTCTGGCTGTGGCTATCAACAAAGCAGAAGGGCTTAAACTTTTAGTACAATGGAGGAAGTCAACAGTATGTCAGAGACAGGTTAAATCTTAATCTAGAAATGACAGCGGCAGAAGAAACCATACTGAAACCTGGAATCCGTAAGGAAGGTAGGGCAAAATTGGTAGGAAAAGCAGTGAAAAAACTCCAGGATACAGTGACTGCAAGTAGAAAGGGACATGGCTACTAAAAGGATAAGGCAAAAGACTCGGATAGGTTGATTTTCAGCATCTGCAGAAATCTGTTCAGTATGCTGGATGCTGGTGGAACCCCAATGAAGATCTTCAGCAGATTGCTTACTAATGTAGAACTGAAGATGCAAATTTAAAATCTGTCAAATAGTGGCCTATTAACCTAAGGGGAAAGTATTGACGAGAATACTGAAGTAAATGCTGCATGTCTTCCTCATGACAACAATCTGTTAGATAACAGCCTACATGGATTCTTGGCTGCTAGGAGCTATTAGTTGATTCTGGTGCATTTTTATGATGAGGTTACATAAGACCTTGACAGATGAACACTGCTGAGAGTAAGAGAAATTACTATTATAGTACAATGGACATCAGTCCTGGATCAGTTACCTTAAGTTGATTACTTTGAGCGTGTGTAATGCAGTAGTGAAGGATGGGAAAGTGTCTAAGCTAGGTCTTAGAACATCTGACCAAGTCAGAATCCAAATCTAATCAGGAAAAAGGGTGCTATACACCAAATCTCAATCACCCTCACTCAATTAGAAAAAACATCACAATATCTAATGATGATCATCTATGATGTTCAATGGGAAGCAAACAAACTGTCATTAGAGGGATCTACTTCATAATGTCGAAATTTTAGAATGCCGACAACCATATGGCCGACATTTAAAATCTCGGCATTATGAATAAATCCACAAAAAAGGAAATAAAATTTCCTTTAAAGTGCTAGCAGAAAACTTTTCTATGTACTTTGAAACCACCATGAATTTTCTACACTTTACCATGCACCATTCAGATAGTAGCACCGAATTCCTGGATGTCCTATTAAAGCTTGATAATGGGATATTTGACACAACCACTCACAATAAAATCTGTAAAAGGAACAACTTATTAATACACACTAGTATGCATCCGAGACATATATGCAACAATATTCTTAATGGACAAATGCTAAGGAATTTGAGACTACGTACTAAAGATCAGGATTTTGAGGAAGCAATCTCCTCCTTGGGTCAACAATTTTTATCCAGAGGCTACAGACAGAAAGAAGTTATGTTTCAGATAAATGAAGTAAAGAAACAGAGGAATACACAAGGTGAACCTTTATACCTTTGTACAAACAACAATATTATGTTGTTGGATAATATTAATGATCATGCCATTAAAGCCCCAAGTATAAGGTTATCCTAAAATATTCTAGTGACATAAAATATATATGTAACATCATCATGAATAACTGGAGGGCAGTAATCAGTAATGAAAATATAAGAACGATTGTGGGAGATGTTCCATCTTTTACCTTTAAGGACAACAAAAACCTGAAATGTATGCTGTGCAAAGGATCTGTCTTGCATCACCATGTTCATTCAAATAGAATTTGAACCTTTCCCTGTAGACATTGTTCATCTTGTAGATATATTTCCAGCTCACATAGTTTTGTACATCCTTCCATTAAGAAAGAATATTTTCTGAAATTATATGCTGTTTGCACTACAAGAAATGTTGTGTACCTTTCCCAATGCCAACGATGCCAATGTCTCTTTGTTGGTAAAACTAATAGACAGTTAAAACATGTCAGTGATATCTGCTTGAAGAACATGAAAAGTCCTTTAATGAAACATATTCTGGATAATGATACCCACAATTATACCAGTACAATGGACATCAGTCCTGGATCAGTTACCTTAAGTCAATTACTTTGAGCATGTGTAATGCAGTAGTGAAGGATGGGAAAGTGTCTAAGCTAGGTCTTAGAACATCTGACCAAGTCAGAATCCAAATCTAATCAGGAAAAGGGATGCTATACATGAAATCTCAATCACCCTCACTCAGTTAGAAAAAAAAATCACAATATCTAATGATGATCATCTATGATGTTTAATGGGAAGCAAACAAACTGTCATTAGAGGGATCTACTTCATAATATTGAAATTTTAGAATGCAGACAACCATATGGCCGACTTTTAAAAGCTCGACATTATGAACAAATCCACAAAAAAGGAAATAAAATTTCATTTAAAGTGCTAGCAGGGGTGCTTTGCCCCCCTGCATCCCCCCTGTAACTTTAATATACCAACTCCGAGTTCGCACAACAGTACAGAAATGGAAATCTTTCCATTACGCATTATAGTGAGACGCAAGTTTCCCATTGTCGGCAATCCGATTATATGGTGTTGGCCATATGGCTGTCGACATTCTGGACTGTCGGCAATGTCAGGTAGACCCCATTAGAGGCATATTAATCCAAAAGGCACCATTATATAAAAAACTAAACAATGAAAAAATATGAAATATAGAAAATAAGTTAAAGCTAGTACAACTTGAACCTCAAACTAGAAAATTCTATGACCAACTTGCAGGAACAATTATATGATCTGCAAACACAGCAATACTGTGTGGTGATGCAGTGGTGCAGCAGTTAACATTGTCGCCTCACAGCAAGAGGTTTTCTGGTTCGATTCTCAGCTGGGGTGCCTTCTGTGCAGAGTTTACATGTTCTCCCTGCATTCACGTGGGAGTCCTGAATCAGTTACCTTAAGTGTGTTTACTTTGAACATGTGTAATGCAGTAGTAAAGGATGGAAAAGTGTCTAAGCTAGGTCTTAGAACATCTGATCAAGTCAGAATCCAAATTTAATCAGGAAAAAGGATGCTATACATGAAATCTCAATCACCCTCACGCAATTAGAAAAAAAATCACAATATCTAATAGACCCTATGATGTTCAATGGGAAGCAACTAAAGCTGTCACTAGAGGCATATTAATCCAAAAGGTAGCATTATATAAAAAACTAAACAATGAAAAAATAAGAAATATAGAAAATAAGTTAAAGCTAGTACAACTTGGACTTCAAACTAAATACTCTTTAGATTTAGAAAATTCTATGACCAACTTGCAGAAGCAATTATATTTATTTATTTATTTACTTCCAGTTTGATAATTGGGGAAGTCCACTGGGCTCAAGGAGCCCGTTTTCAGTGAAGGCCCAGGGAGAAAAACCCCATATTACATACAAGAAAATCAAACTTATGATTATTTAAAACAAATGTAGAATTACATACTGAGATATAGCAAAATACAACTGAAAAAAAATGAATACTCTTCATGACATATATGTAGTTGGGTTTCCACCGGGTACACCAGTTTCCTCCCACAATGCAAAGACATGCATCTGGAGCAATTCTCCCCAGGCCTCCGCTGAAAATAAGCTCTGTCCTAGTCAGACTTTCCCAGTCAACAAAATGATAAAAAAAATACTCCATCACAGAACTAAAATTATTATATAAATATGCAGAATGGGCCCAAACACCCTCAAAAATCCTAGTAAGAATTATTAATGTAAAAAATGCCCCTCCCAAAATAAGTGAAATAAATTACAAAAATAAAACCCTAAACTCAGACAACAATATCATCCAGGGATTCGAAGAGATGCATCAAAATTTGTACAACCCGCAAGAACAATCTCAAGAATTTCTTTACCTACATTTTACAAAAGATTTAAAATTCGCACTTCTAAATGAATTACAAAGTAATGCCCTAAAAGACCCTCTAGCATTAGAAGAAGTTAAATTAGCTATTGATAAGGTGAAACCAGGCAAGATGCCTGGACTGGATGGTTTCATAGCAGAATTTTATAAGAAATTCAGGCAGCAAATAGCTTCTGTCCTAAGAGTGTATAACTATATAATAGAATTTGGTATCTCTGACCTGTACATAAATAACTCAAAAACTATTCTTATTTGAAAACCCAACTCTGATACCTCAAACCCCTACAGCTATAGATCAATTGCTCTCATTAATATCAACATAAAAATACTATCTGTGATATTAGCAAACAGAATTATAAAAGTACACTGAAAATATCTCTCGCTGATAGTCAGGACAAACGCCCAAGTGCTCCAAGCAAAAAAAAGTGTAATAATGAATAAAAGTTAGGAGCAAGGGCGACACAAAGCTAAACAAAGCCAAGCCAAGTCTTTCAAAAATATGTCCAAAAAGCTTTTAATAAATCACTGCAGGTCAGATAAGCGCTTTCACTCATATAACAGAGCTTCGTCAGATCACATTACAAAGACCAACATTCATAGAGGCTATTTATATGTTAAATACAGTCTCTATCAACCTATCAGATGCAACATCCATTTATATATTAATGAAAAAAACAAGGATAAAAACACAAGTATAAAATGCCTATCCTAATATCTATAAAGCATAAATATATTTGCATAAATATGAATGTAAAACCATCTAGAACATAAGTAAATAAAATGAAGCGTGTAGCAAAGAACAATGCAAATCAAAATATATATAAAAATATATATATAAAAAACATATTAAGAATTGTGTTAAAAGTCTACATTCTGCATTTCACATTCCTGCGCTTCTTTAGTATGGGCTTAATGGAGGCTCTCTCATTAAGACCAGAGCCCCTATCTGCTCTCAGTCTGACTATCCATTTGCTCTCTCTACTCTCTGTATGATTCCTAATGTCACCCCCATGTATATTAGGTTTGATATTCTCAAGAGCTCTAAATAGAAAGTAGTGGTCAGTTCCAACCTGAACCACATGCTTAGCTAAGGCATTGTGTGGAGAACCTTTCCTTATATGGTAAAGATGCTCACGTATCCTATCTCTGAAACGGCGATTCGTTTTTCCAACGTAAAATGCGTTACATACTTGACATACTGCCAGGTAGACTATATGAGTAGTGTCACAAGTAATGTCAGCCTGTGTGGTGAAACTAGTATGTAAGTCAGGATGTGGAAAACAGATATTGGTATCAATCGAACTACAATAGCTGCAATGTCCACACGGTTTAGTATGTTTAGAATCCATAAACTGCTCTGCTCTCTTTGAGTAACAAAGCATTCTCCTTAAATTAAGTTTATTCCTATAAAGGAAGGAAGGTTTGGCACCCACAATCTCGCCAATGATATCATCAATACAAAGAATCGGCCAATGTCTGGTAATAATGTTCCTAATGGCTGGGCAGTCAGTGCTAAAAGGTAGAGAGATCCTGACACGAGATACTCCCTCTTTTCTGCCTCTCTCTACATAGTCTCTCTCAGCAATAACAACAAGGGGAGTTTTGATAGACAGGTAGTCACATAGCAATTATACACCAGTCCAGGTTGATTTGATAGCACACTTTCTTGAACTGATTCTAGAGAATAACTTCTTTATATTTGAGAATACGTTTTACCAGCAGAAAGGCGGCGTTGCTATGGGCATGCCCTGCGCAAATAGTTATGCCAACATGTTTTTGGCACATTGGGAACTCAAAGTCTTGTTTAACCTAAATATGTTTCACCACCAAGTGGCATTTTATAGACGTTTCGTCGATGACGTTTTTGTTTTGTGGAGAGGTAGTATGGATGAACTGGATAGGTTCCATACCACCATAAATCAGCTAACTGATTATCTGAACTTCAGCATGAACTACTCTAGATCCAGGATAGAATTCCTAGACTTATATGTTGAGAAGTTAGAATGCAGTTTAGTTAACACAGGGGTCTACAGGAAACCCTGCCATTTTAATACTTTATTGATGCGGGATAGCATGCACCCACAGCACATTTTTAAGAACATCATCAGAGGCCAAGGTATGAGGACCTCTCGACTAAATGCCACAGATGAAGGTTTTTTGACAGAAGTGGGTGATTTGAAACTTAGGTTAGAGGAACGTGGCTATGGTTCACAAGAGGTTGACTCTAACCTTACAGACATCAATGAGCTCAGACTTAATAGGGCCGCCCCATATTTTGGACCGGTTGTTAATGCTGAGGGAGACTATGTAGAGAGAGGCAGAAAAGAGGGAGTATCTCGTGTCAGGATCTCTCTACCTTTTAGCACTGACTGCCCAGCCATTTGGAACATTATTACCAGACATTGGCCGATTCTTTGTACTGATGATATCATTGGCGAGATTGTGGGTGCCAAACCTTCCTTCCTTTATAGGAATAAACTTAATTTAAGGAGAATGCTTTGTTACTCAAAGAGAGCAGAGCAGTTTATGGATTCTAAACATACGTGTGGACATTGCAGCTATTGTAGTTAGATTGATACCAATATCTGTTTTCCACATCCTGACTACTAGTTTCACCACACAGGCTGACGTTACTTGTGACACTACTCATATAGTCTACCTGGCAGTATGTCAAGTATGTAGTGCATTTTACGTTGGAAAAACGAATCGCCGTTTCAGAGATAGGATACGTGAGCATCTTTACCATATAAGGAAAGGTTCTCCACACAATGCCTTAGCTAAGCATGTGGTTCAGGTTGGAACTGACCACTACTTTCTGTTTAGAGCTCTTGAGAATATCAAACCTAATATACGTGGGGGTGACATTAGGAATCATACAGAGAGTAGAGAGAGCAAATGGATAGTCAGACTGAGAGCAGATAGGGGCTCTGGTCTTAATGAGAGAGCCTCCATTAAGCCCATACTAAAGAAACGCAGGAATGTGAAATGCAGAATGTAGACTTTTAACACAATTCTTAATATGTTTTTTATATATATATATTTTTATATATATTTTGATTTGCATTGTTCTTTGCTACAAGCTTCATTTTATTTACTTATGTTCTAGATGGTTTTACATTCATATTTATGCAAATATATTTATGCTTTATAGATATTAAGTTAGGCATTTTATACTTGAGTTTTTTATCCTTGTTTTTCTCATTAATATATAAATAGATGTTGCATCTGATAGGTTGATAGAGACTGTATTTAATATATAAATAGCCTCTATGAATGTTGGTCTTTGTAATGTGATCTGACGAAGCTCTGTTATATGAGTGAAAGCGCTTATCTGACCTGCAGTGATTTATTAAAAGCTTTTTGGACATATTTTTGAAAGACTTGGCTTGGCTTTGTTTAGCTCTGTGTCGCCCTTGCTCCTAACTTTTATTCATTATTAGAATTATAAAAGTGTTATCATTTATAATATCTTCTGAGAAATTGGGTTTTATGAATTATAGACAGGTCTGGGATACACACTCACCATAGACTCTTTATAAGTTCATAGGTTCATAGGTAAGAACTAGGCTATCGGCCCAAGGGCCTAAGTAAGCCTAGCCAACAAGGTTCCCTGGCTTACGCCACCCAAGAAATTTAATTTCCTGTGCCCCTATTCAGCAGAGCCACAGAAGCGATCCCCGGGGTGTATTTCCTATTTCCCATCCACTCATCAAGATTTTTCTTGAAGAGTGCTAATGAGGAACTTTGCTTGACATAGATGGGTAGCTTGTTTTAGAGTATAGGAAGTCTCAGGGACAGGAATCTATCGCTCCAGCATGTTCTGTTTATTGTGGTGACAAGGTTTAGGTCCTAGACCATGTAGCTCAGAGGGATTGGGATTTATTTAGGTGTAGCATGTCCAACAGCTCTGGGTTTAACATAGCTTTATATGTTAGGGAGAGATCTCCTTGGAGTAGGCGATATGCTACAGAGTAAAGCTGGAGTTTTTTGAGACGGTCAGTGTAGGCATCTGTTTGAGTCCAGTAATCCTCTTTGTGAGGTACTTCTGTGGCCTTTCCAGCTGCTTCAGATGTCTTGTGAGGTACATTCCAAAAGGGGCGTTGTACTTTTAATGGGTCTAATGAGTGCCGAGTAGAGGGGACAATGACCTCTTTTTTCCTGAATGAGAACCCTTTTGTGATGAGGTGTGCCACATAGAAGGATTTCCTGACTACTGTGGTGATGTGATTATCAAAGGAGAGACTGCTGTCCACCTGGGTCCCATGGTCTCTTATCACACATTCGGCATTAAGTAGACTGTCATTTATGTGGTAGTTCATGGGTACACAGTTTTTACCAAAGGGGATGACAATGCACTTTTTGGCACTGAGCTTGAGGCCATGCCTCTGACACCAGGCATCTGTCTCAGTGAGGCCCTTCTGTAGGATGTTCACATCATTTGGGGACTCGACTATGGCTCCTAGTTTGCAGTCATCTGTGAACTTAATTAGCCAGAGGCCTTCTGTGTTAGCCTGTACTTCAGAGAAGTAGATACCAAACAAGAGAGGTCCCAGGACTGAAGCCTGTGTTACTCCACTTGTCACTGGTTTGAAGTCAGATTTGGAGCCTGCAACTTTTATAGTGTGGGTTCTATCTGTGAGTCAGTTGTCAACCCATCATGATGTAGGGATTTATAGCTAGTTTAGTGAGTTTAGCTATAATTCCAGAATGGGGGATGGTGTCAAAAGCCTTGGTGAGGTCAAGATAGGCTGTGTGAACCACCTTACCCTCGTCTACAACTTTGTTGACTGCCTCAAAGAAGTCAATCAGGTTCAGAAGGCATGATCTGCCTTTCACAAACCCGAACTGGGTAGATTCCAGAGTTTGTAGGTTACAAATGTATTTGTTTATGAGTTCCATGATGATATGTTCCATGGCCTTGCAGATCAGGCTCATCAGGCTGATAGGGGGATAGTTCCCAGGATCAGTGGTGGCTCCCCCTTTGTGGAGTGGGATAACTGTTGCTGTGCACCATTCAGTCAGCACAAAGCCTGTTGTGAGACTATGATTGAACATGGTGCTTAGGTGGGGTGCCAGTTAATTCTGAAGTTCATGTAAAATGCATCCTGGGATGTTGTCCGGTCCCATGGATGCTGTGTTTTTGGTTTTAGAGAGTGCAGCTTTTACCTGCATAGATGTGACTACAGGGACTCTGCATTCTTCCTATATAGATATGGGCCCTTTAGGGGTGAAAGGGAGGTAAAGTTAGCACTGAACCTATCTGCCAGAATGTTGGCAATATCTGCTGGTTCTGTAATTTTTGTGCCGTTGTGCTGTAACTCAGAGTAGATCTGGGTGTTGCCATTGAGATTCTTGACATAGCTATAGAATGCTTTGTATTTGCCCTTAGAATCAGTGGCAATTTTGTTTTCGTAGCTATCTTTGGAGGATCTTATAAGGGATCTCAGCTTCTTACTGAGGCTGACCAGGGAGCTCCTGTACTCATGGGATTTTACTCTCTTTTGCAACAATTTCTTCCTTCTGTTGTAGAGTTTGTTTATGGCAGTGAACCACCAGATTGGCTTCCTTTTTTGGAGGATAGCATCTTGGTTCTGTTTGGGATAGCACGATACATACACTCATGTAAGTGCTTAGAGAGTGCATTTGTGTAGGATTCAGCAGTCGTAACTGTATTGTCCATCTGCATGGGTGTCACTTCAATCTTAAGAAGCATGAGGTTGGCTTTGTAGAAATTTTTTACCATGGTTTCTTTAATGGTGGGTGGGGGCGGGATATGGATATCTAGGGTGATTAGCTTATGGTTGGATCTGACCAACGAGGCATTGACTTCAGGTGTGGAGCACCAGTCACTCATGTTGGTAATGACTAGATCTAGGATATTGTTGCCCCAGATGGGGGTTTGGATAAGTTGATCCAGGGCATTGGAATGTATGAATTCCAGAAGGTGTTGAGCGAAGGAGTTGCTACATGAGTAGTTTTCCCAGTTAATGGTAGGGTAGTTGAAATCATGCATTATTAGGGTGTTTGGTTGAACCCTAATATTTTCCAGTATATCAAGAAAAGAGGAGTGAGAATCCTGGGGCATGGTGGGTGATCTGTAGCACGCTACAATTTGGATTGCAGTTTTGCCCAGTTAGTTGCACTTGGATAACCTCGGATGCACTATGCTGCACAACTAGCCTGGAGGTGTGGATATCCTTAATGAATATGGACACACCTTCATCTTTGGTGTTCTGGTACAGGTTAGATGGCTGAAAAGTGTGGTATGAGTTATAGCCTGGTAATGCAGGGGTGTTCTCTAGAGCCTTGAACCAGGTCTCAGTTACTGCACAGATATTGATGTTTTCCATTTTAAGGAGTGCCTTGATTGAGTACATTTTGAGATTTAGACTTATAGCATTGAGTAGCATTACCCTCAGTTTTTGCTTGCCTGTTCCTGTTATGGTGTTGAATTTGTAATTTGAACCTTGCCTAAAAAAGGCATTAAAGGGGCGGCAAGACCCTTAGTCAGTATCCGGAATCCCAGGGGCAACAGGTGCAGGCCATCTCTGGCAAAGTATCGTGGACTGTCAACCATGTCGTCCCAGGCAGACAGATACTGGATCACCTTAGAATGACAACAGAAGTTTAGCCAATTGTTGATGTCAATCATTTTGTCCTTGTACTGCGGTATCATTCTGGGTGATGGAAGGATGCTACTCAGGGCTAGGGTCATACCTGCCTGGGCTACAAGATCAGAGAGCTCTTCCATGTCTCTTTTCATGTAGTCCAGAGAGGTATGTCTCAGGTCGTTCACACCAACATGGACAATGACAGAGTCATATTTGTACTTGTTGTAGAGTGACCTGAATGCATGGGTTATGTGGCATATCTTGGTACCGGACAGGCAGCTGACAGTAACCTTCTCCTTGTTTAGCATGGAGAGTGGGACATCAGTGTGCCTGACTACAGAGTCACCTATGACTAGTGTGTTGGGTATATTGTTTTGCCTTATGGGCTGTGGTTTATTGGCACACTGAGCCTGTGGCCTATGTGTCATTTGGGTTGTGTTGGGGGGGTGGAGGTTGCTTGCATTTCTGCTTTGGAGGTCTCTGTTGCTTGAGCAGATTATTATTGAGAGCCTCTGCAAATATTTTTGTGTTTCTATGTGTGGATTTTGGTGGTGTAGGTATAAAGGGACTTTGTGATGAGTGTGGTGTGGTGCAAGTGTTTACCTTCTCCTCTTGACTGTCAAGTTCAGTCTTGGTTGGAGAGAGCTTTACCTTCAGTTTGGCTAGATAAGTGCATCTCTCACAGGTTGTAGTGTTGGTTGGTAGGAGCAGAGGATTGTCTGTGTACATGAGGCAATTGCAACATTGCCCCAAGATGCCCAGATTCATCAGATAGACAGGAGAGAACACTGGAAGCTTACCCTTGGACATGCCTGAATAAAAAACTACTTCCCTCTAGACAAGTGAGGAAAGTAAGTATAAGAACTGTTTTTCTCTAAGCAAGTGAGGAAAGTGGTGGTGTCTTTTGGCTTTTCCCGGTTAGTGGTCACCACAGCGGAACTCCGGTCAGCTAATGATTGGCAGTTGACTTTTATGTGCCGAGTTGCCAGCCCTAATGCACAACCTTCAACAAAGGTATGCCCATTCACGCATGCCTCCACGCAGAAGACACTCTAGATGAGAGTCAAACCGGACGGCGTCTTACTGTGAGGTGACAACACTACCGCAGCACCACCACCATGGATAAAAAATGTTTTCCTCTAGGTAAAGAGGAAGGTTGAGTGCTGTAGTAATTTGTAGCTTATTTAGTGCTAACAACAAGTTCTGAACAAGTGCTGAGCATTAATAAGCAAATTCAAGTGCTAAAACTAAGAATCTGTACTTGGATCTTTTGGTAGATAGGCTAGCTTGTGCTTAGCACTCCCACTGATAAGCTAGAATGCTTCCCTCCAACACAGAAAGGCTTAGGGGGCTCATATGCTTGCAAACAGTCCTGGATACAGCAAATCTGTATCTGGACTAGACTAGTTACAGGAAAGGTGGGAAACAAGCGCAAACTAGTTACAGAAAAGGTGGGAAACAAGCACAAACGTGGGCTTTTTAAAACCAGAAAGTTGAAAGAGATGGAAAATTCATCTTTTAAAAGGATAGATGCCCTAGGTATGCCTTGTCAGTAGATGCATCCAAAGCCTTCAATAGAGTGAACCTAAACTTTCTCTTCAAGCTATTTCAGCAATATAACATCCCACAGGAATTTACGAATATGATTAAGATCTTATATAACAATGCATCTACAACACTTTATATTAACAAAAAAACAATCAAAGCCAATCAAAATTATCAATGGGACAAGACAAGGCTGTCTCCTCTCTCCTTATTTCTTTAATATATTCATTGAATCCCTACTACTACAAATAAGTCAAAGAACCTTCCATCACTTTATGCAAATTTTGAAATTGCCAAAAAAATACATGGGATCTGCAGATGATTTAAAAATATATATTTCGAATTACCAAACACAGACTTAAGGAAAATATTAGACTCTATTGAAAAGTTTTCAAAAGTATCAAATTATGAAATAAATCAAAATAAATCAGTAATTTTCCCAATAAATCCCCTCAAGCACAAGTAATTTTATTTTCCAGAAACAAGTATAAAAATAAACTACTCTTTAAAATTCCTAGCTATCCAATTTAACCACTCTCAAAATGATTTATTAAGGAATAACCTCTACAAAACCTCTACAAAACACAATCAAATATTATGAATGATATTTCCAGATGGAAAAATTTTAAATTATCCCCCTGTCTAAATCAGCAATTATAAAAATGAATAGTGTCCCAAAAATCTTATACCAACTTAATGTTATCATCAGTAACATACCAAATAAGTTTTTCTCTAAAATGAAAACACAACTTGCAAACTTCATATAGCATCCTAAAAATACAAGAATTAGTTACTGCAAACTAGTGCTACCAAAAGAAAAAGGGGGTCTCGGATTACCTGACTTCCAACTATATTATGAGATCTTAGGTGCTAGTCATATCTTTCAAATAAATTATAATCCAACAAATCGTGAATGGTACCCATTATGGACAAAACTGTACTACCACCATATAATCTCAATAAATAACAGTCCTAAAGCTATTCCCTTTATAGGTCAAAAGAAAATTAAATCACTAAAAATCCATCCAGTAATTAAAATAAAATTAAGATATTTCAGAAATTAATAACATCCCTACAACTCGAGAATACCCTTGTCTTCTTACAACCAATCCACTGTAATCCAAATCTGAAATTAAATAACTGCATACTGGATCTCGATCAATACCCACAATTAAAAAATTGCATAATCTGCGATGTCTATCAATTAAAAGACCACTCGATTGAAAATATTAGAAATAGTTTGGGAGTGAGCAAAAAATACAATATAATAATTAGTCAAATTCTTGTCATTTAAAAAACAATGAACAAGATATTAAGATAACTCAGCTCATCATAACTGATCTTAAAAACACTTTATTCAAATCCAAAATGCTATCAAATGTCTACAGACTAATAATAAAAATTAAATTTCATAATTCACTTTTATACTCAAAGTACTGAAGGAAAAGAAACAATAATATTTCCCCAAAGCAAAAAATTCTAGTAATAGAACATACCCTGAAACTGCCCCTTTCAAAATTCACATTTATATTCAAAGTACTGAGAGAAAAGAAACAATAATATTTCCCCAAAGCAAAAAATTCTAGTAATAGAACATACCCTGAAACTGCCCCTTTCAAAAACTTTATTTACACTCAAATCATGATTAGCAATAATGCTTATTATACACCTGTTCTTCTAAACAAGATAGATCCCACACATTCCCCATACTGCCCCTTTTGTACTACAATGTTAGCAGACACCCCACACATTTTCTGGCGCTGCAAATATGTATATAAATTGTGGTGCTTGCTAAGATCCAAATTGGAGAATAAAGGATACACAAAAACAAGTCTGTCATGAGAAACTGCAGTTCTTCATATAATTCTGGAAAACCGCACATATATGAATAAACACAACTTAATTACAATGTATGCACTATTGAAATTTTACATAGCAAAAAACTAGTTGGACAGATCTAAAGTTACATGGGATGATGAGTATGGCTATGAAATGCATCTTACCACATAAATTAGTTAGAAAAAGTCAAAAGAAACGTACATACTATCAGAAATATTGGAAATCACTACTTGATACTATATCACAGAGACTATATAATGAACCAAAATAATCATGAAAGCTTTTGACTAAAATACTATGGACCATTTCATATATTTCTTTATGGCATCAATTCCTTAATAATCTCCCAATTGCAGCAAATTTTATCTCAAGGTGACATCAAAGTATAAATATTGTAAATAGTTGTACTTCTTTTCATTCTGTATGTATGTGGTTTGTAACTTAAATAGCTCCCTTAAAGGGTGTACTTTCAATATATCGTTGTAAGGTACTAAGACATGCTTGAATATTATTATCATTACAAATGTTATATTTAAATGGTACTCTCCTTACGGATGTACAGTCTAAACCAGCAAATTATTTTTGATCCAATGTTAATACTTCTTGATGCTTGATTCATTGTTATATGACCTGTGTTTTTATTAAAACAAGAAAAAACAATAAACATTATATTTGAAAAAAAAAAAGAAAAGTTACCTAAGTGGGCAGACAAATGCAAACTACTATGCATAGCTCACAATAGTTGTGGTATCATGTATTAACCGTGGAAGTAATATTAGAGGCATAGTATAACAATTAAGCAAAACCCACTATGGAGAAGTAAACTGCAAAAAGTGAATAAAGTATTCCATATGTTGTTCCTGTAGTGTTCAGCCATATAGAAAAGAGATTTAAGGTGGACAGTCTGCAATGCAAACAGGAACAGTAATTCTGAGAAAATACCTTTTAACAGAAGATAACTTAAAATGGGGCACTATATCTTTTACTGAGATACTTTATATTTTAAATATATCATATATATTTTATTTGTATACATAAACCATTGTTGTAAATGCCCAGCAAATTGTTAAACTCAATACATATCATCACCATGATTTCACTGTTTGTCAAAAACAGCATCCCAGATAATTTGGTTTCTCGTAGGGTATTCCAATGTCTACTTCAGGAGATTTGTAGTTTGGTAGGATATGACACAGTCCAAATTTTCTCCAATGTAAGATTTTATACAGTCTAATGAGCAAGACAAATGAGCAATGCAATAAAAAAATGAATAACAGGAAGTATCATAAAGATCTATATTTTGTAGGCTCAATTGCAGAAAAACTCTAAACTATTGATCTGAATGAGCATTTTTATACAGTTAGTTTGGGGAGTTAATCTAACATCTGAGCTGCCTACAGAAACATTGGTTTTGAAAACACAGCATAAGTGTAATCTGAGACACAGGGTGAAAATAAAACAAGATGAACAAAACCACACTTATGATAGTCATGATCACAAACTGGCAGATGTTCAAAATGGGTAACAAGGAAGGATTAGACAAGCAGACGCCAGGTAGATTGTAGCTGTGATTGACAAGCACATTTTCCCTAGATCATAGCTAGTCTGTACAGCCAATGGAAAGGCACACAGAAAAGAAGAAAAAAATGCCTTTTGAAGACAAAAGAAGAAAGATTGCCTACTGATCTCTTAGAGATGCAAGATCTATGAGAACAAGTCATATTGCATCAGACAAACAACTTGTGGATTACTCTAGTGAGACAGTGAATGTTAAGTTATCTGAAAGATGAAAAATGTCAAGAAAAAAAGAGAGAGAAAACAACCTTAGCATTGCAAAATGTTACAGAAAAAACAGCTTTTTGGTATAGTGCCATGAATATGCAAGGAATGAGAAGAAATATCAGGGAGTGTTCTGAAAGTGCAAAGGATTAAAGGTCTCAGCTGTAAACAAGCTGCTTCTAACAGTGAAGGGTAGAAGCTTTGTTTCTTTCCCCCTCCATTTGCTAATGTGTACTCTACTTAACCAGTGTTCCTTGATCACCACTGAAAAGGAACACTTTGTCCAGTGGGCTTACACTGTTAACATAAATAAATAAAACAAAAGACCCACAAACTCCTCTGACCACTGTATAAAATAAAATAATTATAACGGCCTCTGATGAAGTTCAGTGTATTGAATGAAAGAGCTTACCCTGTCGTTGTGTTTATAATAAAGCATTCTGGGTTTTAGTGGTCATTTTTAACTTTTACACTGTCAACAAACAGATTAAAATAGAGACAGCAGGAGGGGCTCTGACATATTAAAAATGATCACAGGTAAACAGGGAGTGAAGATAAAATGTGAAGAAATGAAAGAGATTTTGTTTAGTTTAACTTGTAGACAAATTAGCTAAGGATGAAAATAAAATAAGGATCATTAATATGCACATCCCATTACATTTATATAAGGCAACACTTCCTAAGAAAATAATAGTCTTTCTTGTTTCCTCAAGGTGTGTATCATTGCTAGAGGGCAAATAGTGTCTTCTCCAAGACATTGTCTCTTCTTAAGAGAGCTCCGGAGGTCTTATGCTTAGGGCCCTTTTTTTCTGGGCTCATTCAAAATACCTGGGAGAATATTTTGTGCTACAGAGATAATACAGTCCTAATTAGTTCTGGATCAATACATTCTGCTGTCATTGCTGATTACAGGACTAACTCACACCAAAAATACCGGTAGCTCATAAGAAGCTCAAAAAGATTGAAACTTAAACCATTTCAGACAGTTTTTTTGTTCACGTTTAGGACTAAGTCACCCTTATCTCCATTTAATTTGTAAACATGGAGCTGCAACATACAGAAAATAAAAGCATTTTGCAAAGCAAGGCTTCCGGTTTAAATTAAATATGACATTCATTGATTATGAGAATGCTGATGGTGCAAGTGTTTTCACATGACAGAAATCCAGCTAATGTCCTAATTCTGTAAGATGTCCCTTCTTGAGTCAAGTACTTCTACTGCAGGTTTTACTATATTCTTTGGATATGCACCCTCTGTTAGTCTATACTGACAAATGTTTATAATTCCATGAAGCCGTGAGGTACTTTAATTTTAAAATCCTAGCTTTGCAATATGATTGTTTCATGTTTTTTTTTCACTGTGCCTGATATGTTTATATTACATTGTTATCCATATTGTCTGTGTTTACTCAAAGCTATACTTCATACAGGCAAACAAATATTAAGCAAAGAGATTCAGTGAGAAATGTAGAAACTAACCACATATGTTAACAGGTCACTTGGTTACTGCACAATTTATTTGTTTAGGAAGTGAAAGCATGCATTTTCAAAGAGACAAGTGCAGACATTTGAATTCAGGAAGAGGAACAATAACAGGTTTGGCAGCATCATAACTGGATACTTATAATCCTAAAGAAAGCAGTAGAAAAGGTGCCTCAGTTTTACTTTTGTTAAGGAAAATACACTGAACAAGAACATAAAAACATATAAAAACTAGGAAAGAGTAAAAATAAAAGAAGCAACACTTATAATGGAAGTACATAGAAAATATTTCTGTAAAACCAGGCTTGCTTCATATTTTGTTGTTGTGGATAGTGATTGCTTGGGTTCACAAACAGGAACATGGGTTTCATAATTATGCTAATGTACCAAGTGAAATAGCAAAAGTCAGTCACTAACAGTGATACATGTAGTGTGTGTGTGTGTGTGTGTGTGTGTGTGTGTGTGTGTGTGTGTGTGTGTGTGTGTGTGTGTGTGTGTGTGTGTAAATGCAATGTTAGCATCATACATGGTGTGTGTATGTGCGTGTGTGTGTGTGTGTGTGTGTGTGTGTGTGTGTGTGTGTGTGTGTGTGTGTGTGTGTGTGTGTGTGTGTGTGTGTGTGTGTGTGTGTGTGTGTGTGTGTGTGTGTGTGTGTGTGTGTGTGTGTGTGTGTGTGTGTGTGTGCGCTCGCGCTTGTGGCAGATGGCTGCTTAGCTCAGTTTTTATTTATGTTTGTGAGAAGTGATATCATTATCAGATCCTTATTTATTATTATCTTTTTATAATTTCTCATTGACCTTGAGTGCATCTTTGGAACTTGCAGAACTTGTGGAATATCTGGGAATTCATTTTTCTTTTTTTGCTGACCTGCCATGAATTCAGCTTTGTTGCTACAATTTATATAGCACTGAAAGTCTTTTCTGTTGCCTAGCTACAGATGATTTTGCTGTTGGTTTTGTCCACTACTTACTTATACTGGTATTGCATTCATCTTGTTGGAACTTGAAAGGAGTCCTGCATTCTGACACTTGGGATCACACACTGAGGAAGGCTTAGTATTTTTTCAGCTGAAAACAGTCTGTTTTTGCCTTATATGACATGCTATATTAAAGTCTAATATTGGGATTTAACACCACTGTATGCTGGCCTTTTGATTTTTTAATTGACTGAGGTGTTTTGGGGCCATGCACTTGCCATACTTGTAGGGGAGTATTCTGTTTTTTATCATTTTGCTTTATAACATATAATGTTTAATCTTTGGCTTATAATAAGTAACAATTATGATATGTTTATTGCTGAACTATTGCATCATTTTTGTGACAAGACTTGGAATTTGAATTACGTTTTATTTCTTTTAGACTTGTTGGGGTAACACTGTTTGACACTCAGAATTGTCATTATATTTCATTGATACATTCTGTTGAGAACTAGTGTATCTACTAAATTTCTTCAGTCTTGATCCTAGTCAACCTTCCTATTTAATATCTACTACTAGCCTGCTGATTCCTGTTGGGATATGGTTCTTATTAAAAAAGCTATTTGGTTTTGTCATCATTGCAAATATTCTTCAACTGTGAACAACCAATAAGCTGTAAATGGATAACAGCTCTTTGCTGATTTGATGACACAATACTTTAAAATCCTTTAATTAGTTAGATTCTATGCAAGGTTGTAAGATTTGTTTATTCATGATTCATTCATGATTATGCTTTAGCAAGAACTGCAAAGTTATTGGATAGTTTAGACTGTGTATGGCTATTATTGGTTATTCAATCATATAATTAGTTTCATTGGTGGTTTAAAGTTAGATCTGAAGATGGGCTGTTTGAGCCTAAAAGTGCTTGTCTGTATTTTACTGCCATTATTATAGTTTTTATACTCTCGGATTGGTGGACACATGTATTTTTCTTTTGCTTTGTTGACTTTTTCTCCAAATGTTGTCCTTTGGCAGTTCACCCAACAGTATTTTATGATATATATGGATCTACTTTTCTTCATCAAAATTTCATTACTTTGAAAAAAAAAAGTAGATGCACTTTTGCTGAAGTCTAGTCGCTGACTGAAAAAAAAAAAACACAAAAGAAATATTTTGCAGGGGGCAAGCCCCCCCTCACCCCCATGTGGGGGGCTGTGCCCCACACACACACCCTACTTAAACATACCAACTCCGAGATTGCACTACAGTGAGGAAAAGGGATTATACCCATTCCACGTTGTATTGTGATCTCTGTACTCGGTTTTCAAAGTTTCAGTACTTCGAACAAGTGGTCTCGCACAAGTGGGTTTCAAAGTACTGAAACTTCGACCAACCAAAGTAGACCCATATTTACATACACACATATGTGTTCCATTCCATTGGCCAGGTGTGTGTTTGGTTGTTTGGTCAACAGGTGTCTGAGACTGAGTGGTTTTCACAGTTTGGGGAATATGTCCTTACCCTGTGTTTGTGCAATCTCAGAATTAATATATATAATTAGCAGGGTATGTGGAGTGTGCAACTCCCCACATAGGATATGTAGGGAGCTTGTCCCTCTGCAAAACATGGATGTTTTATTTGATTGTTTTGCATGCACTGAGGCTGCTTCTCAGCATATGCCTAGTTGCTTGACAATCTATGGGGTTTTTATGTGAAGATGACAATATTTAGCATGTTTGTCAGTGTGTGTATATATGTATCTACTTGTAACAGTCAATCTACAGAAATGTCAACATTCTTTACATTGATCTACTTACATCAACAAAAACACATTGAAATGCTACAGCACTTGATGTGAGTCTACTCCTTGGAACATGCCAAGAAAAGTATATTTTGGTCCCTACACCCCACATATGGTGTCTGTGCTCTCAAATCCCCTGCTAATTATATATACTAACTCCTACATCAGCATCAAACAATCCCCGGGGAAAAGACATATCCCCCTATCCTTGGGTCTGCTAATCTTGCACAACTATCAATCATTTATATATGTTGACAAATATGAGTTTGCAATATACAGGCTGACCATCCAGGATTTCAGTTTATACTGGAACTCCAATACATATCTATTTATATATATATATATATCTATATAGTTATATAGGCTGTATATTAAAAAGTTGCATTTCACTATTTTGACTTTTCAGTATCCCTAAACCATTACACCAAAAACTAAACGCTCATTGAAGCAAAGTAAAACCAAACAAAATAAAGCATTGTTTTTGCATTTAGGCAAGCCCCCTCTTCAATTTTCATGCCCCTTTATACTTTAATATATGAACAGATGGGAAAACACATTCCTATTGTATTTATAGTAAGATTCAGCAGGCAATGTCAAGCATATAGGGTTCAATATTCAAGTGAGTCCGCTGGACATCAGAGCTTTTTCAGTCTTCATTTCCAAGATCTCACAACAGTGGAGAAAATGGTAAACCTCTGATCCCTGTTGTGTGTGAACTCACATAGAACATCCACAGTTCAGTACTCCAGTGGCAGTTTTAAGTAAATTTAATGAAATATTCACATACATTACTAATACAACACTAAAGTGCCTGGTCAAACAAATGCATCACCTAATGTAGCAAGCATTGATATAATGCTATATACATAACATTCAACCATGTGCATTTAGACCAAATGAATGGGACCATTTTAGATATATAAATATATATATATATATATATATATATATATATATATGTGTGTGTGTGTGTGTGTGTGTGTGTGTGTGTATAGATAGATCAATTTTATATATATATATATATATATATATATATATATATATATATATATATATATATATATATTGTGTGTGTGTAAATAGGGTTTCCATGCTCTTGTCTGGAAACACAGCAAGCTGGCAATTACTTTTGCTGTCACAGATTGTCAAATGTGTTAGCTGTCAGATACAACAGTTATTGAAAAAGCAATGTTGAACATAGCTTTGCTGAAGAAATATCTGTGCAGTAAAGGTAAATAGGGATGACATGCAGTAAAGGTCAGTGACGATGACATGCAGTAAAGGTCAGTGGGGATGACATGCAGTAAAGGTCAGTGGCAATGACATACAGTAAAGGTCAATGGAGATAAAGATAAATGGGGACGAGGAGTGGATGGGCACGTTTTCAGGATTTAGTGTGGAGTAAAGACCAAGTAAGGGGATAGATTTAATGTTGTGCATGTTAGGTTTTATGCATGTGTGAAAGTGTTTGTGAGTTAATGTTAGAGACAGGATATATTTACTATTGTGCTTGTTTAATGTTGCATGTGCATGTATCCAAGTCTCTCGTGTAATGATACTGTTAGGTAAAGGGGTTTTCATAAGTTTATGTGTAGGGTTTGGGTCAGGGTCAGAGTTCAGCTGCCCACCTTAATCCTGTGTGATAAGTCTTACCATGACCCTAACTTTGTCCATAACCTTAAACATACACATTAACTTACACTATCTGGACCACTTATATATACAAGTTGTGTGGTCTGCTTTTTTAATTATCTAATCTGAAAAGTAGACTGTTTCTTTTTTGATCTTTTTTTCATCTTGAGAATGTTTAGTCAGTTCTTCTTCAATGTGCAGAATTAGACATAATGTGTACTGACACACACAAACCCACAAAATCACACCTGTGCACATCTTCTTATAAATACAAATGGGATAATTGCAACAAGGAGCTTACAGCATGTGATTGATTTGAAGAGTAAGTTATGAGCTTTTATTGGAAAGGCTCACCCAGACTCTGTTACACTTCACTGTGAGGGAAAGGTTGGTTTGCTTTTTATTTGTTGTATTTTGTATTAGTTTATTGCCTTTTTATATTTTGAGTTCTGTGATTTGTTTTCTTTACCTTGTGTTTTCCTTGTGTTCTGCTTTTAACTGCATATTAAAACTTCAGAATACCCCACAGCTCTGTCTCTTGTGAGTCAGGAAGAAATTTTTCCCCACCTCTCCATCCTGTCCCCCCACACTGTTACTGTTGTGTTCTTAAATACCACTGTCTTTCTAGTTGCCTGCCTCTTATGTTAATTTGACCATATATCTCATTACCTCTCTGTTTTCACTGGCTTGTGTGAGTAAGCATTAATTACCATTTTGTGAAATCACCCCCTTCAACTATTTACATTTATTGGCCATTCTACTGTATTCCATAGTACTGGAATACAAAAGTGATCACCCCCTTTTAATCTATCTTGCTGTTTTAAAAATAGTGACTCTCCACTAAAACTTAAATTTTTAGACAGGTAAAACTTAAGTTACCTACTTTCACATCTAACTTCTCTAGTGCACACTGCAGTGTTTAGGATAAACCATTTTCTTTTCATCTTATCATTAAGCATCCCTGTGACTAGCACTTGCTCTAATACCTGCTGGAAAGCACTAGGAAGCCTTAAACTGATACAAGCACTCAGCCCTCCTTAGTAATAAGGAGAAATTAATCATAGGCACTAAATAGCCTATAATTGCAAAGTACCTTGCTAAGGTAAGGGAAAACAGCTCCTGTACTTTTCAAAAAAAAAAAAAAAGCACCAAACCAGGCATGTCCAAGGGTCAGCTTTCATTGATTTCTCCTGTCCACCTGGTGAATCTGGGCATACTGGGGCAATGCAGCATTTGCCTCATATACACAGACAACCCTCTCCTCCTACCACCCAACACTACAACCTGTGAGAGATGCACTTACATAGCCAAAATGGAAGCAAAGCTCTCTCCACCCATGATTGTGCTAGACAGTCAAGAGGAGAAGGTAATACCTGCACTACACCTCAAGCAACACATAGCCTTTCTAAACTCACATCAACACCCACACATAGCAACACTAAATCCACATATGTGGAAGCCCTTAACTGTAACCTGCACAAGCAACAAGGACCTCTGAAGCTGAAACACAAACAAACACCGATCACAACCAAAGTGTCACATAGCTCACAACACCAGTGTGCCACCAAGCAACAGACCCTAAGGCAAGACAACATACCTAACACTTTAGTCATAGGTGACTCTATAGTCAGGCACACTGATGTCCCACTCACCAGGCTGAACAAGGAGAAAATTACAGTGAGCTGCCTGTCAGGTGCCAGGATCTGCCACATAACTCATGCACTCAAATAACTCCACAACAAGTACAAATATGACTCTGTCATTGTCCATGTTGGATGAATGACTTGAGACGTACCTCCCTGGACTACATGAAAAGAGACATGGAAGAGCTTTTGGATCATGTGGCCCAGGCAGGTATTACCCTAGCCCTGAGTAGCATCCTGCCTTCGCCCAGAATGATACCACAATATATGGACAAAATGATTGACTTCAACAATTAGCTAAGCTTCTGGTGTCATGCAAAGAGATCCAGTATCTGTCTATCTGGGATGACATGCTCGACAGAACATCGATATCTGTGCAGTAACTGAGACCTGGTTAAAGGCTCCAGAGAGCACCCCTGCAATACCAGGCTACAACTCTTACCACACTTTTCGCCCACCAAACCAGGATCAAAACACTAAAGGTGGAGGAGTGTCCATATTCACCAAGGATATTCACACCACCAGGTTAGTTGCCCAACACAAAGCGTCTGAAACTCTCCAGGCGCAACTAACACTAGGTAAGACTGCAATCCAAATTGTAGCTTGCTACAGATCCCCCACCATGCCCCAAGATTCTCACTACACCTTTCTAAACATACTGGAAAATATTAATATACAACCAAACGCCCTAATACTGGGTTATTTCAACTACCCTGCCATTAGCTGGGAAAACTACTCATGTACCAACACCTTTGCCCAATGGTTCTTGGAATTCATAAATTCCAATGCCCTGGATCAACTAATTCATAGTCCCACCAGGGGCTCCAATATCCTAGACCTGGTCATTACCAACATGGGAAATCGATTCTCCACACCTATGGTCACGCCATTGTTGGTCAGGTCAGACCATAAGCTAATCACCCTTAACATCCACATCCCACCCTCACCCCCCAGTAAGGAAACCTCCATAAAAAACTTCTCCAAAGCCAACTTCATGCTACTCAAGTCAGAAGTTGCAAACTTCATGACACCCATTCAGATGAAAACTGAAAGTTTGCCTGCTGAGTCCTACACTAAGGCACTGTATGAGCACATCCACTCATGCATGAATCGTGCCATCCCAAGTAGAACCAAGATGCCCTCCTCCAAAAAAAGGAAGCCAGTTTGGTGGTCTCCTGCAATAAACAAACTTTACAACAAAAGGAAGAAACTGTTGCAGAAAAGAGGAAAATCCCAGGATGCAAAAAAACTCCCTTACCAGCCTCAGTAAGAAGCTGAGTTCCCTCATAAAATCCTCCAAAGCTAGTTAAGACAATAAATTGCCAAATATTCCAAAGGCAATTACAAGGCATTCTATAACTATGTCAAAAATCTAAATGGCAATGCTCAGATCTGCTCTGAGCTACAACAGAATGGCATTAAATATACTGATCCCAAGGATATTGCCAATATCCTGGCAGATCAATTCAGTGCCAACTTCACCCCCTCTCACCCCCTAAATGGCCCATCTCAATACCGGAAGATTGCCAAATTCTGGTAATAACGGCCACACAGGTAAAAAATGCACTCTCCAAAGCTAAGAATACAGCATCCATGTTTACATCCCAGGCTGTGTACTACATGAACTACAAAATGAACTGGCACCTCACCTAAGTGTCATGCTTAATCATACCCTTACCTCAGCCTTCATGCCCACTGAGTGGCGCACAGCTACAGTTATCTGACTCAACAAGGGATGATCCACCTTGGATCCCGGGAACTACTGCCCCATCAGTCTGACGAGCCTGATCTGCAAGGCCATGAAACGTATTATCATGGAACATATAAACAAACACATTGGCAACCTTAAAACACTGGACCCCACCCAGTTTGGGTTCATGAAGGGCCGCTCTTGTCTCCTGAACCTGATTGACTTCTTTGAATCAGTCTCCAGAGCTGTGAACAAGGGTAAGGCAGTCCACACAGCCTATCTGGACCTCACCAAGGCCTTTGACACCAACCCCCACTCTGGAATCATAGATAAACTTGCTAAGCTGGGCATTAATCCCTATATCACTCGATGCATTGCCAACTGGCTTACTGACAGAACCCACACTGTAAAAGTAGCTGACTCCAAATCCAGCTCCAGACAAGTGACAAGTGGAGTACCTCAGGGTTCAGTCCTTGGTCATCTCTTGATTGGCATCTACTTCTCTGTATTACAGGCCAACACTAAGGGACTCTGGCTAACAAAGTTTGCAGATGACTGCAAACTGGGAGCCATTATTGAATCCCTAAATTATGTCGATACTCTACAAATGCGCCTTACAGAAACAGATGCTTGGCTCCAGAGCCCTGGGCTCAAGCTCAATGCCAAGAAATGTATAGTTATCCCCTTTGGGAAAAAACATGTAGCCATGAATTACCACATAGGTGGCAGTACAGTAAACACCGAAAGTGTGATAAGAGACTTAGGGACACAGGTGGATAGTGGTCTCATCTTCAATAACCACATTGCCACAACAGTCAGGAAATCCTTCTATGTGGCACACCTCATCACTAAGGGCTTTTCATCCAGAAAAAAGGAGGTCATTGTCCCACTGTACTCATCCCTCATTAAACCCATTATAGAATACAACGCCCCATTTGGTATGTACCTCTCAAGACATCTGCAACAACTGGAAAGGCCGCAGAAATACCTCACTAAAAGAATCACAGGCCTAAAGTAGATGCCCTATGCTGACCGCCTTAAAAACTCCAGCTATACTCTGTCGCATATCGTCTACTCTGAGGCGATCTCTGCTTAACATACAAGGCCATGTCAAACTCAGATCTGTTGGACATGCTACACTTAAAGAAATCCCAATCCCTCAGAGCCACATGCTCCAGGGATCTAAACCTTGTCATCACAATAAACAAAACATGCTGGAGGGATAGGTTTCTGACACAGAGACTCCCCAGACTCTGGAATAGACTGCCCATACATGTCAAGCAGAGCACCTCTTTGGCCCTCTTCAAAAGGAACCTTGATGACTTAATGGGAGAAAGGAAATTCACCCCAAGGATCACGTCAGTCACCCTGTTAGACAAGGGTCCAGGGAAGTAAATAGTGTGGGAAGAAATAGCCAGGGAATTGTTATGGCTAGGCTTGTATAGGCCCTAGGGCCGATAGCCTAGTACCAACCTATGAACCTATGACTGTACAAATGCATGGGATCACCCTTACACCAGTATTAGGTTCAGAAAGTTGGGATTGCACTGTTAATGTGAAAATTATGTAACTTATTCATTCTTGATTCCATTTCTATTGTCAAGTAATTGCATTTTCCTCAGTAGTACTCTGTTGTGAAAAAGTTCTTGGTTCTTTTTGTTTAGATATTACTATTGTACTAATAACAGATTTCTTGAGTACAGACATTAAAATTTTGTCTTAAGGCCTTAGTAGATACTTATATTGTATTTTGCATTGATTTTTGTCAGTTCTAGGTTGGTCTCATTCTATTATGAGAATCTTAATGGAATCTCAAAGTGTTGTTTAAGATGGAAATGTATAAATGCTTAGTAAGCTATTCAAAACATGTCCAGAAGTTTTAGTCACCAATGAATGAATTTACATGACCACCTTTCTTGTGTGTTACATTCTTCTTATTTTTAGATAAGAAAATGCTCTAAGCCTTTGTGTTTACCTTTAGCTTGGCTTCCACTGAAAAAGCATACCAGGAACAGGTAACTGAAAATATAGGTTTACTATCAAAATATCGCGGGACAAAATAAATACCGCTCAGAACACAGAGAAATAATACTAAATAAAAAAACATTCAACAGATAATGTCAAATCTGCTGAACGAATACAGTAGATTTGACATTATTGTTGAACAGATCACGTGATGTGCGTATAGGAGCGCAGGTAAACTAACCTCCTACACCTGACATCACACCCTCCCTCATGTGGTGACTCTGGCCCCACACCCCCCTGCAAACTATATAGTCCAACTCCGAGATCGCACTACAGTGAGGAAAGGGTTGCAGTTCCCAAACCTCACTGTACAGTGATCTCTGTACAGTACTTTGAGTTCATATCAGCGAATGCACAGTACATTCGCTGATATGAACTTTCGAACATGGAGATGTCCAGCAAAACATAAACTCGAACATCCATCTTTCGCGTTTTCCATCTGAAGAGCATCTCATTTCACTATTTTGTTAGTAAACTGAAAATATACATTTATTCAACAGCCAGTTTGGCTCTGGAATCAATAAGATCCTCTACTATAAATTTCAAAACAGCTGTCAATTTACAAAGGCATACTAGTTTGCCCAGCAGATCTTGTTGATCCCATTAGACTTTATGGAGCATGCTGACCATAATGTCATGACATTCCTCCAGCAGGCTGTTCCCATGATACCCTCTGAGAGTCTTTCCTTACATCTGTATAACCAGAATAACTATGCACAGATCTTAAGCAGTTTTTTTTATTACTGTATTTCCTATCAAGCTGTCGCTCACTTGCTCTCTTGGTTATCTCTTGTTAGATTAAATATTTTAATTCTTGTTTATGTTGCATTGAAAGGAAGTCAACATATTTTGAGACATTCTCCTAATTTTACCAGGTCTTTTTTCATTCCTCATGCAACTTTTTGTGTGCCAATTCTATTGCATTTTTTTTGCCTTATCAGCAGAAAAAAATCAGCACTATCATTCATTTGGATAAATTAGTTTTACCATTTTTTTCAACACATCATATTAACCATGCTAGAACCTTAAGTCTGAAAATCCTTGACAAAGTATAAAAAATATACCTAGAGCCTCTTAGTTGTTTGTACTGTATTGTATTGAGATTGAGAGCCGTTGAGAAGGTACGCATACTATCACTAGCCTTGCGAATGTGTACACAGGTTAGAAAGGATAGGGTCTGTTAACAATGTATATGCAACTTAGCAGCCTATATGATACCTAGAAGAGGGACAAGGCTTTGAGATTGTCTGCATAGTTTTTTTTTATGATTTAGGCCCGTGATTTTGTTTTAGCGAGAAAGCATTGCAATTGTTCCAGTTGCAGCAAGTGTTTTGATAGGTACCTGCCAAAATGGCCATTATACTCAATGATCATCCTAATGAAAGCCAAGGAAAGTGTAATGATTACATTCTTTGACTTGGGCATTATACATTTAACTATAATATGTGTAATGAAAAAAAACTCCCTTACAATATTGGATATGTGGTGATCAAAGGACAGTTTGATGTCTACATAGGTTCCCTGATCACTAATTACAGGATCAACTTTTGTGGTGGGGGTGTTGTCAATGTTACAGTTACAACAGAAGTCATGCTTGTCAAAGGATACTATTACATATTCCTTTAATTTTATACCAGGGTTTTCACACTAGCTGTTTGTTTGGGAAAGGCGTACTTTGAGGACCTCGGTGCCCCTCAGGAGTTAATCATGGCACCAAGTTTGCAGTCATCTGCAAACTTGGTCAGCCATAAACACCGTTAGTATGTGCTTTGGCCTTCAAGAAGTAAATGTCAAAATGGAGTGGCCTGAGGACTGAACCCTGGGGTAAACCAGTACGTAGAGACATTCACTCTAATTTCCTAGGTTTCCATTTGTGAGCCAGTTAGCCATCTGAGTTACAAAGGGATTTACATTTTACTGGTGGAGTATATCTACAATACCTGAATGTGGGATAGTGTCAAATGCCTTTGTGTGGACTAGATGCACTGTGTATGCTAATTTGCCCTTATCCATTGCCTTAATAACATCTTTGAATGGGGTTTACCAGGTTAAGTAGGCAGGATCAGCCCTTGACAAATCCAAAGGCTTGGGTCCAGAGTCTTTAGGTTACCATTGTCATTATCTAGTAGCTCTATAATGACCCTTTACATGTCTTTACATATGACAATGATCAGACTTATGAGTCCATAATAAGCTGGATCAATTGACATACCACTTCTGTGCATAAGAACAACAGTTGCTGTCCTCCATTCATACAGCACAAAGCCTGTTTGAAGGTTGATATTGAATAGCCTTTGTAAGGGGTATAACAAGTCCTGCTTCAGTCTGGCCAGTAGGCAGCCCAATATGTTATCCATTCCCAAAAAGGTAGTGTTTTTGACCATTCATAGTCCCTTGAGAATGAGGAGGCTGTGGATATGGGCATGTGTTCTGGGAAAATATGAGGGAGCTGGGGTGTGGTTTGAGCTAAAATTTTCCACCAATAGATTGGCTATGTCTCCTATTACAAGTATATAATGTCTTATGCTAATAGCTCTTTGCAGTTCTGAGAATTAATTTTGAGGTCTCTGACACAGTTAAAGAAAGCATTCTGGATATACATCACCTGAGTGGCTGTTTTTGTGTCTTATCTGGCTTTGGTTGATTTGATCAGGGTCCAGATATCTCTGCAATAATCAATGATGGTTTTTGGCATCATGGGAACTAAACTTATTTTTGCATGCAATGAGGTTTTTTTTTTTCTTGTATAGATTGTATTTGATTTCCACCATAGGAGTTTATTCTTAAATTTGGCATTGTATTTACTTCAACCTAGGACAACTGCATCTATGCAAATTTAAGTTAAATTGACAGAGAAGTTGAATGTCCATCATTCACCCTCAGCTGTAGTAAAATGTATTATATCTATCCTTTTCTAGTCTTCGGAAATTTGCTGTCTTCCTACTTTTTTCGAAAATGTTAGTTGATAGATATGTCAGTAGTGCTCTTTGTTCTGTAAGAATTTTAAGATGAATTCCATAAGATTACAAGGCCAGGCACACCCTTTAGTTGCTAGAGTTTATGTATGACCTCCTTCTTATGTGGCAGAACTAGAACCTACCTCCATGACCACAACCACAACCACTACTACCACCTATCTGTCCACTCTTACTGAAGCACTTCTACTGACTGGTTCTGATAAATTATCCTTTCATCTCCTTTGTTAATACTGACAGGTGTTAAGCTACAGTATCTCCTTTTTTCATTGTCTTTTGTTCAGTTCTTTACCTAAAAATCTTTCTTTACTGAGCTGAAATTCTTTCCCATAGTCTGTGCATTTGCTTTTCTGCCTTCTTTTTGGTTTAACCAATGTTCTTTTCTTGTTCTAACATTTCTGTCTTTCATAATAAGTTAGAAATATTCATCAGTCTTTAGACTCTCATCTTCTGAGTTGCAGATAAAAAGAATAAAATAAATATGGCTAGTATTTCTGTCCACCTTAGGCTAGACTACTACTTATAAAATATGTCTGGAGCATGGCTAAAATTTCATGTTTGCACTTCAGCCATTACGTTTCCAGAATCAAAAATGAATTGCAAATTTAAAATTCAGAACGGTTTTACTATAGCAAGCATACTAGAAGATCAAGCTGCCTTTGTGGACATTAACATCTTAAATATCTTTCTTTAGAGAGTGCTTTTGCTTTTCTGCCTTTCCTGCTTCGTCTGGCTTTATTATATTTTTGCCTTGTATCCTTCATAATAACATAAAAAATTGTTTTACTTTTGGCATTTAACCTCTGGTTTGCAAAAGTTGTATTAATACATATTGTACTAAATGTATAATGCCGCTAAATAATATATTTTAAGTTGTCTATTCATTCGTTATCCACGTAAGCTTACTGGTCTGGCTTGAACCCTTTTGGGCCATGACCAATTCAACAAGTACAAGGAGAAATGCAGTGTATATGGACATTTTAGAATAGCCAATTAATTAGTATGTTTTGGAGATAGTGGAAATTACCTGGAGCAAATCCTGTTTAAATAGGAACAATGTGCAGACTTTATACTGACAGTGACTGGAGGACAAGATTGACCCCCAGGTACTGAATCAATGAGACTGAACCTCATCAGGGCACCATGATGATGCTCAGAGTTTCAGAATATTAAGGAGATGTGCTACCCAAAGCAACACTCCAGTTTACATGAATATTATATCAAATAAAAAGGAGATATATCCTGTCATCTATAGTCTCACTGTGCATCTAATGAATTAGAAAAAGTAGTATATTTTCTTGATTCACTCTTTCCTGAATATTTCTTAAATGTGCTTTTTAAAATGTTCATACTACAACATTTAATTCACAAGTTTGTTTTTTTCTTTCTTTCTTTTATTTCATTATGAGCTGCAAGCTCATTTCATGCAAAACTTGTGTTCTGCATTTTTTGAAGAGGTTTATGGCTACGTGCTGCTAGACTTAGACCCTACAGAAATCATGTGTTTGATTCCCACAGTTTCTATTTCCTTACTGATTGACATTGAGCAAATTACTTAATCTGACTTTGCTCCAGGTTCATCGGTCGGCTTAGCATTGTGTTTGTGTGTGTGTGTGTGTGTGTGTGTGTGTGTGTGTGTGTGTGTGTGTGTGTGTGTGTGTGTGTGTGTGTGTGTGTGTGTGTGTGTGTGTGTGTGTGTGACATCCTCAATATTTATATACTGCCATCATGTGTTTATCATGTGTTTATGAAGTTTAGGTCTGTTTTGTCAAGAGCAAGTTTATTCAGTAGAAAAATTCATCAACAATGCACCCTACAAAGTGATACAACACAGGGCTTTTTCTGAAGAGGTACCTATGCTCAGTCCCCCCGCCCACACACACACAAGTTGTCCTATCTGAGAATTTTTTCAACAAAAATAAACTATTTCTTACATCTATCATGGTTCCATTATGCCAAAGTCTGTCACAGTCATGAACTACCACTACTGACTGGCTTTCTTGTAAGTTAACCATACTGTCATGATCTTTTGTTTTCAAATGTCTGCCTACTTCACAGTGACATGCCCCCACTCCTTCTCATTCTCAAAACACAAGGTCTTCAAGTGATCTTTCTGGAGAAAATTCTAGTATTTGTTCTCTTAACTCTACCACTTGCAGAGTACTAGGAATAGCCATACTCTTCGTAGTTGAAGGCCAGATATTTAATTTAATATCTAGCATAGTGAAACCTCAGTCTGCAACAGTCACATTGTCACTTAAAGGATACTATCATTTTCTTATATCATTCCTCTCTATGAGGATGAATTCTATGCAAATTCCTTGTGCAAACCACAATGCTGTTACAACTAACCAGAGAGGTGCATCTCTTACATGGTTTTACATTATCCCATGTGTACTTCAATACGGGGCATCTCCCAGTTTACCCTAACAGTAGACCATATATAAAGGGTGTAGTCCACTGCAGAGACATACTTTTGTTAATCTTCATTTTTGGTTAGTCATTAAAAAACTACAGCTATTGTACATCAACAACAGTTTATATGCATCCTTGGTGCATTTTCAAAGCAATTAAAAATTCCTTAACCCTGTTAAATTTATGTTGGTTCTGAGAACCAAAAATAAAAGATTATACACTGCATGCATCAAATGTCAACACCAATGCTGACTCTAGTGCCTTTGTTACTCTAAAAGTAAAATAATGTTAAAAATCTGAAAAGGCCACATTTCTTATTTATTCAATGTAAAAAAGTAACCTTGCAGACTCGATTCACAAAAATCAAACAAATGCAACCCCCCAAAGCAACACAGCTTCCCCCTTAAATCACTCCCTAGATTCTTAAAATGAGTGTGAATTCTAAATGTGGTTCACAAACATACCTCTCAACCTCTTAGCACAAGAAATATGGACAAATCCTAAAATAATGGGAGATAATGCCCCAAAAATATTGACAGATTTTGAATATTGCTCTTATGAGCTTAGAAAGTTGCTAGAATAATAGAATTTGCGTTAATGTGCATTTTCCAAAGGATATAAAGTATAAAACAAGTGTGACAGTCAAATTTATATAATTATTTAGTGACTTAAATCCTCAGTGATCTGCCAGAAAACCACAATTTTTTGAGGGGCAGACCAAAAATATGAGGCAAAAATGTGGACATTCTGCAAAAATCTGGAGAGTTCAGAGGTGTGTTCACAAATGTGTGTGCCTGATAAATGGTATAAGTTACTTTCTGGAGTCCTACACCATTCAGTGAAATGGCAGAACTCCCGGACATAGCATGCACTACTGTTTATCTGAAAGAGCCCATTATACAAACAATATGCCTCAGCAGCTTCCTTGATTTAGAAATGTATGAAATGCAATCTGAAGCATGTAAATTAGCTGGACATTCCCAGGCCTGTTATTGCAAACATACCAAGACCACTGCAGTAGGTGAGCACCGAGTGTGGCTAGAAATGCATTGTGCTGCACATTTTAACATAGTTTATTTGTTTTTTATATATTTGTTAAATAGATAAGTCCACCAGACACAAGTGTCCCTTTTAAGAATTGATCCATGAGCACTATCTGGTCATCTAACTAGCTGAGATTTACACAGTAAGAAACAGGAGGTGGAAAGAATCAAACCTTTTACTAGAGACTCTAGGAAGCTGCCGTACCTCTCAGCCGTACAGATTTTCACAGAATGTCCAGATTTTTGCATCATATTTTTGGTCCGTTTTTCATGAAATTGTGGTTTTCTGGCAAATTAGTAGCAAATCATTGAAGATTAAAGTTAGAAAATAACGACAGACATTTGAGTTTCAGAGTTCATACCCTTCAGAAAATTCATGCTAATCAAAGCCACTTATTATATCAACTTTCTATGTATGTAAGAGTAATATTTAAAAATCGCCCCTATTTTTGAGCCTTTCTGACACTTTTATTTATGGCTTTGTCCAGATTTCTTGCTCTAAGAGGTTGAGAGGTATAGAAGCTACTTGCTAACAGCTTAGACCCTTAATTATCTGCTATGTGGGGCAATAAATTGCCCTAGAGAGCAACAACATCAGTCCTACATATAAAAATATGTGCAATACATGGATATAAAGAGATTCAGACATGCATGCATACATGTCCACCATGCAAACTAATGGCGTCACAACTACACACATAGTCCTATCCTCAACACTGTGACAATATCAGCGTCCCTTCAGCTGCAGTGAACCTTGTGATTAGTGTATTTATTAATAAAATATGCAAAGTACCCTATCTATGTAGGTATGGCCATGGAGATTAAGTTTATGAAGTGCTCCTGGCCATGTATGTAGATGGAGTATATAATGTTTTAGTATACTGCCATAATAATGACTATATTTCCAGTATCAGGGATTCTCATCACCATCATCATCGAACCCTTTTTTCACACTTTTTTCTACACTGGGTCAGGGTGTTTTGTCCACTCTCTGCATTCAGTGCTACTGTTCTACCTTCTTAGACTGCCATGCCTGACTATTGCAGGTCTTCTCTTATAAACCTATCCATCTGTTTTCTACATGCCCTCATTTCCTCTAGCCTTTTTCTTGTTTGTCCCAAATCTTCCTTCACCAGATTGTCTTCTGTTATCCTACACATGTGCCTGAACAAAAGTATTCTGTTTTCTTTGACTTTTTCTGCAATTGGAGTTACTTGGACTTCTGCTCTGATGTCCTTGTTTCTTCATCTGTCCTACAGTGTGCATCCTATTACCTATATCAGGCACTTCATCTCCATCACCTAATTTTCTCAACAGCGCTACCTTCACGGCCCAGGTTTCCATACCATATAGCAGTACTGGTTGCACCACTCCTTTGTACACCTTACTTTTCAGCTTCTTTGACATTCTTCTGTCATATACTACCCCTGACATCCTGTGCCAGTTGGCTGCAGCCCCTCTGATTCTAAGTTTGATTTTTTCATTCAGACTTCTCTTCTCCACAACCACCTCATCATGATAATTGAAGCTGCTAACCTGTTCCACTGTTTCTCTTCCATCTTAGTTCTCAGTGTCTTCTGATTTCTACCATGTAGAACACAGCTGGCACATTAAGGTTTTTGTCTCCCTCACTCAAGGTAAAAGGTTCGATCCTGACCTCTGGCTATTGCCTGTATGGAGCTTGTATATTCTGCTTGTGTCTCTTTAGGGTTCCTCTCCATCACTAAAAAAAAAAAAAAACATGCTGGGTGTTTCCACTCAAACTTGCCCAAGAAGAGAGTTCTGGGCAGCAGTACAGGCTCTAGATGGTGCCTGTTGGGTGAAAAGTTGTATAGACCAACAATTTGGACATTAAGCATTGTGCACAGTATTCTCTGAGTAGGAAAGTGTGAATCACTGACTGTGCACTGTAGCAGGGCTAGCCACTCAATGGTGTAAAAACTGACACTTGGTGGTCACTATCAGGGCTTCTACTTACTACCCGTACCCATGGTACATGAACACTACTAGATACATCACATTACAAACACATAGGCTTACTGCAAATGTATAGGCTGCATGCTGTGAATGGCACCTTGCCTACCTGTATGCTAAAGACTACAGATCAGAAAATTGGAGACTGCATCATAGAAACAGGATGATGTCAATTACTATCCAGTAGTCTGCTATGGTGTGGTAGAGCAGAAGGATATAGTGGCGAAACAGTACAATGGCAGGGTTTGTTGGAATGCATCAGAAATTATGTAGTGGGGTGAAACGTAAAACAAACTTACATTGACTGTATCTGCTACTAACAGTTTCGTCTTAATTGTTCTGTTCTCTATCATTACCTAGGCAGAAGAGATAGAAACAGTGACACTAACGATGCCAAAAGAGGAAATTTTCAGACTAGGCATGTAGGACAAAACTGAAAAGTCAGCAACAACATCTGAAAGTCTGAAAGGGGCAAGAGGATCTTTAGTTATATAGTCTGGAGGGAAACATTATGTTCTGTAATTGCAAAGTGACAGAGTGTGCATTGTTGTATACATATATGAGTATATCATCAAACAACATTCGAAACACTGATTATCAAAAGAATAGTCATTTTACATTGAATCTAAAATTATCAAAAACAACAAAAATTGCACATCATTTTTTGCAGGGGTGTCAAGCACACCAACACCTTCTACACCCTCTGCTAATTATATATACTAACTCTGAGATCACACAACAGTGGGTTAACACCTTGAAAAACATTTGCTCATGTGAACATTTGATGTTTCAGAATGTACCCGTAAATATATATTATATATAATATCTAGCTAACAAAAGACACGGCTGGTCATTCAATATGATCAAATCGAAACAGACTGATATTACCCCACTAATGCTTTGTGTTGTCTGCTATGCCCTGTTTCGTTCATCTTTGCACTTGTGTCACAAGACTATAGCATGTTTTCTCAAGTGATTCCCAAAATGAGCAATGCATCAGGATGCTGTGCAGTTTATCTTTACCTGTGTTTGTTATCTAATGTTTCTGTGGAACGATTTAATATAAATGTGTCCATCACACACCGTGTCATAGTGATTTCTGCTTCAGACCTCTACAACCAGAATTGATATAGTTTATAGGCCCTTTGGCATCTTATGCCGTCTATCTGTATTCATCTATTTTTGCAGTTACGGTACATTATAAAAATGTCCTAAGTCCTTACTTAAATATAGCAATGAAAACTAGAGATGCAAATTTGCCCAGAAGGGAAGGCAAGTGCATTTTATATTCACTGTAAGAATTTATTTTACAGTTAAGAAAAGATTAATGTTGCTAGAAAGAAAAGTTCAGCAATACTTTTAAGTCAGAATTTAATGGAAACGTACTACTTTATTATGACTCACTTTAATATGGCATATTTAAGCAAGGAGCATGACATTTCAATTTGTAAGAAAATGAGTACCAACTATTAACTTATCATACATTCCTTGACAGCAGTACAAAAATATAGATTTCTATTACTCAAAGTCTTGAGGAGCAAGTAAAGAAACGCATATTAAAAAAAAAAAACACCATGAAGCTAAGTGGCAAGAACCTAACTTTGTGCCAGAAGACCTTGGACTGACCTATGACCTAAAAGTAGGGAGAGCTGGCCTTAGAGAAGTAGGAAATGAACAGCAGTTATTGGCTTGCCCGCCTCAGGCAGGTGGGTCACGATTGTCCCCTTAGAGGGATAAGAAGAGTGCACATGCCAGAATTATGTATTTATTTATTTATTTAAATTATTTATTTATTTAGAAATTTTCTTTTTTGCTAAAACTTTATTGAAGAGAAGATAACAATCTAAAAACAAACAAAAATACACATTAAAAAATAATCCACAACATTGAAAGAATATGTAAAGACCCATAAAATCAATACAATGTAGAAATATAAACAGCAGGAAATATGAACAAAGGAGAAGTTTAGCACCATAATAAGAGAACCATTGTCTACTTTTCCAAATAACAAAAAAAGTGTACAAAGCACATTTTTCGTAGGGTTTTTTTGGTATTGTTGGGATCCTTGTAGACAATTCAGCCTAGCAACAGATAGGTTTAGTACATGGGTAACATTGAACTCTGTGCACATACTTGTCAGAATTAACATGTATACATGGAACCATGTACAGCACTTGAACAAGTGACAGTGAAAGTCACAGCCTTAGCAAAGGGCAGGGAGTTAGGTACAATGTATGTCAGGAGCTAATTCAGGTTGAGCTCTAGCGCAGAATGAATGAGCTAGTAGGCCGTTGCCTCTGAGAAAGAGGACAAGGATCAATAGCACAGATGACTAGGCTTGGTTGTAATGTTGAGGACCGGGGAAAATGTAAGAAAGAATAAATAAATAAATAAATAAATAAATGGCAAGACATTCGCAGGACAAACAAACTTTCACTCAGGGAGCAGAATCCATGCTTTTTTAATAAAATCTATGACAGGTTTCTGCATTTAATATTTAAATATAGACAGTTGAGAAAGTGATGATGAATGTAACTGTATGTGATCCACCGTAACTCTTAATGCGGTGCAGTGTTATGAATGCAGGTTCTGATATTAAAGTAATTCTCTTTTATATTTATTAACTGTACCAATGTTGGAACCACATACAAGTAAAGGTAGGCACAATGATCGTATACCACTGTGTGTGATGTTTATGAATAACATGGATCATTAATATTAGAATAAAAAAGTTCAGATGAAATACTGACTGCATTCTCCATTTATTAAAATGTAATGAAATATAACTTTTCACATTGTACTGACAAAATCAACACAAATAACTTTTGAAAATGTATGATGAAATAAATCAAACAACTGTGAATGCAGTTTGTTCATATTAGAAGTGAAAAAGTAAAAACGTTAAGGAATATCAAGTAAACCAATGTCTGTGACTAGTCAATTTGACACTGACATTATGACAAAATAGAGCTGATTCTATCCCCTGAACTAATTCAAAACCATAACTAATCCGTAGAGCTAACACAAACCTCACTACACTACTAAAATAATAACTAGCTCTTCAAAATTGATTAAAATATCAAAGAAACAAGACAACACTTTCTGAAAACCTACCTAAAATCCCATTCAATACAAACTTCAGCAATTAAGAAAGGATATTGAAATCGGTGTGAAACAAAATCCTAGCATGCTCATGCGTGCACACACACACACACACACACACACACACACACACACACACACACACACACACACACACACACACACACACACTGGATAAGTGGAATGTGTGTATGGGAGTCTGTTTTTTGTGATGCATGACTTGCAGTGTACGGTTAGTGAATTAATTGAAAATTTGAGACTTTGACATTCATTACAAAATGCATTCCCTATGTCGCATGTCTCCTGTATTCAAATGAGACACTGAGGCTGGTTATGTATTCAAGTCATTTATTGTACATAAACACATCAAGAGTTATAACTGGAATATGTACTTTGAAATTCATAAGCTAAGTAAATGACTTAATACTTCAAACACTCTCACATGTGCATCTTCATTCATGCCTGCATTCACTCTGGCTGACTCTGCAGAATGGCACTGATATTGCACATGCTCCATAGCTTATATGCACATGCTATCTAGCTACAGTGGCTGACTAGGTTCAAGACACATACTGATCTACATCCTCGCTATTTAATTTATTTGACATGCGATAGGAGAACAAGATATTTTACAAGCTAGATATCACATCAACATTTTAACAACAAATTTAAACTCAAGTCCAGGTTGCTGTCTATTTTGGATTGGGTTGGAAATTCTACCTGATCTGGTCACATAAAAACTTTGATTGGGTTTAGCAACAGGGACAGTCTCTGAGGATTCCTTCACAATTGGAACTTCAGGGATTGCATCAGGATTATTTGAGGAAAATACACTGTCCTCTGGAATTTGAGCAGGTGTAGAGTAACTCTGAGAAATAGACTCATTGGCACAGGCAATCTGCTTCATCACTGGTTCAGAGACTGGTAGTATTTGTCTTCAATTCCTTCTGAAATCCATTCCTTCAGACTGTATGATGTAAAATCTTGGTTCTTCGCAAACATTCTTGATGATTTCCACTTGGTCGTATCCTTTAGATGTTTGCATTCTCACAACTTCCCCTTGCCTTATTGGTCTAAGAGGTTTACTGGACTTATCATAGTACAACTTTTGTGACTTGACATTTTCTTAAAAGTTGAGCTTTAACCTTACTGTTGTTCTTTGCATTTGGTACTAACAATTGTTTACTGATCTGTAAAGTTGTTCTAGCCTGTCTGGTCATCAGTCTCTGAGCAGGTGAACTAAGTAAATTATCTTGAGGAATGTTTCTGAGATTGAGTAAGTTAAGAAAAAAATTGGTACCATCTCGTTTGGATATCTGCAACAAACGTGCGCTCTGAACTGCATGCTGCACTAACCTATTAGATTATGAATATTCAGGACTACTAAAAATATGAACAAAGTCCCGTGTCTCAGCAAATTTCTTAAACTGCTAACTTGTAAGCTGTGCACCATTGTCAAAAAAAGACTTTATACAGACTACCATGGACAGAAAAATGTCTGTTCAATTTTGTAATGACTCTATTGGACATCAAGTTAGGAAGAGGGTCAATTTCAAGTAAATTTGAATAAGAGTCTACTAACACTAAGCGCTCACCATTCTGTTATCTACAATAAATATTTTGTATGCTTTTAAACTTATTGGGACTGCCTGGTTGCTTCGTTGTGACATTCATAATTTTGAGTATTATTTATCTTCTTTATGATGGAGCATTTATCTTGTGGGTTGTCTGCAGTTATTTTTTCCTTAACACTAAGTAATGTTGATCATTCCATTTGAAAATATCAGTAGCAACTACCAAGCATGGTAATTCAGGACACTGGTTAAGCTGAAGTGGTTCTTTTTGTCGGTGCGGTTTGGTGCTGTTGCAAATTGAACATGCTAGAGTTTCCTTCTATATACCTTTTGACATAGAAAGCCAAAATACTATGCCTCTTGCCCTTCTTTTGGTTGAATCACTACCCAGGTGACCACAGTGCAAGATTTTGATATATTCCTGTTGTAATGCTTTAGGAATTACCACTTTAGGGCATTTCATGAAGATTCCATCTTACATCATGAGCTCATCTCGGTAAGGAAAACACTGCTGTATGTCTAATGGCAGACTGGCTTGTCGTGCTGGCCATCATTGACTGATAATGTTTTTCACCTTATGGAGAATTCGGTCTGAAGCTGTGTGATTTTTGAGTTCATCAAGATGTGATAAAAAAGTTCTAACTTCCATGACTTCAAAGTCTGCTCTTTCATTTTCATGCTGCTCTGTTATTTGTCTGGGTGCTCATGACAAAGTATCAGCAAGGTATAGATATTTGCTTTTTGTATACACAATATTGAAATTGTACTTATGCAATTGTAGTATCATGCATTGCAAGCGTGTCGGAGTGGTATGCATTGGCTTTTTCAAAATTGTCACTAGTGGTTGTGATCAGTCTCTGTTTGGAATCTGCATGGTATACTAAATATGTAATTATTCACAATTTAGAACATATATAAACTGCTATAAGTCAGAAATTAAATAATTCATGTAAATGTATTTAGCTTTTACACTGTTAATGACTATCATACTACTGTGTACTGTCACTATGTATGTCAAAGTGTCTTATGTAAACTAAACTGTCAGATGGAAAAATTATACTGTATTAGGAGCTTTTCTCCTTGGCCTCCCCTGAAAAAGGACCTGTGTCCAGTCGGACTTTCCTGGTTAACAAATGTAAAATAAAATAAAATAAATAAATAAATTGGATAGGTCTTCCATAAATATAATCACTGAACTTCGAACATGCGAAAACTACTACCAAAAGCTCTTTTTCATTTTGTGCATACTGCATGTCTGTTTGGGTTAAAGTTCTGGATGCATAAGCTACTTTTATGCCTCTTTGAAGACATGCTGCACCAAGGCCATACTTTGAAGCATCACAAAAAAGAGTTACAAGTTTGTGAACATCATAATCTCAGTGTGGGTGGACTGGTAATTTTCTGCTTCAGTATATCAAATGCTCTTTGGTGTTGTTCCAACCAGGACCAGTGTCCATTTTTGCATGTCAACTCACATAACGGGCAGAAAGTTCACTCAAGTCTGGGATGAACTTTCCTAAATAGTTGAACATGCCTAGTAAAAGTTGCAAAGATGTGACATTCTCTGGATCTGGCATTTCCACAATTGTTGCTTACTTGGATGGATCTGGTTGTAAGCCAGAACTGGTAAACACATGACTCACATGAGTAACTTCTTTCAGCTTGAATTTACATTTCTGAAGATTCAGTTTAAGATTGACCGCATGCATGGCCTAGAACTTTCCTGAGGTTCGTCTTCACCATTGCTGCCTGTAATAATTTAGTTTACAATGATAGCACATGGATAACCTGAAAAAATTACTCCATTGCACGTTCAAATACTTCATTGGCAGAATTTATCCCAAATGGCATTCTCAAAAATCTGTATCTACCAAATGGTGTGCTGAAAGTGGTTAACAATGAAGATTTGCAATCCAGCGAAATTTGCTAAGAGTAACTTTTTGCATGTAAAACTGAAAAAATAGTGGCATTTGGCATTGGAGCAGCTACCTCTTCTACTGTTTGCATCAGATGATGAGGATGCTTTAGTGCTTTGTTTAAGTCTCTTGCATCAATACATATTTGATTATCATTTGAGCTTTTTTTATGAGCTGCAACCATGGAGGCTACCCATTCAGTCTGTTCTTCTACTGCAGTAATTACACCCAAATTCACCATCTTGTCAAGTTCTGCTTTTACTTTACTCTGTATTGCTACTGGAGTCATCCATGCTAATCTGACAACTGGAATCACTTCATGGTTTAACTTCATGGAGTATGTGACTGGAAGTTTACCAAGCTCGTCTTTGAATATATCAACAGATTCACTAAAAATATTCTGTGTAAAACTGCCATTGTTACTCATACTTACATCGTGGAACTTTTTATTTAATGAAATCATTCCCATTCTCAGACTGCTTTTGAGGCCTAACAGTGACTGCATGTGTTCTTTCTGTAAAACTGCAAGTCATAGCTGTTTCCAGCAGAATGGCATGAAAGGACTATTGGACCATCAGACTAAATCTCTTCACCACCATAAGCAACTAGCTTTGCACACTTTGCTGAATCACATTTTTCACCAGCTTTTAGTCTAGCAAACATTTGTGCTGACATAATGTTGCACTTAGGTCCAGTATCTACTTCAAGTTTTGCATATTTCCTGTTAATTTGTACAGTACAAGATATTTCACTCCTTGCTGACAACTGATAGTCTACTGTATTAACTGTTTCATCAAGCACAGAGACACCATCAACATAGAAAGTTTGCTCACAGCTCTCTATCTGATCTACTTACATCTTTGAATGCTCTCTTTTAATAAAAGATTGTGCCACTTTAGACTTGCAAGGCCTTTTGAAATGATTCAACATTTTACATTTGTAACATTGTTGACCAAAAGCTAACCACTTTTCTCTTTTAGGTTTATAACTGCCTCCATAATTATGACAATAAGATTTGCTGTGACACCCTTTGGTTTATATCTTTTTCATCTTAAGTTTATGTTGTACACTATCAACATCCGTACTGGCAGATACTGTATGCATGCTTTTCTCATTCATATGCATATCCGTGTGCTTTTCTGTAAGATCGCATATTTGACAAATCTCTATGGCTTTGCTCAAAGTTAATTCACTGTCTTGAAGCAAAATCTTTCTCACTGCATCATTATTAACACCACACACAAGATGTTTTTTTTTTGCCAGCTCATCTCGTAAACCATGAAATCTGCAAGTTTTTGCTTTCTTTCTCAAGCCAATAATATATGCTGCTATAGTTTCACCAGGTTTTTGATTTATTGTGCAAAATATGTGCCTTTACATTACAATATTTGTTTGAGGATTACACATTTCTATAAATTGATGTTTTTAAGCACTCAGGGTCTTCCCGTGTTTCAATCTTCATCACAATATGGTGGTTCTCCCCCTCACCTGCATACACAGCAGGTGCATACACAAATGAACATTCCCTCTCAATGGCTTCTGAGCCAGCTAAATTGAGGAGTATGAATGCTTTCATACATATGCCTTTTTCAGAAAATGTAGCCTGTATGAAAATATCATATTCTTGCTCAAACACTCACCATTTCTTAGCAATATTATTATCAAATGACAGCTGTCCAGGTCTACAAAGTCCCTCTGCCATAACAACAAAAATCATTTAAATATAAGGTGCTTGTAATTATGCTGTAACTGGGCATAACAAATTCTCTAAAAAGGCTTGTAATTATGCTATAGTTGGGCATAACAAATTCTCTGAAAAGGCTTTACTTTAACACTGCATACAATGCGAACACTCTGGACACTTATAGGTTCATAGGTTCATAGGTAGATACTAGGCTATCTGCCCTAGGGCATTTATAAGCCTAGCCAGAGTGTATTTGGCTTCCGCCTCCCTATTAGATTAGCCTACTGTGCCTCTGTAAAGTAGGTCACAGAAGGTACCTTTTTAAGATTAGTTTACTGTGCCTCTGTCTAGCAGGGACACAGGAGACATCCCAGGGGCGAATATGCGATTTCCCATCCACACGTCCAAATTTCATTTGAAGAGGGTCAGTGAGGGGTTATGTCTAACATGAATTGGGATTCTATTCCAGAGTAAGGGGAGCCTTTGGGAAATGAATCTGTCCCTCCAGCATGTCCTATTTATTTTTGTGCTGAGGTTTAGGTCCCTGGAGCGTGTAGCTCTAAGGGACTTGGATTTTTTGAGGTGGAGCATGTCCATTAATTCTGGGTTTGACATGGCTTTGTACATCAGGCATAGATCGCCTCTGAGTAGGCGGTAAGCAACTGAGTAGATCTGGAGTTTCTTTAGTCGAGCTGCATAGGACATCTGTTTGTAGCCCATGATCCTCTTGTTGAGGTACTTTTGGGGTCTCTCCAGTTGCTGCAGGTGTCGGGTAAGGTACATCCCAAAAGGGTCATTGTATTCAATTATGGGCCTGATGAGTGACGAGTAGAGGGGCACAATGACCTCTCTTGATCTAGATGCAAACCCTTCCGTGATAAGGTGGGCTATATAGAAGGTCTTTCTAACCACTTTGGCAACGTGATTATCAAAGGAGAGATTAGTATCTACGCTGGTCCCCAAATCTCTAATTACTTCTTCCGTACTTAATGGATTACCACCTATGTGGTAATTTGTGGGCACCTTGTTTTTCCCAAAGGGGATGACTATGCACATTTTAGCATTTAGCTTAAGGCCGTGGCTCTGGCACCAAGCATCCATTTCTGTGAGACCCTTTTGGAGGATGCTTGTGTCAGCTTGAGATTCGAACTTTGTCAGCCATAATCCCCCCCGTGTTAGCCTGAACCTCAGATAAGTATATACCAAACAAGAGAGGTCCCAGAACTGAGTCCTGTGGGACGCCACTTGTAACTGGTTTAGATTCGGATATGGCACCTGTGATTCTGACCATGTGGGTTCTATCTCTGAGCCAGTTTGCAACCCATCTTGTGATATAGAGGTTGATATTTAAGCTGGTAAGCTTATTTATGATGCCTGAGTGGGGTATTGTGTCAAAGGCTTTTGCGAGGTCCAGGTAGGCTGTGTGGACTACCTTGCCCTCATCTATGGCTTTGGTAACTGTTTCAAAGAAATCAACTAGGTTTAAGAGGTAAGTTCTGCCCTTAACAAAGCCGAATTGGGTAGGGTTCAGTGTCCGGAGGCTCCCAATGTCTTTGTTTATGAGTTCCATGATAATACGCTCCATAGCTTTACAGACCAGACTAGTCAGGCTTATGGGGCAATAGTTTCCAGGGTTTGTTGTGGCAACACCTTTGTGGAGTGGGACCACTGTAGCTGTACACCATTCTTTGGGTACATATCCTGTAGTAAGGCTAAGTTTGAACAATGACTTAATGTGAGGGTTCAGTTCTTCTTGGAGCTCATATAAGACACAGCCTGGGACAGCGTCCGGTCCCATAGATGCTGTGTTTTTTGCTTTGAAGAGGGCAGCTTTCACCTGTGCATCTGTGATGTAAGGGAGGTTACATTCAGTTGGGATAGGCGTTTGCTCCTTTGGGGGGGGGGGGGTAGTGGGGGAGAAGTTTTCGCTGAATCTGTCTGCCAGGATGTTGGCTATGTCTGTAGGTTCGGTATATTTTGTACCATTATGCAACAATTCAGAGCATATCTGGGAGTTTCCGCTCATGTTTCTGACATAACTAAAGAAGCCTTGTGATTATCTTTAGTGTCTAGGGCAATTTTTCTTTCGAAACTGGCCTTTGATGATTTTATGAGGGATCGAAGTTTATTGCTAATACTGATCAGAGATGCCTTCCCTTTTTGGGATTTTGCTCTGTCATGTAGTAGCTTCCTCCTTCTGTTGTATAGCTTATTTATGGCTGGGGTCCACCAGACCGGTCTTCTGTTTTTGGAGGAGTGAGTCTTGGTTTTATTTGGGATAGCACGATCCATGCATTCCTGCAGGTGCTCATAGAATGCATTTGTAAAGGATTCTGCAGATTGGGCTGTATTATCCTCTGGCCCAGAGACTTTGAAGGATTCCATCTCAGTCTTGAGAAGTGCAAAGTTGGCTTCAGAGAAATTCTTTACAGTGATTTCCTTGGCTAGGGGTGGGGACAGGATATGGATTTCCAGGGAAATTTGTTTATGGTCTGATCTTACCAATGAGGGGTTTACCTCTGGTGTGGAACATAGAGTCCCCATGTTGGTGATGACCAGGTCCAATAAGTTGTTCCCCTCTTGTGGGAGTGGTGACCAGTTGTTCCATTGCGTTAGAGTTTATAAATTCAAGGAACTGTTGGGCGAGGGTGTTTGGGCTTGAGTAGTTTTCCCAGTCAATGTTTGGGTAGTTGAAGTCACCCAATAACATAGTGTTTGGAGAGACCTTCATATTCTCCAGTGTTCTCAGGAATGCCAAGTGGGGTTTCTGTAATAGGGAGGGTGTTCTGTAGCAGGCTACAAACTGAAAGGCAGTTTTGCTCACTACTAGTTGCACATGGATGGTTTCCGATGCTTCGTGCAGTGCCATTAACTTGGAGGTCTAGGTATCTTTGATGAATATAGATACTCCCCCTCCTTTTGTGCTTCGGTCCAGTTTTGGGGCCGAAACGCATGGTATGAGTTATAACCTGGTAGTGCTGGAGTGCTCTCAGGAGTCTTGAACCAGGTTCCTGTTACTGCACAGACATCGATTTTCTCCATACTGAGGAGTGTCTCGAGTGCGTGCATCTTGAGGTTTAGACTTCTGGCATTGAATAGCATTACCTTTAGTTTTTTTATCTTTGGGTTGTCTATGGAGGTGGGTTTGTTCTTTGAGCCTTGCCTAAAAAAGGCACTATGGGGGTGGCAAGAGCCTTGGCCAGTATAAGAAAGCCTAAGGGTGACAGGTGCAAGCCGCCCCTAGCGAAGCAACGTGGTTTGTCGAGCATGTCATCCCAGGCTGACAGACACACTGGATCCCCTTTGAATGACACCAATACTTTAGCCAATTGTTGAAAGTGATCATTTTGTCTTTATACTGTGGCATCATTCTTGGTGAGGGCAAAATGCTACTCAAGGTCAGGGACATACCAGCCTGTGCTACATGGTCAGAGAGCTCCTCTATGTCTCTGTTCATGTAGTCCAGGGAGGTATGTCCCAGGTCATTCACACCAGCATGGACAATGATGGAGTCATACTTGAACTTGCTTTGGAGTGACCCGAGTGCTTGCTTTATGTGGTGGATCCTGGAACCCAACAGGCAGCTTACAGTGACCTTCTCCTTGTTCAGTCTGGTGAGTGGGACGTCAGTGTGCCGGACAATAGAGTCCCCAATAACAAGTGTATTTGGTGTGTTGTTTGGCCTTATGGGCTGTGATTGTGAGGCACACTGATTTTGTGAGATATGTGATTTGTGGGTATTGTTGAGGGGTGGCTGTTGCTTGGATATCTGCTTAGGAGGTCTTTGTTGTTTAGGCAGATTTTTATTTAGAGCCTCCGAGTATGTTTTTGTGTGTTTATGTGTTGGGTATGCAGATGCAATAGGTCTGTGTGAGACTGGATTTGTGGTGTGGGTGGTTACCTTTTCCTCCTGACTGACTGTGCCAGTCTTGTGTTGAGAGAGCTCTGCCACCATTTTGGCTGTGTAACTGCATCTCTCACATGTATTAGAGTTTGTTGGAAGGAGGAGAAGGTTGTCTGTGTACATAAGGCAATTGTAACATTGCCTCAAAATTCCCAGATTCACCAGCTGGACTGGAGAGTAACCTTGAAACTGACCCTTGGACATACCAGATTAGTATAGGGAACTGTTTTTTTTACTGATCAGATTAGAGAAGGGAACTGATTTTTCACTTGATCAGGAAAGACCAATCGGGAGTCTAATACTTATGAGATGTCAAGCAGGGTGTAGTGCTTTAATTAGTTAGTGTTTCCTTATAAGAGCTGAGCAAGTGCAGGGCTTTAGAAAAAGAATAGAGTGATTACTTTGAGAGTTTGAACAGTTCTAAGGGGAAAAAGTGAAGAGCAGACTTTGTGGAGCCTGGAATAGTTTAAACCTGTTTAGGCGGCGCTGCCCGACGCTACTCAGTGCGCAAAACCGCGCAAAAAGAGAGTTGTAGGGTTTTAAGAGAGAGAGATCAAGGAGTTTAGAATTGACCCAAAATGGCCAATAAAACTACAGCTTCTAGGTAGTAAGCACTCTTCCAGGGACACGCAGGCTGTTCAGTGTTAACCACTCCCACTGGTGAACACAGAGACTTCCCTTTAGGCCAAGCAAGCACTGGCCTTCTAGAAACTTCCAAACAGTTCAGAACAGCAAATCTGTAATTGAACTTTCTTAACTTTCAGAAAGTGGGAAAAAGCAAGATTTTTTTGTTTTTTTTCTTTTTGTTGTATTTTAAAGGTAGCAGAGATACACAAGCAGCAACATAATTACAACAGTGCAATAAATGTCCTTACACTTGAGTGCTAGGCCAAAATCAAGTAAAATGCAGTTTTTAGAGAAAAAAATGATTTTAAATTAAGTGCAACACAGGAAATGCAGTAAACAGGCTCTAGATTTGTTCCAAGTACTGTTACTGTTACAGATATAAACTTTAGCAAGCCAAAAAATGCCAAAAAGTAGGCGGCAAAGCAGTAAAACGTAACAAAAAATCAGAAGAAAATTCTTAAAATCACAAAAGTGGCTCCTTTTCTTCTCACAGCGTTTTCTCCTCTTGACAGGTGCTTCAGCAACAATTAGCAAGCCTGAAAGGATGCCAAAACCATGAAGCAGCCTGGTTTTAAGAGAGAGAGATCAAGGAGTTTAGAATTGATCCAAAATGGCCAATAAAACTACAGCTTTTAGGTAGTAACCACTCCTCCAGGGACAGGCAGGCTGTTCAGTGTTAACCACTCCCACTGGTGAACACAGAGACTTCCCTTTAGGCCAAGCAAGCACTGGTCTTCTAGAAACTTCCAAACAGTTCAGAACAGCAAATCTGTAACTGAACTTTCTTAACTTTCAGAAAGTGGGAAAAAAGCAAGATTTTTTCGTTTTTTTTTTCTTTTTGTTGTAGCTTAAATGTAGCAGAGATACACAAGCAGCAAAACAATCACAACAGTGCAATAAATGACCCCACACAAGGTTAAACTTCTTCTGGTTCCGCCAAGTCTGCTTTTCAAATTTTCTCTTAAGGAAGCTCTACTCTTAGAATAATCAGACTACTCACTATATTATAAGCCTAGCACTTGATCTCAAAACTTCTCCACTAAGTAAGCACTCTCGTACTAAGTAAAGCACTACATCCACCTAACACCCCTGTGAATATCCACTTCCCTTAAAGGCACAGCACTCCCTTATACTGTTCTAGCATGTCGAGTGGTAGATTACTGGCATCCTCTCCAGTTCAGCTGGTTAACCTGGGTATCTTGAGACAATGCTACAATTGTCTCATGTACACAGACAACCCTCTCCTCCTCCCAACAAACACAAATACATGTGAGAGATGCAACTATATAGCCAAACTGGAGGCTGAACTCTCTCAACTCAGGGCTGGCATGACCAGACAGGAGGAGATGGTAACCACACACACAACAAACCCAGTCCCACATAGACCTACCACAACTGCAAACCAAACACATAAAAACACAAAGACATACTCGGAGACTCTAATAAAAAACTTACCAAAACAACAGCGGCTCCCAAAGCAGACATCCAAAAATCCACCACCTCAAAACAAAACACATGCAACACATACTTCAATAAATCAGTGTGTCAACCAATCACAGCCCTTAATGCCAAACCCCATGCCTGATACACTAGTAATAGGTGACTCTATAGTCAGACACACTGATGTCCCGCTTACCAGGCTGAACAAGTAGAGGGTGACTGTGAGCTGCCTATCGGGAGCTAGGATCCGCCACATAACACATGCACTCAGGTCACTCCAAAGCAAGTACAAATATGACTCCGTCATTGTCCATGCTGGCATGAATGACCTGAGACATACCTCCCTGGACTACATGAAAAGAGACATAGAGGAGCTCTCCGATTATGTAGCTCAGGCTGGTATGACCCTGACCCTGAGCAGCATCTTGCCCTCACCAAGAATGATGCCACAATATAAAGACAAGATGATCAGCTTTAATAATTGGCTCAAGTACTGGTGTCATTCTAAGGGGATCCAATGTCTGTCTGCCTGGGATGACATGTTGGACAAGCCACGCTGCTTCGCAAGGGATGGCTTACACCTGTCACCACTGGGCTTCCGGATATTGGCTAAGGCTCTTGTCACCCCCATAGTGCCTTTTTTAGGCAAGGCTCTAAAGACAAACCCACCTCCTTAGAAAACAAAAATGGAAAAAACTAAGGGTAATGCTGCTCAATGCCAGAAGTCTAAATCTCAAGATGCAGGCACTCGATGCACTCCTCAGCATGGAGAAAATCGCCATCTGTGCAGTAACTGAAACCTGGTTCAAGGCTCCTGAGAGCACCCCAGCACTACCAGGCTATACCTCGTATCATGCTTTTCGGCCCCAAAACCCGGGCTGCACCACAAAGGGAGGGGGAGTGTCCATATTCATCAGGGACACCCACACCTCCAGGTTAGTAGCAACACATGAAGCATCAGAGACCATACAGGTGCAACTAACCATAGGCAAAACTGCTATACAACTGGTAGCATGTTACAGACCACCCTCCAAATCTCAGGAACCCCACTCGGCCTTCCTGAAGACATTGGAGGATATGAATGTATCACAAAATACCATCATACTGGGAGACTTCAACTACCCAAACATAGATTGGGTACATTATTCTAGCCCTAACACCCTAGCCCAAAGGTTCCTGGAATTCATAAATTCAAATGCACTGGAACAACTAGTCACCTCTCCCACTAGGGGAGATAATATACTAGACCTGATCATCACAAACATGGGGACAAAATGCTCCACACCGAGGTATACCCTAACTAGTGAGATCTGACCACAAACTAATCACCCTGGATATACATATCCCACTTCCATCCCAGCACAAAAGACCACAGTGAAAAACTTCTCAAAAGCAGACTTCACTCTTCTTAAGACTGAGATGGTATCCTTTAAGCCCACTGGGCCAGTGGATACCACATCCCACAATGCCGAATCCTTCACAAATGCTTTCTATGGACATCTCCAAGAATGCATGGATCATGCAATCCCAAATAAATCCAAGTCCCTCTCCACCAAAGGCAAGCGTCCTGTCTGGTGGACCTCAGCCATTAACAAATTGTATAACAAAAGAAGGAAGCTACTGCACATCAGAGCAAAATCCCATAAAGGGAAGACATCTCTGATCAACATTAGCAGAAAACTACGTTCACTCATAAAAACATCCAAGGCCAACTTTGAGAGAAAAATCGCTAAGGACACTAAAGATAACCACAAAGCCTTCTTCATAAGCTATGTTAGAAACCTGGGCGGAAACCCTCAGATATGCTCAGAGTTAGTTCACAACAACAAAAAATACACTGAACCCACAGATATTGCCCACATTCTGGCTGACAGGTTCCGTGCAAATTTCTCCCCTCCCTCACCCCCAAAAGAAGAAATACTTATCCCAGCTGAATGTAATATCCCTGTCATTTCAGATGTCCAAGTGAGAACCGCCCTCAACAAAGCTAAAAACACAGCATCAATGGGACCTGACGGTATCCCGGGTTGCGTGCTATGTGAACTCCAAGAGGAGCTAAACCCGCACATAAAAATGCTATTTAACCTTAGCCTTACTACAGGATATGTACCTGAACACTGGCACACAGCAACAGTGGTCCCACCCCACAAAGGGGGTACCTCTACAGACCCTGGGAACTACTGCCCCATAAGCTTAACCAGCCTGGTCTGCAAAGCTATGGAAAGAATCATTATGGAACTCATAAACAGAGACATAGGGGACCTACATGCACTTGACCCCACCCAGTTCGGCTTTGTAAAGGGCAGATCCTGCCTTTTGAACCTGGTTGACTTTTTCAAAACAGTCACTAGAGCCATTGATGAGGGCAAAGCAGTCCATACAGCCTACCTAGACTTGGCTAAGGCCTTCGACACAATACCCCACTCAGGCATCATAGATAAGCTCAACAGCTTAAACGTAAACCCTTATGTCACTAGATGGGTTGCAAACTGGCTAAAGGACAGAACCCATAAAGTTAAAATCGCTGGAGCAATGTCAGACTCAAAGCCAGTCACAAGTGGTGTCCCACAGGGATCTGTCCTGGGACCCCTCTTGTTCGGCATTTATTTCTCAGATGTTAAAGCAAACATGGGAGGGTTGTGGCTGACAAAGTTTGCAGATGACTGCAAACTAGGCACCATAGTCGATACACCAGTGGACACATACATCCTACAAAAAGGCCTCACAGAAACGGGCAACTGGTGCCGGAGTCACGGCCTTAAACTAAATGCCAAAAAAATGTATAGTCATCCCCTTTGGGAAAAACAAAGTGCCCACAAATTATCACATAGACAGCAATCCACTGAGTATGGAAAAAGTAATCAGAGACCTAGGGACCCAAGTCGACAGCGACCTCTCATTTGACACCCACGTTGACAAAGTGGTTAGAAAAACATTCTACCTTGCACACCTCATCATGAAGGGATTCACATCCAGATCCAAGGATGTCATTGTACCCCTATACTTTTCCCTCATCAGACCCATGATTGAGTACAATGTCCCATTTGGTATGTACCTCACCCGGCATTTGCAACAGCTGGAGAGCCCACAAAAGTACCTCACCAAGAGGATCAAGGGTCTCCAACATATGTCTTATTCTGCCAGACTAAAGAAACTTCAGCTCTATTCAGTAGCATACCGCCTGCTCAGAGGTGATCTCTGCCTGACGTACAAGGCCATGTCCAATCAGGATCTGATGGACATGCTCCACCTCAAAAAATCCAAATCTATCAGGACCATGAGAGCTAAAGACTTAAACCTTGGCACAAGTATGAATAGGACATGCTGGAGGGATAGATTCATAACCCAGAGGCTTCCCATGCTTTGGAACAAGATCCCAGTTCATATTAGGCAGAGCCCCTCACTGACTCTCTTCAAGAGAAATCTTGATGAGTGGATGGGAGATCATAAGTTTACCAAAGGGGTCACATCTGTGTCACTGCTAGACAGGGGCACAGTAAACTAATTCTATTATATAAGGGGACCTTCATTGTGTCACTACTAGACAGAGGCACAGTATTCTAAATTTATTCTGTACATTTTTGTACCATTTCATGGGGTGGCAAAAGCCACATCACTATGGCTAGGCTTACAAATGCCCCAGGGCAGATAGCCTAGTACTAAACTATGAAACTATGAAAACTTGAGTGCTAGGCTAAAATCAGGTAAAATGCAGTTTTTAGAGAAAAAAACAATATTAAATTAAGTGCAACACAAGAAATGCAGTAAAGAGGCTCTAGATGTGTTCCAAGTACTGTTACTGTTACAGATATAAACTTTAGCAAGCCGGAAAATGCCAAAACGTTGGCGGCAAAGCAGTAAAACTTAACAAAAAATCATTAGAAAATAGTTAAAATCACAAAAGTGGCTCCTTTTCTTCTCTCAGCGTTTTCTCCTCTTGGTAGGTGCTTCAGCAACAACTAGCAATCCTGAAAAGACGCCAAAACCACGAGGCAGCCTGGTTTTAAGAGAGAGAGATCAAGGAGTTTAGAATTTACCCAAAATGGCAAATAAAACTACAGCTTCTAGGTAGTAACCACTCCTCCAGGGACAGGCAGGCTGTTCAGTGTTAACCACTCCCACTGGTGAACACAGAGACTTCCCTTTAGCCCAAGCAAAGTTTGGATACTTTGAAAAGGTTTAGTTAATGTGAAAAAGTCATACATTGTGAAAAAATGTGGCTGTTTTTAGCCTTTTTGTACATTTTAAATAATTCAGAAACTATTTCAAAAACTTTTATCAATATGTCGTTATTTTGGACGTTTTATCTCACTAATTATTTTGAATGTTTTGAATGCCTCGCCACACATTTAGCGACTGAAAAATCATTTAAACAACTTTAAGTCTCTTTCAATAACCACTGACATGTTTGTAAGCTCACTCCAGTATATTCCTACACTTCTAACTTCATGTCTCATGGTTTATAAGCTGCTTCAAATATGGATTCCATTCTGACACCATGTCGCATGTCTTGTGTATTCAAATGAGATGCTGAGAGTGAGTATGCATTCAAGTCATTTATTGTACATAAACACATCAAGATTATAACTGGAACATGTACTTCAAACTTCATAAGCTAACCAACTGACTTATTACTTTAAACACTCTCACATGTGCATCTCCATTCATATCTGCAGTCACTCTGGCTTACTATACAAAATGGCACTGAACTTGCACGTGCTCAGTAACTTATATGCACATGTTATCTAGCTACAGGTGCAGACTAGGTTCAAGATACACACTGATCTACATCCTAAACCTGCAAGACAATTTATTTATTGCATATCAGATCTCTGCACGTTCCAGATATATTTAACTCCTAGTTATGGTGTGCTGTGTATCATGTCTGTTACTGCCAGAGTATGAACACATTTTTCTTCTATGGCACTAGGTTACATAACTTTTTACCCTGACCCAAGGCTTTGGCAGTCTTCCATTTAGGTTGCTGCTGTTTTTTTTCCCATATGTGCTGATTCTCTGTGTGCCTTTTTTCCTGTTTACCACTATGTGCTTATATTGTTATTACTAGTGCAGTTTGCATCACTAAGTACACTTATGTATTCAGGGGAGAGAACAGAATGTTCTTGCTGCTGTGTTGTGCCAGCCTCCTTGGTGATTCATCACTTAAACTTCTCATTGGGATCCTGATTCCTACCTAGAGAGATGCTGACCATCATGTCAGTATAGGGCTTTATTCCTTACATTTGTTTATGTGTTCCCAGTATGGAAAAACCCTACACTCTAGACTACCTTTTCAGTCATATCCTATAATCATTGATGTAGCACATTAAATGTGTTTTTTTTGCCAAGAACAGTTAATTCCTGGGAAATTATACTTTGCATACTATGTACTAAGATCTCTTTCAAAATGACTATTCCTGTACCTCTGTTATCTCTTTGTGAGATAACTGAATTCACCTGTTGAATTTCCTTTTACATGCATGCGTTGCATATTCTCATTTCAAAAAGTAAATGCTCATGAGCAAATTCCAGGATGCATTCTTTCCTCATAGTTGCGATTAAATGTAGTATGAACCTGTGTAAGAATGACTTCTATTTTATTTTCACTCAATCAGTAAAAAAAATATTTTAAATGGTCTCTCTTTCTCTAGGTTGGAATGGCCCCCGGTCTACATGGATGCACAAAGAAGCTTATCTTCCAACCAGACTGCTTTACTTTGCATTTCTTTTTCCCAGAGCTCATTATGGTATAAGTAAGATCTGCATTACTGGCAATGATGGTGCCTTTACTCTCGTCCCCTGGAACAATTCTTTCACCAAATCCTGACTTACCTTAGAGTTGAAAACTCCTTTCTCAGACTCAAGAGCTGCCAGAAAATAGGGCAGCATCTCATGCCTTCCAGAAAGCTTGTTGTTCTACAGGTATTGTACAATACTATTCCATTTATTTTCTGCTGACTGACTGCATACCTTAGTCTGATTATTGACTTCTGTGCTTTTTTAATTTATTTTATTAAAATAACTTACAAGGTATTTCTGCCAGTCTCCTATTCAGAAGATGGTCTGTCTAGACTTTTGTTTTAATTGTAATGATTTAGCCCTGTATCCCAGGGCAGGTTTGATTTAAAGCACCCTTTGATTCTTATATTATCTTTCATCTTGCTGCCTAATAGGTTCATAGATTCATAGGTAGGTACTAGGCTATCTGCCCGAAGGCATTTATAAGCCTAGCCAGAATGTGTTGGCTTTTGCCACCCCCTTAGATTAGTTCCCTGTGTCTCTTTCCAGCAGAGTCACTGAAGTGATCCGCGGGGTAAACTTTCTGTTTCCCATCCACTCGTCAAGGTTTCTCTTGAAGAGTGCTAGCGAGGAGCACTGCCTAATGTAGACTGGAATCTTGTTCCAAAGCTGGGAAGTCTCTGGGACAGGAATCTATCTCTCCAGCACATCCGATTTATTGTTGTGGTGAGGTTTAGATCCCAAGACTGTGTGGCTCGAGGGGATAAGGCTTTCTTTAGGTGGAGCATGTCCATCAATTCTGTCTTGGACATGGCCTTGTATGTCAGGCAAAGATTACCTCTGGGCAAGCGGTATGCAACCGAGTACAGCTGGTGTTTCTTCAGTCTAGATGCATAGGGCATCTGTTGAGGCCAGTGATCATCTTGGTGAGGTATTTCTGTGGTCTTTCCATCTGTTGCAGGTGTCTTGTAAGGTACATCACAAATGGGGCATTGTACTCTATGATGGGTTTGATGAGTGGTGAGTAGAGGGGCACAATGACCTCTTTTGATCGGGATGCAAACCCTTTTGTGATTAGGTGGGTGACATAGAAGGATTTTCTAACCACTTTGACAATGTGATTATCAAAGGAGATATTACTATCTACTTGGGTCCCCAGATCCCTTATTACATTTTCCGTATTTAGGGAGCTACCGCCTATAGGTTCATAGGTTCATAGGCAGATACTAGGCTATCTGCCCTAGGGCATTTATAAGCCTAGCCAGAGTGCATTTGGCTTCTGCCTCCCTATTAGATTAGCCTACTGTGCCTCTGTAAAGTAGGTCACAGAAGGTACAATTTTAAGATTAGTTTACTGTGCCTCTGTCTAGCAGGGACACAGGATAAATCCCAGGGTTTGAATTTGCGATTTCCCATCCACGCATCCAAATTTCGTTTGAAGAGAGTCAGCAAGGGGCTATGTCTAACATGAATTGGGATTCTATTCCAGAGTGAGGGGAGCCTCTGGGAAATTAATCTGTCCCTCCAGCATGTCCTATTTATTTTTGTGCTGAGGTTTAGGTCCCTGGAGCATTTAGCTCTAAGCAACTTGGATTTTTTGAGGTGGAGCATGTCTATTAATTCTGGGTTTGACATAGCTTTGTACGTCAGGCATAGATCACCTCTGAGTAGGCGGTAAGCAACTGAGTAGAGCTGGAGTTTCTTTAGTCGAGCTGCATAGGACATCTGTTTGTAGCCCATGATCCTCTTGGTGAGGTACTTTTGGGGTCTCTCCAGTTGCTGCAGGTGTCGGGTAAGGTACATCCCAAAAGGGGCATTGTATTCAATTATGGGCCTGATGAGTGATGAGTAGAGGGGCACAATGATCTCTCTTGATCTAGATGCAAACCCTTTCGTGATAAGGTGGGCTATATAGAAGGTCTTTCTAACCACTTTGGCAACATGATTATCAAAGGAGAGATTACTATCTACGTTGGTCCCCAAATCTCTAATTATTTCTTCCGTACATAATGGATTACCACCTATGTGGTAATTTGTGGGCACCTTGTTTTTCTCAAAGGGGATGACTATGCACTTTTTAGCATTTAGCTTGAGGCCGTGGCTCTGGCACCAAGCATCCGTCTCTGTGAGACCGTTTTGGAGGATGCTTATGTCAGCTGGAGATTCGATTATTGCCCCCAGTTTGCAGTCATCTGCGAACTTTGTCAGCCATAATCCCCCGTGTTAGTCTGAACCTCAGAGAAGTATATACCGAACAAGAGAGGTCCCAGAACTGAGCCCGTGGGACGCCACTTGTAACTGGTTTGGATTCGGACATGGCACCTGCAATTCTGACCTTGTGGGTTCTATCTCTGAGCCAGTTTTCAACCCATCTTGTGATATAGGGGTTGATATTTAAGCTGGTAAGCTTATTTATGATGCCTGAGTGGGGTATTGTGTCGAAGGCTTTTGTGAGGTCCAGGTAGGCTGTGTGGACTACCTTGCCCTCATCTATGGCTTTGGTAACTGTTTCAAAGAAATCAACTAGGTTTAAGAGGCAAGATCTGCCCTTAACAAAGCCGAATTGGGTAGGGTCCAGTGTCTTTGTTTATGAGTTCCATGATAATACGCTCCATAGATTTACAGACCAGACTAGTCAGGCTTATGGGGCGATAGTTACCAGTGTCTGTTGTGGCACCACCTTTGTGGAGTGGGACCACTGTAGCTGTACGCCATTCTTTGGGTACATATCCTGTACTAAGGCTAAGTGTGAACAGTGACTTAATGTGGGGGTTCAGTTCTTCTTGGAGCTTGAGTAAGACACAGCCTGGGACACCGTCCAGTCCCATAGATGCTGTGTTTTTTGCTTTGGAGAGGGCAGCTTTCACCTGTGCATCTGTGATGTCAGGGAGGTTACATTCAGTTGGGATAGGCATTTTCTCCTTTGGGGGGAAGGGGGGGAGAAGTTTGCGCTGAATCTGTCTGCCAGGATGTTGGCTATGTCTGTAGGTTCGGTATATTTTGTACCATTATGCAACAATTCAGAGCATATCTGGGAGTTTCCGCCCATGTTCCTGACATAACTAAAGAAGGCCTTGTGATTATCTTTAGTGTCTAGGGCAATTATTCTTTCGAAACTGGCCTTTAATGATTTTATGAGGGATCAAAATTTCTTGCTAATACTGATCAGAGATGCCTTCCCTTTTTGGGATTTTGCTCTGTCATGTAGTAGCTTCCTCCTTCCATTGTATAGCTTATTTATGGCCGGGGTCCACCAGACCGGTCTCCTGTTTTTGGAGGAGTGAGTCTTGGTTTTGTTTGGGATAGCATGAGCCATGCATTCCCGCAGGTGCTCATAGAATGCATTTGTAAAGGATTCTGCGGATTGGGCTGTATTATCCTCTGGCTCAGGGGCTTTGAAGGATTCCACCTCAGTCTTGAGAAGTGCAAAGTTTGCTTTTGAGAAATTCTTTACAGTGATTCCCTTGGCTGGGGGTGGGGATGGGATATGGATGTCCAGGGAAATTTGTTTACGTTCTGATCTTACCAATGAGGGGTTTACCTCTGGTGTGGAACACAGAGTCCCCATGTTGGTGATGACCAGGTCCAATATGTTGTTCCCTCTTGTGGGAGTGGTGACCAGTTGTTCCATTGTGTTAGAGTTTATAAATTCAAGGAACCGTTGGGCGAGGGCGTTTGGGCTTGAGTAGTTTTCCCAGTCAATGTTTGGGTAGTTGAAGTCACCCAATAACATAGTGTTTGGAGAGACCTTCATATTCTCCAGTGTTCTCAGGAATGCCAAGTGGGGTTCCTGTAATAGGGGGGGGTGTTCTGTAGCAGGCTACAAACTGAAACGCAGTTTTGCCCGCTGTTAGTTGCACATGGATGGTTTCCGATGCTTCGTGCAGTGCCAGTAACCTGGAGGTGTAGGTATCTTTGATGAATATAGATACTTCCCCTCCTTTTGTGCTTCGTTCCGTGTTTTGGGGCCGAAACGCATGGTATGAGTTATAACCTGGTAGTGCTGGGGTGCTCTCAGGAACCTTGAACCAGGTTTCTGTTACTGCACAGACATCAATTTTCTCCATACTGAGGAGAGCCTCGAGTGCGTGCATCTTGAGGTTTAGACTTCTGGCATTGAGTAGCATTGCCTTTAGTTTTTTTATCCTTGGGTTGTCTATGGAGGTGGGTTTTTCCTTTGAGCCTTGCCTAAAAAAGGCACTATGGGGGTGGCAAGAGCCTTGGCCAGTATACGAAAGCCTAAGGATGACAGGTGCACAAGCCGTCCCTAGCGAAGCAACGGGGCTTGGCGAGCATGTCATCCCAGGCTGACAGACACTGGATCCCCTTTGAATGACACCAATACTTTAGCCAATTGTTGAAACTGATCATTTTGTCTTTATACTGTGGCATCATTCTTGGTGAGGGCAAGATTGCAACTCAAGGTCAGGGTCATACCAGCCTGGGCTACATGGTCAGAGAGCTCCTCTATGTCTCTTTTCATGTAATCCAGGGAGGTACATCTCAGGTCATTCACACCAGCATGGACAATGACAGAGTCATACTTGTACTTGCTTTAGAGTGACCTGAGTGCTTGCGTTATGTGACAGATCCTGGCACCCGACAGGCAGCTTACAGTAACCTTCTCCTTGTTCAGTCTGGTGAGTGGGACGTCAGTGTACCGGACAATAGAGTCCCCTATAGCAAGTGTATTTTGTGTGTTGTTTGGTGTTAAGGGCTGTGACTGTGAGGCATACTGATTTTGTGAGATATGTGATTCGTGGGTATTGTTGAGGGGTGGCTGTTGCTTGGATATCTGCTTAGGAGGTCTTTGCTGTTTAGGCAGATTTTTATTTAGAGCCTCTGAGTATGTTTTTGTGTGTTTATGTGTTGGGTATGCAGATGCAATAGGTCTGTGTGAGACTGGATTTGTGTGGTGTGGGTGGTTACCTTTTCCTCCTGACTGACTCTGCCAGTCTTGGGTTGAAAGAGCTCTGCCTCTAGTTTGGCTGTGTAACTGCATCTCTCACATGTATTAGAGTTTTTTGGAAGGTGGAGAGGGTTGTCTGTGTATATAAGGCAATTGTAACATTGCCTCAAAATTCCCAGATTCACCAGCTAGACTGGAGAGTAACCTTGAAACTGACCCTTGGACATACCAGATTAGTATAGGGAACTGGTATTTTACTGATCAGATTAGGGAAGGGAACTGATTTTTCACTTGATCAGAAAGGACCAATCGGGAGTCTAATACTTATGAGAAGTCAAGGAGGGTGTAGTGCTTTAGTTAGTTAGTGTTTCCTTATAAGTGCTGAGCAAGTGCAGGGCTTTTGAAAAAGAATAGAGTGATTACTTTTAGAGTTTGAACAGTTCTAAGGGAAAAAGTGAAGAGTAGACTTTGTGGAGCGTGGAACAGTTTAAACCTGTTTAGGCGGCGCTGACCGACGCTGCTCATTGCGCAAAACCGTGCAAAAAGAGAGTTGTAGGGTTTTAAGAGAGAGAGAGAGATCAAGGAGTTTAGAATTGACCCAAAATGGCCAATAAAACTACAGCTTCTAGGTAGTAACCACTCCTCCAGGGACTCCCACTGGTGAACACAGAGACTTCCCTTTAGGCCAAGCAAGCGCTGGCCTTCTAGAAACTTCCAAACAGTTCAGAACAGCAAATCTGTAATTGAACTTTCTTAACTTTCAGAAAGTGGGAAAAAGCAAGATTTTTTTGGTTTTTTTCTTTTTGTTGTTTTTTAAAGATAGCAGAGATACACAAGCAGCACAATAATCACAACAGTGCAATAAATGTCCTTACACTTGAGTGCTAGGCCAAAATCAGGTAAAATGCAGTTTTTAGAGAAAAACATGATTTTAAATTAAGTGCAACACAGGAAATGCAGTAAACAGCCTCTAGATGTGTTCCAAGTACTGTTACTGTTACAGATATAAACTTTAGCAAAAATGCCAAAAAGTAAGTGGCAAAGCAGCTTCTTTTCTTCTTATACTGTTGAAGTCTGTTACTGCAAAAATAGATATGGCTTAGGGAGGGTGTTGGGTAGTACAAATTTTAAAAAAAATAAAATGCTATATTTAAAAAAATAAATAAATAAATAAACACATTAAAATACATAAATAAATAAATAAATAAATACCTACTTAGAGGTGACTCATTTATACTAACTTCAGTCTAGTCAACTCCAGTAGAAAAACATTAATTTTCTGAAATACCTAAATATTTTAAGTTGCAGTGCTTATCACTGATAAAGACTTTCGACTTTTCCCGGTCAGGGGTCGCCACAGTAGAACTCCGATCCACTCATGATTGGCAGTGGATTTTTATGGTGCCGAGTTGCCAGCCCAACACCCAGCCTTCAACGAAGGCATGTCCATTCACACTCACTTACCTGCATGTCTTTAACATCACTCGACCACAGGAAGGACATGCAGATTCCACACAGAAGGAGCTCCAGCCGAGAATCGAATGGGAGAACCTCTTGCTGTGAGAAAACAATGCTAACCGCTGCACCACCACAGCTTATATCACTGATACAGTGCGCAATTATATCTGAATGCATAGATCAGCTCTGTGCACATTCATGGTATCCTACAAATAGGCACTTGAGTAGCATAATTGACTTCATTGAGATTTGTGTATGTACACATCTAAATGTTTTCACTCACTGCAAAAAAAAAAATGGGCCTATTGTGCCCAGAGTTACTAAGACTAAGGTAATTATGTCTGAATGACTGTGGGGAGGGTGTAATGGTTAAGGTGTTTACCTAGGAACCACAAGTACATGGTTTGGTTAGGGTTAAAATGGCTCCCAAGGATAGCTAGCCTAGTACTTAAGTATGAAACTATGATACTGTAAATAATACTGTAACCATATGCACATTGGGATGTTTTTCCAATAATCATGACATGCAAATATTCTATAAGGCACAGGTATTCCAAATAAGAATTCCTGTGCACATTAAGGATGTGGTTTCATTTAAGTCTTACATCCAGTAAGTGCTGCTGTAACGTGCACTATACAACTTACAGACACCGCATGTCCTACATGCAGAGAATGTGAAAAGCAGCACCGCATGTCATTGTGTTTGCAATCAGAATGCATACAGCAAGAGAGAATTAAATTCCTCTTAATGGCATGAATCAACATTATTTAGTTGATTAGTTAGTTAGCTTACCAGGTTAGAACACTGATCGTAATAGACCATTTGCAGTCACAGCCTGGGTGAAGAAATTCACAAAAAAAAAAGAACAAATCTACAAACAGAGTAATCACAGAAGGTAGATAATCCCATAGCCAACTTGTACAATATGTAAATATTATTAACAGAGTAGAAAAATAAATGTGGAATAATTTTAGTATTAAATATGTTAGGGAAGCATTAGGTGAGAACTGAGAGTCAAAGTAGAAGTGATGCAGGTAAGGAGTGAGCTAGGTGATGTGTCCAATGGAAAAGCACTTGCACTTTTATGGAGGTGGTTTATGAGTTGAGCTTTAAATGGGGAGAAAAAGGAGACTTCTTTTAGGTGAGGAGGAAGGGATGACCAGAGTTTAGGTGCAAGAACGGGGAAGGAGTGATCAGTACAGTATAGTTTAGTTTGGCGTGTCTAGCTTGAGGTAGTTAATTAGGAGAGGTTGTGGAGGTTGTAGGGGGTGGTTTTATTATCGAGTTTGGCTGCAAGAGGCAAGAAGGCACTTGGTTGATGTAGTACGAAAAGAAGAGATGCTTGGAATAGCTCATCTCTGTAGGAGAATGACAGCCATTTGGCTTTAGAGATGGTGATGAAGTGCTGTTCCAGGGAGGGAGATTGGACATGAATCAACAGATTTTGTTTTAAATGGACTGCAGTGTGGATATGTTTTTAGAGGCTGTGGCTATGATGTGGGGCCTGTATTCAAGCTGTGAAATGAGGACTTCTTTGACTATTGCAGCACTAGCTGGTCTGGAGAGAAAGAGAGAGATTTTCCAAAAGAAAAGCAAACTGATCTTTTTCCTGGTGTTTTCAATGTGCGTTGGAAATTAATTGACCGGACTAGCCATATACCTAAATATTTAAAGGATGTGGTTGTTTCTACTGGGGAACCATTGAGAACTGTAATGTTGAGATTTTAGGTATTTTTAGGAGTTTATAAAGCAGTTTTACCAGTAAACTTTGAATACGTTCTTGCAGAATGGTTCTCATTGCGCAATTATTAAAGACAGGATAACGTGTCCTAACATACACTGCTGTTTATTATAACATAAATAATGATCCTTTTAGGACAATGCAGCATGACAGGGCATTATTAGTGTGAGACCCATGTAGATGTGTATTCTACCATCAAACAAGCAAGCACAAATGCACCAGTGAAAGGTCATAAGTAGGACAGCAGCATAATACACGTTTCCATTATAAGATATCAAATGACAACTCTCCAAATAAGCAAGCCTCTGAACACAACCCTCCAAAAATCAGCCTAGGGAAATAATTACTGTGATTTTTGCAAGGGGATAAACCCACTGCACCCCTGCTATTTATGAAGTTTCCCTTGACACAAAAATTAAAACTTATATATTCAAACTCCATGGTCATACAACATCAAAGAAAGAGGAAATCTCCCAAAAGAAAGGAATCAGTGCTGGTTCCAAATCTGAAACTACACAGGAAGTGAAATATTTCAGAAAGGGAGTTGAGATTCAGTATGTTATGCTCGTCAGTTTGGTTTCTCAGGGTGTACTAAAGCAGCCAAGCCCAAGTAAATGCATGCGGACATCTGCGGCTGCATAACTGTAATATTGAAAATTACATTTTGAAACTTAAAAATCGATAAAATGGAAATTCTCTGTCTACTGTCAGAAAAAAAAAATTCTGCATCTTCTTGTAACTAATTATCATGGGTCTGTTCACAGCTTAAGAAAATACCCCAAAGGTTTTCAGGCTTTATTGATTTTTTTGTCTCCTGAAAGCTGACAGCCAAAAAAAATCTGTACCATTTCATAAACTTCTGTGTCTGTTCACAGCAAATCAAAAAGTGTGTGCGTGTGTGCGTGTGTGCACGTGTGTGTGTGTGTGTGTGTGTGTGTGTGTGTGTGTGTGTGTGTGTGTGTGTGTGTGTGTGTGTGTGTGTGTGTGTATATATATATATGTGTGTGTGTGTGTGTGTATATGTGTGTGTGTGTGTGTGTGTATATATATATATATATATATATATATAAAAATATAGATATATAGATATAGATATATATATAATACACATACACACGCACATACACACACACACACACACACATGTGCACGTGCACACTTAAACAGTTTGGGGAAGTAGTAGTGTTTTCAAACATTACAAAATTAGCAATAAGAAAATTGAAAATTGTGAATATTTTGTCAAGTGGTACCTTTGATTTAAAGGGAATATTTTGTCAAGATGTACTTTAAGTTGTTTTTGAAGGGACCAGAAATGGATTGCTTTCCCCCACAAATTGCTGTGTTGTGCATACTGCTGACACAGCTTTAAATAACTTATCTTATGAAAAGGGAAAAGGGCAGCAGAAGGCTTTATTAAAAAGTATTTAAGGACTGGCATTTAAAGTGCTAGAATATCTGAAAGTCAGAACTTAAGATGTTATAGGTTTAATGAGCATGCATGAAAGAATGGAAAACTTACTAGAGAATTTTTGCAGATGTATCAGCAATTACACTACTGTATGAAAATGTGATTAAGGAGGAATGAGATTTGCATTAGAAATAGAACTAGAAGGTTTACACTCATCTGCAGTGTGACAAGGAAAGGCACCTGTGCCCAGAAAATGCTCTTAATAAGCAGATTCCGAAACTAAGAATAAGGTTAGAAGAGAGAGAAGAATAAATATCGAAAATGCATTTTAAGAATGTGATTTGTGCAGAAAATTAAGTAATATGCAGACCGTTTTTAGAATGGTAAAAGCAAGCAGAAAATAAAAGGCTTGTAAAACTAGTTGCCTCTTATTATGCAACTAAGACAGTGAGACAGGTCTTCCTGGGAAAGTAATATGTACATATCAACTACTTCAAAAAGTGTGCAAACGTTCAGAGTAGGAAAATAAGGGCGAGAGAGAAAGAGAGGACTGTACTGAAATATATAATAAAACTGAAATTTCATTTTAACAAAATGGAAGAAAGTAATTTTTTTTTCTTATCAACAAAACACTTCACAAGGAAAAAGGAAAAAAAATGGGAATATAAGTGGACTAATTAAGAATTATAGATTGTGTTTGTGCGTAATATAATATGTCAAACAGCCTTCCTGTGTCTCTCACAAACATATATTTAGCGCCTAAAGCTCTAAATATTCTTTGAAACCAGTGTGAGCTCTGAGAAGATCAGTGAACAATTACATTTGATAACAAGGAATTCTGACTTCTTTTCCTAGTAATGATTTCATAACGAATCACTTGTTAATAATAATACATGAGAAGGATGAAAGAGGTTTCTATCTGAGGTGTTAATGGACTTGGGGCTAAGTCAAGGATGATAAGGTTTAAAACATTTATGAGTGATTTGAATATATAGATTTGGATAACTCAGGAGACACACATATTACTAAAAGAGGGGTATGGGTGTATTTGAATGAGATTGCTGTAATCACGATATATCCCTTGGAATCAGTCCACATTTTGAATGAGCTTACTAATTAGTTAGTGTAGAAGGATGGTTGATAGCTTGTTTGAACATGGGGACAGCAGGACAATATTAGAAAAAGTTAATCATTGGGGTAGAAGTACTACTGACTTGAATTATGGGCCGAAAATGACATAACTCTTTTAAAAGGCCTTATAAGAATATTAAGAGAATAGATGCCTCCATTTATTGTGCTTAAAGGTGAGGTCACCATCTGTTATGCATATGAATGACAGGAATGCAGTCCTTAATCACTAGCTTGATGGGAAAGGAATGGGTTTGTTAAAATACAAAAATGAGGTAGAAGTTTTGACTGACCTTAGCCAGGGTTGCATCCTTCTCAAACCATGGCATGTGCACAACAGACAGGAAGGGAACTCACACACAAAAAAGCTCACTGTTCTTGCAAGTCTCAGCAAGATTTTTTTTTGATTTTGGTGACAATTTTACCTCATGTCAATAAGGTTGCAATGTATTCAAAGACATTAATATGTCATGCTCCAGTTCTATCAGAACTGCTTAGATATGAGATAGAGACATGGTATGACACATCTCAGTGCTATATTAAACAGTGATGGTTTCCATAATGGACTATAGAATAAGATTTCCCTCGTATCATAATGTGTCCATGGCTGAATTCCTGACATAAAAGTATGTGGCACTCAAGGAAGCCATGGCTAGTAAGTGTCAACATCTTCCAGATGCCCACTTTGGAAAGGATAAGAAGAAGGCAGGTTTAAGTAAAATTATAGAGCGAAAGGTAATACCACATACCCAAAAATCTGAAGAAATCTAAGAGGCTCTAGACATGACAGTCACAGACTATAAAAGGTACTCAGTCAGACATTGAGAAAATTTGCCACTTGAAATGTAAGATTATATAGACAGGGCTAGCAAGAACTGAAGAGTGTTTTTACTAGGAGTGTAGAGTAAAATAAAGCAAAATATGCACTTATGAGATAATTTATTTCCTCTAAGGTGCACTGCACAGATGTTTAGTGAATATAATGCACAGCTCAATGCAGCAGCAATACTTCGGGCCACACTATCCATTAATATGTATGTGTATCTGGACTACACAAAATACTAGCAGGAATATCTACCAGATGGCATGGCACTGATGTTAAAGAATCCATTCATTGCATATCAGCTGAAGCACATGACCAAGTCTTGGAAAGAGGGTAAGACTCTGGGCCTGCTGGTCTAAATAGTGAGTTGTATACAACAATGCTTAAGGAAATGGTTTCTCAACTAGACTGGCATTGGGTAAATCCCTCTCACTACTATCTGTGACTACCTCACTTATACCAAAACTAGTGGAGGACCCACATAATCTGGGTTCTTAGCACCTTATCTCACTTATTCCTGAAGCTAAGCTTCAGAAAAAGCACTGGTGTTTCATATGGACAAAGAATTTGAGTAGCTATTCAGCAGATAACTTGAAGGGTTTCTTTATGCTCATAACTCAGCAAATCAAGTATCAGAAATGTTGTATATTTTGCCAGAGGAAAATAAGGATAACAGCCCTGACTTAAAGTAGCTCTTAACACAGGCAAAGCCTTTGTCAGGATAGAGCTGACCTTTTCTCCATGTCACATTAGAAACAGAGGTCTTCCATCTAAGATTAAAAGAATGAGGTAAGATGTTGTAGTCTGCATTCTTAGCAATGAAGTGGCTTAATAAAGTTTATGAATGCATTTCTACTCAAAGTGGGCATTCTGTATTGGTGCACAGCATCTACATTCCTTTTCAATCTTACATTAATTAGCGTGTTTGATCTACTGAGCCCACATAATGCATCAGAGGAGCTCTCTCACTGGATAATGTTGTATTACCAATGTAATTAGCAGGAGTATAATTTAAACAATAAGAATATGTGAATAAGATTTTTGATTACTCTAGCAATATTATTATCAAATGACAGCTGTCCAGGTCTACAAAGTCCCTCTGCCATAACAACAAAAATCATTTAAATATAAGGTACTTGTAATTATGCTGCAACTGGGCATAACAAATTCTCTGAAAAGGCTTGTAATTATGCTATAGTTTGGGCATAACAAATTCTCTGAGGAGTACAACTCATTTTCTAATTATAATCTCATTGCAAGAGTAGTCATGTATGACCTAGATGGGTTTGAATTGGGCCCTGCAGGGGATCAAGTGCTTGAGAGTCCACATGCATTCTGGTTTAGAGAGGGTATAAAGGTGAATATTAGCAACAGCCAGAGACAGAATTACACAGGACCTTGAGTATTGGATGCACTTGTTCCTCTTTTCTCCTTTTTTTGATAGGTGGAACAAACACATTTAAAATTAATGATATCCAAATTGAACTATTCACTGGATATGTTGGCAATGGCAACTGCTTTATTCTATTATGAAGAAGTGCACCCAGCTTTGGCAAGTGGTAGACCTCTAACTGTCTACATGGTGCTATCTGGACCAAAGACACAGACTGGGATATTATCACTTGATCCTGAGATATTTTATTCTGTTTGACTTCTAAAATCATCAGTAAGGCTGTGAGATGGCAAACATCTGCTATGGGAGGAAACTGAGTGGAGGATTGTTACGTCCATCAGGATCTCAGTCTAGGTCATACCTTATATGGGGTAACCACTGGTAGACAAAGATTGAATGATCATGCTTCAATTGCCAGAGGTTCAACCCATTCCCAATTGGGTTCCTCAAAAGGAGATCAATGTCTATGAGTTGTGCCAGCACTGATGGGTTTTTTATGAGAATTTCCCCCTTCTTCAATTTGGTGCTACCTTGGAGTCGTTATATGAACGTTTGGGGCAGAGGGGTGAGGTACAAAAACTCTTTAAAAAGGTGTTTTTCTGGAGATTATGTTAGGCCAATGCAGTTCAGTGATTTTAGTCATCAGTGTGTTCACTTCCTTTCACTCATAGTGTAAGCCCCTATATAGTGTAAAGCAAACTGGTGACTCCTCATTTAGTTGACTCGTGTTTCTTCAGAGTTTGTCAGCTGTTGTTGTTATCAGACCTGTTGTGGGCTTTTTTTTTTCTATTATGTAGGGTACTGTCCTGTAGTTGCAATTGTGCAACAATTGATTTAGTATATTTAAGTAAATAAAAGCTGAAATAAGTGTTTATAAGCAATAAGTTGTGGGGAAGGGAATGCAGTTGCTTCCTTTGATATACGCTTCCTTTTGCAACAGGGTGATCCTAGTAGCATTCATTGTCATTGTATGTTAGATATCAGCAGATGAGGTGCTCAGATTTGTTGAATATACAGGAGAGTACAGTGGTAGGCAGCGCAGGCTGATCATGTGATTTGCAGAACATCTGATTTTTGTGTTAGATCTACATGTGGTGTAGCAACTGCAAAACAAACCCTCATAGTTAATCTTGCACTTGCTATTCATACTTTGCATCGGATGTGCAACTAAAACTGAAGTTTGATCCTTTAAGGGCTGACTATTTTTTAATTTAACACATACTAATATGATCACATATGCATACATAATGCATGCACACACACACATACACACACACACACACACACACACACACACACACACGCAACATAAAAAGAAAACATCCAATTATTATGCATCAGTTCATAATTATAAAGCATTCTGCACAAATAAAAGAACAGTCTGTAGAGTTTCACCCGAAGAACAAATTTTACATTAGAACCTGCTTTCAACACAGAATGACTATATCTTTTTCTAAAGTAGCCAGATAAGGTATATTTGTAATCCAAGAGCAGAATGGTGAAGTGTTCTGCAAATGTCTTTGTCTATGATAGAACTCTCTATGTGGCCAGCCTACTTGCCTCCTCTTTTAGGTCTTCAACTCCATAACTGACATTATCTGATCCAGCATATCTCTCTATCTTTCTTGTTAAACTGTTTGGTAATTTTATGGTACCTTAAGTCTTTTTCTATTAATGAACAGATTCGTTAAAATGTCATAACTTTTCTGAGGTTTGGTAACTTCAAATGATGCTATATTAATTAAATGTTGCACGGCTAGATATGGCTAGCTTGACCAAATACTTTACTCAATGCCAGTATATCTATATATCTATATTTATCTCTCTCTCTCTCTCTCTATATATATATATATATATATATATATTTTTTTTTTTGAAAATATGGCCCATTGTTGTATATAGACTTCAAAATATCATATCCCAAATGTACAGCATGTTAGATTTCTGTCAGCATCACATCTATCTAACAAATTACTTTTTTTCTGTCCTACATCCTTTCTTGTCTTCAACAGTCAATATCTACTCTGTCTTTGCTACCTTTGGATACATAATAAAATGATTTATCTACACTTTTCGGTATAATACTTATGTGTTTTAAATATATGTAGCTTTGTACTTTCATTCCAACATTACAAATAAGTTATCCTTATGCATTCTTTCCATATCAAATTGTAAAATCTATTTCAAATTTACTACAAATTAAAGTTTTCATTATAAAATAAAACAACAGATGTTCATCATTCTCATTGCTACAGTAGTCCATGGGCTGTATCCTCCCAAAGATACAGCAGCCAATCACACTGTCACTCTGGCTGCTTAGAGGCTGCGCTGAGCCCTTTTTGGACAGAGCTATGTAAACTGCCACAATAATTAAAAATCTCCAGCACTTTCGTGCCACCTCATGAAGATACATCTTTGAGACTCTTCTGTATTAGCAGTTGGCCTGAAGCTTTCCAACCGGCAAATAAGACCACTTCGAGAAATACTTCCAGACTATTTTGTATGATAGAGTATTTTTTTATAGTTTTTACTTATTTTCTGTTAGACTCGTGGTATATTAAGTATATCTAGGGCAGCACTGTGGCACAGTGGATAGTGTTGTCTCCTCACAGCAAATGGTTCCCTGGTTCAATACTTGGCTAGGGATGCCTTCTGTGTGGAGCTTGCATATCCTCCTTCTGTTTGTGTGGGTTTCCTACGGGTGCTCTGGTTTCCTCCCACATTCCAAAGACATGCAATAGATAGATTGGACACTCTAAAAAGGTGGTAAGTATGAATGTGCATGTGAGTTTGTGTGGTATGGAAGAACTACAGCAGCAGGACTAGCCACTCGATGATGTAAACCTTGGCTCCGGACGATTATCATTATTGAAGTGACATTCCAACCCTATATGCAAAAATATCGGGGAAAGGGGTTGTAGATAGTTGGAGACTTGTGGTACATTACTTTAAGAAAATCACATTGTCGGTAATATCTCTAGATGTTCCTCAATTACTGCAATTTTAGTCAAGGAACTACTTTTTAGGTATCCAGAGTTTGTTTTAAGCAAATGGGGCTTATTTTTCACTTAACTGTATTCTATTTTAAAATATTTATAGACAGGATAGTGTGTTTTGGCAGGAAACTGTGTGTCACAGTTCTGTATATTTTGTGACAGTTGATTTTTAAGTTTGGTTTTCTGTCAGTTTCCTTTGGGGAACAAAATTCTGTTTTTTAACAGGACTAGTTTGTGTACCACTTGTGTAACTTGCTAAGATTTTGACATTTTGTGTAGGGATGTGTGCTGCTTGTGTGAACTAACTTACAACTTACCTTTTGACAACACCATATATTGTATCTTACTGGTAATAAGGCATCTTCTCCAGCTACCACATGGATACTTTTCCCATTCCTGTTGTTCCTTCCTCTAATGTGCTTAAAATGGGAAAAAAATGAAATCACAATCTCTTGCCCATAATACAGGCTTAGCCAGTGTCTCAGCAGATGGTAGGTGACTGTGCAGTGTCTACTGCTGATTCCTCAGATCACTTACTGGTTTTCTTGAATCCCTCCACTGTAGTCTTGCCAGTCATTATCGACTGAAGTCAGGCATGTCCTATTTGACTGTTCCATTGTGTGATGTGGGCGTGGGAGATCCATTCGTTTTAGCTGCTGGCGTCACCAAGGGATGGTATTTCTAGGGTGGCTGGGGAAAGAAACCTCTTGTTTGGGGTAATATGCTTTCCCCTTTTCAATCTTCTCTACAGATGCCCCTAGAAAAAAGAAACAGAAAATAAATGATTGTGACAAAAATGAGAATGTTTCTGTGGCTAGAAAATGATGTTATTACCTTAGCTAGGAGTTTATCGCAGGCTTTTAATACTGAGCGTCAAGCATCTCAAGCTGTTCTTTATTCCTCTGCTCCAAATGATGGTGATGTTTCATCAGAGAGTTCTGATTTAAGGAGAGATAAGGTAATGTCACTTGAGAGGTCCAGACTCCAAGACTCTTATTCTTTAGACAGTGACTCATAATTTGAACATTTGGAGACAGTTTCCTTTTCTGAGATTGCTTCCAGACTGAAGGATGCATTTACTTGGGAACAAGAAGCTGTTATCTTTGAACTGGAACAGCAGCATGATTCATTAGAACAAGAAGCCCTGCATACTGCACCCATTCCTCCATTGTGCCAGCCTTGCAGGATGCTTTAATGCAGCTTGCAGTGCTCCTGACTCTCAATTATTTAAATCTAGAAATGCAGGTAAATTGTATAAAGTTTTTCAAACTAACATATTTTTTTATTATAATAAGGATACACAGTAAGGATACACAGTAAACACTGGCTCCCAAAGGTCCACTCCAAAAAAGGGGAGATAAAATCCAAAGGCAGAAACACTGGAAGCAGACCACCACGATTATAAAACAGGTTTTATTGCAGAGATAAGCGCTTTCGCGTACGCTAGGTACGCTTCATCAGATCCATTAATACAAGGGAACTACAGGTTCTATATATACCAAAAAATCTTCATTCAATCAACAATGAAACAATCAATTATTTAATTAATTAGAGACATTTAAAGTGCTAGTGCCTACCCTACAAATTGTTGAGAAAAATAAAAGCAAAAATTAAACTGAAAATTAAATACAAAAGTTTAGTACTTGACATTCTGTATCTAAATAACATAAATACATAGGTATATAAGTAAGTAAACAGAACAATACTGCTAGTATACCTAAATCTAAATCTAAAAACCTAAGAAATATATGACTTATACGTATTTATATTATTTGTTTATGATCTAAATAACTATGAAAATAATCATAAATTAATTACATGTAAAACAGATGTTAAATCTTTCAAACATCTATACAAAAGTATGTGACAAGATAAGGTGACAACTGGTATATAATTTATAGGCCAATGCTGTTTACTCATATAAAGCATAAAAGCATAGAAGGCATAACAATATATATATATATATAAACATATAAACGTAAAATACACTCCCTCCTTTTTAATTAATATAGTACAGTCTAAATGCCCTGACTAATTAATAAATCTAACAGAAGTTCATAAAAGAAATAAAATAGATGGTACATGATGTAGCAGCATACTCATTCTATTAAAATTGATATTGATAACTATAACTATGTATAAATGTAAGCTTCATGGTGCTTCTGTAATTATCTATTTGAGACTACGTCCTTTCAAAGAGGCTCTAACACTCACATATTGGTTAAGCCCTGGAGGATGATGTGCTTTGAGTCTCAAGATCCAACTTAATTCATTATTTTCCAAGTCATTGAAACCATCACCTAACCTTTTATTTGGTGTAATGATCTGCAGAACTCTAAAGGCAAACGTGTGTCCTGGATTATTCATGATATGTTTCGCCAATGCATTTTTAGAATCACATTTCTTAATATCATAGGCATGATCATATAACCTTTCTTTTAGATGTCTAGTTGTCATGCCTATATAAAAAGCTTGACAGATTTGGCAATCAGCTAAATATACCAAATTCTTATCTTCACATGTTGCAGTTAGGCTTGGTTCAAATTTGAAGGCTATCGTAGGATGTACAAAAACTTGTTCTGTAGTGATCATTGCACACATGCTACACTTACCACAAGGGAAAGTGCCTGGTCTCTTAATAATCTCCGATCTATCCCTTTTGTACTCATCCATCCGCTCAACACATAATAGTCTTCTTAAATTCTTACTATTATGATAAACAAAAGTCGGTGTAAGTCCAACTATGTTTGTTATTTCTGGGTCTGTCATGAGTATATGCCAATTCCTATTTATTATATTCATAATAGCCTTATTGTCACTAGTGTATCTGATGTTGAAACTGACCATAGATTTATCAAAAACTTTCTTGTTGTATCTGTGTTGTTGGGGTATTATTTCACCAGATCTACACGTTACTCCTGTAGGTATATAAATTTCCTTAATGGAATGTACCATCTCTGGATTGTATCCTCTATCTACGAATAGGTTCTCTAACAAAATACCTTGTGTATATAATTCACTAGGAATTCTACATAATTTTTTTAATCCTAGCAAACTGGCTCTTTACTATATTGCCAAAAACGAATCTGGGATGCATGCTGTTATAGTGTAGCAGTGTATTCTTCCAGCATTCTTTCCTGTAAATAGTTGTACTTAAAGAATGCTGCTTATCCTTAATGATCGTGATGTCTAGAAAATCTATGCTAGTATAAGAATAGTTGATGATAAACTTCAAAAAAGAAGTAGTAGATTTGAGATATTGAATAAACAAGAACAACTCATCTAAAGTGCCATTCCAAAAAAGAAGCACATCATCTACAAATCTCTTGTATAGGCATATTTTCTTGAAATAATCATTATTAAAAAGATAAGTCATTTCCCAGTAATATACCACTAGGTTAGCATAGGTATTTGCACAGGGGGTCCCCATGGCAACCCCCCATTGTTGTAAATATAATTTGCCATTGAACATGAAGACATTATTCATTAATACCAACTCAAGGAATGCATTCAATAGAATCTGTTCACTATTAGTAAATCTTTTGCTGCTATTCATAATTGATCTAACAGCTTCCAAACCAAAATTATTAGGTATGGAAGTAAACAAGTTTTTGACATCTAGTGTAACCAGAAGGCATTTCTCAGGTAAGCCATTTGTAAATTCATTCAGAGCATCCAGCAGCTGGTATGTGTCTTTTAAAACTGAACAAATATCAGAAACAAGAGGTCTCAATTTCTTTTCTATATAGACAGACAGCAGGACTAGTCACTCGATGATGTAAACCTTGGCTCCGGACGATTATCATTATTGAAGTGACATTCCAACCCTATATGCAAAAAAATCGGGGAAAGGGGTTGTAGGTAGTTGGAGACTAGTGGTACATTACTTTAAGAAAATCACATTGTCGGTAATATCTCTAGATGTTCCTCAATTACTGCAATTTTAGTCAAGGAACTACTTTTTAGGTATCCAGAGTTTGTTTTAAGCAAATGGGGCTTATTTTTCACTTAACTGTATTCTATTTTAAAATATTTATAGACAGGATAGTGTGTTTTGGCAGGAAACTGTGTGTCACAGTTCTGTATATTTTGTGACAGTTGATGGGAAAGGGGTTGTAGGTAGTTGGAGACTAGTGGTACATTACTTTAAGAAAATCACATTGTCGGTAATATCTCTAGATGTTCCTCAATTACTGCAATTTTAGTCAAGGAACTACTTTTTAGGTATCCAGAGTTTGTTTTAAGCAAATGGGGCTTATTTTTCACTTAACTGTATTCTATTTTAAAATATTTATAGACAGGATAGTGTGTTTTGGCAGGAAACTGTGTGTCCCAGTTCTGTATATTTTGTGACAGTTGATTTTTAATTTTGTTTTTCTGGCAGTTTCCTTTGAGGAACAAAATTCTGTTTTTTAACAGGACTAGTTTGTGTACCACTTGTGTAACTTGCTAAGATTTTGACATTTTGTGTAGGGATGTGTGCTGCTTGTGTGAACTAACTTACAACTTACCTTTTGACAACACCCTATATTGTATCTTACTGGTAATAAGGCATCTTCTCCAGCTACCACATGGATACTTTTCCCATTCCTGTTGTTCCTTCCTCTAATGTGCTTAAAATGGGAAAAAAATGAAATCACAATCTCTTGCCCATAATACAGGCTTAGCCAGTGTCTCAGCAGATGGTAGGTGACTGTGCAGTGTCTACTGCTGATTCCTCAGATCACTTACTGGTTTTCTTGAATCCCTCCACTGTAGTCTTGCCAGTCATTATCGACTGAAGTCAGACATGTCCTCTTTGACTGTTCCATTGTGTGATGTGGGCGTGGGAGATCCATTCGTTTTAGCTGCTGGCGTCACCAAGGGATGGTATTTCCAGGGTGGCTGCGGAAAGAAACCTCTTGTTTGGGGTAATATGCTTTCCCCTTTTCAGTCTTCTCTACAGATGTCCCTAGAAAAAAGAAACAGAAAATAAATCATTGTGACAAAAATGAGAATGTTTCTGTGGCTAGAAAATGATGTTATTACCTTAGCTAGGAGTTTATTGCAGGCTTATAATACTGAGTGTCAAGCATCTCAAGCTGTTCCTTATTCCTCTGCTCCAAATGATGGTGATGTTTCATCAGAGAGTTCTGATTTAAGCAGAGATAAGGTAATGTCACTTGAGAGGTCCAGACTCCAAGACTCTTATTCTTTAGACAGTGACTCGTAATTTGAACATTTAGAGACTGTTTCCTTTTCTGAGATTGCTTCCAGACTGAAGGATGCATTTATTTGGGAACAAGAAGCTGTTATCTTTGAACTGGAACAGTAGCATGATTCATTAGAACAAGAAGCTCTGCATACTGCACCCATTCCTTCCATTGTGCCAGCCTTGCAGGATGCTTTAATGCAGCTTGCAGTGCTCCTGACTCTCAATTATTTAAATCTAGAAATGCAGGTAAATTGTTTAAAGTTTTTCAGACTAACATATTTTTTTATTATCTTACAGCAGACCCTGCTGCTATCTCTCCCACTGCTCCTGATGTTCTCTGTATTACCATTTAGGTTATCCACTGTACCAAGAGAGTTTATAAAGTGCATAGCCCCAGTAATAGCCCACTGCAGATTGCGAGGTATCCACATTTATTCCTTATTTAGATTATGTGCTTATTTGTGCAGAGTCTTTGCCAGTTGTCAGGAGTCCTTTAAAAAGTTATTTTCCCTCATAGAACACCTGGGATTCTAGATGCATTTGCAAAAATCTGTCCAATCACCATTGCATAGGATTGTGATTTCAGGTTGCCTAATAAAAAGGCATTTCTTGCTTTGGAGAAAGTGCATTTGTATCTAGATGTTTTTCTGAACTTTTCTCACCAGTCTTTAGCTAAAGCTAAAAAATTTCTCAGGATTCTAGGTCTTACAGCTTCTATGGTTGTTATAATTGAATTTGCCAGTTTACAGAAAAAGAAAGATTCAGTGGAACCTAAAAAAATATATGGATGTAATATTGTCAACAAGTGGAATTCCAGTCTTTTACATTATGAAGTCAGAAGTGCATTGGCATAGGGGTTAGATGGCTCACAATGCAGATATCCCTTCTTCTCTACCAACCACAACACAATCTGCCCTGACCAGGTGCTTATATTTTGCTTGGGGACCAGTTTCAAAGTGGGTACAAGTGCAAGAAGTGCTTGACAGTTCAGACAGATCAAAGTACATTGATGTAATAGAAATGTTGGCTGTGATTCATGCCATAAGATCTCTGTATTATCTGTGGAACCTAGGACCTTTGCAGGTCACAACAGACAACACCACAGTGATGTGACACACAAGCAAGAAGGAGGACAAAAGGTGGCAATGACAGCTTAGGAGTTAGCTCTACAGCATTTCTTAACTCTTCAAGCTTCTTACATAGTGGCAGACAAGTTAAGCAGATCCTGGATAGACCCTTACAAGTGGAAATTCAATACAGAGGTCTTCCAGGAGATGTTCGAGATGTGGGGGACATTAGAAGTCGATCTGCTTGTCTCCTTTCAAAACAGGCAACTGAAAAGATTCTGTTCCAGTATTTTCTGCAAGCAGGGCTGGAAAAGTTTCTGTGTCATTTCCCCGGTTAGCAATGTTCCTACATGCATTTCACTCTTTCAAATGATTTCCAGGATACCTTTTAAGATTCAGAAAGACTGCTCGAAAATCATTGTAGTGAATGCCCTGTGGTCCAGGCAAAATTGATTATTCCTCTTATGGATTTGGCCAAGGGCAATCACCACAAGCTTCCACTCAGTCTGGATCTACTCAAACAGGAAAAAATGAGTTTGACACACATCAACAACTTCAACTGACTGCCTGGATGATTCAGTTTAATGCCATTTAGGGGCCACTTTCATGCGGGCATGCAACAGGTAATGAAAGAGTTAAGAATACCTGCTACTAGAAAATAAAATATTGGCAAGTGGAAGAGATTTTCTAGTTTGTGACTAACCAATGACCAGGGATCTATTTCTGATTTTATACCACTGGGGCTTAAATATTTGCCTTAGTTTCTATTCTCTAGCCTATTTTATGTCTATACAAAGGTGAATCTTGCAGCTATTTCTGCATATCTCTCCTTAGACCCCCCCCTTTTCCTTCTCTGTTTATTGTCAAACAGTTATTAAAATTAGTTTTATACCTGAGACCATATAGGCACGTTCATCCTCCTTGGGATATCAATTTTGTGATAGAAAAAATGACCATTTCACCCTCTGAACCTGTAGTCAAGCTGATGTAAGGATTGTCACTTTGAAAACTGCTCTTCTTCTTAATCTGACATCTGCAAGAAGAGTATATGAGTTGTATGCTGATATGGTGGGAGAACCTTATCTGTTTTCCATATAAATAGGGTCACTTTGCACAAACACCCTTCTTTTATGCCCCAGATTGTTTCAGAGTTTATGTCAAATCCCGCCATCAATCTCCCTGTTTCTTTTCAGATAAAAAAATATAGGGATAACAGATTCTACACACTCTAGATGTGCATTGACAACTCAGGAGCTGTCTTCACAGAACGAAGTTCTTCAGGAAAACTAACCAGCTATTTATTTCCTATTCTGGGACTGGTACTAAAAGGGGTCAACTCATGTCTAAACAGATTGTTTCCAAGTGGATGTCCTCTGCTATTGTTTTTTGTAAATCCTACCATGGTAAATCTATTCCAGGAAGTGTTAAGGCACACTCTACTAGAACCTTAGCTTCTACAATGGCATACTGGAAAGTGTAGGATTCTACAGGCAGCAGCTTGATCCTACATATATACGTTTATAAAGCACTACAAACTTGATTCCTTTTCCACATCTGGAGCAGGCTATACTAAGACTATTCTCTAGGGGCTCCCAGATCCTTTATCCTTCCTTCTAATAGTTTGGATAAAATTATGGTAGTATACTCATAGGTTTCTGCAGTAAGGAGAATGATTAACGTAGTACATATATGTAAGTTGCACTTACCTGTAATAGATATTCAAATTCTTCACTGCTGCAGTAGTCATACCCACCCTCCATCCCTCTTCATGGATAAATAGTTTTGGTGGGATATAAAGTTGCTTTCTTGTTGTTTATATCCTGGTTAGTTCAGGGTGATTTCCCCATTTTTTTGTTGAAGTGCGAGAAACTCCTGAAGATTTTAGTTACTTTGGCTGTTTATATAGCTCCCAGCAAAAGGAGCTCAAAGTGACACTGTGGGAGGGGATGAGAGCTTTTGGAATCTGGCTGGTTGCCTCATCCCTGGCAGGATACAATCAATTGGCTACTGCAGCAGTGAAGAATTTGAACATCTACTGTTTTAAGTAAGTGCAATTTACACAACTGCACTTTATTTATAATAAATATAGTTGCAAGAAATGCAACAAACAATTAAAATAATGTTTCATAATAGTTAAACATTTCAGGTAAATACAACAATGTGCAGAACTTATTGTAAATGACATCACTCACACTGAACCAGAGGCCATTAACAACCTTTTGGCTGACAGGTTCAACTCAACCCCCCCCCCCTTACTCCCCCCCGATAGTCCAAAGGTAATACCACATACCACAATCCCCTAACCATTACTAGGGAACAGGTCTTCAGTACACTTCCCAAGGCCAGAAACAATGCATTGATGGGCCCTGATAAAATCATAGGATGCTTAAAAAATAACATGAAATATGACCCCTCTGGCCTACTTGAATCACTTTTTAACTGGAGACCTAAAATTAGGTTTTGTGTCCAAGGAATGGAGGATGGCTACAGTCATTCCCCTGCACAAAGCAGGTCCAACCACTAATCTGGGTAACTACAGGCCCATATGTCTGACCAGCCTCATATGTAAGGCCATGGAAAGAATCATGATAAACATGATAAATGAGGACATGGGTATCCTGCAAATGTTGGACCAATCACAGTTCCGCTGTGTTCGAGGAAGGCTGTGCCTATTATATCTGGTGTACTTTTCTAAGAGGGTCCCCAAAGCACTGGATGAAGGCAAGACTGTGCAAACAGCTTATTCTGACCTGGCCAAGGCTATTGATACAATACCCCACTCAGGCATTATAAACATGCTTGGTAATTTAGGCATAAACTCTTTTATTACCCACTGGATAGCCAACTGGATCACTGATAGGACCCATGTAGTCAAAACAGGTGAGGTCACCACCATCAAGAGGCCAGTCACTGGCAGAGTTCTCCAGGGCTTGGTACTGGGCCCACTCTTTTTTAGCATCTATTTCTCTGCAATGGAAGCAAATGCTGAAGGTTTGTGGCTGACTAAGTTTGTAGATGTTTGCAAGCTGGGAATAATCATCAACTCCCCTGCATACACAAGGATTCTTCAAAAAGGCTTATTTCTGACTAACAAATGGAGCCGAAGCCATGGTCTTAAACTCAATGTTAAGAAATGCATAATTGTTCCCTTACCATGTTGATAATATACCCCTAACAGTTGACCCAGTGGTCAGGGATCTGGGTACGCACATAGACAGTAGCCTTACCTTGAACCACCATATTGCTACAGTGGTGAGGAAATCCTTTTATGTTGCACAGCTTATAAGTAAGGGCATGACATCTAAGCCAAAGAGGTCATTACCCTACTGTACTCTGCCCTTATCACACCAATCATAGAGTACAATGCTCCCTTCAGTATGTACCTGACTAAGCATATGCAGCAACTAGAGCAACCTCAGAGATTTCTTACAAAAAGAATACAAGGTGCAACAAACCTGCCTAATGCAGAACATCTTAAAACCCTTTCCATCTACTCAGTCTCCTGTAGGTTTCTGAGGAGTGATCTATGCCTGGCTTAAAAGCATCAGCAAGGCCCACACTTATGATGCCATACCCTTATTTATAAGTTTTTATTACACAAACAAATGATTGGTGCCAAAATCATGGCCTTAAACTCAATGCAAGAAGATGTATTATTATCCCTTTCAGTAAGAGCGATGTTCCTGTTAGCTACCACATCAATAGCAACACCAGAAGTATGCACTCAGTGGTGAGAGACGTGGGCACATAGGTTGACAGGAACCTTACTTTTGATTACCATGTCTCCACAGTGGTAAGAAGGTCATTCTACATTGCTCAAGTCATACGTAAGGGCATTGCCTCCAGAAAAAAAGAAATTATAACCTCCCTGTACTCTTCCTTCATCAGGCTAATAATTAAGTGCAATACCCCTTTAGGTATGTACCTTTTCAAACACATGCACAATTGGAAAGACCACAAAGGTTCCTTACAAGGAAAATTCAAGGTCTTCAGCATCTGTCCTATGTAGATTATCTGAAATTACTGTCTCTTTATTCTGTTTCATACAGACTACTCAGAGGGAATTTCTGCCTTGCATATAAGGCAATCTCTGACCCTGCTTTATTGGAAATGCTACATATCCGCAAGTCAAATGGTACATTGGTTACTTGCTCTATAGACCTTAACCTGGTATCTGACATTAATAGAACCTGCTGGAGGGACATATTTGTCTCCCAGAGGTTATCACACTTTTGTAACAAACTCCCACTTTATCTCAAACAGAGCACCTCATTGACCCTTTTCTAAAGCAATCTGGACGATTGGATGGGTAATAAATTCACCACGAGGGTTACACCTGTGTCCCTCTTAGATTGAGGCAATAGGTGCTGTACATGGAAATAAGGGTCAAATTTGGCTAGGCTTGTAAGGGCCCTAGGGCCATAAACCTGGTAACTTCCTATGATCCTATGATTCTATGAATATCTTGCACATTCAAAAACTACCAGAAATACAAGATCTGGGGACTTGAAATTTGTCTGTGACTTAAATAGAACATGCTGGAAAGACAGATATGTGTGCCAGAGACTGCCCCTCCTATGGAACAAGCTTCCCTTCCATGTGAAGCTGAAATCATCTATTACTCGATTTAAGCACAACCTAGACCAGTGGGTGGGGAATAGGAAATTTACACCGGGCCTGGCACCTTGTCTCTTATGAATAGAAGGAGGTTATAAATGCCTGGCCTGCAGTGTCCTATTTGGATACAGGACATCATTATTTTTTCAGGAAAACTTGGCTAGGCTTAGAAAGGCCCTTTGGGTCATTACCTTAGTAAGAATCTATGAATCTATGAACTTGTGAATCTATAGTATCCACTCATGAGTGGAACAATTGTAGTTCAGCATAGCCACAGATAGGAAGACACACACCCATATTATATAGCACATATTTTAGTACTTTAAAACTAAGTTAAAAAATCAACATTTCTTCCTCCAAGTCCTTAAATGAACAGCAAGGAAATTTCATAGAGCACAAGTACCATCAAACAGCAAAATATAATGTCCGCTCATGAGCAGAGCAGTTATGGATGCACACACAGCGCCATATAGGAAAACACACACGCCTATCACACAACACATACTTTCAGTGCTATAAAACTAAGTAAAAACTTTAAAAAAATCAGTATTTCTTCACCTGTGTAATTAAAATGTCAGCCATGGAAGAGTTCACAGCACACCAAGCACCACCAAACAACAAAATATAGCATCCGCTCATGACTGGAACAGTTGTAGATCAGCGCACACAGTCCCAACTGGGAAGACATTTTTTGCCACTACATAGCACATATATTCCCTGCTGTAAAACAAAGCAAAATAACAAAAAAAAAATCTAAATTTTTTACCTCTGTTTTTTAGTTGGCAGCTAGGGAAGAGTTTACAGCACACCAAGCACCACTAAACAGCAAAATATAGCATCTGCTCATGTGTGGTGCAGTTATCATTCAGCACACAGCCCCAGAGAAGAAGACAAACCCCCTCTGTTATACAACATATACTTTCAGTGCTGTACAAATAAGTGAAAGAAAAAAATGCAAAGTTTAAATGGACAGCCAGGGTAGTGATCACAGTGCACCAAGTGCAACCTAACAACAAAATAGTTTTTGTAGGAGGTCTGTACTCCCTGTTCCACACCTAATATGGGACCAATACCCACACATTTATGATCTCTAATTAGTTTTGTATGTTCTTACTAAGCACACAGCAAAGATCCTAATTTGAACGTCAGTCATTTCACCCACTGTAGATGTTTTTATTTGTATACCCATAAAGAAGATTTTCCCCACATATCCCAGATGTACATTTGAAATTACCCATACACTAATTCTGACTGATTTTAAAGTTTGTCAGGGATTATTTTGCCTAATTCAAGGGTGGCTGGGGTGACTGGTTCTGGTCTAGTAATAAAGGATAGTTTGAGTCAAGCAATAGTTGCACTAGCTTGTGTTGCCAATGTCACAGTATATTTCAGGTTACTAAATCAGGTGTTTGCTTTAACACTGGTTATAGGTGAAAGAGTTCAAAGATTATGGACTTATTCATAACATGGAAGCTGGACAGCAATTATCCCTCAGAAGAGATATAGGACTGAGTACATGGAGTTGGCATTTAGTCTGCAGATTAGCTAAGGGACCTCAGGTATTTTTTTTAAAAAATGTTGCGTTCTTGCATTGGTTTAGGAGCTTGTTGAGGTACATAATGAAGGGGAATTATATTTAATGATGGACCTATTAAAGGAAAAACAAAGTGGAACTATATGTTATTTGAACTTTCTGGAGATATCACAAAGGATAAGAAGTATTTGGTAGAAGGGTTTTTCTAATCACAATACAGACATATTGGTCAAGCCAGACTGTTGCCAGTATAGGTACCCAAATCTCAGATGATTGGCTCAGCTTCAAGTGGATTTTTATTTATATAGTATGCAATGATGATATAAGAGTTACCAAAGGAAGCAATTCTGCTTTTCTTGAAATTGAAAGTCAGCCTATGGTCAACATGCCAAGCAAGTGTCTGGTCTAGCACTTGTTAGGGAATGCAAGTATTAGAAAGACATTTGATAACCATCCTCAGTTTGCAATCACCAACAAAGTTAGCCATACTCTCTCAATGTCAGGACTCATTCCAGAGAAGTAATTGCCAGGGAGAAGAGCAATCTCTGATACAGCTGTAGGTTGGAGGAAATGGAATAACTGTTTCTTCCTTAATTCCTGTATCTGGAGCATAGAGGGATGAAACCCTAACAACCCAAAACACCACATTCAAATTGTGGTCAAATGGGAGTGCCTTCTATTAATCATCTATCCCTCCCTATTTATCATAAACACTGCTTAAACCTGTCAGTGTGCATACTACTTTCTTCTTAACTTTTACAATGATGACAGAGACTTGCATTTCATTTAAAAGGTTTTATTTCATATTTTACAACAAATCATTAACTGCTATTTGCTGAACAAAACAGAAAAGTGTCACATTGAAAACAGACTTAACATGAGCAACAGTACATTGTTCTTCCTTTGAAACTCACATTTATTAAAAGTACATCTAGCAAGCCATTAAACTACAAGAATTGTGCTTAGAGTCATCATAGGCAAACATCATATAATGCAGCATAAAGTAGCAGCTACGTAAAGGGTGCAGGGATTCAACAGACAATATGTAACAAATTCTGCTATCAACAGTACGACAAACGTACTGGCACAGCCTGTCAGGAGGAGAAGGTAACCACACACACACCACAAATCCAGTCTCACATAGACCTATCGCATCAGCAAACCAAACACATAAACACACAAAAACATACTCGGAGGCTCTAAATAAAAATTTGCCTAAGCAGCAGAGACCTCCAAAGCAGACATCCAAGCAACCCCTACCATGAAACAATACCCACGTAGCACATAGCTCACAAAGTCAGTGTGCCACACAGTCACAGCCCTTAAGGCTAAGCAACACACCTAATACACTTGTAATAGGTGACTCTGTTGTCAGACACACTGACATCCCACTCACTAGGTTGAACAAGGAGAAGGTCACTGTAAGCTGCCTGTCGGGTGCCAGGATCTGCCACATAACACAAGCATGCAGGTCACTCCAAAGCAAGTACAAATATGACTCCGTCATTGTCCATGCTGGTGTGAATGACCTGAGACGTACCTCCCTGGACTACATGAAAAAAGACATAGAGGAGCTCTTTGATCATGTATCCCAGGTCGGTATGACCCTGACCTTGAGTAGCATCTTACCCTCACCAAGAATGATGCCACAGTATAAAGACAAAATGATCAATTTTAACAAACTGGCTAAAGTATTGGTGTCATTCAAAGGGGATCGAGTGTCTGACAGCCTGGGATGACATGCTTGACAAGCCACGTTGTTTCGCTAGGGATGGCTTGCACCTGTCATCCCGGGTTTTCGAATACTGGCAAAGGCTCTTGCCTCCCCCATAGTGCCTTTTTTAGGCAAGGCTCAAAAGACAAACCCACCTCCATAGACAGCACAAAGAAAAAAAAACTAAGGGTAATGCTGCTCAACGCCAGAAGTCTAAACCTCAAGATGCATTCACTCAAGACTGTCCTCAGTATGAAGAATATCGATATCTGTGCAGTAACAGAAACCTGGTTCAAGGCTCCCGAGAGCACCCCAGCACTAACAGGTTATACTTCATACCATGCTTTCCGGCCCCAAAACTCGGACCGAATCACAAAAGGAGGGGAGTATCCATATTTATCAAAGATACCCACACCTCCAGGTTAGTGGCACTGCACGAAGCATCAGAGACCATCCATGTGCAACTAACAGTAGGCAAAACTGCCTTTCAGTTTGTAGCCTGCTACAGACCACCCTCCCAAACACAGGAACCTCACTCGGCTTTTCTGAGAACACTGGAGAATATGAAGGTCTCTCCAAACACCATTATATTGGGTGACTTCAACTACCCAAACATTGATTGGGAAAACTACTCAAGCCCAAACACCCTCGCCCAACGTTTCCTAGAATTTATAAACTCAAATGCTATGGAACAACTGGTCACCACTCCCACAAGAGGGGAAAACATATTGGATCTGGTCATCACCAACATGGGGTATCTATGTTCCACACCAGAGGTATACCCCTCATTGGTAAGATCAGACCATAAACTAATCTCACTGGACATCCATATTCCATCCCCACCCCTAGCCAAGGAAACCACGATGAAGAACTTCTCAAAAGCAAACTTCACACTTCTCAAAACCGAGGTGGAATCCTTCAAAGCCCCCGGGACAGTGGAAAATACGGCCCAAAATGCAAAATCCTTTACAAAAGCATTCTATGGACACCTACAGGAATGCATGGAGCATGCTATCCCAAATAAAACTATGACTCACTCCTCCAAAGGCAGGAGACCTGTCTGGTGGATCCCAGCCATAAATAAGCTATCCAACAGAAGGAGAAAGCTACTACATGATAGAGAAAAATCCCAAAAAGGGAAGGCGTCTCTGATCAGTACTAGCAAGAAACTACGATCCCTCATAAAATCATCTAAGGCCAGCTTCAAAAGAAAAATTGCACAAGACACTAAAGATAATCACAAGGCCTTCTTTAGTTATGTCATAAACCTGGGAGACAACTCCCAGATATGCTCTGAGTTAGTGCAAAATGACAAAAATACACTGAACCCGCAGACATTGCCAACATCCTGGAAGAAAGGTTCAGTGCAAACCCCCCCCCTCCCCCCCCAAAAGAGCAAATGTCTATCCCAACAGAGTGTAGCCTTCCTAAGATCACAGATGCACAGCTGAGAGCTGCCCTCTCCAAAGCAAAAAACACAGCATCAATGGGACCAGACGGTGTCCTGGGCTGCGTCTTACATGAGCTCCAAGAAGAACTAAACCCTCATATAAAGTCACTGTTCAATCTCAGCCTTACTACAGGATAGGTACCCAAGGAATGGCGTACAGCAACAGTGGTCCCACTCCACAAATGTGGTGCCAAAGCAGACCCCAGGAACTAATGCCCTATAAGCCTGACTAGCCTGGTCTGCAAAGCTATGGAGCATATCATCATGGAAATCATAAACAAAGACATTGGGAACCTCCAGACACTGGATCCTGCCCAATTTGGCTTTGTTAAGTGCAGATCTTGCCTCTTGAACCTGGTCGACTTCTTTGAAACAGTTACCAAAGCCATAGATGATGGGAAGGTAGTCCACACAGCCTACCTGGACCTCGCAAAAGCCTTCGACACAATACCCCACTCGGGAATCATAAATAAGCTCACCAGCTTAAATATCAACCCGTATGTCACAAGATGGGTTGCAAACTGGCTCAGGGATAGAACCCACATGGTCAAAATAGCAGGTGCCATGTCAGACTCTAAACCAGTTACAAGTGGCGTCCCACAAGGCTCAGTCCTGGGACCTCTCTTGTTTGGTATATATTTCTCCGATGTACAGGCTAACATGGGTGGACTTTGGCTGACCAAGTTCGCAGATGACTGCAAACTGGGTGCCGTAATCGACTCTCCGGCTGATACAAGCATCCACCAAAAGGGTCTCACAGAGACGAATAACTGGTGCCAGAGCCATGGCCTAAAGCTAAATGCTAAAAAATGCATAGTCATCCCCTTTGGAAAAACAAAGTGCCCACAAATTACCACATAAGTGGTAATCCATTAAGTACGGAAGAAGTAATTAGGGACTTGGGGACCCAAGTAGATAGCAATCTCTCCTTTGACAATCACGTTGCCAAAGTGGTTAGAAAGACCTTCTATATAGCCCACCTTATCACAAAAGGGTTCACATCTACATCAAGAGAGGTCATTGTGCCCCTCTACTCATCACTTATCAGGCCCATAACTGAATACAATGCCCCATTTGGGATGTACCTTACCAGACACCTGCAGCAACTGGAAAGACCCCAAAAGTACCTCACCCAGAGGATCAAGGGGCTCAAACAGATGCCCTATGCAGTTCGGCTAAAGAAACTCCAGCTCTACTCAGTTGCGTACCGCCTACTCAGAGGCGATCTGTGTCTGACATATAAAGCCATATCCAACCCAGAATTAATGGACATGCTTCACCTCAGGAAATCCAAATCCATTAGAGCTCCATGCTCCAGGGAATTGAACCTCAGCACAGAAATAAATAGGACATGCTGGAGGGACAGATTCATATCCCAGAGGCTCCCCTCACTCTGGAACAAAATCCCAATCCATGTTAGACAGAGTCCCTCACTGACTTCTTGACGAGTGGATGGGAGATCGTAAGTTTACCCCTGGGATCCCTTCTATGTCCCTGCTTGACAGAGGTACAGTAAACTAACCTTAAAAGGGCTACCTTCTGTGACCTACTATACAGAGGCACAGTCAACTAATCTAAAAGGGTGGCGAAAGCCAAACACACTCTGGCTAGGCTTATAAATGCCCTAGGGCAGATAGCCTAGTATCAACCTATGAACCTAAGTAGATAATAAACAAACAACTTGTAGTCAAGTAAATCCCAGTTTATTAAAAAACACTCTAGCGCCTCGGCTAATGCTTAGCCTTCAAGGAGTAAATTCAAAATAATACTGATTCACATTTTATACCCTTAAGTATCCAATAAAGCACTTAACCAATTAAATAAACATTTAAATATTTAAATTTCTATTTAAACAATTGTTTAACAGAGAGTGTAGTCTATGCTATAAAATGTGGATGTAATAAATTTTATATAGGTCAAACAAAGAGAATGTTGAAAATTAGGTTACTAGAACATTTAAGGGACATTAGAATGAATAAAGAAGAAAGCCCCTTAGCTCAAAATATTAAATTATGTCATGAAAGTGATCCTAAAGATTTATCAGCTACAGTATTACAACAAATACAGGTAGAAAATGTGAATCATAAGAGAAATATGTTATTATATAAGTAGACTATTTTTATTTTGAAATTTTGGTCTTTGATCCCACAAGGTTTAAATATAGATTGTTGCTGGAAATGTGTTGTTTAGTTTATAAAATATGTGTTTTAAGTCATACTGTTTCAATAGAAATTTAAATATCTAAATGTTTAATTATTTAATTGGTTAAGTGTTTTATTGAATACTTAAGGGTATAAAACGTAATTACTCCTTGAAGACTATGTGCATAACAGCAAAGTGTGTGTGAGTAAAAGAGAGAGTGAAGAGTGAGAGCAATCCATCACCTCTTATATTATACGTTTTTTTCAGTTAACTTAAGGGGCAACAAAGGCATAAAACAGAAACATATTCCTGTTTAAAAAATCACAAAGTTGTTGCAATAATAGGACTTGTGTTAGCATGCACTTCCTGAAGTACAGGTGTGTGTGTGTGTGGGGGGGGGGGGGGGTCTGTGTGACAGAGGGAGAGGCAGTGAGATCAGTGGAATGCTGGCAGCAGCAGAAAAAAGGTTTGCATACCTCTTGACATTTTAGCTCAAGAAATATGGATAAAGCCTAAAATAAAGGGGGAACAAAGGCTCCAAAATAGAAAAAGGTTAAATATACTTAAAAAGTTGAAAAGTAATATGTCATTATTTAGTGATTTCAATACCCAATGACTGGCAAAAAAAAATAGTTTAGCAGTAAGGGACCAAACAATAAAGCAAATATCTAGATTTTTTTTAAGAAGGATATATTTTGGATGTAAAATGCTTCCTCTAACACCATTTACATATGCTACAGCAACTTTGAAACATTAGGCAGAGGAACTATTTTATATCCAAAATAAATAAAAAAATATATAGTAATAAAAAAATAATAAGTTAAAACACAGTAATTTTACAGACAGCTCATTCTCTAAGTGCAATAATGTCCTCCAGGGGGTGTGTTAATGTGTAATTAATACCCTTTCAGGGGTGTAGGGACCCTCCACCTGCAGCATCGAGCTTCACAACATCCTTGAGTGGGCATTAATTACACATTAACACACACTCTGGCATTATTGCTTGCATCGCCCTAATCATCTGCACTAAGTGCCAGACAAATCCTGTTTTAGACTAATGCAGATCACTTCACACACAGGTGCTGCAGAAACAAGCTAATTTGTAGACTTCACACTGTTTAGTTTATTTACAACCAAATAATAAAGACACTGTCGTCAGTCAAAAAGTAAAAGAAAAAAAAAAAACACAAGAAAAAAAGGATTGTACCCAAAGAACATAGCTCACATGCTGATGATGCTAACACAGCAAAGAAGACAACAAGCTCAAGCAGATAAATCTGAGCCAAGTTTAAAAAATATATAAAACAAAGAGAAACTGCCTCAAAGTATCACAGCAGATAAGCTTTAATATGTTAAGATCAGACTTTCACATAATGGTGCTTCTTCATGTTAAAAATTTAAAGAACAAAAGGCTATATCCAATAATGTTGCATTATTTTATCAGCTGAAATCAAGTTGTATCATTTTACCATGTGACCAGTTTACCTGGTTATAAAATGTGCCCTTTTGTGTTTTGATATTTTAGACTAATGAAGCACTGCTATGTGAACAGCTTGTTGGTTGTAACATTAAAGTCTGCCTTTGAGCTGGTTTCTGTTTGTTTTGTACGATAATGCTCCTGTTTATTACAACTGATTTCTTCCTTTACACCATAACTACTACTGTATGCAGGAACCATGTTTTATAGACACACACACACACACACACACACACACACACACACACACACACACACACACACACACACACACACACACACACACCATCGAGTATAGCCTTTTGCATGACTGTGTATGTTAAGTGCTTGTTATTAAATGAATGAACAGCTACAAAAAAAATGATCTGGCAATGTATTTCATCTCACTGCTGTGAGAACCATGCAATGCAACCAGGTGCATCCCCCATGGCCTTCCAGCTAAAGAATAGGAGAAATACTCAAACTCAGGAGATCTTAAATATAGCTATTTTATACCTAGAAAGTTGCTTATACAACAGGTTTTGTATTAACAAAAGTTCTTACATTTGTCATTACTTAGTGATTGCAGTCTACAACACTTTAACAAAAAATATGTATGTTAAACCTCAAATATGAGTAAAAAAGAGGAAACATTGAGAACTATGATCTCTGTACACACACACACACACACAAACACACGCACACATGCACGCACGCACACACACACACACACACACACACACACACACACACACACACACACGACCATCAATTACAACAACTTGCATTATTGTACAGCTCATACATACACAGAAATAATTGCTCAGAAATGTATCTCATTTCACTGCTGTCAAAACCATATATTGCAAAGATATTGGCTTGGAAATGTATCTCCCCTCACTGCTGTCAGAACCATTCAGTGCTACTCAATGCAACTCCCTTCTGTCCTCTGAACTTCTTAGCTGAAGAATCAGAGAAAAAGACACAATATCAGGTTTTAAATATTTCCCTAATATGAAAGTTGCTAGAATAGTACATGCTGCAGAGGAAAGAATTTTTCAAGTTTACTTCTGAAAATCATATGCATGTCATTATTTAGTGACTGAAACCCTCAACAATTTATGAGAATGCCACAAATTTTAATGGTAACAGAGCAAAATATTGCTCAACTTCTTTGGGCAAGATTTCTGAACAATGGGAGACAAAGCCCTTTAAAGGACAAATTTTAAATATTATTATTTTTTGTTTATATTTGTTATCAAGGTAACCCCATTGGACAAGTATGCATTTTCAGGGGCAGCTTAGGAGCACTGTCTGGTACGTGACTTTCTCAAAGTCATAGAATAGGCAAATTGAGGTGAAAGGAATCTAACCTTGTACTACTGATTCCAGGAAACAGTCTGTTAAAAGCTCAGGGATGTAAGAGCCAGACACCTCTAATTCCGTTAAAAAGTTAGCAGAACAACCAATGCCACAGGGACATGCACCCTCAAAAAATAAGAATTATGAAACTCTAAATGACTGACATTACTGAGTGAATGTCATCATTGTTTATTTACCAAAAAATTAAGAATTTACTAAGGGAAGGGGCAAAGATGAAGCAAAATCAGAGGCATAGTGTAGAATTATGAGAAGAAAAAGAGGCTGAAAACTCTAATCCTCTTAAGTAACAAAATAATTACACTGCATATGCATTTATTTTCTGAGCAATAAGAACTATGAAACTTTAATGGCTGGCATTATTTACTGGCTGTAACTTCAGTGATTGACCAGAGAAGATCAAGCTTTATGAATGAAACCAAAGATATGATACAATACCATAATTATTCTGCAAAATATGTGACATATGAGAGGCACAGACAAAAGACAAATCAGTCTAGTTAAGTTAAAAAGTTAATATTGCAGCAGGTTTTGCATCAACGTATATTTTCTTAGCAATTAGTACTACAAAATACTAACGATTGGCATTATTGACTAACTGTAATCCTCAAGGATTTATCAGGGTTAAATCAAGTTTTATGAGGGGAAAGCAAAAACACAAGACAATATCAGAAATGGGTACTTACGTATTATCGCAACCAGATTTTCACGGCAATAGCCGCTGGTTTCCGATCATGAAAAATGTCCATTAATGTTGTTAAAATGTAATGTAGTGTGTTTTCTTTATGAGTACAGATTGTTTTCTGTACTGCTATCAATGCAATTTACAAAACATACTGTTGTTGTTTCTTCATGTTGTTTACTGGCACCATGTTACTTCCTGCAAGTCTGCCTGCTGCACGTTCCTTCTTTGTGCCAGCAAGTGCCGTCAAGTGATGGTCATACATTCATTTGGGAATCATAGCTGTGACTACTTTAAAAATACGAGACAGAAATGTGGGCACTGCAGAGGTTAACATGTGCCTAGATGCGTGAAAGGGACTGGGGACACAGACATGTTAAAAAATAAAAGAAACATAAACCGTTACATGCGAAATGCAAGAAACAACTGTAGCTCATCGTAAGCCCATTCATGTCTTCTGGTGTGCGTTTTCTTAATAACTAATTTATAGTAATTTCAAAGTAGCTGTTAGACCCTTTGTAGAAATTGTGTCCCTATCTTGTGTGGGTTACAGTTCATGGACATCATGTATTATTTAGAAAACACACAGCAGAAGACATGAATGGGCTTAAGATGAGCTACAGTTGTTTCCTGCATTTCGCATGCTTTCCATAGCAGCCATGACAATGAAAGCATGCGTCTGTATCACACGCAAATGAGGAAGAGGATTTTTTCCAATTCCTCTCTTCCTGAAAGTAATGCAACTGTTTTCCTCAACAATAAGGACTTTGAATAGCCCCTTTTCAGTGTTTCATGCCCTCGTAACAGTTCAGGTTTATCACATTGGCAAGCGACAACATCTGGTTGCAATAATACGTAAGTACCCAGAAATGTTTTGCAAAATGATGATGGGCCAGAGGACAACCAAGTCTAATTCACTTAGAAAGTGAACATCACAAGCTTTGCACTGAATTGCATTACCAGAACAGCAGAAACTAAGAAATGCTAATGACTGGCATTATTGACTGACAGTAATCCTTAGTGACTTACAAGGGAGGAAAACATTTTACTGGGATGAAGATAAAAATATGAGAAATATGAGACAAAATCAAAGATGTTCTGCAATCTGTTAAGCCCTCTGGCAGAAGTTTCACACACACACACACACACACACATATATATATATATATATATATATATATATATATATATCTACACACAAAAAAATGCATAGGATTACCAGAGCTGCAGTAAACACAGACATGTCTTTAGCACTATGTGGTACTAGTTTTTACCCCACTCTAGTGAAGAATTGCAGGCAGACTTGCCTGTCATTGGTCCATTTAACTATGACAAGCTACAGGAAGTCTCACTCTTGCATTGCATGTGAGTTTGAGCCAATGAAAGTGAAGAAATTAGAGCTGTCACATGTAAAAAGGGGAGGCAGAGAAGAACCATATATATTTTTTTAAATATTGAAGATTATAGGGGCTTATTTTGTGCATCAGACATAAGCAGACCAAGTCAGACACACCAGCAGGGGTCAGGGCAATTTTAGCACCATCTTCACACGGGACCAAGAAAGCTGAACTAGATAGGTAATGCTACCTTTACTATTAGTAATACTACTGATGTTACTACTTATGAGAACTACATCTAACAACACTACTGAAGTTAAGCAGACTGAACAAAAATTAAATATTAGTATTAAATAAGCATTAGCTGGCCACTCTGTGCATCAGACATAAGACAGCTCTAAATCACAGATTGTACAAATGGCAGGTCACAGTCATATTCATTTGCACAATGTGTGCTGCCAGGGTTGGCTAGAAGAGATCAAGCCTGACACAAAAGAAGTATGTGTCTATGTAAGTGTGCGAAATTGGGTCAGTGCAAGTATGCACTGTCAGGGCCACTATCGCTAGATGTAAATAAGTCAGTTATGAGGAATGCTTTGTGTGTGAAAGAGGTGTCATTGTCAATGTGAGGTGTACCATGTGTATGTGGGTCTGCAGGAATGTAGCCACAGCATTTTTGCTAGTCATATGCCCTGGCAAGCTGGACAGGTGGGAGATATGCATAGGAGATGATTGAAGTCATCACTGAGTCCCTCAACCACACGAGTACCTCTGCATGAATTATACCATGACCCTAGCTAGAAGCAGCAATACTACCTAAATGTGAATGATGTCTGCTGAACAAACTGACATTATGACTATGTCCATGACCTGACCACATCTAGGTGTTGACACAACCAACACTGATATGTCAGTGGAAGTTGTACCACTGAGGGAGTGGGATCTAGCACATCCACAGCCACAACAGCTCATATCTGACAATGTTCTAGCTTTTCCACCTCATGATGCTGCCACTGCACCAGCAGATGATCTATGACAGACACTGCTTGGTCCAGTGCATCATTCATCTTGTCCAAGGAGTCACACAAACTGTTCATGCAGTCTTGTATGTCAAAATGCATGACATGCAATAGTCTGAATATCTCTTCCAAGGGCCTGGAGAAACTTGACTGTGCTTAAACAATGACCCTACACATACATTATGTGGCAAATGCTGACACACCAACATCAGGGGGAGGGGGGTCAGCATGCCTCCTCTGAGCACCTTTATTGATACCCCTCCATGGCACTTCACCCTTAGGAAGGCGAGGGTGAGATTCTACCAGCTCTGCAACTTGGGTAACCGCACTACCCTGGGCATCCTTGTCCACATCTACCTGTCTGCTCGTGTCTGTGTCATGGTTATGTGCAGGCATAGTGACTGTGTCCATACTGTGGGGAATGGATGTGAGAACCACAGTCTCTGTATTAAACATACCCTCTGCCTGTTCAACACCATCAAACACAAAAAAATAAACAAATGCCTGACACTGTAGTGAAATAATAAATCATACAACCAGTAAAACACTACTTGTAGTACAGTAAGGACAACTCCAGAGTCTTTAGCATAGTTAATTTTATTAGCCTCTTTCACCTAAAACAAACTTCATCAGAAAATGCTTTGTATCTAAAATCCATGATAGTTATTTTATTTTATTTATTTAGTTAGTTATTTTATTTTACATTTGTTAACTGGGTAGAGTCCAGCTGGGCAAGTAGCCCATTTTCAGCAGAGACCTGGGGAGATAAGCTCCATAACAACAGTACAAAAAGATTACAAACATTTTTAAAAGATTTACAATTATACAATTCAAACAAACAATTTGACCAATAACAAAATGTACTCAAATAATTAGGCAAATTAATAAAATGAAAAAAAAAAAACATGACTATTAACCCTTCAACAACCCCTTAGCTTGCATCTCTAAGAAAACACTTTATCATTTAGTTCAAGACAGGTAGTGAATCAGCACTTAATTTGCCATTCTGTTTCTTTTTTCTCTACTTGATTTTTAAAATTACCACCTATTTTCTATGCCAAAAACTCAAGATTTAATTTCACATGTGCAAGCACTTAGCTGTCAGTTGTACAAATGAGACTGGCAATGGTCCACTTTTCTTATCAGTTTGACATTAGTGAATGCAAAAAATACATTGTTTATGTAACTTCTTTAATGGCTCAATGTGTTAATGAAATACATTCTGACTAGTAGCATAAGCAGTTCAGGGTTTGAATCCACATTAGCGATGGTGGATCCTATTCATTAGGACATGTGTGAACCATGTTTTCTTTGTTTTAAGCTAAACTACATGTGCACTTTATAATGTTAATGTTGCTATACAGTTCTGTACTATGGAAGCTAGACATGATAATGAGACATTTCTCACCTGCATTGTTCATATCATTTATCAAAAACACTTCTGTGCTCATACTGTAAAATAAATAGTACATGTTCAATAGTATGAGGTACTAAAAGTAGTAATATATTAATGAATTAACAAAATATAAAGAGCATAACAGCACATCTTTCAAAACATGTTGGCACATTGGTTTAGAGGCATATATTTTTAATGATCCAAAGTTTACATTCTGCAGTAATATGCTGTGGAAGACTTCACCTCCTGTAAACTCTGCATGGCCCTTCACTAAATATTTATTATCCCATAAATGCATAATACTGTCATTGAAAATAACAGGTCACCATGCACAATGTCAGCAAATGTATTGTGACTTTACTAGTTGTACCAAATTCGTTATTCAGGAATGACTGCAGAGGCCTGCCATGTCATGTCTTATGGCAAAAACTCTGAAAACAATTACACATGCACTAAGACGTTGCTGTTGGATGTCTTGTCACTCATCAGTTAGCACTGCAGATAATACAAAAATAAATTATATGGCCATATTTCTGCATCAATTTTTTTTTTAAATCATTACTCTTATAAAGGAATACTGTATATCGCAACCATCCAGAACTGTCATAGGTAGGTATATATCAGCTCATGTATAAAATCATAGACCTTAAGTTACGCCCTTGGAATGTCAGGTCCCATCTGGTATTGACAGTTTTCTGATGTTAATGATCCTTATTGTTATGAACTTGATTCAAAGTCGTTATCATTCACAGTTATTAGCATTTTATGTGCCACCAAGGCATTGTGTAGGACTTAAAATGTAAAGAAGGAGAACACTGAATAACAACATGATGGACATTTTTTTGTCATATTTGTTTATGACAACGTTCATGTTGTGAATGCTCTCAATATCTCAGAGTATGTGCCCAAAAGTGGTAAGATATCATTTGAAATGTAACTGAGATAACAATGAAGACTTAATACTTACATTCACGTGTAACCCATTAATGTGCTTCCTGTCCTGCATAGTTCATAGGTTAGTACTAGGCTAACTGACCTTGTGGGCCACTTTAAGCCTAGCCAATTACCTCATGTGAGAATCAAACCCTGTACCTTGTGCCTGTAAGGTAAACACCTTAACCATTATGCCAACATCCCAAATGTGGTTGTCTAGCTTTTCAGACGTTGTGCACAAGCTAGTGCACATATAACCTAATTAGGGCATCATTTCCCTGCCACTTTTCCAGAGATCATTGAAAAGAATTGGCAGGTAATGAGGGTAGTGCTCCATTTAGAGTACATAGTTGGTGTGAGGAGGAAGAGTCAAATATTTTGTTGGACTCCTTGCTAAACATTATAGCCAAAGGCTTCTGCAGGGTGACTGAGGCCTGAATGGCTTAGCCATTGTTGTTACCTGTGTAACTCTCACACCTTGCATGGGTGAACAATGCCATTATCATTATAATGATTTTAAAAGATGAAAACATCACCTTACGTGCTAAGGAATAGTCTCAAATCCATGAGACACCTCAAGTGTGTAGGAATAGTGACCCATAAGCAGACAACAGAATACCATGACTTGGCAACAAAAACAAATGATCATTATTTTGTTTTGTTTTTTTTTTTCAGTTATGTGTAGCTTCTGCACAGATTGAAGGATATAGATATACACATTAGCCGAGACTGCAAATACACACAAGTTAAGTATGATTGTAGGTGTGGATGTTTACTATTTCATAATAGCAGTGATTACAAAAATAGATTAGCAATTCTCTGTTCATCAGTGCATAAATGTTTGACAGAGTAAAACACTTGTATTTATAATCTACCTGTGAAAATTGTACATTCCTGGATGAATAGCTTTTGCAAATCTGCACTAGTCAATTTTTCAGTAGACAGAGCCATCTGTGAGTTCAAATACAAACAGCAGCAGTTACTCTGTATTACTGAACATGTATTATTCTGCAGTCAATAACAGAATACCATTTTACTCAGTTCATATATTACTAACATTTATTATTCAACATAAATAACACATTTTGCAAAGTTCATATAGATATTTCATGACTTGTAATGCATAAACCATTTTTGCTATAGTTACAGTATTTGTATAATGTGTAGAATATTCAGCAGATTAAGCTGTACTGTAACAGCAAATGTGACAAATCTAAATATTTATGTGGAAATATGCATTAACTGTGATATATTACAATCACATGACATATATGACAGTTTTTTTCTGTTGGACACCCATCTACCTTTTTTATTGTTTATTTTTATTTCTGTGACAGAAAGTATTGTTAGTGCTATGAGTATGTTTATATCAGGCAAGGTTTCATGTGTACCATATGTGATGCTTAATTATTGCTAACTGTTGTGAAGTTCTGTTGTAGGCATTTACATTTGCCATGGTCCCTTCAGCTAACTGGAGTAAGAATTTCACTGTGGTTTTCTCTGAAAATGCTCGTGTATCTGTTGAAGTAGTGAATCCATATGTTGTCCCTTCATCACTACCCTACTTATTACTTAATTTCTTTACGAGGATCCTACCATTTTCTTTCTCACTATTTTCAACACTGCACTGTAAACAGCATTACAGAGTTTTAATAATGTCAAGAAATAAGTCACACACCACACACAGCCAGGAATGGCTTAGAAACAGAAGTGTTTCTGTCTGTAGTCATAATTTTCACAATGCTATTCACTGAGCAGCAAAAGCCACTTTTAGTTGTCATCCTAAACTGGAAAAAAAAAACTCAAAAACTAATCATGTATATGCTAATACTTAGTTATCAATCATACAAATGAGCTTGCCTGCAGTGCAGTACATTAAGCGATTGTGACAGGATGAAAGTAATTATATTGATCTCTATTAGCTGTTTATGGTTTGTTGTTTTTCTATATTCCTGATATGAGGATTACACTATAATGCAGACTATCTGCATCCATATGTACACAAATGTTGCAGTGTTGCACGTTACCTTTCCAAGTATGTTACAATAAACTGGTAGAATTACAAACATAATTTCAGAGAAGTGTTAATGAGTCCAAGTTTTGCATGTATGACTTGTAATTACCTTGCACACTGTACATACATGAGACACGTGTCAATCATCCACACAAAAACACAAGACTTGCATTAGGAGAACACAGATCACAGACTGAGTGCTGTAGCAAGGCTAGCCACTCAACAATGTAAAATATAGCACTAGGTGATTCAGTCATGTTGAGTAATGTCACTAAATGGGCATGGGTATTTGCTGGTGATAAGTGGGTTGAATACCCAGCCTACTTCAACCTATGCCAGGGACCCATGCTAATGGTGAGAAAGATGTATGTGCCCCTGTTGGCTACTGTGTGCCCACTTCAAAGCACAGTAGCTCTGGGTAAATATGCTACTGGCCATCCAGTGTGCAGCTGCCCAGTTTGGATTACTTGGGATAGCTCTGTTGAGTGAAAGCTGGACATAAACCCAATCAACCTGCAAAACATGAACTAAGAATTGCTAGACTCAGTGTAGAAATGGATGATATGATGGTATGGAGGAGGCTGGACATTTGTTGTATCCAGGAAACAAGATGGAAGGGCCTTGCAGCAAAGCCACTTGGCTTGGGATCCAGAATCTACTACTCAGGAGGAGGACAGGCTAGAAATGGTGAGGGAATTATGATGAGGGAGTAACTTCAAAGATAGTGAGGGATATCATCAGAATTATTAACAGACTCATGGCGATCAGTCTCCAGCTTAATGATAGTGCAGTATTCATAATCTCACTCTATGCCCCACAGCAGGGCTGTGATAGTCAGGACAGAGTGCATTCAGACAGCAGTTACAGGACCTACTAGATAAAGGAGAACAACAGGAATTGTTGATTATAATGGGTGACCTGAATGCACATATCAGAATAGACAGAACAGGATATGAGGGCTGTCTGGGTCCATATGGGTGGGGCAACAGAAATAAAGAAGGAAAGGCCATTCTAGACTTCTGTCAGGCAAATGGATTGATAGTAACCAACACATGGTTCAGAAACAGAGACAGTCACAGGATCATATACAAGAGTGCCCAACATGCAACTCTGGTGGACTTCCACTTAGTAAGGAGATGGCATGGGGTAGAATCAGTGATCGCAAAGTTATCCACAGTTAAACAGTTGACCCACAACATAAATTAATGGTTGCCATGATCAGCTGCAAGCAGTGGTCAGAGAAGGCCCTAAAGTCAACAGAGATGAGGCTGAAGACCTGGAAGTTAACTGAAGAAAAAGCACAACAGCTCAATAAATTAATCAGGACCATAGTACCTCAACAAGAAGAGGAAATAGGTGGAGTTGAAGAAGAATGGCAGTGCTTCAAAACAGCATGTATGAGGACTACAGAACAGATATGTGGCCAAGCCAGGTATGGAAAAAGTTACATAAGGAAAGGTGGCAGTGGAATGCAGAAGTCCAGGAAGTCATCAAAAGAAAGAAGGCATGCTGCAAAAAGTGGGAGATGGAAATGCCAGAGTGGACTAGGAAGGAACACTGGTTGGCTAACAAATAAACTAAGAAAGTTTTTGTAATAGCAAAGATTAAGGCATCGGTGATACTCTACCAGCTCCTGGAAAGTAAATCAGTAGAGGGCACAAAAACTATATTAGGGTAAAAGGCAAAGTTAGAAATATAAAGAAGATAGTCAGACACCCTTCATAAAGGATGCCAACAACAAGCTGCTCACCAGTCCACAGAACATCAAAGGCAGATGGAAGAAGTACTTCCAGCAGCTTCTGAATGCAGAAAACCCCACAGAAGCTGTAGTACCCCAGACACACCCTAAAATGAGAGAAGAGAAGGGACCCACATTTGAAGAAATAAGAACAACGCTGAGGAAAATGAAGTCAGGGAAAGCAGCAGGCTCAGATGAGGTATAGCAAATGTGATAAAGATGCTGGGTGAGATATGAGAGAAATGGCTCCTGATGGTACTCATAGCAGAGTGGAGAGGAAGGTATATCCCACATGACTTGAAAATAAGCATATTAGTGCCAGTATTCAACAAAAAATGGGACATTTACAACTGTGGACAGTACGGAGTATCAAACTCCTGTCACATTGCATGAAAGTTCTGCAGAGGTCTTGGATAAATAAGTACACAGAGTACTAGAAAGTAAGATAGGGGATGAGCAATTCAGATTCAGATCAGAATGCAGCACAACTTACCCAATGTTTATAGTGATACAGATAGTTAAGAAGAAGCAAGAGATGAAGAAAGAGTTTAACTGTGCATTCCTAGACTTGGAGAAAGCATATGGCAATGTTCCACGTAAACTGATTTGCAGCTGTTCAGAGTTCCAGAAACATTGGTAGAATTAGTAAAGGCTATGCACAAGGACCTAGTGATGCAAGTAAGGACAGTGTTTGATTTCATAGAGGGGTTTCCAGTAGGAGTGGTTGTGCACCAGGGTTCAGCCTCGAGCCCACTGCTGTTCATAGCAGTAATGGACTACATTAGCAAACAAGTCAGAGGGTACAGATCAAATCTTTGATGCATGCAGATGATGTGGCATTACATGCAGATTATGAACAAGAACTTCAGTAAAGCATATAGGGATGGAATGTAAAACTGAAGGCACATGGGATGAAACTGAGTACAGATAAGACAGTTGTAATTGCTGCATATGGTGAAGTTCAGAACTGAGATAAAAATGAAAATAGTAAAACAGGTTAATAGCTTCAATTATCTGGGAGGAGTGGTTGAAGAGTAGGGAAATCTGAATGAGGAGGTCAAAGCTAGAATTAGAGTGGATGCACCCAATTGGCATGGAATATCAGGTGTAGCGTATGACAGAAGAATGCCAAAGAAGCTGAAAAGTAAGGTGTACAAAGCAGTGATGTGACCAGTACTGCTGCATGGTACAGAAACCTGGGCAATAAAGGCAGTGCAATTGAACAAGCTAGAGGTGATGGAGATGTGCTAGAGATAGGTGGTAGGGTGCACACTATGGGACAGATGAAGAAATATGGACATGAGAGCAGAAGCCAAAGTACTTCCAATTGTAGAAAAAGTCAAAGAGAACAGATTATGGTGGTCCAGGCACACGTGCAGAAAAACAGAAGGCAATCTGGTAAAGAACACTTGGGACAGACAGGAAGAAGGCCAGCGAAAACAAGGGCATCCAGGAAAGAGGTGTTTGGATTGTGTGAGAGAAGACCTACAACAGTCAGACATGAGTATCAAAGAAGGCAGGAAAGTGGTATTGAATAGAGAGAGAGATGGCAACAGTTGTCACAATACCCTGACCCCAAGTAGAAAATGGGAAAAAGGGGGTTGATGATGATGATGATGATGAGTGTTAATGACTGCAGTGTACAAGTTGTCCATGTATGACTCATAAGTACCTTCCATACTGTACAAGCATCAGACACTTGTCAATAATCCACAGAAAAACACAGTACTTGTATTCAATGATATAGAGATAAATGCTCAGGTATGCATGGATGGCAGTCCACTAGTTGACATTTATGCCTATCCTCCATCACATAATACCTCAATACACCATGCTATGACACTCATATTTATTGTAATGATATATATATGACGTTCATATATACAATAATCTAATACAAGTAATGTGAATTATGTGATGTTTAACTTCTTGTTATAGTATGTTTTGAGTTGTGATCAAAACAGTGATGTAGTCTCTGTGTCAGACCACATTGCCCATTCTCCCAAACATGTCATGTAAACTACAAATATATGCTCTCCGATACCTGTTATAAGAATTGTTCTGTGGTGTCAGCAGCTAATGCACTGTTTTGTGGAATGTAGAGTTAGACAGAAGGGTGTTTAAATCCAGCAATGCGAAAAACAAGGCTAGATTATCCAACAGATGTGATGTGTATAATTCCACTTAGTGGTACCATATACACAGTGAAAGGGTTCCACTATGTCTTGCACTCCTATTTAGGTAGAACATATGCCTTTTAACACATTCACAAAATCATCTCATCAAATGTGTGCTGTCTAATGATTATGATAAGACTTTCGTAGTGTCAACAATTAATATATATCTTCAACAATTGGCTAAGCTTCTGGTGTCATTCAAAGGGGATCCATTGTCTGTCAGCCTGAGATGACATGCGTGACAAGCCTCATTGCTTTGCAAGAGATGACTTGCACCTGTCATCCCTAGGCTTTCGAAGACTGGCCAAGGCTCTTGCTGTCCCCATAGTGCCTTTTTTAGGCAAGGCCCAAAAGTCAAACCCACCTCTGAAAACAGCACAAAAAAAAATGAGGGTTATGCTACTCAATGCCAGGAGTTTAAATCTTAAAATGCATGTGCTCGAAACACTCCTCAGTATGGAGACTGTCGACATCTGTGCAGTAACTGAAACCTGGTTCAAGGCTCCACAGAGCACCCCAGCACTACCAGGCTACAACTCATACCACACATTTCGGCCACAGAACATGGACCAAAACACAAAAGGAGGGGGTGTATCCATATTCATCAAGGATACCTGCACCTTCAAGTTAGTGGCGCAGCATGATACCTCCGAGATCATCCATGTGCAACTAACATCAAGCAAATCTGAAATGCAAATTGTGGCCTGCTACAGATCACCCTCTATGACCCAGGACAACCACTCCACCTTTCTAGAGATACTGGAAAACATGAAGGTCCAAACAAACACTCTGATATTGGGCAATTTCAATTACGCTACCGTTAACTGGGAAAACTACTCGAGTACAAACTCCCAGGTCCAGCGCTTCCTGGAATTTATCAACTCAAATGCCCTGGATCAGCTAATAAACTCCCCTACCAGAGGTGAAAACATATTGGACCTGGTCATCACCAACATGGGTGACAGGTGTTCCACACCGGAGATCAACCCATCACTGATTAGATCAGACCATAAACTAATCACGCTGGATGTCCACAACACACCACCACCTCCAACCAAGGAAACCACAGTGAAAAACCTTTCTATAGCAAACTTCACCTTACTTAAGACAGAGGTGGTAAGTTTCAGAGCACGCACGAGGCTCCGTCCTGGGATCCCTACTGTTTGGCATATACTTCTCAGAAGTACAGGCAAACACAGGAGGACTATGGCTAACCAAGTTCGATGATGACTGCAAACTGGGAGCCATAATTGACTCTCTGGCTGACACAGACATCCTCCAAAAGGGCCTTACTGAGACGGACACCTGGTGTCAAAGTCATTGTCTCAAGCTAAATGCCAAAAAATGCATAGTCATCCCATTTGGGAAGAACAAAACACCCATGAATTATCACATAGATGGCAGCCCCCTTAATACAGAAGAGGTAATAAGAGATCTGGGGACCCAGGTAGATAGTAATCTCTCCTTTGACACTCATATTACCAAAGTAGTTAGGAAATCCTTCTATGTAGCCCATCTAATTACTAAAGGGTTCGCATCTAGAAATAAAGAGGTTATAGTGCCCCTCTACTCGTCACCCATCAGACCCATCATAGAGTACAATGACCCATTTGGGATATGCCTCACAAGACACTTCCAACAGCTGGAAAGACCACAAAAGTACCTCACCAAGAGGATTACTGGCCTCAAACATATGTCCCATGCAGCCCGACTGGAAAAACTCCAGCTGTACTCAGTCACATATCACTTACTCAGAGGTGATCTCTGCCTGACTTACAAAGCCATGTCCAACTCAGAATTGATGGACATGCTCCACCTAAAGAAATCCAAGTCACTGCGAGCCACTCGCTCTAGTGAGCTAAACCTCACCACAGCAATAAATAGAACATGCTGGAGGGATAGATTCCTGTCACAGAGACTCCCCATACTTTGGAACAAAATTCCTAGTTACATTAGACAGAGCCCTTCACTAAGACTTTTCAAGAGAAACCTTGATGAGTGGATGGGTAACAGAAAATACACCCCTGGGATCACTTCATTGGCTCTTCTTGCCAGAGGCTCAGTTAATTAATCAATGGGGCAAAGAAAGCTGACACACTCTGGCTAGGCTTGTGAATGCCCTTGGACAGACAGCCTAGTACCTACCTATGAACCTATGAATAGAGTCTGGATTTAGATACGCAGATGTTCATATCCAACAACATTTAACTAGTTTGAATGTGTCTAACTATAATGACAGGAAGAACTAGCTTACCAACAAATATGATGTGTACATTTTACTTAGTAATACCATTTACACAATAAGAGGGTTCCCTCATGTCTTTCATGCCCTTTTAGATAAAACATATGCCTCGTAACACAAATATGAAATGTTTGTTGCCTGACATGTGTAATAAGGCTTCTCTTGTGGTATGAACAATAAATGCACTTACTTAGATAGGCAGATGTTCAGTTCCAGTATTGTGTAACTACTGTAGTTGTATAAAAGCAAAACAATAGTTTGGAATGGATTAATCAACAGATGTGATGTGGATAAATCAAATGAGGGGAAACATGTACATGGCAACAGGATTTTTATCTGTCCAACCCCCTTTAGGTGAGATTTTAACACAACAAAATACAGCACTATACTGGAGTTGTCCTATTAAGTGTGTACTGTCTGACATTTCTGTTATGACTTCTCCTGTGGCATGAGCAATTAATACACTGCTCTTTAGTGTAAACTTTGATAAGCAGGTTTTCAAATCCAGCAATGTCTGAATCCAGTAGTGTGTGTGTGTGTGTGTGTGTGTGTGTGTGTGTGTGTGTGTGTGTGTGTGTGTGTGTGTGTGTGTGTGTGTGTTTGTGTGCATGTGTGCGTGTGCCTTCTATTATTTTGTTCATAATATAGTAGCAGCAGGCAGAATAGCTTATTAAAAAAACATCTTGATGTATATCATGATATATAGTGGTCACAAGTGTTGATACTTGGAGTTTATGGATTTTGGATGGGTGAGTAATCTTCATCCAGTAATTGCTGTATTTTGTCAAGAGAATGCCTAGTATAATGATGTATGCATTACATTGTTTTGTTGTGTGATGGTTAGTATAAAGCACCACATGTTATTAATGAAGGAGAAGAGTTATTATCATTGCCATTGTCATTTATTGACCAAACTTGCTAAGAATGTGCTTTTGACATCATGGGTCTGCTGACTGCTTTACTTTGGAGGTAGTGTCCAATGTGCAAAAGATGTCAACATTGTTATATGTCTGTCTACAACTATTGCATGCAAACTCCAGCAGTTTTCATAGTTCACTAACAACCTTATGGTGATGTTGTAAATGTCTGTGAGATATGTTGTGCATAGTGATCCAGGTATAAGGATTTTTTATACAATTTTCAATTCAGTAGATATTTACCAACACAATATTATATACCCTTTACAAGTATACTTCGTCATAGTCTGTTAATGCTGTATGTGTGGCAGCAGCAGCTAATACACATGTAATACAATACCTACAGAGGTGCACATATGGTTTCCACACCATTCAAATAATACTTTGAAACAGTTGATGCAGCAGTTGTCCTTACACAATAATGGCATAAAGCACATTTATGTTCCAATCATTTCTAGTATGAAGCTGTTCTGAGTGGTCTTGCTATCACACTTTTAATAATGTCCATGGGCATACACTGACATATATACCCATACATGACAGTTATTGATAGTCTCCCTCCACTCGAATGCTGTTTGGCAATGTTTCCATCTTAGTAAAGTTTCCTGACATGTTACACATCTCCTGTGTACATACACCTCATCTTTTATATTTTACAAATATGTAACCATTTTTAGTGGAACATATTTGAATTACTTTCTAATCAATGTGACAGTTCTGTTTCTCTGCCATATCCTTGCTGATTGCACTGCAAAAAATGATTTGGATGTATTCTCTTTGTCACTTCCTGCACTGTACTTCACAACATCTATGTTATTGCCAATGTTATTGTATCCACTTGTACTTGCAGTATGTCCAGGTGTTCCTTAATTTTATCAATTTGTATACACATTTATGCATATATATGTTTTTCCATTATTCCTGCATACGTAGTTTGATACATATAATCATGGTAATTTGTCAACTTTTGCTACTTTCACATCTTTTCAAACAATACAATTTTCCTGCTGCACATTTACTGACTCTGTTGTCTTTTCTAATGTACATGACAATGTCAGTGAAGTTACCACATGCCCATTACTGCACTCAGTGCAAGATACAATGGTATAAGCCTTCCTTGTCCACTTATTGTTAGGTTTCCCTCCCACTTATGTATTCTTAATTGAGCTATCTGTTGCTGCATCTTGTGCTCATACTTATTTATGCATCTCAGTTCTGTTTATGCTCCTTTGTTTACATTGTGTACATGAGTTCTGCATTACCTCAATACAGCTGTAGACCTGTGTTTTGGGCTCCAGCCAAGCCTGCTCATCATGTAGAATGCCTTAGTTTCATACATATTTGATGAGCAATGCTGCTTGTTGTGCACATATGGCTGATCTTGTTAGCACCAGGTCAACGTTTGCACAATGTTACTGAATCCCTGGAGCAATCATTGAAAATGCAGACAGCTCTTCACAATGTTTTTTTATGAGATGCAAGAAGTTGACACAGATCTGTAACAAAGGAGTTTGATGTCCCAGTTGACATACCAATTGATGCACCACATCTCTCCCATTGTCTATTGGCAAATTTTGTTTTTGAGCTTGTGTCATACATTTTTTAAGCAGCAACAGAATATTAGGCTGTTACAATAATAACCATATTTTAATAAACTGTCTGTGCTGTCATTATGCATGACAGTACAGAAGGTTGACAAAATATGCATCAGCCTATTAATTCATTTCTACATTTCAAGCAACAGTAGGACAGTTTACAAGATACAATTAAGTGACTACACTTGTTTGCTGACATCTGGTAAACTGACACGTTCCACACAAAAAAGAAGTCCTCTGTAAGTAAGACCGGTGCAAGGCTCAAGGCCAAACCAAACATGAAAAAATGTAGCCAGCACCAAATGTCAGTGAATAAAAAATGTAAAGTTTAGCACATAAGATTTATTTAAACAAATAAATCCCAGACCGGTTTCAGCCCTAAGGCTTTCATCAGGGGGAGAAACTATTAAACACATAGGTAGTTCACCATACATATTTATAAGGTAAGCACTTCAATCAGAATTCTTCCCTTCACTCAGATGGTATCCTGTATGGAAAAAATATATGAAAAAAGCCATATATGTTCAACATAATTAATACAAAAAATAATAATGATGTCATATATTCATAAATGATCATGCAAACCAGGAGAAAGCAAAGCACCCAGTTTGATGATCCAATACTTCTCTTTCTTGTTAAGAATAGAATGCCATCCCTGTTTATTGGACCTGTCACCATGGACCTTGTCAGTGATCATAAACTGAAATCTGGCAGAATTGTGGTGTAGACAATGTCTGTATAAACCGTTGGTATCCCTTTTGATATGCATATCACTATGATGTTTGGACATTTGTAATCTGAGAGGTCGTGATGTCTGTCCGACATAGAAAGCAGCACATGTACATGTTGCAAGATACACAACCCAATCACTGTTGCAATTCACAAAAAATTTCATGTCATATACACGGTTTGTGTTTCTACTAGAAAACTGTTTTGATGTAAAAATATATGGGCAGGAAGAACAATGTCCACAAATATATGTACCCCAAAGCCTATCCCCCGTTATGGTCAGTTGGTGGCCTACCGTACCCCCGGAACTCACTCTTTTGTAATGGGAGAAGAAGGAACCTAATGTATTGCCTCTTCTCTATCCATACTGACAAGTGTGACCCAAAAGAGATGTCAATTCATCATTGGCACAAAGAATATTCCAATGTTTGGAAATAATATTTTTGATCATATTAATATTGCATCCATATGCAGTAATTAATCTAATGGTATCCACCTGTTCAGCTTGGCTTTTTTCTTTATAAGTCAAGAGTGATGTTCTATCTGAGTTGGATGCCATTTGCCTGGCACCCTGGATGTCAAATTTTTTGTAACCCCGAGCTCTAAACCTGCCTACCAAGTCATGCTGAGATTCAGTATAATCTGTTTTGGAGGAACAGATCCTTTTTATTCTGAAGAACTGGGATTTAGGGATATTCCAGATGATGTGGCTGGGATGCATGCTGGTGGCATGTAACAAATTATTATATTGGGGGTATTTGCGAAAAGTTTTAGTTTTTAATGTATGATCTGGATTTCAAGTGATAGTAACATCCAGAAAATTAATCTCACATAAATCACAAGTCAATGTGAATTCAATACCCCATTTGTTCTGATGCAAATATTGTAAAAGCTCCAATAGGTATTGTTAAATGCCAAACCAGCCAACAATCATCCAGATATCTGCGCCAAACATCCAGTTCCACTATATTTATTTATTTATTTATTTATTTTTATTTAACATTTGTTGACCGGGAATGTCCGACTAGGTTCCACAGAGCCTGTTTTCAGCGGAGGCCCGGGGAGAAATGCTCCAGATGCATGTCTTTGGAATGTGGGAGGAAACCGGAGTACCCGGAGGAAACCCACGCGAACACAGGGAGAACATGCAAACTCCACACAGAAGGCACCCCAGCCGAGAATCGAGCCGGAGAACCTCTTGCTGTGAGGCGACAACCTTAACCGCTGCACCACTGTGCCGCCCTATAAATGTTATGTGTGGGATCATAGATCAATTGTTCCTCAATGTATCCCATAAAGAGGTCTGCATAAATGGGAACAAAATATGCTCCCATAGCAGTACTCCTAGTTTGCCAAAAGCATTTTCCCTGAAAATGGAATACATTTTTATCCACGACATGCTCAGCCATGCAGACCAAAAGTGTGTTGAATCCCACCGGGTACAACTGTGCTCTATCTAGCCAATATTTAAGGGCTTCTAGTCCTGCCCAGTGTGGTATGTTGGTGTACAGGGCCTTGACATCCAGAGTGCACAACATCCATCCTGCTTCAAGTTGGGAGTCAGAGACAAAGTGTAAAAACTGAGTGGTGTCTTGTATCCTGGCTCGAATCATGCCAAGTAATGATTTGAGATATACTGTCAAACATTCAGATAAGGGTTCAGTTAAAGAACCTATACCAGAAACAACTTGTCATCCAGGGGGTTTGCTGAGGGATTTATGTATTTTGGGTAAGAAGTAAAGCACTTGTTTTTATGGATCCTTCACCGTAAGATGTGTCTTGACAGATTCAGATATAATACCTTCTGAAACTGCCAGACTCAAAAACTTGTCAGTTTCTTGCTTAAAATTAGGTGTCGGGTCAATGGGCATTTTCATGTAATGGGAAGGGTTGGACAATTGTTCATTTCCCTCCCTCAGATAATAATCTGTGTCTATGTTAACCATAGGCCACCCTTATCAGCCTGTATAATGCAATGTTTTTGTTTTCTTTTAGTCCTTGCAATGCCATTTGTTCAGCACTGGACAAATTGTGTTTCAAAGGGAAAAACTGACCCAAATTGAAATGAATATCCTTGAGAACAGCCTGTTGGTAAATGCCTACATGTTTATTCATAAGAGGAACGAAGTCCGATTTCAAGAATCTAAATTCACTAGATCTTTGAGAATGTTCAGTGGACCCAAAAAACAGTCTGAGATTAATTCTACGACAAAAACTATTAACATCAGTAACAATATCAGACTTATCCACAAAGAACCCTGGCACATAGTTCAAACTTTTATTCAAAAGTTTCTTTTGGTCATCAGTTATCACATATATGTGTTTTTCCATTATTCCTGCATAGCTAGTTACATATAATCATGGTAATTTGTCAACTTTTGCTACTTTCACATCTTTTCAAACAATAGTTTTCCTGCTGCACATTTACTGACTGTGTTGTCTTTTTTAATGTACATGACAATGTCAGTGAAGTTACCACATGCCCATTACTGCACTCAATGCAAGATATAATGGTATAAGCCTTCCTTGTCCACTTATTGTTAGGTTTTCCCTCCTACTTAGTATTCTTAATTGAGCTATCTGTTGCTGTATCTTATGCTCATACTTATTTATACATCTCAGTTCTGTTTATGCTCCTTTGTTTACATTGTGTACATGAGTTCTGCATTACCTCAATACAGCTGTAAACCTGTGCTTTGGGCTCCAGCCAAACCTGCTCATCATGTAGAGTGCCTTAGTTTCATACATATTTGATGAGCAATGCTGCTTGTTGTGCACATATGGCTGATCTTGTTAGCACCAGGTCAACGTTTGCACAATGTTACTGAATCCCTGGAGCAATCATTGAAAATGCAGACAGCTCTACACAGTGTTTTCTTATGAGATGCAACATGTTGACACAGACCTGTAACAAGGGAGTTTGATGCCCCAGTTGACATACACATTGATGCACCACATCTCTCCCATTGTCTGTTAGCAAATTTTGTTTTTAGCATGTGAACTGTCATATATTTTTTTAAGCAGCAACAGAATATTAGGTTGTTACAATAATAACCATATTTTAATAAACTGCCTGTGCTGTCATTTTGCATGACAGTACAGAAGGTTGACAAAATATGCATCTGCCTATTAATTCATTTCTACATTTCAAGCTACAGTAGGACAGTTTACAAGATACAATTAAGTGACTACAATTGTTTGCTAACATCTTGTAAACTGACATGTTCCACCATGTTTTCTTAAGGTAGCATATGTTGGTCATTTCTCCATAATGGTTACTGCCAAGGCAGCAACCCCTTCTTCCCCCACTATTCCTATGACTCTGATCCTACAGATCCTCATCTATAACATAATGTCTCAAACATCCTGTAACTCTAACCATAACCATAACCTTAACTCTAAATCTGACTAATTTTAAGTCACGCCTAAAATTATACCAAAGCTAAAGTTTAAACCAAATCCCGAACCGTAATCTAACCAGATGCCTAACAGTCAAACTTTAACCTAAACCTTAAATGTAAATATAACCCTAAACTTAAATATAAACTTTGGCCTAACTATAATCATGAATCTAATTCCATCCAGCACCAGATCCAACACTTGGTGCCTAGGCAGCTGTTTAGGGCCCAGTGCTGGCTGGGGGCTCCTGCCATATAACAGTAATTTAAAAAAGATTTTCATTACAACAGTAATTTAAAACAACATTATTGCTAATGTGAGTGTATGTGATTCTCCTCTTCGAGATGACTATTTAGTACAGACTCAAACCCTGTACCTTGGCAGAAGTTGGCAAGAGCATTAATCCTCCACATCAACTGCTAGACCTCTGTCCATTAACTGTTTTCCTTTGGAAAACCACTGTGGATTACAGTTAGTCAATTTCAGCTATTAGCATTTCACATTTTTTGTGGATCACAAAATACATGCTGTTGCAAGTTATTGTGATTACTTTTTATGTCACCTAGCATAATCTGCTTCTATTTGATTCAGCTTTGCAGAACATCTATGAATTTGCCTCATGTTTATCCCTTGTCCTTGATTAAGTCATTTAGCCAGATAGTGCTCTAGAGCAACTGGAAATTTGGGCTAGGATTCCCAATTGTCCACTGGGCTGCAAGTATAGTACTTAGTGCCTATGGACCAGAGTAATTGTGGTATAAAAGAAGGAAATTATAGTAAACAAGAGAATTGTCATGAGCCTTGTTCTTTGGATGTGATCTTTGGCCATGCGTTTATTCCAATACAACAGTACAAAGGCTATAAACTTTAATGACACATGCATGTTAACCTTCTAGCACTATAGCTAAAAACTTTCAAATGATTTGTCATCCCTATACACTTACACACATATATACATAAATCAATCAAGAGACATTAAAACAATGTAAATTAAAATAAAACAAAGTTAAATAATTAATAATCACATTATATCAAGTTGTTGTTGTATTATATCAAGTACTTCACATTATTTTAAGTTCTTCATTTATAAACAAAGTTCCATTTCATTTTGATGAAGTGTCTGCTTGTGATTCTATGCTCTAAAATGTCCTTGTGAATTGTTTTATACAGAAGAAGCAAAAAGAAAGTTTAGTGATAGGCTAGAAGAACATTTAAGAGATATTAGACTTGCAGAAGTGGATAGTGCATAGGAAACTTTTTTTTTTTTACACAAACATGATAAAAATACTAATCTGCTGCAAGCTAACGTATTATTACAGATTTGAGTGAAACCAAAAGAACAGTACTTAATGAAACACAACATATTACATAAGGAAAGTATATGTATTTTAAACTATGGGGTATTCATTCCTAATGGTTTAAATGAGAAAATGATTTGGAAGTATTTGATATGATGTGGTTATTAATAACTGTGTTTTGATTTATTTTAATTTAAATTGGTTTAAGGTCTTCTGGTTAATTTAGGTGTATATTATGTGTAAGTGTATTGTGATGTCAGTTCCTTTGAAAGCTGTTTATATGAGATGCTAGAAGGATAATGTGCATGTGTCATTAAAGTTGTCAGCTGCTATTTTGTCATATTGAAATTATTTGGTATTCTTTTGGTTGTGTACATATGACAGTGTGTTTATTATTTAGCTATTAATAAATTGTACAGTATGAAATCTGAGTTTAATGCTGATATTTTAACTATGAATACATTTTTAATTTAGCTTGTGTTTTGAAGGCACTCAATTGTATAATGCACTGCATTTGGGCTACAGCAGTTTACCTAGTGCTTAGTGCAAATGTATAAGGGTATGAGCTGTTAAAGATCTGCTTCCTGTAATACATGGTTTGATTCCCTCAGCCTTCATTTATCTCATGTGTTTTTCTGCCAAGTTACTCCACCAGCCAGTACTCAGTTGTTTTTTTAAGAAAAAAAAAACACTTTTTTCCAGTGGGCTGTCCCAGCCTGTCAGCAAATGATTTATACATTTGTCGTTTGGATTCCTGCACCCTTCAAATAGATGTTAAACACTACTTCATCATATGCTATTTGAGTAGGAATCCCATCACATCTCTTGTAGTTTAATGGGTTGCCAGATGCATTTTCCCTAAATGCAAGTTTCAAGGGAAGACAAGTTCACCATTTCTCTAAGTCTGTTTTCAATTTGAGAATGATTTGTTTAGAAAATGTCTGTCATTGTGTTTTTTCCTGTAAAATGTGCAATAAAAATGTTAAATGAAATCCAAATCTCTGCGATAATTGTAAAATTAAAGAAGAAAATAGTAGGTACACTGAGAGTAGGTACACTGACAGGTTTGAACAGTGTTTATGGTAACTGGGGAGAGACACTCAAGTAATGAGATATTGCTAGGGCTGGTTAGGGTCTGATTCATTACTCTGTACAACGCCCTGCTTGTCAATGATCTTGCTCTGTTGACTATAAAGGTTTATGCTGCAGCAATAAAGCATTACAAGCCATTCAAGTAAGTCAGACCTGTAGTGAGTTACGTCAGAAGAGATAGCTATTCTTGATGATGGGGGAGACACAGGAAGGTCAAAACTGATATAGCATGTAAGCCATCTCCCAAAAAAAGTATGCTATGTGCAGTAATATTTCTGAATTTTTGAATGACTTGTGAGTTGTTGAAAAAAAGTTCCTGCAACATTTCTATTTCCTGTAATTGTTTTGCTTTATTTATTGTACTAAAGAATTAACTAAGTCATTAATAGGCCTAGATTGTGCAATATAGTTTAACGGGTTCACTACAAAATTTCAAAATCCCAAAATCTCCAGTTTCCAAATATTGAGTTCAGAATCTCGAGATTTTGGAATCTCTAAATTGTGAACCCTCCAAAAACACCACCCAACACACTAAAACATGTGTATGCAGGGAACAAGCCCCCCTGCACACCACCCCTCAACTTAAATATACCAACCCTGAGATCGCACTACAGCGAAGACAAGAACAATCTCCCAGTCTGCGCTGTATGCCGATCTCCGTTCAGGATTTCGAAGTTTTGAAACTTCAAACATATGCTCTTTGATCATATGATATTCGAAGTTTTGAGCTTCAAAATTTTGAAAAGAACCCAGTTTAACCATGTTGCATTTTTAGCAATGCATTTTTGAAGTACCTTTTTTTAAAAATCTCCAGCAAGCATAAAGTGGCTGACATTTGTCAGTTCATATAATCTGCATTAGCTGGAGTGATAATCAATAACAGTCTGATCTTCAGCATCTATTGCTTAGTCATTGTTGCATATTACTGTGATATAGTCTTCTCTACAATATAAGATTGTAAACGCTGTTAGTGCAGAGGAATAAAGCTCCAACTTATTAACAAGCTGCTGGCTGTGTCAAGGTTGCATGGTTATAATTTTTCCACCTTCATTTATTTAATTTGTTACATTGAGAAACTCACTTGACCAGACAGTGCTTTGGAGTGGTTGTGATTTTGGGCTAAGCACCTTAAAAATCTTCCAGTACTGCATACCTATTAATTATGAGCCTGTTGTCATTTACCAGCTATTGTCCATTGCCTAGCTGATATAGTGCAGGAAATATTATGGCAATATCACCAGCACACTGATTTGTAATACATAATAGACAATGTATTCTTTGTGGGCAGCAGGCTCTGCATGTTTAGAGGAAACACTGAAATACAAAGTTGTTTACCAACAGCAATCTTTGCATTATTAATAATTTTCTTTATGGGAGAGCTATTCAGATGACTTTTACTTCTGCAGAGATTGTGCATATTGATGGAGCATATGTTATCGGTGGTTAATATTTTCTATGTTCTCATTAATTCTCTTCTATTTAAACTGTCCTGCACATGGCTGGATATTATGGTATGATGCTAATAATCTTTATACAGTTTCATGCAGTTCATAAAAAGCTACAAATAAAGTACATGCAATTTATTTCTTCACAACAAAGTATACACAGCCAGTAAAGTAGAGATAATTGCGGGTGGGATGTGTGCACATGTGATTGGGGGGGGGGGTTCTCTGGATGAAAATACATTATGCTGTTATCAACTGGTGTTTTTTAAATGGTCTTTAACCTAGCTTTGCATGAATAGTGTATGTGTTTGTATGTGTGTGTGTGTGTGTGTGTGTGTGTGTGTGTGTGTGTGTGTGTGTGTGTGTGTGTGTGTGCGCGTGTGTGTGTATGCATGTGTGTGTGCATGTGAATTATGTTGGAATACTTTGGCTACTATGTATTTGTATGAAACAAATTTGAAATATGTGACAATGGTCATTATTATTATTATTAGTAGAAGTATTTCTATGTTGACACAGACATCTGAAAAGGATGCAGTCAGTAATGTAGCCATAATTGCTGGGTTCAGAAAATGTCTGTGGATAAGAATTACTGACTCCTCTTAGTTGATAAAATTAAAAAATAAATCAGTCTGACTTTGCAGGATTAGTGTGTATTTGTGTAAAGCAAATTGCAATACTTTACTGTGGCCATTTTTTTATCACAACCAGATATATGTTGTGTACACCTTTGATAAAGTGGCAGTAAGTGTTGAGTATGGATATAGGTGGATTATAATGACAGAAACGTGAGTGGCCCTTTATGGTTAACATTTTCTGAAATGTGTACTTTTGTCATTATTGGCTCATACATATTGTTTCACTGCTTTCTGGAAAAAATGTTTAAAAGTGCACATTTAAAACACACTATTAACTAATGCTACTGTATTAAACAATAAATATAATGTAAAAAAATCATGAAGGTGAATCAAGGAACACATGCATTTATGCATGGTCCTAAAAATGTGTATTGGATCCCATGGTTTGAAAACAGCACAGGGCCCAAAGCACACTTAATTTGTCACTACCAGATGTATTTTCAGTTCATGTGAGTTTCAATGCATTTTCAATGAATGTGAGTTGCAAGGTATGAGAAGTTTACTATTGCTCATGCTAAGTCTGTTTTCAGCGTGAAAATGTTTTGTTTCGCAAATGACCATTAGTTTTTTCTGCTCTATAATTAGAATTAAAAGTTTGAAATTAAATCCAAATATCTGTAATCACTGTAAAAGTGAAGAAGAAAATAGTATGCACTCTAACAGGCTTGAACAGGGTTTATGGTAAATTGGGAGAGACAGACAAGTAATGGGGTACTGGAATGATGTGGGGTGAGCAGGGTGACTGGTCTATTACCTTGCCTAAGCCTCATTTCATCATGATCTAGCACTGAACCCATCTACAGCCTTAAAGCTAAACCTAATCTTTAAAATAACCCTAACTGTAAACCTGCATCTCACCCTGATGCAAATCAATATCAAAACCTCATAAGTACCTACAGCCTAAACTCTAACTCTATATTTGAAGTCACTGCCTGGTATGAGTACTTTAGTAACCAAATATAACAGAATATTTCATTCAAAGTAATATTTCACCAAATGGTATTTTATTCAAATGCAACAAAAGCACAGTTCTCATGTTAGCAAAAGGACTCAGCCAGACTGATCTCAGCCAAGCTTCATATCAGTAAGCCCTTTGTTCCTGAATAAAATTTGTTATGCAGCAACAACAAATACATCTACACATATTAAGTTATATTTCTTAACACTGAACTAAAGCACAGATGTGTGATACATAAAACTAGATAGTGATATGTCTATAGCATTCCATTACTATGTTTCATGTATGGAGATAAATGCCAGCTACTGTAAGTGTACTTTTACAATGAGTTGAACAAGATGCCACTGATATAGTCAGGCCAATTCATCCAGGTGCTTAAGTTTGTAAATATATAGACCACAGAAATTGTTATCAATCTGGAGGTCGCTCACACTGTTCAGTAATGAAAAGCATAAAGTGACTGTACCCCAGTATCTGAAAGCAGGATTCTTTTTTTTTTTTTTTTTTTTTAACATTTTTATTTTGTTTTCATTATAAACATATGCAAATGTACATATAACAAATACAATAAAACAATAACAAAACTATTAACAATATTTAAATTCAACCATGATAAACAATCAGTTTATCCACGAGAAGTTATCAGTATTTGTTCAAAAGGTTTTCTAATTTTTGCCATGCTATTTTTTTTATGAGTAATGTTATGAGTTCTATAGCAAATGGTTTGCAGTTCTTTTTACAAACAACATTTGCTAAATTAATAAAATCTTTAAATATCAAATCTTGTTTACTTTTCCATTTCAATGTAATGACTTTTCTGGCAATTACAAGAATTGACCAGAGTAACTGAATCTGAGATTTAGGTATTACATTAGGTATGGGAACATTGAATAAGAATAGTGAGTTAGAAATATGACAGTTATCAGACCATAAAGCATTTACAGAATATCTGAAGTCTTTCCAGTATGGAACAACATTTCTCCATTCAATGAACATGTGAACCCAGTTGGCCTCTAGTAATTCATCACATTTGCAACATTTACTTTCACTGTTTTTGAGTATAAGATTTATTTTATGTGGAGTATAGAAACTCCTATTCATAAATGTCCATGTATACAATCTCCAATATAATGAAGAAGAGGTACCATACATAGAATTCAATAACAATGTTTTGGAGTCATCAGATATTTGTTCTCCATAATATTTACATAGTAATTCCAAAAATCTGAGTCAAACGTTAGAGTGTTTTCTCTTAGTATCTTATAGATTGGCAGGATACTTAATTTTTGATTATCAGTCTTTTCAAGACACCTAATAAAAAGCTGAATCAAACTAGGTATAGATTCAGTCTCTAGGTTCATTGATACTCTCATTTTGTTTTCTATAAACTGCTGTAATGAGTGTATAAATAACCAACCGTCTTGACTAATACCAAAACTACATAAAAGAGAGTTTAGTGGTTTAATACTCATATTTTCAATAAACTGATGCCAGAATATCAAGTTATTTTCCTTTAATTTTTTTATTGCATTGATGTTGGAAGAATTTAGGCAATCAGGGGAGTATGCTATAGGAAATATAAGAAATTGAAATTGTTTAATGTTGTAATTATAATCAATTATATTTTTAAAGTTATTAAATATTTGATTGCCATAAGAAAAATGATCAAACTTCTTATTAAATAAACAAAATTAACATAAAAGCTAATGAATTCTACTTATTCCATATTATTCTTTAAACTGATTTTCTGTAGTTCTGACATCAGTTATATGAATCTCATGTATTTTATTTCCAGCCAGACATATAGGTAGGTGTGATCCAATGTAATATTACATTGATTATGACTGATTTAAAATTAAGATCTAAGCTAGGGAATGCTATCCCATTAATGTTCCAAGCTCTAATATCCCATTTATATGCAATCCTAGGTTTTAAGGGGAGCCATAAAAAATGTAAGCAGCATGGAATCTAATTTTTTAAATACGAATTTGGGAGGGGGTCGTATCAATGATGTATATAAAACAAACTGTTAGGTAAAATTATCATTTTAATTAAAAAGAGCCTATCTTCCATTGTGAAGAACATTTTATTCCATCTTTTGATTAGTTCACTAATGGCGGTTATTAAATTATTGTAGTTTAGTTTAACAGACTCTTTTCATGTACTCTTTATTCTGACACCCAAATATTCTAATACATCGTTCTCCCAGTTACACAGGCTATTCTCTCTTGGGTTTTTATTGATCTTTTTGTTAATTAGTAATGTTTTGGATTTATTATGATTAAATTTAAACCCTGAAATTCTTTCAGACTTACTTGGGTATTTATAACATCATGCAAAGAACCATCAATATCACCCAACATTAACAACATATCATCAACAAATAATTGTATCTTAGGACAGTAGTCCTTATTAATTTGAAAGACTTTTGTATTTTGCTTTTTTGTATTTTATTTCTGATATATGTAGCAAAAGGTTCCATTGAAAGAGCAAACAATAATGGTGACAAATGACATCCTTGTCTAGTTCCCTTGAGGATTTTTAGTGGTGAGGATAGACGTGATGCGATTTTCACATAAGCTTATGCAACACTATAAATGTTCATTAATATGCTGACAAAATCTGAGGAGAATTCAAAACCAATCAGAATTCTTTGTAGATAAGACCAGCTAATAGAATCAAAAGTCTTTTCTATGTCTAGGCTGATAATAGTTAGTTGTTTTATGTATTTGCATGCTATGTCTATTAATGATAGTAATTTAATAATGTTATCTTGCACTTTTCTATGAAGAATGAACCCTGTCTGAGCATTATGTACTAGATTATAATATTTTCTTTATCCTATTAGCTAATATTGTCATGAAAATGTTATAATCAGTGTTTAGTAATGAAGTTGGCCTATATGAATCACAAGATCTGGGGTCCTTACCTTGTTTTAATATGGGGAGTTAATGGAGTATTTCCATGATGGGGGTGTTATACATTTTTGCTTAACTGTATTAAAGGCACTCATCATTTTCTTTATTATATATTCAGAAAAATCTTATATAGTTCAGGAATTATTCTATCCAGCCCTGGAACTTTATTATCTTTTACATTTTTTATTTTCTCTTTCACTTCTGTTAGTGCTATTTGTTTATTTAATATGTTATTTTATTGCATTGACACCTTAGTAGTTATATTTTCTTGAATAAAAGTATTTATTACATTATCTGTCTCCAAAAGTGGTGTGTTATTATTTATATCTTTATAGTAGTTTTTGAACACTTCTAATATGCCCATTAAGTTAGATGTACTCTTAAATGAACCATCGCTTTTATATTTAACCTCATTAATAAGATTTTGATTGTTTTTTTGTTTTGGATCTTACTATTTTTTTATTAAGATATTTGGGATTTTCAACATAAGACTGCAATTTCAATTTTTCCAGGTTTATGGCTATCTTATGATTCAGAACTTCTAAGTATTTTTGATTTAACTTAGAAATGTTGTTATGTGCTACTTTGTTATTTGAATTTGCATTCATTTTTATCTTGTCTATGTTTTTTGTAAGTCTAAAAGTTCTCTTTCCCACTCTCTCCTTTTTAAGGTACCAAGATTCTATTCTACCATATATATAAACTTTAAAGGTGTCCCATAGTATAGTATCAGTCGCGTCACCATTATCATTTGTTTCCATAAACATGTCTATCTCTTTCATTATCCATTCCCTAAAGTCATTTAACTTAGTTATGTAAGCAGGAATTCAAAGCAGGATTCTTAAAGCAAAAAGGTTTGCTTCGATTGGAGTTAGAACCGAGACATCTATAGAATGCAGGTTCTGACATGCACTGTGCCAGGAGACTACTTGCTGATCTACTCTTAGACTGACAACAATAACAGCATGGCAACCAGAGTGAAACATTGCCAGACTAGGCACCCCAAAAACAATGGCATTTAAACCTTTGTTATGAAATATACTGAATAAATACTTCATAAAAATGTAGAACACCCTAGTAGAATACTGGAAAAGGTGAAAGTGAGATTTTTAGAAAGTCATACAGTTCCCAAGGAATTATCACTTTTATAATTGTAATAAGGTATTCCGAGAAATGAGTCATGTTGTAATAAAAGTCCTTCTTCAAGGAATAGCAACACTTGTCTGTAACTATTGTTTTACTCAACTGTTGTGAACTATTCATTTATTATAATATGTCCACTAAGGTGTCTTAGTATTTAATCTGAGCAAAGGTTTCCTCCAAATAACAATTTGTAATCAGTAAACAAAATCAAGAGGAGGTATAGTTTTGAGATGGCTAATGCATAAATACTGAAGATGAAGCTTGAGAAAATATGAGAATTAATCAGTTCTGTAAGTATGTTGGTTACACACAGAACCAACATAAAGGTGGGTGGGCTTATGGAGAAACAATCTTAACTCCAAAGTAACAGTAGTGTAAGAAGATGACAGCAGTAACAGAAGACACATAACCTACTTTGCAGCTGTGTAAACAAAAGCTAAGTAAAGACCACTCCTCTTAATGTCAACACTGCTGTCTGGACTTTGAGGTTTCAAGTGAAACTTTTGAGTTCTACAGGGTTCGCAGACACAGAATAGGAGGGTGCTCTTACAAACAGGAACCATCCATGATTCGGCAGATGCCGTGGACCCTAGAAGTGAACAGCAGTAGCAGATTATGAAGTCTCTTTTAACAGTTGTAGGGACAAAAGTTTCAATATGCTGATAAACCACTGGCAAAACTGTCTATCCTCATATATCTTATTGTATTCAGCATATTTTCCAAATACCAAACAGCACTGTACCACTTAGATTTGGTTAATGCACTGTTTCTACCATTCATCTTGTGCAATTTACAGACTGAACAACTTTCGAAGGTGTAGCAACGTGTTTTTACATTGAGAAAATGCCACCAGTAGGATTCAGTAACTTTTCAATGAGGTCCATGTCATCAGATGTAATGTTTAAGAATAACTGTCTGTTTCCACTTCACATTGCATGACCTGCTTCTAGTTATCTTGTGCATTTAAATCACTGATTAAAAAGTAAATGGGCGAGTTTGGTAATTAGAGGTGAACCATTATAGAATTTTATGGAGTTTAGTAACCCAGACTGAGTAATTATTTGTCAAGCAGGAAAAGAGACTGCTGCATGCTGTTCCTTCAAGTATTTAGGGAATAATGCTATATTCTGCCCCCTACTGGAATTATAGTTATAGTGCAGCTGATGTGCTTCAGTAAGGGACAGTAATCACTGAAGAGATGCTTTCAGTAAGGATGGGGAGGGGATGACATAGTTAGAACAGGCAGCTCCATACACTTACGTAAGATACAGGTGCAATTACTGCACTTTCAGTAGAACTGCTGACTACCAAAGGAAACGTCCTGTTTGCTTTGTGTTTCTAACACTGCATATAACCAGTATTTCTGAGTAGAAAAGGGACTTCTGAATTGTGTTCTGCGGAAGATGCATTTCTTCCACTACTCTGTAATGAGGGGAAAAAATGAAAAATAAATACAAGATATCTTTAAGCCAAGCAATTTTGTTTCAGGAGCAGGTTATCAATGTGTGTGACACACTGTGTTAGATGGAGGACAGTTTGGCATCAGAATTTAAGGAATAGTACTTTAAAATACAGAACAATAAATCTGAAGCCTGGTAAAGGTCTCATGTGAGAAAGCTGGTACTATAATACAGCTGGCTTCCATTTGCACCTGAAATTCATTTCCAGTGCAAAAGCATGCTGGATGAGAAAGAAGAAAGATACTCTAGCAACAGGGCAAAACTATAGTCAAACCAATCAGATGTGCATAAACACAATCTCTCTATACAGCAGGAAAGCCAGATGTACTCCGCACTAATTTTATTGCTTTTCTTTTTATAAACACAGATGGGAGCAGATAATCTGTAGCTACATATAATAACACCACCTTACCGAAATAAATAATCTTAATAAACTGCAAAGAATTCTTTGAAAATGCTCACAGCTGGCCTTTTTGCACAGCATGGTATACTGGTTTTAGAAATAAATACATGAATGCCACCACTATTATTCAATCGAATGGAGGGAGAATGATCATATTATTATAATAACACAACCAGCACAGGGTAATCACTCAATATGACAACGGGAAATTAATCAAAATACCGCAGGTATGGGGAGAAGAGGCAGGACAATCATTCAGGGTGACAATTGAAAATTAATCACCAACTAGTGCAGCAGGATGGCCTATTGTCACACGAATAAGTGCCGGAAATTCCTTTTATCCATGAGCAAGCTCATATTTCTTGTTAATATTTTTTTATCTTTTTACAGTGTCCTGTGTCCTTTGCATTAACTCTATTTTAATCATTTTTGTATCATCTTAAACAGCATAGAACTGCATGCAAGTGAAAGATGAGAGCCTTCAGAAAACTGAGATGAAAACCAAAGCCAGAGTACTGTTTTAGTTCTTGGTTTCTGATTAAAAGTGTCCTGGATAAATATGTCAAATGTAATCATTTGTCTGTGGTTCAAACTGTGAATGTGTACAATTTTCTACTTGGTTTATTCACCATATATATATATATATATATATATAAATATATATATATATATATATATATAGAGATATATATATATATATATATACATATATATATATATATATATATATACATATATACTATTCTAGTTTTATGCAAATGATTTTTTCCATCTTTAGCAATGAATTTTTTAATGTTACTTATTTTTTTCTTTTTTTGCCATGCTTCTCTGTAGTCACTTGTCATTTTGTATGCTTCTGCTCCAGCTAAATGCAAATTATAGGAGAGTTTCCCTTAGTACCTTTATCAAGAAAAGAAAAAAAAGTTAGAATACAACTGCAAGGAGAGCCAGAAAATAAATGAACATGGAAAACAAGTGGTTTCATTAAGTCCTAAATAAAGTACTTCACAGATGTCAGTAAATAAATAATACTAAGGAAATTGTTAGCTATATGCATAACTAGCTCCAAGATGCAGACTTACAATCTGCCTTTGTGAGATAATTTTATCTTTTGTGCAGAAGTATTGCCAAATATAAAGTCATACACACACACACACACACACACACACACACACACACACACACACACACACACGCACACACACACACACGCACACACACACACACACACACACACACACACACACACACACACACACACACACACACATGCAAGCACACACACACACACACACACACACACACACACACATACACACACACACACACACACACACACACACACACACACACACACACACACACACACACACACACACACACACACACACACACACACACACACACACACACACACACAGAGTCCCAAACCATTTATATAATACATGTTTTTCAAAACTGTAAAAAGATCACTGTTTTGTGCCATTCTCTTACCTAGATTTCTAGTGCACTATATAGAAATATTGAATGGTTTTAAGACTGAGAGCAGTGCTCCTTTTCTAATATTTGGTGCTAAGGCATACAAAATGTCTTCTTCAACAAATAATGTGCTGAGAATATATTAACATACAGTAATAAATCACCTCTTGAATAGATCAGTGAATTAATACTTTTCCGAAAGAGGCTAAATTCCAGAAAGGTCAAGGCTGCATTTCAAAGGCCTTTTTCTGAGAAGGAACAGTTTTGCCAGCTAGTTTATAGTACCAAATATGTGCATAGTGATTAGGCTGGAGGCAGAATTACCCATACGTTACAAGCCGAGGGAGTCACGTAGATGGAATTAGTCACCGAACATCTTAGTCAGTTGCCTCCCCTCACAAATGCTTCTGCTGCATGAAACACGATGATTAATGTCACTGCAACCCAGTTCAGTGCATAACAAGCATTACAAATGAGTGGAATTATATATGACCTGCATCTTCAATACATATCAGAAATTTCAGTTCAGCCATAAGTGTATACCAAATTACAATGTCTGCAACAAGTAGGCAGGTTTCTATGCAAAGCAGACAGAACAATATATAAGTCTAAGTAGCTGCAACTACTCTGCCAGTTTACTGCATTGTCAACCCACATGTTCCCTATCAACACTACTTTAATGTTTACAGAATACAGACCCACAAAAATCAGTTTACAGATGCTGCCTGAAAAGCATGAGTGCTACTAAAAGAATTGTAATATCAACAACGGATAAAAAATCCCTGATATGTAGACCATGATTCTAGTTAAAAACATATACATTTTACTTTTTAAAAGCTAGTATCCTCCACCATAGTCATGAAAAAGGAATGTTCCTGCCGTGTGTGTGTGTGTGTGTGTGTGTTATGTGTGAGAGAGAGAGAGAGAGAGAGAGAAAGAATGAGACCAGTACAATGTTAAAATTGTTTGTTTAGTTCAGACCTGATGGTATATTTAATTATACCTGCAAATTTCACATCCTTCTGCAGCAGTAGGTCACTGATTAAAGCTTACAGTGTAAAGTGCCCCTGAACAAGTTTATACTGTCCCCACCATGTTCACTGATATATGGTTCCAGAAGAAACTAAGCAGTGTAAGCATATAGCTGACTGACATGTGACTATAGCTATTGGAGCTTTGTTCCATAGGGGAGCATACCATGGATTTGATCTTTAACCCACAGACAACAACCTATTGCAGTTTGGACCAGAGATTAAAGAATATGGGCTGCACATCTTAGACCCTAAAACAGCCCTTGGTTTGATTACTACAACCTCTGTTTCAATACTGTGTGACTCTGAGCAAGTCACATACCAGTAAAGGGATATTCTTATAATTGTGTGCTACCTTATTAGTAAATGTAATGATTGCATTTTGATGCTTACTGGAAGAAAAATGTCTTGCTGTTTGGAATAATGGGCCTAATTTGCTTTGTGAAATAAGGTAAATGTTAGTTTTTTTGTGCTTTCCTCCTAGGCACCATTTTGCTGTGCTGCACTGAGCTGTGCAGCAGAGCTGCTGTTCTGTATCTGATTACCTGATTTGATTGCAACACCGATCTCTCCGTGACCAGGGAAGTAACTATTGTTATATATTTTAACATCGATACACTACTGTATTGCTGTGTGTGCTGATTGCTTATTTCTGTTCACTAGAAAAAAATTTTGATGTTTGGGTTATTGAAACTCAGTCTGCTTTGTGACAAGATAAACTGGTGGGTGTTCTACTAGTGGTTTCACTCCCATAACAGTCGTCACAAGTCTGCTACCTTTTAATGTATTTTACTATAGCAGTTAAATTGCAGGGCTTTGTGTCTCATAAGAAAAAAGTAAGAGTATGAGGCAAGCAATCACAGGAGCTGTAAGATGGGTGGTCTTTTTCACTTATAAGTAGACATACATTTGCATTCTTACCACTCTTTGCAAGAACTTAATACTGCTCAGCTCCCAGATCAAGCAGGACTGTATATAACCCTTGTATTAATTTGTGTCTACCAATCCATTCATCTAAACAATCACTTAAGATAGACAAAATAGAACTTTGCATGCACTATAGTGCTAACTTATTCTAGAGGCAGGGAATACATTGAATTAGGAATCTATCCCACCAATCAACCATTGCACACCATTTGGATGGGCTGCATTGAGTTGCACAGTGGATGTGCTGTCTGTGTTTGATTACTGAATGTGAACTCAACATCAGTCATTCTAAGATGAGAGAGGTGACTAATATGGTATATTTTAACATCATTACACTAATGCATTGTTAAGTGTGCTGACCTCTTATTTCTGCTTATTAGGGAAAGGTGCTTTACTATTTGGGACACAGAGTCGAACTTTGCTTTTGAAGAGAAGGTAGATAAGCTGGTGTTCTGGGTGTCTTATTTTGACATTAGTGCTCATCAATTGGTTGTCCTTATTGTAGCTTTTAATGTACTTGTTCATTTGCTTGACTTTGTGCACCATTGCACTCCATTCCATGGACTGCTTGAGTTGTGCAACAGAGCTACTGTTTTGTGTCTTATTTCCAATTTTGACCTAAACACTGATTCCTCCAAGATCAGGGAAGTGAATATTCTTATATATTTGTTCATCCCTGCACTATAGTACTGCTAAGTGCATGGACTGCATATTAATCTTTACTTGGGAAAATGTGTTATTATTTGGGACATCAAGCCAAGTTTTGCTTTGTGAGAAAAGGTAAAATAGCTGATGTTCTGGGAGTTTTAATCCAAAAGTAGAATCTGCTGATTAGCTATTAGCTTTTATTTTAATTGTTAAATTGCTTGGCTTTCCAACCCATTGTGTTTCATTCAGTGGGGCTGCATTGACCTGTGTATTGTATAGTGGTGAGTAACAATGTCCTCCACAGTCACGGGTCCTTGATTTTAAATTTTGTCTGTAGCTTCTGCGGTCATTACTTGATTTGCCTCATGCATAGAATCTCACAATGGCTAGCTGCAACCTCTGTCCCCTCTTTGCTGTACTGAGCTGCATCTTCTGACTTCTAGCTGCATGGATCAATGTCTTGGTGCTCTAAGCTGTGCCATCTCTCCATACTCATAGCACATCCAGCCACCATCTCATGTAAATTAGCAGTATTTGATAGTGCCTTATTGTTACATTCAGTTACTGGGAAGAACACATTAGTGGCAATCTCCCTACTAGTCACATACTTATTTCATACCAATGATTCCTTACTTATACCTTGAAATAGCGTAAAGTTGGAGAGCCCCTGCAAGGTGTTCTCAACTTTTTAGCAACCATGTTAGGTATAAAACTACCTTATAGAAAACAATCATTCCTATTTCTTTTTTGTTCTGTTATTTTGTACTATTATTATATAGCACATCCTGAATCTATGGGAATACAGTCCACCATCACACCATCTGTTTCCAGCTTACTAACACTAGGCACATTGAAGTATTGTACAAAACACTCCATGCTTACTGAAAACTGCTTACTTCTACCATACACTGAATTTATATGTGACAGGTACCTACACCTACTAAATTTTGTGGTTTGCTTCTTATCAAACACATTGCCAGCAGTCATAAGGTTGTCATTACCCACACTAACTTAGCACTAATTTTCCACTCATCAAATAATAAGCCCTCTTATACTGAGGTTCTTAAGAAATATCTGCTTAAGCATCAAAGGCCTATGAGGAAAATATCCAACACAAAAAAGTCTCAGTAACACAAAGACATTTCACCCTTACACATATAGGACTACCCATCACAAATACTGCTAAAAATGGTCACCATGCTGGCACAACAAATAACTTAAGGTTGTCAGGAAAATTCACTATATATGGAAATGTCATTATCATAGTTGACTCCATTGTGAGACACATGGATACACAGTTCAACAGACTAAGCAAGGAAAGGGTGATGGTGAGCTGCCTCTCAAGTGCCATGATATATCAGGTATTAAGGCACCCAAATCCCTTCACCCAGGTATACATACAACATGGCTCCTGTTTATGTGGGTGTAATGACTTGTGATTCACAGTCTTGTATTAACTTAAGAATGAAATGGTGGAGCTCTCTGAGTATGCATACTAGGCTGATATGCAAGTATCTTCAGCAGGATCCTACATTTACCAGGAATGATGCTACAGTATAAACAAAAAAAAAAAATAATTGATTTAAACAATTGGCTTAGGTATTGGTGTCATCCCAGAAGATTCCAGTGTGTGTCTTCCTGGAAGAAAATGATTCACTGTCCTACATGCTTTCAGTGAATGATCTGCATATATACCATAGCACCACCACTGCCTTACTCTCCTTTACTAACACTATCCTTCAGCATAAAAACAATGGCTATCTCTCCTCTGCTACTTTCCTAGACCTATCTAAAGCATTTGACATGGTCCCACACAAACAACTTATCTCTGTCCTCAATAACCTGTCCTTCTCACAATCAGTCACCAACTGGTTTCAGAGTTACCTGTCTGACCACCAACAATCCATTGTATGGCAGAATGACATATCTCCCTAACTAACTGTCTCCATAGGGGTGACCCAACGATCTATCCTCGGACCCCTACTCTTCTCTGTTTTCATCAATAATCTAGCCTCTGCCACCAAACATGGCACAGTCATACAATACGCAGATGACTCAACCATCATCTGCTCAGCCCAGTCCCTACCCAAACTGCAAAAAGTCACACAGAAACCCTTTTCCTCTGTGGAAACTTGGTTATCCGATGCCCAATTAATACTCAACCCAAACAAAACTAAACTACTCATCTTCCAACCCACCAAACATACTCAGAACAACTCTCACTTTAACATCACAGCAAAAGACAACACCACTATATACTCAACTGAACACATCAAATTTCTAGGAGTGGAAATAGACAATAAACTAAAATTTGACATTCACATATCCATGACCATAAAAAAAGTCCACAAAAAACTAGGAGCGCTATACAGAAATAAGCAGCTTCTCACCAAAGCAGCAAAGATTTCAGTAGCAAATTCCCACCATATTTCCACCCTACTTTATTCCTCTCCAATATATACCAACCTAAGACAATGCGATCTAAACAAGCTAGAGACCTGCTACAACAAAATCGCCAAATTCGCCACAGGGGCATCCTACCGTAGTCACCACTGTCTCTCACTTGCTGAACTGGGCTGGCTTGAACTCCCTCACCTCCTTCAATGGAAACAACTCTCACTCGCCCACAAACTAGTAAACCATCCACTAAATGTCCCATCCCTCCAGAATGTACTCCAACCCTATCGCACCACCAGACCACTAAGATCCAGCAACAAAAATCACTTGCAGATCACTAAAGCCAATAACTCTGCTGGTGAAGCACTATTCTCTTGCACCATAGCCAAATTATGGAACTCCCTCCCACCCACAATTACCTCCATACCATCATGCACCCATTTCAAAACTTTACTAAAAGCGCACCTAAAAACATGCTGGCTATGCCCTTGCAACTCCCACTCTAATATCACCCACCCCATCCAACCACTACCTTTCTTTCCACTCCACTAACTGCCTTGATTATAGCAAGCTCAGATGCTCATAAGCCAGTACTTATTATACAGCAGGAACTTCTTCTTGTAACATTTGTTAATGTCTGTTATGTACTTCACAGATAAAGATTCTAGTTGTCTACTGATGTACTATGTTCTTCATCTGTAAATATGTTGTAAGTAATTGCTATGTAAATTGTTAATCACTATGTAATCCAATGTAACTACTGTCTGTTTATTTTAACTGTGGAGCTTTTCTCCCCGGGCCTCTGCTGAAAATGGACCTACGTCCAGTCGGACACTCCCGGTCAACAAATATAAATAAATAAATAAATAAATATCTTGCGGAGAGCTTTTGTTTTTTGGCAAATACTCTCTCACTATCTGTTTAGTGCCTTTATTAGACAATGTCAATCCACACCATCTCCCAACCTAGCAAAACAAATAAAAACTGTATAATAGTAGCACTGCCTATATAAAAAACAGCCCTCACTAGAAGCCTTCCCAACTCTGAAATACGTTGATATCTGCATCAGCATGAAAACATGGTTCCAGTGCAGTGACACTATTCCTTCACAATCAGGATTAATTGCATACCACTCTTTCTGGCTCTCTACTAGATGTATTTCTGTCTCTGGTGGTGGTATGCACATATTCCACCAAAATTCCATCATATCAAGACTTACACAAGAAGGTAAGAACCTTGGCATCCACATCCTAATGATTATCAATAAACTATTTTACCATATCCTAGCCAACTATAGACCCCTTCTATGACCCCCATAACCCATGAGGAATGTCTAAGCAAATTTGAATAGCTTTCCATTGAACAAAAGAATCTTCTTGGGAATTCAATCTGTTAATCAATAAAGTGTTAGGTCCACATCACTGTGAATAAATATGTCCAACATTTCCTAGATTTCATTAAATATTTGGTGCAATCCCCTCAGTGGGTCAGATTTACTGGATAGATTATTTCAAATACAGGCCAATTGTGTTCCGTGTCAATTTGATTAAATCTGACCTTCAGTCAATGTTTTTAACCATTTGGACCTAACTCAAAATGGCCACAAAGCCTAATATCTTCTGGAACTTCTCTAAAAGAAATTTGTGGCAACTAACTGATGACCTGAAACAGTTTAAGTGTCCTACTGCCCTCGGTTACCATTAACCAGTGTTGCTGCATTTCTAGAGAATTCAACACCCACCTTAATACCTTATCAAGAGATTAGTACAGATCTAGCAAAAATACAGTGCCATGTTTAGGAATGAAGTACTATTCTAGAAGTGTAGTACAAAACAAGCTATATAACAAAGGAAAGAAATTCCTCACACTTAAGAATAAACTGAAAACACCACAATCCAAAAATCAAACTCAAAAATGTAAGCTAGAGCTTAGAAACAAAATCAAATCCAACAACTCTAGTTATAAACTGAAAATCCCCATCTCCATCAAAGACAACCATCACTGTTTTTTATATCTCTCTGACATCATGAGGTATTGCCATCTGTATCAGGAGAAATGAGACAGTGCATGTGTGTTATATGTCAGTGTGACTGGCTGAATTTTTATGAATAACTTTATGTCATTTGGTTGTCACAATAATTTGTACAGATGCATGTATTAAAATGTATTTGTAAAAGTTGCTTATGTTAAAAAAATGCTGCAACAGAATCTTAACAGAGTTCTGAATATGAACGGTGCCAGAGTCAGGTGACTAGATGTGATGTCATTCTTTAACCAGCTGAAGGATGAACTCTGGCAGCAGCAGCAGCAGCAGTTTGTTGCTTATTGTTTGTTTTTGTTTTTCTTTGGAATCTGATATAAAAGATCTATGTCAGTTATCATAGTTCACTAGTAGTTCAGTTGTTAGCTGTACATTTCACTCAGTGTGTATTTCAGTCAGTGTCTGTAGTATCTCACCTTGCCTTGTGGAAGACAGCATCTCAGCAGTACATCTTTCCTTGCAATATGAAGTGAGTTAACTAGGGACAGTTTCTCTTAGGAAAAGAAATAATACAGTGAGATTAGTTTAGTATTATTTACTTTTTTTCTTCATCTGAGATTCTGTTCAACTGTGTTATTTTAATATTTCCTGTGATTGAAAATTCTGGTGTTTATTGTAACCAAATATTAAATATTATCCTGTTTTCTATTTTAGTATTCATTATTAAATATTCTTATATCATCTCATTGTGGCTGGTCTTTTAGAGAATACTTTTAACATCTTTAGAGAACTTATTTTAGTGACACTGTGGCCACTACGAAAAGCCTTACTGCTTCAGTCACACTCTATCATTTATATCAGTATTAATTTGACACAGTATAATTGGATACCTTTTGTAAGAGCATTAGAGTATTTGGCTGATGGCAACAATCTACCTTGTAGTCTGGAGAAAGAGGACACAGCTAGTGAATCTGTGTCAGCTTTTCCCAGATATGTGTGTGTGTGTGTGTGTGTGTGTGTGTGTGTGTGTGTGTGTGTGTGTGTGTGTGTGTGTGTGTGTGTGTGTGTGTGTGTGTGTGTGTGTTTGAGTGTGTGTGTGTGAAAAATCAGATAGTCAAGAGTGTGTATCAGATACTTGGAACTGGAACACAGTGCTCCAAAGTGAGTCTTGTTTAGGATCTGGAGACACAGTCCCAGGTCTGGAGCAGGTTCCCTGTGTGCTCTTGGGGAAAATGTGATGTAGAGATCTGCATTTGAAATACTGTGTACATCCATTCCTGATTTTAGTGACTGCCTCTCACCAGTAAACCTTCGAAACAGCAGACATACATCAAAAATCCGGCAAGTGGAACAACAGGAAATTCAATGGTGCAAAACCAAACACCCAACTCCACGGCTGTATAACACGAAAAGTTTATTCCAACATACAGGGTGCAAAGGATTGAGCGCTTTCATCTCCCACCTGGAGACCTCTTCAGAATCAATTCAGACAGAAAAAGTTCTTCAATTTATATATTTTTGTGCTTACAAATTAGTAATTATTCAATTTCAAATTGGATAATTAATTTTAAAATTGTATTAGTAATGACTAAACCTTAGACATCGTTAACCCATAAAAGGCTAAAAAACAACAAGATCCATAAACCAATATTTGTTCTTGTTTCAGCTCTTAAAAAATTTATATGCATACAAAACCATGTAAAAAATACATATATAATATAAATATATTTATTATATTATATTTAATGTCATCCATTTGTATAATGCCACAGGTCAGATGGCAAAACTAATAACATATTAAAGTCAATATATAAAATAATACATATATTTGAAATGTATGAATATATGTATATAAACAAGTCTATGTTAATAGTCTATAAATATGTCGTGATATATATGTGTTTATATATGAAATTGTTATAACTCTAAACTATGTATGGTTACACAAAAAATATAATAGTAATAATAATTAAATATATACTTCAATAATATATCATAATGTGCTAAACTATCGAAATATAGTGTTAATGCAGATATTGATCATAATAATAAATATTAAATGTATTGATCAATTTTACTCTTGAAATATTAAAATTAAGTATATATATATATATATATATATATATATATATATATATATATATATGTACACACATATATATATATATGTGTGTGAATGTTTATGTTTTTTATTTTTTATATATTTTAAAAAACTATTTTAAAATTGGTAGTATGCAGTATACACTTTTAAGTAAAATTACGTATTCAGAAAGTAATATGTTTTAAACCCTTAAGTATGGAAATGACACAATATAATATAAAACAAAAATAACTCAAATACCATAAAGTCAAACCGTACCAAATAAGCAAGTATAATATTCAAAACAACATCTAAACTGTCTAAAAAATGCAATTATGCATGTTTCTTAGGGTCAGATGCCAACAATTTTAATGCTGGAGTAATGGATATACAATCGTTCATCCCTTTACCATTACAGGCATATAATCTAAGTTTCCATATCATTTCCCTGTATAGTAGTTTCATTGCCCAGTCACCTCCTCTATCGGGAGACTCTACTATTTCCAAGGCCCAAAATTTAAAATTAGCATTACTACATGTGATAGTATGTATGTAAAGTGCGTTATTCACATTTTTACGATTAATATCTCTAATGTGTTTGTATATTCTTCTACGTAGGTGTCTCTCTGTTTTTCCCATGTAGAAGCACCAACAGAATGTGCAATATGCTAAATAAACCATGCCTTTAGTGTAGCAGCTACTATATCTTCTAGCTTTAAGTGTAATACGTAGACTAGGCAAATAAATGGACTTTTCACCAGCTATAAAGGGACATTGGGGGCATCTATTACACCTAAAGGTCCCTCTCTTGTTACTAATTACAGTGGAGCTATCCACACCTGGTCCTTCCTTACCATTCTCTAGAATATTTTTGAGGTTGTTATTTCTCCTATAACTATAAGTAAGCTTATTCTTAAAGACATCCACCCTTGTGGGCATGGTTTTAAACATTTCCCATACACTATTAATACTTTTTCTCAACCATTCAATATTGTTATGATATGTTAAAGTTAAATATGGGATATTAGTATTTAACTTTTGATCTCTTTGTTCCTGAGTACTCATATCATTCCCGTTACTTGTAAGTGTATTACTATTGTGTATACTTCCACTCAACAGTGGGGCATATCTAGAGTTCCTATGTGTTGTAACCCATTGTTTAGCTTCTTAAATTAGATCACTCGGGTATCCCCTTTGCAAAAACATATTATTCAGTGTAGTCATCTCTTTCAAAAACTCCTCTTCTTCACTAATCATTCTAGAAGCTCTAATCATCTGCTCTCTTACTATATTCTTTTTCAATATAAGGGGGTGATCACTTTCAAAATGTAAGTATGAGTTTGAAAAGTTCTCTTTCCGATATAGCGCAGATATATATCTCTTAGTTTCCGTATCTTTCATTAATTTCACATCCAAAAAATGTATTATGTCTTTTCGGATTTCGTGTGTAAAACTCAAAAAAGATGTACTCGTATTGATATATTCAATGAAGCTAAGAATATCTTGTTCCTGGCCTTTCCATAGGATTAAAATGTCGTCCAAAAATCTGAAGTAACAATGAATATGTTGGTAATACTCAGATATGAAAACATGGTTCTTTTCCCAATAGAGCATGACAATATTGGCATAAATGGGGGCGCATGCTGCCCCCATTGCCACGCCTTCAGTTTGGTGATAGTATTCTCCCTGGAAATAAATATAATTATTTTTCAGTACCAATTCCATGTTTTCTAATATAATGTGGTACTCATCAGGTTCAAGAAGGTCCATATCCAGGAGCATATCATCAAACCATGCTAAACCTATATCATGTGGTATTACCGTAAACAGATCTTTGACGTCTATGGTTATAATGGTAATTTCATCATTGTATTTCACATTGTTTATTTTTCTTAGTAAGTCCCATGAGTCAGTTAGTAATTGGTGGTGTTTGTGGTGGTAACCCTTTAGTTTAACATCAATATAAATAGCTAATGGCTGTGTTTTTGATCCCTGTGCTGACACTATCGGACTCATAGGTGGATCCGATACACTCTTGTGAGTTTTAGGGATGCCAAAAATTGCTGGAAACACGGGCTTACTAACCATGAAGAATTCAAATAGATCTTTATCATATAGACCTTGAAGTAAAGGTCTATTTGAATTCTTCATGGTTAGTAAGCCCGTGATTCCAGTAATTTTTGGCATCCCTAAAACTCACAAGATCTGAGTATTACCAACATATTCATTGTTACTTCAGATTTTTGGACGACATTTTAATCCTATGGAAAGGCCAGGAACAAGATATTCTTAGCTTCATTGAATATATCAATACGAGTACATCTTTTTTGAGTTTTACACACGAAATCTGAAAAGACATAATACATTTTTTGGATGTGAAATTAATGAAAGATACGGAAACTAAGAGATATATATCTGCGCTATATTGGAAAGAGAACTTTTCAAACTCATACTTACATTTTGAAAGTGATCACCCCCTTATATTGAAAAAAAATATAGTAAGGGGGCAGATGGTTAGAGCTTCTAGAATGATTAGTGAAGAAGAGGAGTTTTTGAAAGAGATGACTACACTGAATAATATGTTTTTGCAAAGGGGATACCCGAGTGATCTAATTGAAAAAGCTAAACAATGGGTTACAACACGTAGGAACTCTAGATATGCCCCACTGTTGAGTGGAAGTATACACAATAGTAATACACTTACAAGTAACGGGAATGATATGAGTACTCAGGAACAAAGAGATCAAAAGTTAAATACTAATATCCCATATTTAACTTTAACATATCATAACAATATTGAATGGTTGAGAAAAAGTATTAATAGTGTATGGGAAATGTTTAAAACCATGCCCACGAGGGTGGATGTCTTTAAGAATAAGCTTACTTATAGTTATAGGAGAAATAACAACCTCAAAAATATTCTAGAGAATGGTAAGGAAGGACCAGGTGTGGATAGCTCCACTGCAATTAGTAACAAGAGAGGGACCTTTAGGTGTAATAGATGCCCCCAATGTCCCTTTATAGCTGGTGAAAAGTCCATTTATTTGCCTAGTCTACGTATTACACTTAAAGCTAGAAGATATGGTAGCTGCTACACTAAAGGCATGGTTTATTTAGCATATTGCACATTCTGTTGGTGCTTCTACGTGGGAAAAACAGAGAGACACCTACGTAGAAGAATATACGAACACATTAGAGATATTAATCGTAAAAATGTGAATAACACACTTTACAGACATACTATCACATGTAGTAATGCTAATTTTAAATTTTGGGCCTTGGAAATAGTAGAGTCTCCCAATAGAGGAGGTGACTGGGCAACGAAACTACTATACAGGGAAATGATATGGCAACTTAGATTATATGCCTGTAATGGTAAAGGGATGAACGATTGTATATCCATTACTCCAGCATTAAAATTGTTGGCATCTGACCCTAAGAAACATACATAATTGCATTTTTTAGACAGTTTAGATGTTGTTTTGAATATTATACTTGCTTATTTGGTACGGTTTGACTTTATGGTATTTGAGTTATTTTTGTTTTATATTATATTGTGTCATTTCCATACTTCAGGGTTTAAAACATATTACTTTCTGAATACGTAATTTTACTTAAAAGTGTATACTGCATACTACCAATTTTAAAATAGTTTTTTAAAATATATAAAAAATAAAAAACATAAACATTCACACACACATATATATATATATATATATATATATATATATATATATATATATATATATATATATATATATGTGTGTGTGTGTGTTCATATATATATACTTAATTTTAATATTTCAAGAGTAAAATTGATCAATACATTTAATATTTATTATTATGATCAATATCTGCATTAACACTATATTTCGATAGTTTAGCACATTATGATATATTATTGAAGTATATATTTAATTATTATTACTATTATATTTTTTGTGTAATCATACATAGTTTAGACTTATAACAATTTCATATATAAACACATATATATCACGACATATTTATAGACTATTAACATAGACTTGTTTATATACATATATTCATACATTTCAAATCTATGTATTATTTTATATATTGATTTTAATATGTTATTAGTTTTGTCATCTGACCTGTGGCATTATACAAATGGATGACATTAAATATAATATAATAAATATATTTATATTGTATATGTATTTTTTACATGGTTTTGTATGCATATAAAGTTTTTAAGAGCTGAAACAAGAACAAATATTGGTTTATGGATCTTGTTGTTTTTTAGCCTTTTATGGGTTAACGATGTCTAAGGTTTAGTCATTACTAATACAATTTTAAAATTAATTATCCAATTTGAAATTGAATAATTACTAATTTGTAAGCACAAAAATATATAAATTGAAGAACTTTTTCTGTCTGAATTGATTCTGAAGAGGTCTCCAGGTGGGAGACGAAAGCGCTCAATCCTTTGTACCCTGTATGTTGGAATAAACTTTTCGTGTTATACAGCCGTGGAGTTGGGTGTTTGGTTTTGCACCATTGAATTTCCTGTTGTTCCACTTGCCGGATTTTTGATGTATGCCTCTCACCAGTGTCAATGGTGGGGACTGATGCTCCTTGACTACTGGCTGAGTGAAGAGAGGTCTTCACAATCTGTTAGAAGTTTTAGAAATATTGTCCAATTATACACTGAGTTGATGCATAACAACAACACCTACCTAGCCCTCCTGAAGACTTTGCCAACATCCTAGCAGATACACTTAGTTCAGATTTTCCTCCATCTACCCTAGCCTCTGTCTGCATGACATCATATCTGTATCCCTGATGATCTCCTCTGTGAAAGTCCTAAATGTTCTCTCACAGGTACAAAGCATTAACCTTATGGGCCCTAGCAATGTGCCTGAATGCTTCATTTTCAGGTTGAAGCACTACCCTACTGACACACTTTGGAATTTGTTCAATCTCAAGGTCACAATTGTTTTCATGTATGAGTCATGGAGAACAACTGGGGTCAACCCCCTTCCACAAGGGGTAACCCCACTGCAGATCCTGGTAAATTTCTGTAGGATAATGGAATACATCATTCTGGGCATCGTAAACAAAGATATTGGTAGCCTACAGTCCCTCTCTCCTAACCAGTTTGAGTTTGTGAAGGGAATCTCCTGCTTGCTTAACCCTGAGAATGTCCTAGAAAAAGTCACTGTGGCACTTAATCAGGCAAATTGGCGAACACAGTGTACCTCTCCCTTGCAAAGGCCTTCAGTACGATGCCACACTTGGTCATTATTAATAAACTAAACAAACATAATGTCAACCCTTATACTCCTCACTGAATATCTGAATGGCTCACAAACATTACTCAGCAAATTAAAACTGGAGACACATTCTCTTCTAAAATCTTTCATCTAGTGGGTATCCACCAGATCTTGGTAATGGAGTTACTGTTGTTCAGTATTTACATCTCTGACATCAAAGGTAATGTCAATGATCTTTCGCTGACTAAATTTGCAGACAACTACAAACTTGGGGATATCGCCAACTCTGTAGGGGACTTTTAATTTCCTATGAGATGGGCTTACATGTATGAGCAATTGGTGCCATGAAAATAGTCTAAAATAATGCCAAAATGAGCAGTACCATGCCCTTGCCCCCATATATCACCTTATAAATGCATGATCTCCATAAAGCTGCCCCTATCCCTACAACTTACCTTAGAAAGCCCCTTTCCATAACACTGCCACTACACAAGACAGCTCAGACATATACCTCATGCAAATCAACAGAAGCACAACATTAGATCTTTCTCCTTGCCAATCTCTTATTTTAACCATACCTCTCAACATTTTAGCACCAGAAAATCTGGACAAAGCCAAAAATAATGTGGGGACAAAGCCCTGAAAATAGAGACAGATTTTAAATATGGCTCTCATAAACTTAAAAAGTTGCTAGAATTTAAAAGTTGTTATGTTACCAAGCATTTTATGATGTAAATGAAGTCAAAACTTAAATGGCTGGCATTATTTAGTGAATTCAGTCTTTACTGATTTGCCATAAAAATAGGAAAAAACACAAATGTTATGAGGAATAGAACAAGAATATGAGGCAAAAATCTGGACATTCTGTGAAAATCTGGACAGTTGAGAGGTTTGATTCTAACCTTAATCTACAAACTGTTACTTAAGAGTGCACGTGTGCGCACACACACACACACACACACACACACACACACACACACACACACACACACACACACACACACACACACACACACACACCCTCCTACCCACCTGATGTTTGGTGTAGTGAAAGTCTCAGCATTAGGAAAACAAAACAAAGCCCCCCTCCCACCTACTCTTCCTCATGCTTGCTAGCCCTAACTGTAACTGTCCTCTGCCCCTATTCCTCAGCATACAACCTAGGGAATGAAACAACTACAAATAATGCTCCCAACCATGCACACTAGCATACTGCTGAACAACTACAAGTTAGTGGTCTTTTTTTTTATTTTTTTGGCTTAACTGATTAGAGAATAAATGTATTCCCTTTTGACCAGAATAATTAATCATAAAAATCAAATTTCACTGAAAGGTGTGTTTGCTGAATAGTTTAGATGAGTAGTGTTTCACTTTAATGAGTCTTCATTTTTTTAAATCTACACATATAAATATGACATACTACTAAGCACATCTCTTCCGAAATGAACATCCACTGAAAAAATGTACCTGAAGGAGGCAGAAATACTGAAAACCCACAAAAAAAAAAAATCAACATATAATATATAACACACACACACATATGGGTCCACTTCTTAAACTTGAAATACTGAAATCTTGAATTTCAGTATTTCAAGCCAAAAATGTTGAAAGTGCAGTTTCTCAAATCTGCACTATGTCGAATCTTGGTTTACCGAATCTGTGTTGCGTTTACTATGGTTTGTAATTTAGTGTGTGCTGTCACTTTAAGGGTTGCATGGTATGGCTGGTGATGTTTGTTTCTGTATGGAGATTCAGGTAGGTGTTCAAATTTTAGGGGTTTTAGTGTTAATGTATTATTGTTTGGTTGTTGTGGCGAGTTGCAGAAGCAGGTTGGGGTAGGTGGGTGAGAGTATATGTGTGTGAGTACTGAACGCGATGATTTTTGCACATGTGTAGTGCGTGTTTGTGTGTGTGTTATAAGTGAGTTTAAATATGACTGTGTTCTTATTTCTTCAAGTCTTTTGGGTTTCTAATACCATGATGGGAATGGACCCAGTTCCTAAGTCAAAGTATGATTAAAGTTTATGAAATTAGTAGTGTTTCAATCTTAGATGTCAGCCAGTAGTGCTCTTCATAGCACCTGTAATATGCCCAGTAATGACTCATTCTGCAGTTCGTACTGAGTTACATGTATTGGTACTGTATCTAAATAAGATTTTAGACACTTCTTTGTAAGACCCGTTGCTCCTACTACTATTGGAACTGTCTGGGTATCTTTCTTCCACATTGCTGTCATTTCTGCCTGCAGATCCTGGTATTTTATGACTTTATGTCTCTCTGTATGCAAGACACTATAGTCACTGAGTGTGGCGATTTCAATGATCAATGCTACTTTTGTCTTCATTTCTTGGATCACTATATCCGGTTTTCTAGAATCTATCTTTTAAACTGTTGATAATGGGTGATCCCATGTGACATAAACTTCATCGTTTTCTGTGATGCTTTGTGGCTCATGTTTCCAGTTTTTTTTTCAGCCACCTTGATGCCGTGATGTTTGCACAATACCCAGTGCAACAGTCTCGCCACATTATTATGCCTTTCAGTATACAGTCCTTCTGCCATTAGTGTGTCGCAACCAACAACGAGGTGTGTGATTGTTTCCAATTCGGTTTTACAAAACCTACATTTATCTGTTTCTTCCACATGTTCAATGGACTTTCTAAACCAGCATGTACGTAGCCCACTATTTTGAACTTCCAATATTAACCTTTCATTTCTTGGTTTGAATTCGCCTCTACTTAACCATTCCTGTGTTCGTTCTTAATCAACATGAGGCTCTTCCAGAAGTTTTCTATACTTGCAACTATATTTATGTTTTTTCTACATTTCTTGCCTTCTCACCTGGTCCTTCACCTTATATTCTTTCTTTTGTTTTTTGGCACATTCAGCTGCTGCCTGGTTTTTATCTACTTCTGGTTTGATTTCCATTCCTGATTGACGTCAATATGCTTCTGCTAAATTAAACTGAGAAGTCATCTTAGATTTATTCTCCTCATGTTTCAAAACTTTCACTACATTTGGATCTTGTGAAGTCAGTAGATATGTGTGGAGTCCTACGATTGCAGATCTGTACATGTAATCAATTTCAAGGGGGGGGGGGCATCCCTCCTTCGGAACGGGGAATATATTATCTTGGTATACACTGATTTTTATAAATTGTTTGGTGAGCATGAAGCATCCTTCTTGTTTTAGTATCTAATCTATCTGATACTTTTTGGGGATAGTCAGTCACTCTCAAAACTGTATGTTAGGACAGGAAGAGCAAATTGATTTATAGCTTGGATCTTGTTCCTAGATGTCAATGCTGTTCTCAGGATTAATTTAAGTCTTCTAAAGTATTCCTTACTGAGTTTTATTCACATTTGTTCATGTTTTATTGCTGATCCTTCATCAATTCCCAAGTATTTATATACTCCCTCTTGCTCAAGTTCTTTTATATCACATTCTATTCCCAAAATATTGTTTTCCTGGTGCTGCAGTTTTCTTGCTTTAAAGGTTGCTTTTGCACATTTATCAAGACCAAATGACATTCGAATATAATCTGAAAAAGGTTTGACAACTTGCAGCTGTGCTTTCAGTTCCTCATCTGATGAGCTATACAGTTGTAACTCTCGACAAAGAGAAGATGTTTTCTAGGAGCCAAATTGTAGCCATGGCCTAAGCTGTTAAGTAAACAGCTTAATGGATTAATGGCAAGGCAGAATAGCAACGGTGACAGAGATTTACCATCAAATATTCCCCTTTGAATTTTTATCCCTGATATAATAAACTGTCCTTTATCCTGACTTGATTGCAGAGTGGTCTGCCATTGTTTCATGGTTACTGTAATGTAGTCAATCAGTGTATGGTATACCTTATACATTACTAAGCACTCTTTTATCCATGATTGTGGGATACTATCAAATGCTTTTTTGTAATCATTCCATGCCATACTTAAATTCTTCTCCTTTTTACAGTTCTCCGCTATAACTTTATTTAACAACAAATGATCCTTTGTTCCATATGACTTTCTTTTATTGCCCTTTTGTTCTACTGCGTTAATCAAGTTTTCTTCTAAATGACTATAAACTCTGTCAGCATCAATTCCCATGTACAGTTTATACATCATCGGAAGGCAAGTCTATAATTTTTAGGGTAGCTTACAGATTCACTCTTAAGTAAGAGCATTGTTTTGCATGTTGTTAGCCAGTGTTGTGTCTGTTCACGGTGTCCATATAAATAGTTCTTACTCATGGCTATATCCTTGTGCAAAGATGCTAATACTTTTAACCAAAAGTTAGGTACTGCATCTGGGCCTGGGGTTTTCCAGTTAGCGGCTTCTCTCAACTTTGTTTCAATCTCTCTGGCTGTTACTTCATCCCATTTCATATTTTGTACCTTTAAACTTCTTATTCTTTCTTTTACTTCTTCTATCCATTTAGCATCTTTGTTATGTTCCACAGGATCTTCATAGATACTTCTCCAAAATGTATCTACTTCCTTTTTTTTTAGACGGTCTTTCAATTCCTTTTACCTTATTTCCCAATTCTCTATTAAACTTTTTTGGGTCATCAATAAATTATTTTGTACTTTTTCCTTATATTTATGTGTGTATTTTCTAACTTTTTCCGCCTGTGCTGAAATTTTTAGCTTGTTATTTGCTATAGTGCATGATAGATCGTGGTCTGTTCTAATACTGTGCATTGCTTTAATCACATCTATCTTTCTTAGTATTTTTGTTAATCTATTCCCTCTTCTATAATCTTCTAACAGTGACACATTGTCTTAATTGCTTTACAGTTTTCTCTATTCGATACTTCCATGATGGTATCTGATTTTTCCTCTTCTTTTCCCTCACTACCCTGTGTTCTTGTGGTAGAACTTCATCACTTATTCATTTAGCAGCACAGTAGTATATCCTGATTACTTCTGTTATATCACATGGATCTCTATGGATAGTCCTAATTACTGTGTTCATTGGTTTTATCACACTTCTGACTTTTTGTGTGTTATTGACTTTCTGCAGTCTATTTCTCTCATTGACCGTGTATCTATTCATGTCCATTAAATCAAGAACCTCTTCTTTTAGCTCATTTTCTTCCTAACTGAGGGCACATACTTGTTTTCCGTTTCCTGCTGGCATTCTATAGAAAGTTCTAGAGCATTTTCCTGTGGCATATTCTCTTAAATTTCTTCTTGTGTCATCTGTTGCTCTATCATGTGGAAACTCACTGTCCTATCACTCCTCAACATTGACTGCACCAGTGTTTCCAGAGTTTCCTGTTCCTTTCCTTGCTGTATAGCTTCAAGTGAACATTTACACTGGTTTCCTGTCTGCAGTGGGAGAGTAGGGCAAGTCAGGGAAGGTATGTGTTCCTTTTTGCCAAGTTTAGTGTGACCTCAGAGCTGGTATATATAACTAGCGGGGGTGTGGGGGGTGCAGAGAGGCTTGTCCCCCTTCATAAATGTATGGTGGTGTTATCGGTTTAATTTTTTGTAGTATTCGTGTTGTTTTGGGTGGACGGCTATGTATTTATTTGTGTTTTCTTAGATCTGATGTTGTGAGTGTTCGTGATTGTGGTGTTTTGTGTTTGTGAGGTTTTGACATTCTCGGCTTGAAATACTGAAATTTGAGATTTCATTATTTCGAGTTTAAGAAGTGGACCCACACACACACACACACACACACACACACACACACACACACACACACATATATATATATATATATGTGTGTGTGTGTGTGTGTGTGTATATATATATATATATATATATATATATATATATATATATATATATATATATATATAAATATATGTGTGTGTGTGTGTGTTTTGCAAAGAAGCAAGCCTCCCTGCACTTCCCATGTGAGGGACTGCATCCCAAACACTCCAGCTAAATTATGTACACCAGCTCCAAGATCACATAATATCAGAAATCAAGGAAAAATTCCCCAGATCTGTTATTCAGCGATCTCTCAAAAACACTGGTCTCCCACTCATTTCTTTCAAAATGTATTCACTTCAATGAAATTACCCATCACAGAATGCAGACCCATACACAGGTAATTTCTACATAGTACTCCATTAGTGTCAATGTAGAATTAGTAGAAATAGTGAAACGCAAAGTAAATTTGATAGACTAACACAACTGGTCAATTTCTTGGATGACTTTGTATTAAACAATATTTCTCACTAGAAGATTTGAAGTGTTTCAGGTTAAACACTACATGTTACAAAAAAGATAGAAACACTTGCAAAAGGGAAAACAAGACTTGCAGTGAATGAGCGCATCACTTTGATATGTGGAAATAAACAGACACAATCCCATGTACTCATAATTTTTTGGGGAGTATACACTACAAGTAAATAGATTCAGACAGGATTTCAAAAGATATACCATATCAATAGACATACTGGAGCACTTTATCATGAAGCTGAATGACTCCAAGACATTGAATAGCTATAGCGTAGCACAATATTGAGTGAGAGGACAACAATTGTAAAGAAAATGCCATTGGGGACACTTTCAATTTCTGGGTCTGCAGAACTGAGTAAACGTAAGAGCTCATACAGCCATTTTCTGGCCTTACTTTCAAATGCCAAAATATGGTGGGAATTTGATGAGTTTTTTGGGAGGAAAATGGTTACTTTCCTATAGCCTACCTCCTTCTATATGCATAGGACATATCATTCAAAGATCGCATACTATCCACCAGTCACATGCACAGTCTGTTAGCAGGGCAGAAAAAACTTGCTAAGGTATTAACAAGCTAATTAAAAACATGTTGCAGTCATGCTGTTCCTTTATTTTTGCCATTCGCAGTATTTAAAAGTCAAGAAAATAAATGCTTTGTTCTATACCACTCCTCTCCCTTCTGCAGACAATTTTTTTCATTTCTCAGTTACTGGAAACTAAAAATCCTTTCTGTATAACAATTTTAATTCTGCTCAAGTAAGTGCATGTATGTTTGTGTACGTGTCCGTCTGTCTGTCTGTCTTTTTGCCTGTCTGGGAGAGCAGGTACACTTTCAGGCTACCTCATAACATTGTACAATGGGACGGTTGGATAGGGATGTAAAGATGCATCCCATCAATATGACAGCATTTGAGGATCCTCATTGTTTGACAGAAAGAACAGATGTAACTGAACACTTTATAGCTGACACAGACGCTCAGGGGAACATAGACATTTACAGGGAAAAAGGTTCAGCAAAAAGAATGTGTACATACCTTGTGAGAGATAAGTAAGAGAATAGATGCACCTGTATATATTTGCAGTACATTTGTGAATGCTTATGGGGGTTATTGTCATACCGATGCATGATTCCAGACATCTGCATGTAACAGGGTGCACAAAAATAAGAAGTATATATGGGAGGTGCTCCTCTCCTCCTTCTCCTATATATTAATCCACACACTTACCTGTTCCTAAGGATGGCAGTGGTAAATGTACTGCCACATATTTAAACTGGGTTGAATATGGTATAACATGAATTAGGAGCATATATCGTTGACCATTTTCCCTCTAGAGGCAAGTGCATGAGTTCACCAGCTAATATGAAAAAATAGGCATGTGTTTTTTGACCCTTAGTTTCCAGATTCACAAAGTTGCAAGCAGTACATCTAACTACTGTATTGATGCATTTCCCTCCCAGTTCTGTGATGAACAGTGCAGACAGTCCACTTCCCGGTAGTCCAGGTATGCTTCACCAGATTCACCAATATAAAAACATCAACCTCCTGATGATCCAGCAGTACCTTTCCTTTCCCCTTCACTAGGTCTTCAGTCCCCAGAATATTTGTAATAAAACAATCATTTTCTTGATATATAAAAGCAATAGACTTGATTGTTAACTCTATGCAATTCTTATATTTATGCTTTTCTATACATTATATTCCCTTATCTTTACAGCAGTAGCACCCTGCCCCCTGACCCATTGCAGTGTGTGTAGTATCCTTGTGCTCTCCCACTCACCCATAGTGGATTCTCCACTTCCCCTACATCAGCATATATGGTTAATGGCACAACCTTCCTATCATTTTCAGGACAGCCACCTATGGACTACGGTCATCAAATTTTATTATTTGCATTGTTATGAATATAGGACCAGGAAAAGAAGGGACTACCAGACAGCTAAGGAATTATTATATTCTTATGTTGAAGAAGAAATTACCTGAAGTAGAGCCACATAGCTACTATGGAATTGTACTATACACAAATGATAAGGCTCCCTGGGTCAGAACTGATGATGGAATTGCTAAACTTCCATAATGCTTACACTGTTTATACCATATAGTGATGTATTTCTTGTGGGGTAGTTTACATTGTAGGGTGTGGGTGCACTCCTGTGAGGTAGTATGTTGGACAAACATAACGTATGGTTAAAGTCAGAATTCTTGATATCTGGGACATATTAGAAATAGGAATTTGGATAGTCCAATAGCTGAACATTTTATTAATGTGCATGGGGGTTCTGATGTCAGTTTGTTTCTTTAGTGTGTTGACTACACCTTTTCTTGCCAGGTGTGGGGATTTTTTAGCCAGTTTGTTAAAAATGAAAAGTAGGTTTAAATTAAATTATAATACTTTAAAACCCAAAGGCATGAATTTGGGTGTGAATTTAAATGTATAGGTTATAATGCTTTACATATGATTTTTTCGGAATTTATTGTAATATGGAAAAATATTTTACCCTTTTTAGGGTATGTTTGTTTAAGCACATTCATTTGGTAGATTATTATGTGATGAGATGACTGTTAAATTGGAGCAGTTTGATATAAAATGGGAAAGGGTGGTGACTTATGTTATTCCTTGAAAGCTGTTTGCCGAGCTACCAGAAGCACCATTAAAAGTTGAAGTTCATTTCCACTGCCTGCCTCCTGAGTGCAATTTTTTGGATATTTTGTACTGTTGTAAATATAAAAGAATAATCAAGTACGTTACGTAAAACTAGAGAAATAGACCTGATTATCCTTATTTTCTATGTCCTATCTCTCCCGTACCGTGAAAGTGTCCTGGTATCTTTTTTTTTTTAATTAAAAAAAAAAAGCAACAGAGATCTTCCCTTCTCCATTGCTTCCCATACATACGTAGCATCTGCCGCACAGCATTGATGTTCTGTGTAAGCATGGGAGCAAAGGTCCCATATGCATGTGCAGTACATAAAAAAAAGCAGTGGGATATTCAAGAAAAGAAGAAGAACACTATGGAGCCATTATACAAAGACATTATTTAAGAAAAGTAAGCAATTTTTTTCTTAAATAATGTCATTGTATAATAGCAATAACCAACTCCATGGTGTGTTATATTGAAGATTTGCCCTCGGTTGTCTTTGTTTAATCATTCGGGCCTTGCCCTCATGATTAAACCACACCAACCATAGGTAAATCTTCAATATACCACACCCATATCGCTGGTTATTGCTATATTCACTATTGTTTTTATGATATTCATTTATATAGATATAATTTTCACATTTTTCTAAATATCTCAACAACTAAGTAACATAGACAGACCTCCTTAGCCTCATATGAAAGCTCTCAGCTAGATGAATAAAATATTTCTGACAGTATGTGTGCAACTTCAGTGGTTGCTGAGGTATTGTAAGTTGTTTACAAAATATTACAAACGTAATAGTTACTGTGTTTACTATGACTTATAAAATTCAGTTTAAGACCTAGAACCTAAAAATAGTGTCACTATAAAAATAGTTTGTGTGGAAGGGTTTGTTATTTATGCTTCTTTCATAACTCCTATGGTTCCAGAGATATGAACATTTGTTTGAAATGTGAGGACATAATTTCATTCTGTAAAAAGGCTTAGGCTCCGCCCATTGGAAGTTACAGTGCAAACTTTCTGAGTTCCATTGTAGTGAATCCCACTCACTAGCTATAACTTCTGAAGAAACTTGTATCTTCCCTAATAACTCTCAAAAAATGTCCACTATCCATTTCTTAAATTCATCTCTTTTTAACAGATAGGTGGGGAACTGCCAGTGTAACAATTGTAATTCATTACCCTGTGTTTTTATTTCAGTTGTTATTGGCTCTTGATCTGAAATAGTTATTGGATTTGTGCTGAAACTTTCAATTAAATGCACATATTCATTTGAAATATAATTTCAGTCTTTTTTAATTTCCCCAAGTCTTTTGGGTTTCTAATACCATGATGGGAAAGGACCCCATTCTTAAGTCAAAGTATGATTAAAGTTCATGAAATTAGTATTGTTTCAATCTTTGATGTCAGCCAAAAGTGCTCTTCTCAGCACCCGCAATGTGCCCAGTAATGACTCCTTCTGCAATTTGTAAGGAGTTACATGTATTGGTAACATATCTAAATATGATTTTAGATTCTTTTTTAGAAGACCCGTTGCTCTTACTACTATCGGAAATGTCTCGGTATCTTTCTTCCACATTGCTCTCATTTCTGCCTGCAAATCCAGATATTTTATTATTTTGTGTCTCTCTGTATGCAAGAAACTGTAGTCACTGAGTGTGGCTATTTCAATGATCAATGCTACTTTTGTCTTCTTTTCATGGACCACTATATCCGGTTTTCAAGCATCTATGTTTTGAGTTGTTTTTAATGGATGATCCCATGTGATGTAAACTTCATAATTTTCTATGATGCTTTGTGGCTCATGTTTCCAGTGCCTTTCAGACACTTCAGTACCATAATGTTTGCAAAATCTCCAGTGAAACAATCTTGCCATATTATTATGCCTTTCAGTATACAGTCCTTCTGCCATTAGTATGTCACAATCAGCAATGAGGTGTGTGACTGTTTCAAGTTTGGTTTTACAAAATCTATATTTGTTTGTTTCTCCCGCATGTTCAATGGACTTTGTAAATCAATGAGTATGCAGCCCACTGTCTTGGGTCGACAATATTAATCTTTCATCTGTTGGTTTGAATTTGCCTCTCCTTAACCATTCCTGCATTAATTCCTGATCAAAATGAGGTTCCTCCAGAAGTTTTTTATACTTGCAACTATATTTATGCATTTTCCACATTTCTTGCTTTCTTATCTGGTCCTTCACCTTATATTCTTTCTTTTGTTTTTGGCACATTCAGTTGCTGCCTGATTTTTATCTACTTATGGTTTGATTTCCATTCCTGCTTGATACCAATATACTTCTGCTAGATTAAGCAAAGAAGTCATCTTAGATTTATTTTCTTCATGTTTCAAAACTTTTACTACATTTGCAACTTGTGAGGTCAGCAGATATGCGTGGAGTCCCTTGATTGCAGATCTATACATGAAATTAATTTTAAGGAGGCCCATCCCTCCTTCAGAACGGGGAATAAGTAATCCTGGTATGCACTGCTTTTTATAAATCATTTGGTGAGTACGAAGCATCCTTCTTGTTTTCCTATCTAATCTATCAAATATGTTTTGGGGCCAGTCAATCACTCCAAAACTGCAAGTTAGGACAGGAAGAGCAAATTTATTTATAGCTTGGATTTTGTTCCTAGATGTCAACACTATTTTCAGGATTAATTTAAGTCTTCTAAAATATTCCTTACTAATTTTTATTTTCATTTATTCATATTTAATCCTTCATCACTTCCCAAATATTTATATACTCCCTTGTTCAATTTCTTTTATATCACATTCTTGTCCCAAACTGATATTTCCTTGGTACTCCAGTTTTCCTGCTTTAAAAGTTGCTTTTGCACATTTATCAAGACCAAATTATATTCGTATATCACCTGAAAAAGTTTTGACAACTTGCAGTTGTGCTTTCAGTTCCTCATCTGATGAGGTATACCATTTTAAATCATCAACCAAGAGAAAATCAGAAGTCTTTACACTTTGTTGTTTTCTAGGAGCCAAATTATAGCCATGGCCTAAGCTGTTATGTAGAAAACTTAATGGGTTAAGGGCAAGTCAGAATAATAGCAGTAACAGAGAGTCACCCTTGAACATCCCCCTTTGAATTTTTATCCCTAGAATAATAATTTGTGCTTTATCATAGCTTAATTGCAAAGTAGTCTGCCACTGTTTCATGGTCTCTGTAATGAAGTTGATCGGTGTAGATCTTATACATTTTAAGCACTCTTTTATCCATGAATGCGGGATACTATCAAATGCTTTTTTATAGTCAATCCATGCCGTACTTATATTCTTCCCTTTTTCACAGTTCTCCACTATGACTTTATTTAACAACAAATGATCCTTTGTTCCATATGACTTTCTTTTATCGCCCTTTTGTTCTGTTGCCATAATTGTGTTTTCTTCTAAATGACTATAAACTCTGTCGGCATCAATTCCAGTGTATAGTTTATATGTCAATGGAAGGCAAGTTATTGGTCTATAATTTTTAGGGTAGCTTGCGGGTTTACTCTTAAGTAGGAGTATTGTTTTTCCTGTTGCTATCCAGGTTGATGTTTCTTCAGGATGTGCATATAAATAGTTCTTACTCATGGCTAAATCTTCATGCAAAGATGTTAACACTTTTAACCAGAAGTTAGGTACTGCATCTGGGCATGGGGTTTTCCAACTGGATGCTTTTCTTAACTTTGTTTCAATTTTTCAGGCTGTTACTTCATCCCATTTCATATCCTGTACCTTTAAACTTCTTATTCTTTCTTTTACTTCTTCTATCCATTTAGCATTTTTATTATGTTCCACAGGATCTTCAAAAATGCTTCTCCAAAATGTATCTATTTCTTCTTTTTTTGATGATCTTTCAATTACTTTTACCTTGTTTCCCAACTCTCTACAAATTTGTACTTTTCCTTTATATTTATCTGTGTGTCTTCTAAGTTGTTCCACCTGTGCTGAGATTTTTAGCTTATTTGCAATAATGTATGATAGATCCAGGTCTGTTCTAATATCGCGCATTGCTTTTATTACCTCTATCTTTCTTAGTATTTTTCTTTATCTGCTCCCTCTTCTATATTCTTCTAACAGTGACACCTCTTACCTTAATTGTTTTATAGTTTTATCTATTCGCTACTTCCATGATGGTATTCAATTTTTCCTCTTCCTTTCCCTCACTACCTTGTGTTCTTGCAGTACGACTTAGTTAGTAATTTAGCTGCACAGTAATACTTATTTATTTATTTATTTTATTTTATTTTACATTTGTTGACCGGGATAGTCCGACTGGATATATGTCTGTTTTCAGTGGAGGCCCGGGGTGAAAAGCTCCACATACCAAAAAAGAGACAGTACATACATCACTGAGTGATAAACTCAGGCAGACGTGTTTAGAAAAATATAGACCAAGAATACAAGCAGATATCAATATACACAATGTGCAAACTTACATCTGATTGGCAGAGACGTATCAGAAAATGTGAACATAGAATACAATCAGATCTCATAATTCACAATGCTTAGACATTCAAATGCTATGAGCCATAGATACTTGGCTAAACAGCAGGTTGGGTAGCAAGACATGTATTAGTGAAGTTGTTAGGTTTAGAACAAGAGCACAGCCAATGAGATGGGAGGTATTTTTTAAGTTCTCTTTTAAATAGGGGTAGTGAGGTTTCCTCGGTAATGGCAGTAGGGAGTAGATTCCAGATTTTACCGGTTGAGTTGGCAAATATAGCATCGACTGCAAGGTTGTTGGATTTTTGAGTCAGTATCATTAGTTTATCAGCTGAGTGTAATGGCCTGGGGGCACTATGAGGGGTGAATATTTTTGAGGGCAGGGGTGTTATCAGGTTGATGGAGTATTTTATGCACCATAAGCTGGTTGAACTGTAGAAGGGTGGGATACTCTAGCCATCCCAGTGCTTTGAGGTTCTGGCAATGGTGGGTTCTAAAAGCTATGCCAGTAGCAAATCTAGCTATATGATTGTAACAACCTGATAATTTGTTGATATCGGTTTTGGATAGGTTGGTGAGTACATGGGAGGAATACATAAGGGTAGAGAGGAGGTGTGATCTTGCAATAGCTACCCTAGCTAGTGGGGATGAGGAAAGATTTGGCTCTGTACAGGGAGCCAAGTTTTTTTGTTGACGGACTTAATAGTGTGATTGACATGTTTATCAAATTTAAGGTTGTTGTCTATTATTATGCCTAGAAGCTTTGTATGGTAATCAGGAGAGATAACGGTGTCATTGCTAGATTTGATGTCGAAGGAAGAAGGAGAAAGTCTATGGTTAAGGGAGAAAAGTAGTAGCTTGGTTTTGTTAGGATTTAGAAGCAGGTGGCGATTAGCTAGCCATGTATCTACCGTGCTGAAAGTGGTCTGGGTGAGGGTTAGAAGTTGTGTAGGAGAGGAGGCAGAGCATATTAGCGTTGAGTCATCTGCATATTGGATGCAGGTGGCTCCTGGGATGGTGGTGTGCAGATCATTGATAAAGATAGAGAAAAGAAGGGGACTAGTATGGATGCTTGTGGGACACCTAGGGTTAGAGGAAGTTGGGATGACAGCTTGCTCTGCCATAAGACAGCGTGCTGTCTACCGTTTAGGTAGGAGTGAAATCATTGTATTGCGTGTTGGTCTAAACTGATGGTTTCTAGGGTCTTGAGCAGTACCTGATGGTTGACCATATCGAAAGCTTTTGAGAGATCTAGGAAGAGAGTTGAAGATAGTTTGTTGTTGTTATGATGAAGATTGATGACATTAGAGAAAGATAGAAGAGTCATGGTGGTAATGTGGAATGGCCTAAAGCCATGCTGAGAGTCGGCAAGCTTTCCGTTTTGAATAAGAAAGTGCATGATTTGTTTGCGCATGTATCTTTCCATGATCTAAGCTAGTGGTGAAAGAATGGCTATAGGTCTAAAATTAGATAATTCTGTGGAACTTCCTCCTTTATGGAGAGGTATAACGTGATATTTTACATATTGCTGGAATGGATCCTTCTGAGATGGATCTGTTGATCAGAATAGAAATGGGAAGTGCTATGGCAGCAGCTGCATTTAAAGATATTCAGCTGGGAGGTGGTCAGCAGCTAGTGTAGTAGGTTTTAGCTTTTTGAGTATGGTCTGGATCAGGTTGGTAGGTACACTTTGAAAGATAAAGGTGGGTTTGGTGCTGGGTGGATCAGGGCTAGATGTGCCAGAGCTGGTGTTTGTGTCCAATGGAGTGAGATGGGTAGCTAGAGACTGGATAGTTTCAGTAAAGAAGGAGTTGAAGTTGCTTGCAATTTCTACAGGGGATTTATCAAAGGCAGCTAATGGGGTAGGAGTGGCGGAAGGGCCTGGGTAGAGAAGATTGTTAATACCAGCCCAGAACTTTTGAGGTTTTAGCTGATATTTTTGTTGTAGGAAGGTGTAGCGATTTTTTTTTGTTTAGAATGACAGATTTTTTGGTCTGGTTCCTTAGCTGCCGGTATCTTACTTGGTCCATAAGGGACTTTGGTAACATGCCACCTGACCCAGTCATTGTTTCTTAGTTTAATTTTGTTTTTTTGTTTCTTTAGATAGCCACGATGCAACTATGGGTTTTACACAGATGGTACAGGTAGGAGCATGGTGGTTAAGGATAGCCAGAAATCTGGCATTGAAGTACTCAACTGCTTCTTGTAAAGGGAGTTGTTTCAACACATTCCAATTACATGCTTTGAGTTCATTTTGGAAGTTATCAAGGTTAAAGTTCCTGGCGTTTCTTATAGTTTTGTAGGTGGGCTGGTTGGGAATGTCGGCTTTGAACCTAATAATATAGGTAAGGCAGTGATCACTTAGATCATCGGGTAATGTACCTGACTTGTACTTTTGGGGGTGGCTGTTAATAAGTATCCAATCAAGGATACTGTCTTTGACTCTATTTTTGCTAAATCTGGTGGGGGTGGCAATGATCTAAGTAAACCTGTGGAGGTTTAAATGGGTGGAGGGAGTTTCAGAGGAACAGGTGTTCCAATCAATGTTAAAGTCCCCCAAGACAATGGTTTCCTGGGGATAGTTAGTAGCTAGCCAATGTAAGATATTTTCTAAAGTATTATCATTCTTGCTGGGTGAAATATAAATGCAGACAATGTATCTGCATTTATTTTTGTTTATTATTAGTTTGGTGATGAGAATTTCTGCATTGCCAAACTGGGTGGCTGTTGGGTGTCAATTGTTATTGTTAGGGTAGACTTCTATAGTACAGCTACCCCGCCACCTTTTCTGGAGATCCGGTCCAGTCTAAGGATGTTGTACTGTGGGGGGTTATTTTGTAATCTTTGGTTATTGGTTTTAGCCAGGTTTCTGTGAGGCAGAGGATATCAGGGGAGTGAACAGCTAAGCGTCCATGTAGGCTATGGATCTTGTTGTTTAGGCTTCTCATGTTGAGATGACAGACCAGAAATGAGTTTGGAAGTCTATCAATGTGGGTAGTACACGTTGGGTTGTTAGATGGTGTGCTTGGGTCTACTGTTATGGATGGGCCAGGTTTGGGGTGGATGCCTCCATCCTTCATAAGATTAATTTTTAAGTTGCTTATGAGTCTTAAAAATTTGTTTATGATTTTTTCATAGCTTTTGGTTTTTAAGCTAATGTAGCGGTATTTAGTCAGGTGATGGTAATTGGGGTGGACGAATTAGGAGAGGGGGGTGGTTATGTGGTGGATAAACTTATTAAATGCTGGGTTTGTGTCTGAGAGTTTGGGTATTGGATTTCAAGATGCTGTACATATTCATAGGCGTTTAGGTGATAAAGAATGAATAGCAGTAGAACTAAGGGTAGCAGCATTAGTGTTTTAGCTGTAGTCATAGTAAATTACTAGGGTAGGGTCTGTATTGAGTAAATGTGGTGGATAAAAGATTAGTGAGAATAGAATAGCTATGGATGGGTTAATATGGATAGTGGGGTGGATAGAGGGTGTATTATTGTGCTAGGAGTTTGCTGGGTTCTAGGAGCACGTGTAGTTAGTTAGTTAATTAAGGGGGGGTGTGCCAGTGGTGCTATAAACTTAGTACTACCAGGGGCGGGTGGGATATGGAAGAAGGGTGAGGTGTGGAGTGAGCAAAGTGAGTGGAGCGGGGCTAAACCAGTAAAGCAGATGCCTAGAGGCAGCATGTGCAGGTATGAGTTACAAGCACGCTTTTTTGTTTCTTTTCAATATATCCTGTTTACTTCTGTTATATCTCATGGATCTCTATGGACAATCCTCATTACTGTGTTCATTTGTTTTATCAAACTTCTGACTTTTTGGGTTTTATTGACCTTCTGCAGTCCATTTCTTTCATTGATCTTAATATGTCCATCTATCTCCATTAAATCAAGCAACTCTTCTCTTGTTGTTTTCTTTTAAACTAAGGGCACATTTTTTTTATTTTTCATTTCCTGCAGACATTCTATAAAAAGTTCTATAGCGTCTTCCTGTGGCACATTCTCTTCAATTCATCCTGTGACATCCATTGCACTGTCATATGGGAACTTACTGTCCTATCACTCCGCAACATTGACTGCATCAGAGTTTCCACAGTTTCTTGTTCCTTCCCTTTCTGTTCAGCTTCAAGTGAATGTTTATACTGGTTTTCTGTAGAAGGCTCCAAAATATCTTCATATGGCACCTGACCAATTGCTTCCCATTCCACTGGTTTCCCCTTAATTTGGATATCCATTGGTATATCCTGTAGTGCTGCTTTCTGAATTAGATTTTCTACACTGAATCCTTCATTTCGCAGGTACTTTATAACCTCAGTTTCTATTTCTTTAACTTGTACATTGCTAATCTCCTTTTCTATTTTCTTCTTATTTTTTGTATTATAAAGGTTTCCAAATCCAGATTCCTTTGCCTGTATTTCTCTTCAAATATCTTTTTGTATTGCTCAGTTTTGCTTTCGCTTTTGCATAAACTTTACACCATATTAAATCTCTTTTTCATCTCTTTTTCTTTCCTATGTCCCTATTTCTTCTTCAGATGTCTCCTAATCATCCTGTCTCCTAATCATCCTGCTTCTCCTTATTTTGTGGACTTGCTCCATCTTGCTGTGATGTAATCTGTGCTAGACCTTTTACACCAAATCCTTCACTTCGCAGGCACTCCATAATTTCACCTTCTATTTTTTTTTACATTCTACTTTACTAATCTTCTTTTCTACATTTCCTCTTTGTGATATTTGTTTCTATATTGTAAAATTTTCCATATCTGGATGCCTTTGCCTGTATTTCTCTTTGAATATCTTTGGGGGTGCTTTTTTATATTGATTAATTTGGCTCTCACATTGCATAAATATTGTACCATATCAAATCTCTCTTTCTTTCCCATGTCCATATTTCTTTTTTATACTTTTCAAAAATCTTTAGGTTTTGTTGTTTTTATTTTTGCACTCCCTCAGGTGCTTCTTTTTCCAAACAGATCAATGTTTCTCTATCTATATACTGTTTTTCACAAATCTGTAGTATTAATGACTACAAATTTTTATTTGAAGCTTCTGACAGTTTTTCTCATGGAAGTATTTTTTCCCTCTCTTCATCATTTTGTTTATCTTGCAGCTGGAAATTCTGGGCTTTTTGCATAATAGTAACAAAACATAATTTCTGTCTTATCCTCAATAATCCACTTTATTCTCTTTATGGCTCTTCTTTGGCCTATCATTTTTTGTGATTTTTGTGGACTACTACTTCATTCTTCAACATAGGGCTCCATACACCCACAGCTCAACACAGCACATTTGGATGACAACAATATTGACATATGCTATCTTCATATGGTCATAAGACATTACTGGGCTAATGGTCAGCATTGCATAAAATTCTAGCCATAATTATAGCATTTAAACCAACATCTCCATATTTCTATGATGGCAGATAGTAGGGTCACGTGCCTCTGTTTGTATGTGTGGGATTTTATTACATACTACCTCTGTCCATATGTGGCATGTCTACCATCTTATGACAGAACTAGCAATCACACAGCCACTGTTCTGCAGATGGCTTGCAGAATGTCCTGGAAAGGCTGTGTTTCACAATGTATGCACATATCTAGGAGATGATGAAAGCATCCATGTTTCTGTAGGAAGGATATCTTGGATTTATGAGACTATGTTAAAGGATCTCTTGAGTGGGATTAAAATGAAAAGAAATTCAAAGGATCATATACTGGCAGCAACATACCAACAACAACAACAAACATACACACACAGCAGATGAATGAGGTCAGATTTGAAGATTAGGCCTGTGTTGGTATACAAATTGGATTCTATATGATGCAATGCTAGCACAATCACAGGTGCCAGAATGTACAGTGTTACAATGTCCTTTACAGAGGATGACAGCATCACTGCATGCTGAGAAGAAGTTGTTGGGAGGAGTATGTCATATAGATGTGGATTCACATTTTTGTGCAAAATTGTCTATCCACTCATATTTGAATTAACACACACAGACACATAGTCTGCTGAGATTAGAACCACAAACTAGCCACCTACATGTGATAGAACACACAGTTGTTAACACTCCTGCCAACACAGGGATCTGAGTGTAATGCTGTCAGAGTGAACTTTATAGGGATCAAATCATACGTGTATGCTGATAACAAGAAGTGAACAGGAGTGCATAGTGAAGGTATAGTCTCTCATGCAGTTTTAAAATTGTCTCCAGACTGACAGTAGAATGAACATATACACACAAGTTGACTATAGTGAAAGTAGACCCCTTAACTAGCTATCTATATGAGTTACAGAACACAGTGTTTAATGCAAGCACCACAGCACAAGTCTGACTTTCATATTGTCAGAAAACACTTTATAGCAAATGACAACATTAGTGTCTGGTGAGTCAAGGATGTGAGTAGGAGTGTCTCACATTCTGCTCTAAGATTGTCTTCAGAATGATAGCTAATTGAACACATTGATTTCAGTGAAGTTAAAAACTCTATCTAGCTATATGCACTAGCAACAAAATGCAGTATTCAATGTAAGTGCCACAGCACAAGTCTGAATTTCATACTGTTAGGCAACACTTTATAGCAGATAATATCATCAGTTATTTGAGAAAAATATGTTAGTAGGAGTGTCTCAAAGCTGCAATAACATGATCGCCAGAATGACAGCTAACTGAACACACACACATATTTAGTGCAGTGATATTAGAACACCTACCTAGCTATCTACAGAACAAAGTACTTAGTGCAAGTGGCACAGCACAAGTCTGACTTTAATACTGTCAGATAACACTTTATAGCAGATGACATCATCAGTGCTGGTGAGAAAAAGATGGTTGTAGGAGTGTCTCACATGCTGTTTTAAAATGGTCTCCAGAATGAGAGCTAACCAAACACAAACACAAGGACACACAGACTCACAAGCACACACAAACAAGCTGGCCCCAGTATGATTAGAACTATTACTTAGCTATCTATACTAATAACAGAACATGGTACTTAATGTAAGTGCCACAGCAAAAGTCTGACTTTCATATTGTCAGACAGCACTATATAGCAGATGAAATCATCAGTGTCTGGTGAGAAGAAGATCTTAGTATTGTAGCTCTGTCCTCAGGGGTATGGAAAAATATATGTCGTCACTGGCATGCTGTAGCATAGCATTCAGGATTTGATGTAGAATCCTGCATGCTGGTGCTTGTAACACCCTCAGCATGTCCGCTGCTGGTCTCTGGAAGGATGCTGCAGCTAAAATTCTAAGTGCTACACATACCTTAGTCTCCACAGGTATTGGTTGACTTTAGTTTGCCCTTGGTTTCAGCTGAGGATGACAGAGGTTGCAGAGTTCTTGCAGTGCACTCTATCCACCTTGCACCACTTTACTGTTTCCACCTTATGTAGACCATGAAAAGTTAAACAGAGTCTAAACACCCTTCTCCTTCTTGGCGAAGGTATATTAACATCATCAGCAGCATAGACTTAAGTCTGTTGCACATGTACATCCAGAAGAGCAGCAGTAGCCCGTAACATTCATTCCGTGCAGTGCAGTTTCTGTGGCTGTATTCCAATGGGGTTTTAGAATACAAAGCCAAAACCTACACTGAGTGTACATGCTTGCTTTATATTATAGCTTATTGAGTAGCTCCTCCATCTTGGATTGGTTGATTAACAGACAGTTCACCTGCTTATGTTGTAATTAGCAAGCCATGATGTTTACCGGGTTTGTGCAGCTAGAGCCACTTACTCAATATAAATCAGTAAGCTACCATGTGCACACCATGCCACAACACTCACACAGTTTTAGCAAGCTGTGTAAGGTTTATTGAATTCAGCCCCTTATCTTGAGAAGTTCTTAGAATGTTCCACTCTCTGTATTAATTTGTTGACCAGTGCTGTTAACCTCTTTATCCCCCTTTCTGATGCTGGATTATTTTTCTGTTCTGTTGATTGAGATTCCTTCATGTTGCCTTCATCTCTTGTTTCAGTTAATGTACTTTGCACTGCAATCCTTCAAGGCCTTCCTTCAGTTCAGCATGATTGGAAGTATGTAAGGGCAACAATGTGGGACCTGTGCTCATTCTATCACATGTTTCATGCCATTGTTAGGACACAAAATAAGTTCACTGACCATTTAGTTTGCTTGGATTACCCTACATATTTCTAATCATATAGATGTCGACTGTGAGTTCACAAGAGCGGCAGAGCACCAAAACTACACTGCCACTTGTTTAGAGCTTTGTAGCAATCTGCCATACTAAAAAAAATGACAGCATTATATAGCAGTGTATATAAAATACTTGTGCAGTAAAAAGAGTGTGGTAAGAATGCTGAATAGTAAGAAAAATGCATGTAGTTGAACGTAACACAATTTTAAAATAAGTGAGGATGTTGTAGAAATTCAGGTATCGAAATGCAAACTGTTATGCTGCTTCATTGCATCAACTAAAGCATTCGAAAATCATGCAGATTATTGAGGCTTAATAAAATAATTTGAAATCAAAACTTTCTGCAGCTACTGAATATTTTAGGTGCAACAACAGGAATTAAATGAGACACGAAAGCATTTTTGATTGAGTGATAGATGTGTGAGGGCTAGAAGACCATCTCCTTTCTAAAAATGGACTAGTAGATGGACCATGTGAGATCTGTGTGTGGTACTTGTTGCAAAACATGTAGCAGTAGACTTCTCTGCAGTCCAATACATGATCAAGTGTTAAGCGCAGAAGTATTGATGAAAATCACAGCTATGACATATTAAATCACAAGAAGATGCACGAGGATGTGCAGTTAGCTACATTTCTGTTAACACTCCTGATAACTGGCAAGGTTTTCATTAGTCAAGAAAGTTATATAAGGTCAATGTGTGCTAGTTTAAATGAAAAGACTGAAGGTGTTCCAAATGAAAATTGCTGAAACTCAAGGAAAAAACATAATGTAGGATGTAAAACACATTTGAAAGCATGTGTAGAAATTGTAGATTCAGGAACTAAAAGGGATTAGCTAACATGAAGTCAAACACAGAAGTTACGTCTTGTGATCTAATGTGTTCAGAACTGTGCTGTGTGAACCAACCTATCAAATAAGTTATCTGGATCACATTAAAAGTTGCAAATAAAACCAGAAGTATTGCCCATCAGGAAAATATTTGTAAATGCTATTCATAAAAGCTGTCCACAAAAACCGAATTTGTATTACTTTGATAGAAGAAAGCAAGCTTTATGTCAAAAACAGTAGTAAAGACAAAAATGAAGTGGATTGATTGGCACTATATTAAAGCTACAGATGGCAGCCGAGAATGGTGACACTCTACTAAAGATAAATTATCATGATTGCTGAGAGATACTAAATGAGGGTTTCCCAAAAAAATTAGAACAGTTAATGCCATAAAGAACAAATTTAAATTAGTACTAAATGATTGTCAAAATTTCCATGATGAAACTATCCTACATGCTTATACATGAGGCTGAAGATTTAACATTAAGATGCTGTGACATTGTCTGATGTAGAATGCAGCAAATCACAAGAAGATGCACGAGGATCCCATACTGGCAAGGGATCAGGAAAGAGAAACTAAGAGATCTTTGTAGTTACAGGAATTTCAAAGCCATTATTAAGACTGTGTAGCGTCACCTGACAGGTACTTAAGATGTTAATACATTTCTCTAGGCAGACATGAGCATGCATACAAATGACATAAAAAAAGCCTTCCAGTAAATGCCTAACAATTTATTCAAATCAAGGACTGTTCTAGTATGGTGAACTGATTTATAGGATGGTATCTCCACACCTGATTTATAGGATGGTATCTACACACCTGATTTATAGGATACTACCTACACTCGCCACGTGGCAGTAGATCAGGTACTACAAGATATATGTAAGCTATCAAGATGTTTTCTAGGCGAAAGGTAAGAATGATAAAAGAGTAAATGAAAGCCCTTTCAGACACAAAATGTCATATTGTGGGCATATGACTGGTAAGAATACACTCTGAAAATTTCATTTTTTTCTTAGAAGAAATGTTAAAGATATTCAGACTACAGAATATGGCACATAGTCATCATATCAACGACTAGTAAACTGCTATATGTTTCTGTGGAACATTAGTTATTTTGCTACAGAATAAGTCTGAATAGACATAACATCTTCAGGCAGATAAATACAATGTTCATATCAGATAGCTTACCCATTGTGGTCCATCTTTGCCTATTAAAATGAAGACTTATGCTTTTCCTTAGTCAGTGATGTTTTTATATATTGACTCTAGGAAGGTACAGAGAGACCCACAGCATATGCTTTATGGTCACTTGAATAAAGCTGAACAGAGCCATGCCAAGTCTGGCAAAAATCCTTATATCTCTCTATGTAGAATAAAGAAATTCAAACATATCTACATGGTAAAACATTTACAATAATTATGGATTACTAAACACTGCTACCCTTACTTAGCCAACAGATTATTCAGAGTGATGGTCCCTGTTGTTATATGACATGCATGTGAAAGAGCTTATAAGGAAACAAAACCACATGGCAGTGCTGATGGGCTTGCATGAGTGGCATATAAAAAGCCCAGGGAAGGATCATCATTGCATTACTAGAAAAGATCATATATGTGATCATAATCCATTGCTAATGACACTGCAGATATTTTCATGGGTTCATTGTTACTAACTCCAATGGATGAACTCTCAGAACTGTTTGAAGAAAACTGGATAGAGACAGTGATATCTGAGAAAACCAATAGCAATGCTACTGATAATATTCACTAGAAATGGCTGTAGTGAACACATTGTCAAGATAATTGCCAATTCACATCAGATATGATCAATAATGTATTAAGTAAAACTGAATCATTTTTGTATCTATATTTATTTCTGTGTTAGAAACAAATACAATATAGCACAAATATTTATGATTTAACATTGTGATGCTTTATTACTCTAATATAAATTACATAGCAACATGCACCCTTTACCCAGGTGTGTCCACTGATGTATATACATTTCTTCAAGGTGTCTATGAACTTTCACACTTAACTTACTGTGCTGTACAGTTCAATGTTAATTACTGTGTTACACAGAACTGTTTTATAAAACATAACACCATACAACATTATTACAAACCAAGAGACCACAGGAATGTATTTCAAATTGCTAGTGATGCAAAAAATGGTGAAACCTACAGTCTAAGATTTTCTTCTCCTAATTGACTATTAAATTAAGGAGGTGGGTAACGACAGTCTTCCATCTCCATCTGAAGGTCCATTGCAGCCTCAAACATTATATAACTAAGGGAGCCATTTATTAATACACCGTCGGTGTTCACTCCTTCCATTATAAACAGTAGCTGAGGACTGGAAAGCTCTTTCATCAAAGTGATCAGATCCTCTGTTTTAGATGGGTCGATTATTTTCCAGTTCCTAATGATTATTTTGGCTTGTAATAAAATCATACCCTATAATGTCTACCCATGTTTAGGCCAAAGCCCTTCTTCTACAATACCAGGCAGAAATTTCAATGGTCATAATTTTATCCTGTCATATATATATATATAAGTGGAATAAACGTTTCTGTGTCTGACCATTAAAATCAGACAGTTTAGAACATTCCCAAAAATTCTGCCACTAAGTTCCTTGAAAGCCCTTTTGATAGTTTCAACAATCTTCTGAAACATTCAGGAACATATGCTGCAACCAGTTCCAAGCAAATATTCTAAATTTGAACATAAATAATTTTCCACTGAAGGGAAGTTCAGTGTTCCCCCAGTATCCTATTCCACTTGGGAAATAAGTTTTCAATAGTTATGTGAACAGCTGACAAGTAGGAATATTGCATAAAGGCCACTTGCAGCAATCCTTTTTCATGAGTGCTGTGTAACCACGATAGCTATGGATGTAGATATACATATAGGTAGATATAGGTATCTTTTTCCTTGCTCTCTCCTTATATATATATATATATATATATATATCTATATATATATATATATATATATATATATAGATATATATAGATATATATATATATGTATATATATACATATATGTATATATATATATATATATATATATATATATATATATATGTATATACATGTACACACACACACACACACACACACACACACACACACACACACACACACACACACACACACACACACACACACACATACACACACATGTTTGACAAATGTTTAAATTCTCAAAATGTTAAGATCCTGTCAAACAAGTAAAATGGTTTGAATAACAAGGATTCAAATACACTCTAATTCAAATCACAACAATTCAAAATAGAACAAAATCTAACTTTTTGCAGGGGGGGGCACCCTATACCCTCTACTAATTATATATACCAATTCTGAGATCACAGTACAGTACGGAGTGGGCAGATTGCCTGATCCACACTGTATCAAGATTTTGCACTGAAAAAAAAGCTGGTACATGTGATGCGATTTTCAATTTTCAGTCAGTTGTACAGATGTTTTTTCCATTTGGAATGTAGGGGAGCCATATACATATACATATGGCTCGAGATGCTTGTCACTGCTGAAGTGACACCCCGGCCTCATGTGCAAAAATGGGAAAAAGGGAAAAGGAGTTGAGGATGGATGGATGTATATGTTTACATAAATATCGATAGAAAGATAAATATAGATAGATACAGATATAGCTATAAGTTGAGAGGGTATGTGGATCTTCCTCCACATTGGTGAGGTAGAGTGGATTCTTGACCTCCTGCAGAAAACGCATGTCTTGGGATTCAGAGACATTGACTTCTGGAGATTTTTTTCTGTATTATCTACCTAAGAAATTTCATTCAGTATATCATGAAGAAGCCTTCTACTCCCCTCAAAGTGCAACATAGCTTTTTTTAATACAATTCAATAACCAGTGTAGTCCTTGATCTCTCTCTCTCTCTTTTGTTGGTTGCCTGATGGGTTTCCTAGTCTCTAATATTAATTTCCCTTTGCTGGAAAATCTTGACTTTTGTAGGAGCTCTTCTTGTAAATAATCTTACATCTCCCTTACATTTCTATACGTAAGTATTCCCCTGTTACCCAAATGGTACTGTTGCAGAAATCTAGGCCAAGTTATACATGCAAAGGCCTCAGTTAATTGAATCTATCCATGTATTTCAGAATGTTTATGAAACCAAGTCAATACATGGGTTAACCTACTGGCTGATTATGCATATCCCCTCAACATCATGCAAAAATGCAATGAGCTCTCTTGGTAATCATTTTTTTCAGTTCTGAAAGGCCAGTCATTTTGCACAGAAGTGTCTTCACAAGCACCACTGCATCCCACTCATCTACCTTTTCTAAAATATCAGTCAGTCTTATAATCTTTTATCTAACTATATCTTCAAAGTTAACTGCTTGGATTCTATTAGCTCCATTCTAAACTGCATGACTGTTTCCTTGGCATATTTTTGCAAGTCCCCTATCACATTACAGTGGGGTGTTAAAGCAAATTCAGAGGTTCATAGATTAGTATTAGGCTAACTGACTTTGTAGACCATTTTAAGCCTAGCCAATTATCCCATGTGAGAATCAAACCCTGTACTTTAAGTTTGTAAGACACCTTAACCATTATGCCACCCTACTACCCAACTGTATGCTTCACATAAGGCTTGAACTCACAACCTCAGCATTGCTTAATACTGCTTTATAAGTATCATGTGCTAAGCAATTGTACCACTGGAGCATATCCCACGTGCCCCATATCTTTTACTCAGTTCATTTAATGTAATCATTGACTTGTATTTTCAGTTTTGTCCATCTTGGCTATAATTTGTGAAGGAAAGGCTAAGAATTCAAACACTGGTTATTGCCAGACTTCAAATGATTGCTCTGACCTTGCTCCTCACCAGTGATTTCAACTGATACTCTATGCTGCTGTGAGAACATATCCTAAGTATGAAGGAGAATGTTTATTTTTTAACCATCTTTACTTCCTTTCTGTTTTTTCTTTTTCCTTTATAATGTGTCACATCCAAATATTTAAGGTAAGCTATTATCTAAAGCTCTTTTTCACTTCCTGGATATAAAGAAGAGACTTTTTTTTTTGTCTTTCTAATTTCATGAGAGGAAAGAGATCTGATTCAGCCACTAACCAATGCCCATCATTACTGGAAGTCCCTAACTCATTTATTTACTAATAAAGTAAATGAACTACCCTGAATAATTTTTCATCCATGATCGGGGCCAAAGGCACATGAACTATAACAGTTTAAAGAGGACAGTACTATTCTAATATATAATTTTTATAACACACATTGTGCAGCCTCATTATAATATACAGTGGACATTCAGTAGTACAAGTAAGCTGCTAAAACACGTTAAAAAGACATTTAATTGAGAAGCTATATACATTCACCATTTTAGTTTTCAATTAAATGTGCTTCTAGCACATTACATCTTCTTTTTACTACTCCAGCCAGCAAAGAAAATCAATACTCCAACACTGGAGGTATTTAACACCTCTTCAATCACAGTGCTGTGAGTGTTATGGAGTTAAACGCCTTTGAAAACTATGAAGCCCACTGTTAAGCCTCTTCAACACAGCAGAGATCATGTTGTCCACACCATCAATACAAAATCAATGACTGTGCCTTGACCAACCCCTAACCTGTATGGATATGGTGATGTCTGATGCACAGTATGGCCAGTACATGTACGGTCTTGTATGGCCCAGATGTGTTACTGCACAATTTATTTTATTCTGTGTTGTGTGCATTTCTGCCAATACCCATGGACAAGTAGTTGCCTCTTTGTCAATGCTGCAAATTATTGTACCTGCTCATATGTATAATGAAGGATAGGATCATGAGGAATCAATCATTTTAGCCACTAAGTCTGGGAGGATTTGGAGAGTCAGGGATCACTTATGGACCATCCCACAGCCACAATGTCTCTCATGCATGGACCCATGGAAGCAAAATCTACCACCAGTGACCTCAGCAGTAGTGTTTGTTCCCTGTCACTATACTTCATGCCACTGTGCAGTTGGTGTATGTCCTCCCACAAGCCAAGGAGTATACTCAACATCTCCATAGTGCTGTGTCTGGATCAGTGATCTGCTCAGCCAGGGGTTAATTCCATTATAGCAGCCATATCAGGGAATAGTCCTGGAGTTCTCTTCTCACTGCACCCTGTCTTCTCTCCCATTACACTGGCTGTGAGCTTCTGAGATGTGATGTTCATATCATATGCTGTGTGGACTGAGTACACAGGCAGAGGCCATGTTGGTGTCTGAGGTACAGGATGTATATGCCTCTACAGGGGCTTCTGTAATGGGGAATGCAGCTGACCCCTGCTATTGTAATGCTGCAGGCAGTGCCAATGTGTTATCATGTCTCTCCATTTAAATGTTGACATCATTTGCTTGATGGTGACACTGTAGACCAGGATATTATGTTTTCCCCCAGTAAAGATATACCTTAATTTTCCCATAGTAGTTGTGGGCAGGAGGGTCCACACAGGTGGATGGTACTGGTGTTCATCTGAGGTATGGTTACAACCCTCCCTGAAGCTGCTGTGACAGTAGCTGTCAGACAACATGTGTATAGGCCCATCATGGAAGCACAGGTGAGTTCCACCAAATCATTGGCAGAGATTGTAAAGGTGATCCGGGCTGTGCTTGTAGATATACTGGAGTACCTGAACCATAAGTGCAATTCTGTGGGCCGTCTAAAAAGGGCAAGAAGCTGTCCGGGTTGCTGGCCATTTGTGATGTCTTCAGATGTTAGTTAACCTGGCCTTGGATGAGGAAGATTCTGCTCTTGTAGTACAAGCACATTCACTGTAACATCAGTTGTGGATGTGACTACACCCAGGAGAGGTCATCACCATGGTCATGGTCATAGTCATGGTGGCACCTCCTTCTGCAGACATTGGTCATGCTCAGGTAACATACTGACATCGAATCAAGGTCATGACAGAAGCCAGTGCAACTGCTGGTAAAGCCAGTTCTTAAAGGTGGGGCATGCATGGGAAGTTGACCCCTCAGTTCAGCATGCTCTGGATTGACCAGTAGGCCACAACACAGTACTGCACTATGTGCTGAGGCTGTATCTTTGCAAAGACACAGACAGACCATTACAGCCCCCAGTACATCCTACACTTCCACTCATCCTGGCGTTTCCCAACATAAAGCCCCTCATGCCAGTTATGGCAATTTCCATAAAAGCACTTTTATTTTTATCTAGTCTGTGCTCCCACATACTTTCATGTGAAAGACATGCACCCCTACACTATCACTCTCTAACTTGTGCAAATGATTATAACTATGTCCTGCCTTTTGTGTATCACTGCTTGGGATTGCCTATGTCTGTTGAAGAGTGTGACCAGCCTTTGCATGAGTTAGCATAGTCTGGTGTTTTGTATACATTATTTTTACTGCCCATGCCTGTTTAGTTCTTCTATATTTATGTACTCCCTTCAATACCTGTGCAAATGAAACACCATATTAGAACTGTCATTGAATTCAAAAAAGGTTACACTGAGGTATACACATTGTATATACCTTGCAGCAACCTTTGTCAGTTTGTCACAGAGAGAGAGAAGTCAGATGTGCGGTTACCCCTGACTACAAACATGTTTTTATTAGAACCAGTATTTGGAAAGCAGGTGAATTAAAAGCGTACATTTCATACTCCACAATCACTTCCAGCTCTGTAGGTAGTCATATGTAGTTTCTTCTTATTCCAAATGCCACAGTGCCTTGTATCTTCATTATTTCCATACAAGTCACAAGGATACACCTCTCAACATTTTCGCTCAAGAATTCTGAACAAATTTAAAAATAATGGGGAAACAAGGACTACAATCCACGGTAGATTCTAAGTATTGCTGTAATAAACTTAGAAATTTGTTACAATAACAGGTTTTACATTAACATGCATTTTTTGAAAGATATGAAGTCTGAAACTCAGCTATATATCCTTATATAATGACTCCAATCCTCAATGATTTGCCAGAAAACTCCAAATTTTATTAGGAACAGACCAAAAAGATGAGGCAAAAATCTAGACATTTTGCAAAACTATAGAGAATAAGAGGTATACAGGTAGACTAAATTGGGAATAGTGTGTGGGTAGTGTACTGATAATCTGCTCACTATCAAAATTATTATTATTTTTTATTAATGGAAGGAGTGACACAGAAAGAAATAACAAAGACAATCACATACTATGAGCTTAGTGTATAATATCTTTCATTACAAACTATAAAGTTGGACAAAAGCAAATCCTATTCTGAAACAAAGTATTGCTATTTTTGTTGTTGTTTGTGCTGAATAGCTTTTTGGAAGTTGTACATTCCTTATTCTTCATGAAAAGGATACTTAATTGGATAAGACTTCATTAATTATCTGCAGTAGTTTGCAGAAATATTATGCCCTAGAACTTAACAAAGCAGTGACCTTTTCTTGTTACCACTGTTCATGCATCAGTGCACTTTTAAATAGTAGAAAGTACTGCTTATAGTCTGAAAATGACTTTAAAATGCACTACGCATGAGCATAACCATATAAAAGTGGATTGCAGTGTTTTAAATTTCTTACCAGAATTGACCTTGATTGTTCAGGAAATAAGTTTCCTGCTCACACAAAGCTCATATGCATAATGTCCTATTTGCATACTTCTCTTTAACATATTTGTCTCCATGTTCCTTCGGCCCTTAAATGTAGTAATCAGGACAATAAATGGAAAGACACCTGCTGGGGCCAGAGTCTCACATGTGATTGCTACTGTCCCACTGCTTAGACTAATAGCTACAAACTTGGCCTTGCAAGGAAAAAGCAGTTGGACAACCACTAAAAATAACATTCTAATTTTAACCGGCAGAATGTAGTGACTACCTGCCGTCCAGAAAATAAATATTTGCTTATAATTTACAATAACCATGTCCTGTGCCCCAGCTGGAGATATCAATAGTCAGAAAATTAATACTGAGCAAATATCCAGACAGCAAACTGCTAAAATAATCAAGCAATTCCTACTTTACTTTAGTAAATTCATGCTTGCATATACTACCTGTGATGTGGCTCAGAAAACACGTAAAGAAAAAAATCACACAAAGTTTGATCTAGGGCCTTCAAGTAATGGAATAAACTTTGATACAGTAGCAGTGTTACAATTTAACATTTTATAAATACGGAAGTGTAGGTGAACCTGGAAAATTAAATGTCACATTTCATTCAGGAACCTTTTTGACAAACAGGACATATTTATTAAATCAGTCAGCAGATGTATTAAAAAGGCAGAAATTGTTTATAACAACAAAGGCAGGCAAAGAACCGAAGAAGCACAATAAATGGAAGGGCAATGGATGCAATGAGTCTGAGGTCAAGAGTCTAGACTCATAAAGGAAATGCGTCGTGCTTAGTTACAGCACAGATTATTTGGTAAGATTTGGAAGTATATGTGACATGCACAAACAGAATGTATTTTGAGATTCAGTCCATCTACATTCAATATAGACTGTACACCATATGCAAATAATAGCAACATTGCACAATGTACATGCCTGTAGTGCACATTTTGTTAGTCTAGCTCTATATAAAATAAATCATGCTCATATAAACACGTATTAATAACAAGCAGCACTGTAATAGAAGAAAAAAACTGGTATGCCTTAGAAAAGGTTGACTGGCATCTAAACGAAAAGGAAATGGCATAGAAAATAAAACTAGCACAAGTAAACTAAGGACACTTTTATGTTACTGTTTAAAGATATGGGCTGTTAATGAGCTTCAGTCTAAAGTTCTCAATCTGATGCTCTCTATTTACATAGAAATTATATGACCAAGTAAGTCACATAACCAGATTATGGACTCCAGTAACTCTAAAAAGGTACACTTGGGCTTATGAAACTTACATGGCTAAAAACAAAAATAAAACCACAACAGAAGTGATAAATCCATAAGTATAGGTTGACTAAAGCATGCTGAGTAGCGTCTGCGGCTTTATCATTCTTTCATCCCATAGAAGATCTTGTTCCAGCAATCCTCCCCAGTAATCTTCTGCTCTTACTTCCTCCCAGTGTAACTCTGGACTAGAGTTTTCAAAGAAGAGTATTAAATCATTCATCTGTGAGACCTGGATTAAATTTTCACAGTAGCATACAACACTGATGCTATCAAATTCATTTTCCCTCCAGAATATATAAGCTTTAACCATTCCGGTCCCTTCTTAATGCAAACTGCAGAAGTTTTAACCATTCCGGTCCCTTCTTAATGCATCCTGCAGAAGCTTTAACCATTCCGGTCCCTTCTTAATGCATCCTGCAGAAGCTTTAACCATTCCGGTCCCTTCTTAATGCATCCTGCAGAAGCTTTAACCATTCCGGTCCCTTCTTAATGCATCCTGCAGAAGCTTTAACCATTCCGGTCCCTTCTTAATGCATCCTGCAGAAGCTTTAACCATTCTGGTCCCTTCTTAATGCAAACTGCAGAAGCTTTAACCATTCTGGTCCCTTCTTAATGCATCCTGCAGAAGCTTTAACCATTCTGGTCCCTTCTCAATGCAAACTGCAGAAGCTTTAACCATTCTGGTCCCTTCTTAATGCAAACTGCAGAAGCTTTAACCATTCCGGTCCCTTCTTAATGCAAACTGTGGGACTATATGTTCTTCCTCTGATGATTCACTTCAGTAGATAAAAGGATCCGTGCCTCAGTGCTGTCAGTATGTATTAGACATTATACTTTACCATGGCCAGGTCACTTACCTGTGCCTCTTTTGGCTTATATTCACTTAACAGCCTACATACTGGATGCTTGGCAAGAGAGATCAGTGAGTTGCTGACAGACAGCTGTTGTCTCTTAGGGAATTTATGGATGATTTTTTTTTTTTCAGAAGACCATTGACAGGGAAGGTGAAGACAATTTCTGAGTGATAAGGAAGGAGGAGGTGGTATCTTATAAATGTCCACTGTACATGCGGGAATACTTACCTTCAACATGACATCACCAATGCAGGTGCCAGTCTTGAATGTGACACTTGACATTCTAATATGTGACTATTAATGTTTGTCTCCTCTAGTTTTCATTTAAAGAAGATATTTTGGCATTTAGGAATTTCTCCTTTTCCAGAAATACTGTTATCTTACAGTTAGTATATTTAGCAAGGATGAAAGAGATGAAAATGTCACATTGGGCAGAGTGGGATTGTGAAGCACCACCGCAAACATGCTTTTCACATTACTTTTTTTCTTTCTTTCTTTTTCTTGTTGATTACGACTGTAAATGTGCTCTTTTTATCATCTCACTTATGTATGTCAATCACTGTGTCATTGGGCCAGTCATCACATATGAGGAAAATGAAAGGCTAAGTCATATTATAGAAAAGACCACTAACATACAGGATAACATCCTCTGAGTCACGATTCCCAGAACTCACAAAATGATGTCAGATATGATGAACATAGATGGAAGAAGCACAAAAAGCTGGGCTTAATGTAAGGTAGGGGAACTAAAACTAGGTTTAATTAAAAAAAAAAAAGTTCACTGTTCCCCTGCACAGCAAAAATAACACGTCCAAATCAAAACCCAATCTGTAATATGTGTTCCATCACTAGCAGAAGTTATTACAAATAGACCATGCTATCAGTTGTTTTATGTCCTAATTGGCCAGTCAATAGAATTTTGAAAGTCTGGATAAATCACTTCCATCCATGTTATTTAACAGTGGATTTTCCCATTAATAACATCATAATATAAAGCTGGCATCACTTTGCTAATAGGAAATATTTTAGATACATGTGAAAAAAAAATGTTGATTCATGTGATGAATAATAGGAGACTGAAACATTGTGCCAAAAGTAGGAGAATGAAGACAGAGGAGAGACATGTTTACATGGAATTAATATGGGGAAATACTGGATTGTGCAACAGAAAAAAAAAAACAATTCTGCCCACACTGCATAGACCAAACTGCCGACCTACTCCATCTCTTTTGGAGCTGCAAATGTGTATTTAAACTTTGGAACTCCCTTAAACTCCAATTATAAAAGATGGGCTACCAAATTACCACACTCACTTGGGAATTTACTCTAATGCATATTCCTCCAAATAACATCTCTAAAAGCCAAGCAATTACCCTGATCAACGTTTTTCTCTTAATGAAACTCTGTATAGCTACCAATTGGCTTAATTCAACTAATAACTCATGGGAGAACTTTAGATTGATGGCGACTAAACATTTGTTAGCCCATAAAATAATAATTAATAAAAGGGACAAAAATATTAAATTTAGGATTCTATGGGAACAAATCTATAATATTATTCTCGTATAACTTTATATAATGTTAATTCCTCACTACGACCAGGAGCCTTTACACAACATCTCACATCTTGAACCTCCACAAATTCTTCTCTTTTCCTCTCTAATACTGTACTTATACTAACCCTTGTAAAACTTCTGATTTTATCAGTTTTTGCTATGCTGAATATTGAAAGCATCTTTGTACATAGTGTAAATAGTATTGTTTGATTGATCAACCTCCTTTTGAATTACTCTAAATGTATAACAATTTTTTTTTATTATTATGTATATGTTTCCCATTTATCTGCTTTTTGTCATTTACTGTTTTGCCTGGATATAAAAATAAATAAAAATTATTGAAAAAAAAAAAAAAAGAAAAAAAAAAACAATTGAACTTTATATATAGCCAGGGTCAGTTAAAATAAAAATAGCAATAGTTAAAACAAACATAAAACATAAGGGGCATGGATGGGAATTAGGTGCTTTACTTCAATGAGCACTTATGTTGTAGCTCTAGTTTTAAATCCTATAATTCCAACACCCAGTATCAGCAACATGTGACTTACTCAAAAGACTCCTATTTTTACAGTTGTAAATTATAGTAAACCTTGGGTATTCCATTTAAGATATTTTAACATTGCATCAAGAGTAATATTTTGGCTGTAGAATCTGTCTTAGAAGGAACTATTAGTATTTTGAATAATCCCACCTTATTAAATAACTGCTGTAGAGGTTATTTTTGTAACCCATGTTGCCACAATTCTACTGCTGATTGATGTATAATGGTTGGACCATGCCAAATAATTGATATTTAACTGAGTTCTGTTTTAAAAATCAGATCCAGAGATATGCATGGAAGTCCTGGAAAAAAGACACCCTTGATAATCAATTGCATCACAACTTCCTCAGTCAAAAACAAAGAAGTAGAATAGATATCAGTACAACAAAAGCAGTGTTCCTTATGCAGAAACAGGAAACAAAATGAAAACAATCAATTTTAAAAGGAAATAAAACAACTGACAGGTGCAACCACTAGTCCTCTTCTACCTGGTGATAAACAATCAAACAAAAGTAGCAGTAGTTTTGCAAATAACTATGTTAACTATTTGTCCCAGTCCCCTCAATAAACACACATCACACCAAATGACGCTTGACGACCTTTATTAAGCTTCCATAACATAACTTTGATAACCAATATGTATTACTTACAACTGAACATAGTATAGCTGATTTTAATCACAATATAAACATCCATGTAATATTAATCAGCGTCACCTCACTCATCCTGACCCAGTAAGCAGAATCCATACATCTACTCGCTTACTTTACTTATGAAGCAGCGTCCCACCACTCACTTCATATACCATTTATTGAATTACACATCCAACCAAATAAGCAGCTTCCTTACCTCTGCTCGCTTATATCTGCCACTTAACCATCCAACACCAGAGGGGGAACAAAAGAGGCCAAGCCTGTCCCTCTTCTCTGCCCTACCCAAACTGATAAAATAAGCACAATCCCCACTAATCCACCTAAAAAGGGATGGGAGGGTAGGTAGCAAGTTCACGCCAAAATGTGATCCCTTACCCAGCTACACTAGCCTAAACCCCTTAAGTCCATCACTCATTTACCTCATTTCCTACCAATCATCCCTCCTTCCCATTTAACCTTTTCATCACCCCCCCCCTAGGTCCCACTAATATATTTATCTAACCCCCTTCTGAAGATGTCCCAGGACAAATTGGTTTATTACCAAACCTCATTTGTCCCAGTCCCTTTCAATAAACACACATCACACTGAATGACATTTGATGACCTCTGTAAATGTCCATAACATAGCTTTGGTAACCAATATTTATTACTGATAGCTGAACATAGTGTAGCTGATTTTAATCATGATATAAACATTCATGTAATGTTAATCAGGACAGCATGACCTCACTCATCCTGACCCAGTAAGCAGAGTCTATACCTCCACTCATTTACTTTACTTATGAAGCAGTGTCCCACCACTCACCTCATATACCATTTATTGAATTACACCTCCAACCAGATAAGCAGCTTCCTTACCTCTGCTCACTTATATCTACCACTTAAACATCCATCACCAGAGGGGGAACAGAAGAGGGCAAGCCTGTCCATCTTCTCTGCCCACCAGCCTGACCAGGCTATTCCTCCTCTCTCCTACCAGAATTTCAGCAACCATACCATACCAAAGGGGAGGAGTGTTTTAGTCAAACATCATTTGGTGTGACCATCTTCTCTAAACCCAACTGGATCTGTATCAGCAAACCCAAAAGCTCTGTCTTATGAGCACCACAAGCCACCAATTGACTAACGGTTAAGCCAGTGATCCTTTTCCCAATACTAAATAATAACCATATCATTTGCAACTCATCCCAACTACTAATATTAACCTTGTCATATAAGCCCCGGGCATTACCTGCCCTAGGCAACACCAAAAACATTAAACCCAATGCCACATGAAACCATGCAAGGGCAATTGCCTATCATCATCCTAACAGCAGCTCTATATCATAAAGTCCAAAAGCAGTCCTGCTATCCCTCCAACTATCCAGTACAAGCATAGCACAGAATGACCATCCTAGCCTTTTATGACCCTCAAAATACTTTCAGAATGACTAAATACAGCCATAACATAAATGCCACAGAATCTGTGACCCCTTGGACTCCATATCCCAACACCAATCCCCGCAATAAACCCCTTCCTGACAATAGTTAAAGTCTGTCCATCTTCCCTCTCAACCTACCCTAAACCTTCAAACCAATGACCACTAACCAAATTACTTCACTCAACCTTGTCATTCATGCAACTGAAGTAGTCATAGCTCTATCCTTCTGACCAACTGAAATGTCTTACCTTGCTCCCAAGGCTGTCAACTAACTAAATCTTTCCATCAAAAATTCCTTCCACCAACGGCTGTAACTCCCACCTAAGTAAGCCAGCCTCACCCTACTGTATGTCTGACTTATAAAGAGGTGCCCCAAAATCCTGCAGAAGGCTTTTTACCTTAATGTGATGTGATACACCTTCTGCAAACAGACAGCACAACCCATCCCATTGCCATCTTACACTATTGAAATGAACCCTAATCTCCAACACCCACTAAACCTACTCAATACTAAATTAAAACTCCCAATACTCAGCATCCACCAATTGTCCCCACATCCTATCGCCCACCAACCACAAACAACCCCCAAAATATGCCCCCCAAACCCAACACCTCCTATAAAATGTGTAATCAAAATGCAAATCCCCATGACAAAACCTATCCATCTGCCCCAAGAGCTATCCCAGTAAAGTAAACCAAGGGCAACACAATGGAAACCTATACCACTTAGTAACCTCTACCCAAGGAACAAACTTAAACTGACCGACATGCAAGTTCAGTAACCCATAACTCCCCAAAAGAGCTATGTTTGAAACAAAAAAAAAATGCCTCATATATCTAACCCTCTACCAAAACAACTAGATGGGTGAATATAAATTCACCCCAGGTTTCCATTAATATCCCTCAAAGGACAATAGCAGCCATATGTGGAAATATGAAATTGAACGTGGGTAGCCTACAAGGGCCCTAAAATCATTAACCTCATAGCTTCCTATGTTTTTTGTGATTGCTGTGATTCTACCCCACCTGTAAATCCCAACTCCTTATACACAACCCCCAGCTCTGCATGATCGTGACCCAAGCTTACCTCCCTGCACAATCCCATTGTGCACGACTCCAACAATCAAAATCCATACTGGAAGAATTCATTACCTTTCAAAGTCATTTCATCAGGGCACTGACCACTGCTCACTCAGCCCACACCCATTTCTGACTTCATTGTGCAATAATCTGGTATGCGAGATTAATAAAACCTGCTTAAAGAACAAGTTTGCCCCCAAAAGATACCCTTCCCTTGGAACAAACTCGACTTCCTGTGAAATAAAATCTCCCTGGCCCTCTCCAAACAATTCAAACAACTGGATGGGTAGCTGTAAGATCACCCCAGGGGTTCCACTAATGTCCCTCTTGGACAAAGGCAACGGGTGCTGCTCTTGAAAATAAGGGTTGCAGATGGCAAGGCTGCCTACTTTGGCTAGCATGTATGGGCCCTAGAGTCATTAGCCTAATAACTTGCTATGATCCTAAGCTTGCTGTGACTACCCCCCATCTGTGGGGACCCCAGACTAACCATAAAATCCCCATCCTTGCTGTACCCTACACCAACATACTTTCTCCTCACTTGCCCACAATCTAACCCACCACATGAAGTGCAAGATGCCCATAAAGATTACCTGCAACCTCATTGTGCACAAGTCCAACAACCAGAAAGCCCCCCCCCCCCCCAGGCTATTGACTGTTGCTCACTTTTCTCTCACCCACTCAAGCCTCCCTGTACGGCAGTTTAGAGACAAGGACATCCACTGCAACAGATACCATTAACTTTCAAACGCAATTCATTCCGATGACTGACTGATAGCAACTGTGCACAACTCCTACAACCTGATCAACCACCCAATCCATGCTGTCATTCTGCGGCCTCCTTGTGCACCACTCCAATAGCCAGCACCACTCCAGACTGATCTGCAAAATAAAATAAACTGTAAGCACTCTGCATCCATAAACCAAACTTTTAAATCATTGACAACTGCCAAGACTCCACCATCATATCCTGCATCAAATCCTTCTATTTCCAGGAAATGAACATACTGCAACAATAATGGTCTTATATCAACAACAGCAGTAACTGCACCAATACTCGAAGGACACCCATTAAAATGCAACACACAAAGTGAACTAACACTGAAATATAATCTGGGCTAGACAAGAAATATGGGTAGGAAAGAATCAAGTCCCCCCCCCCGTCCTCCCAGCTTTATTAATTGTGACAGCTATTGCATCTGCTAAGTTAACTTTCTTGCTGAGAATAACCAACTGTTAATCAAAGTAGGTAAAATGAGTAGAGAAGTACTTTTAATTTTTTTATAACGTTAAATCCCGTACTGTTTTACAGATTAGTTAACTTCTGTATGACAAACATGAACTGTGCATTAAAAAATAAATTTTCACTAAATGATCTTTTAATGCCCACAAGCCAATAGATGGAATATTCTTCTGAGCTGGCTACTTGGTATTGGTCTCTTCACTGAGTCATTGATGCTACCCCTTGTCCAGCAAATATTGCTGCATACAAGAGGAACTCTGTTTGCCTAATTAGATGGTGAAGGCCCAACCGTTATAAACTCACATTCTTCCACCTCTAATTCAGCAGCATGTTTAGTGACTAATACACCATTAGTGTTCTGTGTTTCACCTCATGCCCCATTCTTCCTATGTTATGATGCTTGATGTTCCCCATTTTGGATAGGAAAGGTTGAGTTAAATGAACCCCCCAAAAGAATAGCCCACCAAGGCTCTTCCCCCTCACCCACAATGGCTACAATATCTCTCAACCTCTTAATGCCATACCTCTGGACCTCTTAGCACCAAATCTGAACAAATCCATTGATAAGAGCGGGACAAAGGCCCAAAGGACAACTTCCAAATATAGCTCTTAACTTAGAAATTTGATAGACAGGGTTCGCCTTAACATGAACTCTCTAATGGGAATGATGTCTGAACATTCTGCCAAATGTATACAGTTGAGAGGTATGCCAAGCACAAAATCTGGACAAAGCCTGATACAACGGTGGGGGGGGGGGGGGGGTTAATAGTGACAGATTGTAAACACTAGTCCCAGAAACCTAATAAGCTGGCAAAAAAATAACATCTGCCTCAACAGTCATATTTGTGAAGGATACAAACTCCTAAATGAAATGCACATCATCATCCAGCGACTACACTCCATAAACCCCTCCAGTAATTAGCCAGAAAATCAAACATCTGGAAAGAAATGTATATGCTTATTTAAAAGGCTGCATCCAGAAACTCAAACATTTTGAGGAACAGACCAACAGATGAAGAAAACACTGGGCAGTTGAAAGGTATGGATATCACCCCCTCACCACCCATACTCAGAGAGCAACAACTACTCGCAGGTACCTTCAACCCACAAAAACCCGCTGTTCAGCACAAAAAACCCTTGCAACAGCCAGGGACTGTGGTTGACTGCAACCCGTTTTGGCAACAAATCAAGAACTATGAGACTGGCCTATTGCAAAGTGATGTAATTGATTACATTTTACACAGTCTCCAATGTCTGTCATTTTCTAAATTTAGTCATTAATATGCCAGTAATTAGCAGGCAAACTCATTAAAAATGGACCAAAATTATGAGACAAAATTTTGAACATTCTGTGAAAATATGTACAGTTGGAAGGTATGGTACAGACCGAATGTCCACACAACCACAACACCCCCTCTGGGTCTCAGCTACTACCGAATTGAAGGTTCTGTATTAGCATGAATTGCCTGAAGTATATTGTCAAAAGTCAAATGTCTGTCATTACTGCCTAACTGCTGTCATAGAGGAAGTGCCATTAGTTGCCAGAAAACCAAAATTTTATCTAACTGGACCTAAATATGAGGCAACATCTAGACAGGTTGTTACGACCCCACACATGTACAACATCTGCCCATTCCAGGCTCACACCCCAGCCCACGAAAAAAAAAAAGATGTCACTTCATCTTAAGAAAGTAAGCTCAACGGCAAGGTACCATCATCGCTACTCCACCATCACCAATGGTCATTTCACGACGCAAGGATTGTTAACTTTATTACTACATGTATGAAAGCACCCATCCCTATCATAAAACTTAGTAACATGAGTTTTCTGAAGAATATGTAGTCTGTCACTCAAATGTCTGTCATTAGTTACCAACTTCAGTCTTAATGATTTGCCAGTAATTTGCCAGAAAAACATACTTATGAGAACGGATCAAAATATGGGGCAAAATCTGTACAGCTGATATGTATGTGTAATCTAGCCTCCAAAGATCTACACCACTCTGCCAGAAAACACAGATTCATGCTAAATCTAAACAGCTGAGAGGCATGCCGAACCAACTGATTATAGTATAAATTAAAGGCAAATCCTTTCATCAGTCCTGCTGACACTCCATATACTATTTCTGGCCCTTACAAAATGCTTGAAGTCACAGCCATCACATTTTAAGTGAATTAGAGAACAACTCAACTTTTATGTCAAGAATCTTGAAAGGCAAACACTCTTTCACTTCCCTTCTGCCTCCCCCATCTACCTCTCTCACTCAGAAAACCACTTTTTTTTTTGTTTGGAAAACATGGCCAGTGATGAAAAACCCAAGCCCCTGCAATCCCACTGCAGCCACTCCCACTGCAGGAGTGAACCACTTTAGTATGGATCCAATTACCACACTCTGCTGCAGTCATCAAACAACAAGGCGATCAGCTATCAACCTAAATCTACACAATCGGTCATGCCTGTACAACTTAAGCAGATACCTCCAGTACTCACAGGCCCTGCATTGCCTGAGAACCAGCTTATTTTATGAGTCACAAAGTAAATAGTGTATCCCTTAGGTCCTTGATGTAAATCTGAGGCAAAACTGGAACTTCTGTGAGCATTTGTGCCTCCTGCCCTCTCCCCTAACAGCTAACACTTTTCTGCGCATGCATGTAACCACTTCCAGACACCACGGAAATACCTTTAAATGAGCCTGCTGCTCGACTGACTATAAACAAATAGTTGACCACCAAAGTTAAGTATGCCAGCACTGAGATCTTTCCTTTAACTGTTGACTTGGACATTAACTGCAGTGGAGATCAAAGACCTCACCTGCCCCTCAATTCATTCACAGCCCTTGCTCTGCTAACTACAAGAAACCTGTACAAAGACATGTGCGTAAAAGTGAGATAACTTAGGGGCCAGTTTAACATTGCCTCACCAACGCGTATGAATTTACACAAGCCCACCAATGGGCATGAAATGTAAAACTCAAGATCTGCCAACCGCTGACTCGCTTATTTATAACTGCAATCTTTGATTATTTCCACTACTGTACCAGAAAGCCCAGATTTATAGGGAAAAGAACAAAGTATATATATATCCATCCACCAAATTGTCTCCAAGCACCAAAAACCGACAACCACACTTGTAAGCACCCAACTACCAACAGCATGCCCACAGTTAATTCTTATGCACCCAACCACTCTGACCAGCAGTTTAAGAAATAATAACCCAGCAATCATTCTATCCACATCCTCCTCACCTGAGTTTAACTACTCCCCAACCTTACCCTTTTCATCATATCCAAGGCCTACCTGCTCCACTGCACCTGCTGATTGTCACGGATGTAATACTTGCCATAACAAGTTCACGCCAAAATGTGAGCCCTTACCCAGCTACACTAGGCTAAACCCCTCAAGACCCTCCCTTTGCCTCATTTCCTCTCAATCATTCCTCCTTCCTATTTAACCCTTTCACCCCCCTTAACTCCCACTAATATATTTATCTAACCCCATTCTGAAGATAGCCCTGGACAAATTAGTTTGTTACCAAACCTCATTTACAGTTTACTGTAAGGGGCATAACTAATATCTTTCCAGTTGACCAGCAATTGATATCAGAACAGGAAGATACCTCCTCACCTCAACTATAACTATTAACCTCTTTTCAGCCACTTTCCACTTCTTCAGAATATCTGTTATCAAACAAAATTCCCTCTACTTAACACAATAAGCTGCACCCAATATTCTTAAAGCTGGCTGCAGAAATAAAATTGCAAATCCTCTTACTTATATCTTTAACTTCTATCTCACTTCCACCACTTTCACTTCCACTTTTAAACACTTAATTCCTTTCCACAAAATCAGTTCATCTAAAGGTCTTGGTGATTGCAGACTTATTTCAAACCTCTGTCAGATCTTTGCAGTATTTGAAAAACATCACTAGAAATAATACTAAACCACATCAATAGCTATGGCTTCCTACACAACATAAGTTTCATAATGTTTTTTTTTTTTATGTTTGCTGCCCTTACAATGTCCACAGATATTTGTAACCTGATGAAATTCTGATTGCAACATGACTTTTTTTCTTGATATAATTAGGGCACTGGAAACAGTTAATCACAGGCTACTTATCAATAAACTCCAAATACTCAACTTGGTGATAACATGGTTCACTGGTTTCAGAGCTGTTTGAAGAACAGAACCTCCACTTTGTAGAATTTAACACAAGAGAACCTAGAAATCTGAGCAAGGACTACTTCTATTATCCCTCTTTATTAATGACGTTACTCTAGACTAGCCAAAATTTTACTTTATCATACGCTCTGCTGATATTCTACTGCAACAATCATCTTTAAACTACACTAATCTACAAAACAAGCTACAGAGCAACTTTATTCAGCAATATAACTAGTCTTGCTCTAACAAGTTATTAGTTAATCACAAGAAAAATAATGTACTGATCCTCCCCGCAACCAAGAAGATGAATCTTATTCCTCCAAAACTCCTTTTAAATCACAAAGGGAGTACCATTCCCAAGTGTCAACAAACAGGTAGAGCACGATCTGTCACTCAGCCCTCCTCTTCCCTTTTTCTAAGCATACAGAAAATGTCATTAATAGTGTTCTGGCCCAATTAAAACCCTGTTACGTAATATGTAATTGCCCATTTAGAAATTGCTAAAAACATACCAATGCCCAAACTTGAGTATGGCCTCTCATTTTGTTTGCAGCATTCAGTAATCCACAATACCCAAAGAATTCAGGATGCAGAGAAGAAATTCTGCAGATTTATCCTTTTAGCAGACCCCTTGATGCACCTTTGCAAGTTTCTTGAAAATGTAAAATTGTTAACTGTTCCTAACAGAGCAGCATTTCTGTGAAGTTATTTAATTTTGCTATATTGAAATGACAAGTGATTACACAACATTTTAATATAAATAACTCTTGATTCAAATTAATGTTATAATACAAATAAGTCTAAACTGAGTATAAAAGTCTAGTTAGCCTGAATATTTCTGTAAATGTTAGCTTAGGAACTTATGTAATTATTCATTTATTCATTCCTTTTAAGGGCAAGAAGAAGGCAAGACTGGTATCCTTGTACAACAGGTGAAGTAAAAGCTACATGGAACTACAGGTTGGTTAGCCTAGCTAATGTGGCAGAAAAATCAGATATATAACTTGTGTGGTGGGAGATGGGGCTAATTCTTTCCTACCTGATAGTAGTCTCCAAGACAAAAGGCCAAAATTCAGGGCATTGGCAGGCCCTACTCTGATGGATCTCCAGCATATACATATAAAAACAGCACCAGAATTACCCATTCTAAAGAATTAAACCTTACCTGTGATATAAATAGGAACAGCTGAAGAGATAGGTACGTATCCCAAAGACTACCCCTCCTCTGAAGAAGTCTCCCCATCCATGTGAAGCAGAATTCCTCCCTGACCCAATTCAATTTCATCTTGGACAATTGAATGTGGAACAGGAAATTCATACCTGGTTTGGCACCTATGTCTCTAATGGGCACAGACAACCTGTAAACGGTTCATCTCACAGGCTCTTGCTTGTAAATGTTTCATCTTCCAAGCCCCTGCTTACACTTATCAAGGGTACCAGAACTTGTCAGAGATTTGGGACGCATGGCTAGGCATATAAAGGCTCTTGTGGTTGTTAACCTAGTAAACACAAGAACCTATAAAATGCTCATTGTCTGAAAAAGATATTGGCCAAACCTAATGCAGTGCTTAAACTGGGTTACAAGAAAATGTAATAATAGAAGAACAGTGACCATTGTTAATCTCAGCTTCACCAAGGTCTTTGATATAGTATTGCATATGCAAATGCTTGAAAAACTGCAAAAGTGGAGGTTGGGTTAAGACTATCGGTGTCCTATACTCATGTGTTGCTCATATTCTGAGAAGAGGTTGATGATAGGTTCCAAAGTCCATCTTTAAAAAAGGTGTTCTTTTGTCTATATTCCTTGGTTCTGCTGAATGTACCATCTTGTTAGGTATGAGTGAGTGAGTTTGATGCTTAATTTAGAGTATCCATGACATAATTTTCATCAGGACAACATTGCTAAATTATTAGCTGAAAGTGCAATTCAACTAAAAGCATTTTAATGAACTTGCCTGATAAATGCTTTACCTTTCAAATATAAATTTTCATTTTGTCACCTATATTGTGGGGAGCATGCTCAATAAATATTTATGCAGAACCAGCTGTCTATAAAGTATTCCTTATTAGCATGCTCTCTTGCATTGTTAATCTTTTATTTTTCTTTCATTGCCTGTTTATTATTACTTATTATTTTAGCAAATTTGTTTAATACTTACCAAGTGTTTGATATTTTCTTTGTATAGTGAATGTACTTAAACAATTAAATGAACAATCCTTAAAATTATGGAATGGATTTTGTAAAAGGGCTATTGGGAGGGATTCTACAGAGGTAACCAAAAGGATATGAGAGAGTCAGTGAAGGTGAAAGGATTAAAATAGAGTTAGAGGGAATATACAACCTTTCATTCACTTCACATTTATGTAGAGTTAATGTAATGTAAACTAGCATACACCATTTAAAAAAACTTCTTTGCAAGAACTTGCCAAAAACTACAACCTACTGTATGTCTCTGCTTATTCTTGGTTCTGTTCTTATCAGATCAAGCAAATCTTTTGGATTGTAAGCAGTTCTGAATGTCTACAATAGTAATAGTTCATTGACTCCACTTACTCTTTGGAGAAATTTTCCCTACTTGCCTTTTGTCAGACATACTAATGCTGGGCTTCTCCTTTCAGATATATTGCACATCATGTTTTGGTTGTTACACATTCATTGATGAATTAGTATTTCGCATGCACACTCACTTTGGAATCTATTTGTTATACAACACTTGCTTTTAGTAAAACTTTATGTAGCTTAGCCCTACATAATGTCGACCTGTTCTATAATACCAGTATGCATTATTATATTTTAAGTGCTGTTTGCTGCTGTTGCAACAGATTTGTGACTACAGAGAGTGGCTAGATTTGTGATGCTCTCATCTGCAGAACTAAAGATGCTTTTAGACACATTGCAAGGAAAATAATGTGAAGCAAGTAAAAGGCATCCAGAGGAAATTCATGGATGCTACAAGTGGGTCGATGGGAAGGCATTCAAATATTGGGAGTCCATGGGTACATATTCACTAGCAACCAAAAGAGAGACAAAGAGATGGGGATCATGATGTAGGTGTACAGAGCAATATGTCAGAACAGCAAAAGATTAGAAATAAGGAACAAAGTCAGAAGGCGGAGAAGGGGCACCCCAGACACAGATGGATGGGGCTCAGTTTGAATTGGATTTGAGATAGCCCTTTTTAATAAAAAAAAGGTGTGGACATTTAGAATAGGCTACCGAAATGGATGGTATATTATGAATCCACTGAGAACTTCTACAGTGTATATAAATTCAGTTATATGCCACATGCACTCAAACAGATTAACTAGATAGAGCATCTACTTCTATCATTGTATAGTGGAATGTATTGAAATGTATATGCTAAGGTCTTCCAGTTCTTAATTTTTGTACAAGTCTGACATGGAGCCGGTCAAGAAATGGACTGTCTAATGCAGTGTTTTTGCTTATTTGAGAAAGCCCATGTTAAAGCCAGAAAACAGAAATTAAATTTCCAAATTGTTTTAACTTCTTAAAGCACATTTTATGAAATAGTCAGCATATGTTCATTTACCAGAAATGTTGAATTTGAAAGCTGACCAAATGAGTTCTTTAAAACTGAGCAGTTCAATAATAAAGTTAAATTCATCTTGACCCTTTCAAGGGCACACTGTGGCATTTGCTTTCTTAAGAACAGTGTGTGTTTATCATCATTTGATAAGTTTATCACAGTTTTACCCATACAACTGAGCACAGATGATATCTGTTTGCCGATATTCAATTTGGTTTTGAGAGTTGCGCTACCTAATTACCATATGGTGTTCAGCTTCTGTCCTTGATTCTTGCCAGCTATGAGCAAACAAAATCCTGATGCTGTCAGCTGCTTTGAATATTTCATCTGTAAGCAGCAGTGCATTGTGCAGGTGAGTTGCTGAAGTGTAGCAGATGCCACTTAACAGCTTAATTTATACACTGTTTTGTTAAGGCGTTTCTATTAGAATACTCCTGAATGATGTTTGCAAGCATACATTTATACGATTGACAAACACTGCTTATCAGGTTACTTGTATGATCCATTTTTGTGCGTGCTGCTTTCCTTTCTGGTTATCTTTTTTTTTTCTATTCACTCATTAAAGACGGCATTAGATTCTGTAGCTTGTGTTGTGTAATGCATGAGTTTACAAATTGTCTGCCCAGCACTTGATATGAATTATGTACTCTGCAGCAAATGTCCTAGCATTCTATTGCCTTACATCAAGTCGTCTGAACTCACTGGGCTATTGTTCTTATTTTAGTTCTTCATCCCCTAATCCTTTGGGGTTTTGATGGTCTGGAAGAACCTATTCCACTCTGCAGTTCTGTTCTGCTTACAGTGCTTTCTTACTAAAACCTTCTTTTTCTTTATAATATTTCTCAGACTTCTTGTTCTCTCTGTGCCTACACAAATTTAACTCATCCTAGAAACTTACTTGCTTACTGCTACATGGTTTATACTGACACTGTGTAACTCTTTGCTTCTGTCAGTATTGATCTCTGTGTTTTTGTCTTAATGTTTTCCTCGTACTTTTGTTTCTTAGCTTCCCTTTCCAGTGTATCTGCTACACCAGGTTAATTAAACTTTGCTAATGGTATTTATTTGTTTATGCATGTATTTACTAATGCATTTGCACTTGACTCTTGGCAAATTGACCTTTCTTGATATAACTCTGTAGTCACAGTTCACATCATCTATAAAACTGCAGCTGTGTTACCTTCAGACTCCTTCATAGCACTGTAAGTTGCCACATCCCCTGCTCCTCAGGGTTCTCTTATTTGCTTGCATTTCTCTAGATCTTTGCCTATTTTCTTTACATCTTATATGCTTTTCTCTAATGGGCCCTAAATTACCTCTACTGTTATCTAGTTTCTCCTAGCTTCCTATCCATCGTAAATCTGATTATTAAGCTAGTGCTGCTATCTGTGTTATTTATACATCTTTTTCTAGCAACCTTAAATGTTCTCACGCTATTAGCTGACCATTTTCCTTCATCTCTTGCAGTGAGAATTTTTTAGTCACCCTGTCACTACTACCCTCCATACTTGATTAAATGTTCCTGTCTTATGCTTGGAGTTTCCCTTCTTATAAATCTGACATCCATATATATGATTTAGCCCTATCATGTGCCATTTTATATTGAAGTAAATGCACATTATTTTGTGTAATTTATTGAGTGCACCTGACACACTGGGCTTTCTTTGTTAGTAACTCTCTCACAGGCTCATTCAGTATGCATTCTTTTCACTTTCTGCTATGTCTTAGACTTTCCTAGTTCACTGCAGACTCACCACTGTCTGATAAGAAGCATATAATCATGTAATTCCATTTTGATGGGATCATAGGCTTATAGCTGCCCTTGTAGGATATTTTAAGCCTAGCCAAGTGAGTTGCTATGAGGTTAACACCTTAATCATTTTGCCAACACCCAATCCTTTGGTTCAAAAATATGACCAATCCTTTGAAATTTTATATCGTCATCTGTGTTCACCCTGTAGCTGGGTTTGCACTACACAAATAACATCCTCTCTTTGATTCATCCAACAGAATATTGCAGTCACTTTATAAGTATTATTTGTTATGCAGCTCTTATTTTTATTAGTGTTACACATAAGGCAGATCTCATAGTTTATTTACTTGCTACCAAGTAACAGTATTATTTATATAATTATTCATATAATACCAGCTTCTAGTTCATCAAGGTGTTATCCGTCCATGTTTGTTAGGATACGTATGTAGTGTGTGGAACATCATCATTAAATGACATCCTGGTTCAGCACTGTTATAGCATGAGACCCGACCTTAACAACACCTAGAAGGATGCTTAGCTGTTAACATCACATCTGATGCTAAAGTAGTGCTAAACTGTGGCATTATTTTCCTAACATTTGTGCATAAACAACATCAGAAGAATATGAAACTGGTTAAGTTCACTCCATTTCTGTCTGGTATCTATATTACACCCAAACCATATTTGGGAACCAGCTGCTTCCCTTACACAAGGAATATGTAAACTCATAAAGCGTTTCCAACTGCATTATGGGCTTCCCAAGCCAGCACAACACTTCCTGTTTTTCTTTTTATAATTGTACTTTTTGGTAACAAGTAGTACATAGAGCAGACTAATCTCGATGTACTACAAAGAATTATAATTGGCTCTCCGATTGTGACTTAGAATTATGTATTCTCAACATAAATGCCAAGATTCACCTCTTTTGCTACATTCTCAAGCTGAATACCTAGGCATCAATACCTTGAATTTATAATAAATAAGTTAGTGACCTGATCATAATCCTCATATGTTTCACTGCTATTAGTGTTCCACTGGTATAATATGTACATTTGCAAACAATACCAAGTTCTTCATCCTGGTGACAGGGTATTATTCCATGTTAGTTTGGGATGCTGGTTGCTCTACTGCTGATAGGGTGACCAATGTTACGCAGGCTGTGGAGTACTTTTGTTTTTTATTTTTTATGTAGCTCCAAGTTCACGTTTGTTGTGAGTGCGTAATCCTAGAAGCTTTTCAACTTATTGTGTAAAGCAAATGAGATCACTATACAAATAAAAGCTGAAAACTGCTCTGTTTTACATACAAGCCAAACCCGAGAAAACAATTTTAATATGATAAAGTTTCCCTAGTTTTGCTTGCAGTACCATTGTATAAGATATAGATGTATGTCAAAACCAGGCTGTATTCCATGAGCTTGATTACTATGAAACTCATAATTTTTTTTTTTTTTTTTTTTTTTTTTGCATGGAGCAAGCAAGCCTCCCTTTTACCCCACACAAAACTTTATTATGCTCACTCAGACGTTACTTTTCACCTTAGTGAAAGTGAACACTGACAGTGCAAAGTCTTTCTTGTTCTTTCTCTGGTAGGCTGCACAATAAAGCTACCTTTTAAACAATGACATACAAGCAAAAAGATCACACTCGTGTCTCAAGGTAAAATAAGACAAGAAAACATAGAAGACTCAAGCTGTTTTGTGTATTAGGAGGTCAAGCATACTGAGCAACTGACTATAAGCCATCAGACAAAAGTTCATAGCAAATAATTTGTTTCTGAATAGAATGAAAATACCTTAGGAACATCTCACCAACCAGTTCACCAGACTACCCCCCCCCAATAAAAAAGCAGAAGTGAAATAAACCAAATCCAGTTGAAACAGCTCTCATTCACTAGAATACTGGCCTTCATGTATCCCTTGCACACCCCCAAAATGTGGCAGAAAAAAACTGATGGAAAGTCATTACAGTTAGCATTTCAGTTTTATACTGCACAAAATACAGCTAGGCCTCACTTAGATGCCTATGACTTTCAAAACAAAAAAGCAAAATGAATACCTAAAAGCAGGTGTAACGCTTCGATTTTACATTGGTGAAACATGAAACATGTTTCAATTCACAAAAGCTATGACAGACAGCAGGATTATTCAAACTCCACAGCTGGTGATGATCACTGTTAAAATATTGCTCACAAAAGTTAATCCCGCTCAGCCAACAGGGAACAGAAATAACTGTTTGAAAATCCATCATGTAAAATAACTAGTTTTTTTGCTGACAGCCATTCATTGCTGCCTTGAGATACCTTTAAAATTGTGCTGCATATTCCATTACTTATTGAATTGTCTAATACTAACACAATTACTGTACTTAACAAAGGGAGTTTGAAACTCAGAATATTGTTCCTCTGGAATGTGCATACTTAGTTAGTATTGCTCAGTAAAATGTTCTAAGTTGTGCTCAGTACAAATGCCAGCAATAAAAAACAAACATTACTTTTTTATTTTCCATTCCATATTGTCTTATGTGACAGACTGATAAGGCAGGCTGGAATAACAGCCTTACATTTTAGTCTCATCAACAGTGCAACATGGATATACTTACCTCATTTATGTAGATTGCTCAGTATTGTACTGCTGTCATTAAGGTTTCATTTTAATATCATAATGTATGAGACAAACTTCAGTGTTGCTATTTCTTAATCAATTCATACTGTTTGGAACACTGCCATTTTGTAAGAGAGAGAATTTAAATAGTAATTACATTTGCTAGATATTATTGTTAAACTCACTTAATAGATATTCCTGACACAGCTCAAAACACTTGAAAGATTCAGTAATTAATGAGTGAAATACCCTTGTTTATAGGCTGCCTACACAGGATCTGAGAAAAATAAAGCAAGACTTATCTTCCTAATCACACAACAACAAATGCTGTACGTTTCCAGCACTGCTATGGTGCTGTCCATTAAGTCATTGGCATAGTTTTGACTACTGTCTCATGATGTTAGATTTCCCCTAGTCTGGAATTTATTATTCCCTGCCTTTCTACTCTGCATGTACGGTTTTCTCAATGAAACCTTCACCTTCTATATAACTTCTATTCCACTATTTACCTTCATTCCATTAATAACTTAGTCACTCACTCACTCCCTGTTTACTCATATACTGGTAGTAGTCATTTTGTCTGCTTAATAAGCGGCCTAGATGGGCTGGTAAGTGGTACCATACTATCATTAAGTGACTCCTTGGTGAGCATTTTCCTTTCCCTATATTTACCGTTTCTTTGTCTCCATAATTGACTATTACCAATATGTCACTGTTCCTAAATCAGCTTTATTCTGTTCTTTTTAAATTTGTATGCTAATTGAGTAAATGAAATGGTCTTTTTTCTCTGATGACAGTGATGCTGTGTTTCTCTTGATATAAATTCTACCCTCCTAATGTACTCACAGGAACTAGTGGTTTCTTACGTATAAATTCTACCCTCCTAATGTACCCACAGGAACTGTTGATTTCTTACATGCTCTGTCACTTCACTGTTTCTGATTGATCACCTTTTTGATTAGAACCATTGGTTCGAACAATAATGTTACCCTTACACAACATCCCATGGACTATTTACTCATTTATCATTTGCACCCCTTGCCTCCGTTCTTCCCTTCTGTTTGTGGCATACATTGTAATGCTCATTGATTTAGCCTATGACTATTAAGCCAGTGTTCTCTGTTTTCTCCCATTTTTCTTCTGTTGTTTTAGGACTTGTATTATACTCACATAATTCTTCATAAGCTATATTAACTACAGACCCTCCCACTTGCTATTTTTTCTTAAGCCATTTTTTTTTTTTACTTTCTAATTCATTTCTGGTCTACATCACCTTAGTGGCTACTACATTCCCCTGAATTGTTCTCTTAGTGTAGCCATTTTTAATTTCTCTTACTTCACCAACAACTTTTCACCTAGAAACAATCAAAACTGCGTATGCTGGCAAAGTTCACATTTTTGCATTCTTACTATTATGACCCCAGGGAATAGAGAGTTCTCCTTTTATGTTTCCTTATCTGGGGAATATCTTGAGCAAGCCAAGTCCTAGCTATGCATCCACAGTTTCTGGCCCCAAACAGTCCATATTCATATTTATTTACTCGCCCCAGCAAAAAAGCTATCAGCAATTCTATTGATGATTACTTTCTTGGCTGCCTTGTCTGGTTACTGGCGCTTTCATTTGTGCTTATCAGTTTCACTGAATTCTAGATAAGAAACAATACACTATTCCACAAATGCTACAATCTAACAGTCATACCTTCAGGAATAGTTGAGTTATGGAAAAGGTTAGGTAGAAGAATGCTACAGCTTGTGGACAAGAACCTGAGTTGCATATTCTAAGCTGCAGCTCCTTCAGTCAAAAACATAGATTCCAACTGAGTTATCATTGAAGGTCATACAAATGGTAACAAGCTGTAAAGTTTGCCTACAATTATGTACCTTTCCCAACATCCACAACACCTGTATATTGCATTGTAAAGCCATTGCCTATTATTCTCTTTGGTACTTGTAAAAAACGCAGTGGTGCAGTAAATTATCTTTAATCTAAATATCTGGTGGCCACTGACGGTATGGTCTCTCACATCATAACATTTTTATTAAATAGATTAAAGTATATTAAAGAGTACAAAGAAATGTAAGTATGGAACAGTAAATAACTCATTAAGTACTTCTTAGCTATAATAGTATACAGGAAATATGGTCTGTTGCCCTGGGTATTGACCTACAGTATCTACACCCAAGAATAGGATTCATATTGAGCATCCCAATGACAAATCTTCAGCCAAGGACCACAGAAGACCTTTCAAATTACTTTCTTTTTGGGCTTCAGTGCCTTCCATTGCTTATTGACTCACTGTAACTGTACTTTGAATAAACCATTGCATTTAAACACACACACACACACACACACACACACACACACACACACACACACACACACACACACACACACACATATTCATTTTCAGGGAAAACTTTAGTAAACTGCAACCACCCTGGATAGCCAGGCTGAAGACATCTCAGTTACTGTTTCAGTTGTTTTAATAAGCCAAATAATTATAAATGGAAATGACGGTATGCAGCATAGCTGCATGGAAAAACACAGGTACATGCCCGTTGTCTGTCTCCAGTAGATAAGTGAATAGCTGAACAGTCACAAACTTTTAAAAGTAAATAAAAAAAGACTTAAGAAAATGAGTTAAGCATTACTGTTATCAATTAAATATGGCAAGAAATATGAACTTCCAAGCAGTACACAAAAAAGTCCTTTTGATTAAGTAGATTACAAAAAGAAAAAATCTGTTTACAGCTAGAATTTTACTAGTAATTCATGACTAAAATAATTACTGAGCAATAAGCTAGGCTGGCTGAATTTTCAGAATATATTACATACACAGACAAGTGCAAAAACAGCTCATAGGTCTTTACATCACAAGTCCAGGGAAGCTCTTTATTCTTTAACTCTTTTCTTGTTTCCTTCTGTTTTTATTTATTGATTGACTTATTTATTTATTATTTATTTATTAATTATTTATTTATTTTTGCAGCTATTTTGTTTATATCTTTGCCATATAGGAACCACAGATGCAATTAAGCAACATTCTACATTTGTCAGATCTAGGCAGGCTATCTCTTTGACATAATTTTCCTCTCTCATGGCCTTTATGCATCATAGCTTCATGAAGGTAGTTATCCCAACACTAAACATCATTTCATCAAACGATTCTTTTTGGAACTCCAAGCTATGGGCATTCCCCAACACTAATCCATGCTATCAACCCAACCGTGCCTTTTAACTGAACTGGTAATCTCTGCCCAAACCCAGCAACAAGCATAACAACACTGATTAACATTGCTACCAACATCTGTGACAAATACATGAATTTAATCCTTAGCAGGGGCTTAGTCTTCCTTGACAGTCAGCCTCATTATTAAATCAGAGCACTAGCACCCCCTTAAAAAATTTGGAGTACAAAAAAAAACATTGTCATATCAGTTTAATTTCCATCAAAAAGTGGTGTATAATGTTTGCAACTAGGAGTACATCAGTATGGTTTGTGATGTAAAATGCTTGCAACTAGGATTATGTCAGTATTGTTTAATAAAGATAAATAAAGATGTCTCTTGTTTAAAAAAGAGGAGGAATTGAATCATTTATATAATATTGGTTAGGTTATATGATATATAGCAATATATGTGAAGTATAATGTTTGTTTATGTTAGTTTGTTAATACAGTTTGATTACTTTTGTATAAATGCAAATTTCACTATGTCACAAGTGATAATTCAGTAAAGGTGTTTTAAAAATAGCATAATACAAAAAAGATGACATTAAAATGGGTACAAGACAAATTCAGTATATGCTGTTATTAAACTGTAGTCTAACTGTATCTGTCAAGGTCATTATGCATTTACGTTTGTTAAATTACAACTGTGCTAGTATGGGTTCACTGGGAATAGCAGTTCTGACAGAACTAGCCATTCCTGGACATGTTTTCATCATTTTTCTGCAGGTTGAGAACTTTGAATGCCACAAAACTGTTGCTCAGTTGTTTATTTGACCATCTCTTGCATGGTTTCTGAAGATCCAATTTTACCCACAAAATGAGATACCCTACCCATTGCTTTTCACTTCTCAAAAGACAGTAAACATAACTGTAGCAAAGGAAAACATTCTACAAAACCAGATACATCAAATTAAATGTTAAGTTTCCTAAATGACTAACTTCTGGGAATATAACCTGGTGTGTAAACATTTGGGGAGAACAGTCATCATCTGGAAAAATGATGTTTCCTCTAGCAAAGCAGACCTTCCCTTGTTGTCACATCTGAGTCAAAACTCATTCCTTTATATGCTATGATTTAAACTATATCAGTATATTTTTGGATCTTCGTAATGCCAGCTCACAGATTAGTAAGGGTATGTGACAGACCCTTTTCAGGCCAATACTGCTAAATGGAATGACTGACCATTCTGTCAGCATTATGCTTCATGTGACAGATGACCCAAGCCTTTGAGTCCCTCTGAAACCCTAATCACACACAAATTATTTTGTTATTGTCCTATAATTGGTCAAATAATTTATTAATAAACACTGTTGATGCCACATAAAAAATTACTGAATTGCTTGTTTTTCTGCTGCAGTGCTAACAAGATGTTTGCATTATCTGCATCTACATTGCTCATGTCCATTAGACCATGCATTTTGAGAGTTTGCCATTAATCCTTCAAGGTTCAACTAAAACAGTCTTTTACAAGACTTCCAAAGCTTGAGTGAAGGTGGTGGCATCTACATCCCTCAACAGTGGATTTCATTTCTTGTCAAAATATTGCCTGCCGAGACATCTATTGTTTTATTATATTCTAAAAGCTGCTTATTCACTACTCTGAGTTCTTTTGCCAGTTTTTATAACTTGTATCACATGGACTAATACATAAATGTCAGTTAATGTGAATATAAAGCTTTTTTCTTGTCACTTTGTAACATAGCCAAAGAACATGTGGACAAGATGCCTGTATCCCTGAAACACCATAAGAGGAAATATATTATGCTACTATAGATGGAGTTTATTTTTTAATCATAGCATTTCTGGAGTATAGAAAGGCAATCTCCTTATGACAGCAACTGTTCATCAGTCTGAAATGTGTGCGTGTGTGTGTGTGTGTGTGTGTGTGTGTGTGTGTGTGTGTGTGTGTGTGTGTGTGTGTGTGTGTGTTCATGTGTGTGTTTTGCGTCACTATGGCCAGAACTGGTTTTATTTGAACATACTCAAACTTAAGAGATATAACCAGTCAGAAAGTGATCATGGTCATTTTGTATAGTGCTGGAAAGACACTTTATGAAACTCACTGAATACTGATCTGGTATGTCTGGGGCTTTGTGTGAATGAATGTGTGTGTGTGTGTGTGTGTGTGTGTGTGTGTGTGTGTGTGTGTGTGTGTGTGTGTGTGTGTGTGTGTGTGTGTGTGTGTGTGTGTGTGTGTGTGTGTGTGTGTGTGTGTGTGTGTGTGTGTGTGTGTGTGTGTGTGTGTGTGTGTGTGTGTTGGTGTGTGTGTGTCAGCATGTGTGCCCATGTGTCTGTTTGTCTGTGTTTGAGGTGTGCCTGCATACATGCATAAGAAAACAAAGGTAATACAGAAAGCTCAGATCAAGTCTGGTATCCCACTTGTGACCCAGAAGTTGACCAAACTAACAAAAAAAAGAATATGAAATTTTAGACCATGCATGCATAACTGGGAAGATGTGCAAAAACATCAAGTGTTCCTTTATTTGTGGACAATGTGTGTGATTTATCTACAGTCAGAGGATGTTTATCTAATCAAGAGGAACATATTCTACTGGGAAAGTATGTTGATAAATGCAGCTGCATCTTTCATTTTTTACATTATGAAGGAAACTAAGACACAGGCAACTTCCAGAATTGTTATATTATTATTATTATTAACTGTTATGATAGTTTCATAGCATACCTAATGCATTTGATTTAGTTCATAACAAATATAGACATTTTCCATTTCTTCTGGATTTGTCAAGAACAAAATAATATCATCTGCAAATAAAGCTAACTTTTCTTGATTACTATACTAGTTCTCTGCTTGAGTTTGTGAGTCCCTTATTTTCATTGCTAAACAGTTCTAAATATAAAGCAAATACAAAGGGGAAGGAGGGCATTCCCATTGGTTATCTGGTTTCTCTGTTCAAACACAACTTGTTAGTTCTCCATGACCGCTTGGTCTTAGAGTTTGAATAATTAACATATTTAGAGTCTAGTGAATGTTCTCAAGAGGGAAAAAAAACCTTCTCAAGGAAATCATTGTAAATCTTAAACCAGATTAATGAGTTTTTGAAGATTTACAGGCCAGTTGAGAGGGATCTGTGTATCTAAGAGCAGTTGTAGTAACTTATATGTTAAACAGATTTGTGCTTGAAAAGCTATGTTATCTAATTTTGTTTTTAAGGCTCACATGTATTTATTGAGGAATGGGGAAAATCCACGCCCATTCTCCAGTAAAATAATATATGTAAATTTATCACTATTATCATTTTAAATATTTTCTTGTGGTCTAATTTTCGTATTCACAGTACCCTGTTTTATAGTTTAGTTAACATGTCTTTTTTCAGCTACTAAAGTCTAAACATATATATTTGAATACATCATTTTCTTGTAATTTTTTGGTGAGCTGTTTTATCTGTACTTTTAAGTTTTAAATTTAATTAACTTTGTATGCCATTAGCAGTTCTTGCACCACTTAGTTTTAACCATGTTGCAGAACTTTAACAGGAGACTAGGTGTACAAATGTTATTAAAGCAAATACATTGTGACAGAAGACTGGATATACATATGTTCTTAAAGAAAACACATTGTGACAGAAGCCTGGATGTACATACGTTCTTAAAGCAGACACATTGTGACAGGAAACTGGGTGTACATGCATCCTTAAAGCAAACACATTGTGACAGAAGACTGGGTGCACATACATTCTTAAACCAAACACATTATGACACAAGACTGGGTGTACATACATTCTTAAAGCAAACACACTGTGACAGGAGACAGTATGTACATATATTCTTAAAGCAAACATATTGTGACAGGAGACAGAGTGTACATACGCTCTTAAAGCAGACACATTGTGACAGGAGACTTGGTGTACATACATTCTTAAAGCAGACACATTGTGACAGGAGACTGGGTGTACATACATTCTTAAATCAAACACATTGTGTCAGGTGACAGGGTGTACATACATTCTTAAAACAAACACATTGTGACAGGAGACTGGGTGTACATATGTTCTTAAAGCAGACACAGTGAGACAAGAGACTGGGTGTACATACATTCTTAAAGCAGACACATTGTGACAGGAGACAGGGTGTACATACATCCTTAAAGCAAACACATTGTGACAATAGCCTGGGTGTACATATGTTCTTAAAGCAGACACATTGTGACAGGAGACTGGGTGTACATACGTTCTTAAACCAAATACATTATGACAGGAGACAGTGTGTACATGCATTCTTAAAGCAAACATATTGTGACAGGAGACAGAGTGTACATACATTCTTAAAGCAGACACATCATGACAGGAGACAGGGTGTAAATACGCTCTTAAAGCAAACACACTGTGACAGGAGACTAGGTGTACATACATTCTTAAAGCAGACACATTGTGACAGAAGACTGGGTGTACATACATTCTTAAATCAGACACATTATGACAGGATACAGGGTATACATGCATTCTTAAAGCAAACACATTGTGACAGGAGACTGGGTGCACATAGATTCTTAAAGCAGACACATTGTGACAGGAGACTGGGTATACATACGTTCTTAAAGCAGACACATTGTGACGGGAGACAGGGTGTATATATATTCTTAAAGCAAACACACTGTGACAGGAGACAGGGTGTACATACATTCTTAAAGCAAACACATTGTGACAGGAAACTGGGTGTACATACAGTCTTAAAGCAGACACATTGTGACAGGAGACTGGGTGTACATACATTCTTAAAGCAGACACATTGTGACAGGAGACTAGGTCTACATACATTCTTAAAGCGAACATATTGTGACAGAAGACTGGATGTACATACATTCTTAAAGCAGACACATTGTGATGGGAGACTGGGTGTACATAAATTCTTAAAGCAGACACATTGTGACAGGAGACTGGGTGTACATGCATTCTTTGACTGCTGCTGAACCTAAGCATGCAAATGAAGTGCTTTTGATGTTACAAATGACAAATTTTGGGGGATTATGTCCCATAGGAGTTACATGTTGTTACTGTCTCTTTTATTCTTTCATTCCTCAAGTGTGTGACTCACAATTACAGTGTTTCAGTCAGGCAGTTGACACAGAAGGTTAGACTAGGAGCTGTCAACAAGATACTTCATGTGGTATAAGGCTGTATTCTCTTGGACGTCATTTGTCTAGTGTGTGACCTTTTGCAAGGCATTTAGCCCAACAGTGCTTCTGGGGAATTATAAATTTGGGCTAGGCTCAATGATGGTCTCCTGGACTACATGTCTAATAACTGTTTATGAACTGTGACTGGATTTCCCAGGCATAGTCTGCACTGTATTGGGTGAGTGCTCTGTAAAATGCAAGTTTGATGCAATCCAGAGAGAACTGTACAGCACTATTATAGAAATAATATATTACTATGAATTATGGCAGTACATAGTGCACATTACATATGCAGATGGAAGATAAATAAAATGTGTTACTGTGATTCAGAGGTAGCTTTACAGACTACTAAGACTGTATATTGAAAGTGCACTGCAGTGAAGGTGGGGAGGCACTCTGACATGAAGATGTCTCTTGTGTTCCTCTAGAAACACAACTACTGTTCCCTTTAGTGGCATAGTGATGAAACTGTAGGCACTAGGCCTTCCACAAACAAACATGCATGTCACTCACATGAGGCTAGCTGTATGCATAAGAAAACTAGATGGCTACCAAGGGTGCTGTCCTCTCTGCCTTTATCTATCTATCTATCTATCTATCTATCTATCTATCTATCTATCTATCTATATGTTTATTTTATTTTATTTTGTAAGTAAAGATGCAAATAAATAAATTAATGCCCCACACAGCACCCATGCTCAAAGCTGTGGTGGCATGCTATGTTGGGGGTGTTGTGTAGCTAGCCACTAAGACTCAGTTTGCAGAAAATTGTGTTCCTTGATGACAGCAGCAAGGAAGCCCATGAATACTGAAGTGTAAAAGAGAAGGGGATATTTATGGCAGAGAACAGGATTTGATCAAAGAATAGAGTATTTTTTTTATATATTTTGGCAGGCAACTAGATAAGGGCAGTAGAGATGATGGATTTACAAGGCAAAATAAGTTTTTGCTTGCTATTTCTGATTTTACAGACTATCCCTGGGATTGCCCTGGGTTTACTCCTAATAAAAGTTGTGATTTTCTGGTAAATTGCTGAGGGATGTTGATTGCATTCACTAATTAAATAATGACAGACATTTGAACGTAATACTTCATATCCTTTAGAAAATATAAGCTATACAAATCCTGTTAATCTGTCCAGTATAGTGACTACAACTGCTGGGCGGAGGTGGTTGCCATTGGATAAAGTAACTAACTATTGTTGTTTGCTCAGTTTTAGAGCAGTGTGTCTTTAAAAAAATATACCCTAAGTTTACCCATCCCCATTATGTTTCCTTTGTTCATGATTCTTACGAAGAAATGTAGCAATGTGCAATGTATGCACTTATTTATTTAGTTATGCATGTACATAAGAGTCAGACATCAGAAATACACGCAGACAATTATAATTGCTGGGCTGTATGTGGAGGAAATGCTTAACTAGGATATGCATATTAGTCTAGATTTGTATTATAATTATGGTTTGTGAGAAATACAGTTTGCGTCACACAATGTTGAAATACATTACATAGCCATGATTTTATCAGAATCAGATATCAGTTGCATACACAGAAGTGGCTATAACTGCTGACTGTGGTGGGATCTGTCTGTGAGTGAAAGTAACTGATCATTTTTGTTTGCTAAGTTTAAACTGTCACTAATGATGACTGCCTTTACTCAGCATAGAAGTTAAACTGTTTCTCACAAACAGAAGTATAATAACAATTATACCTGCACCACCTGGTGTAACATTAGAAGTACAACTGCAATGCATTTTCGCATGAAGTGATATTTTTTAGGCATTTCCATGATTCAAACATAAGAAAAGGAAACATTACAGAGAAATGTGCACTAGCAGATAAAAATTCAAGCTGCATCTTTTCTACTACCTTTCTTCCTAAATGTGCTATTAAATTGTAGTTTCAAGTGAGATATCCTCATTTTCTTTCTACTAAAAAAGCATTATAAAATATGAGATTCTTTCGGGGACAAAGCTTTTTGTAAATAGCTGCACTAGTACTCCTACGTGGCCAGTAGATTGTGCCATGCTGACTGTATGGAGGATGTCATTTGTTTGAGAAACAGAAGATAAGGAATTCAGCAAGAGAGCAGAATGAAGGAAATCTCAAGTAGTGAGCTTTGACACCAATGGTTTATGAGTGAAGAGACCCATTCAGCATGTTTTGTAATATAAAGCTGCTCCATTATATTACTAGTTACACAAGAAGAAGAAAGCAGTAGGAGCACAACTGTTTTACAGCTTTGAAAGCTGTAAAATTCTTAGAACTGATTTTCAAACATCAATCAAAATCAAACGTAGAACTTAAAAAACAAACCACTGAACCAGATAAATGTGTAAAAATCTGTCTAACAGCACAAAGAAAGCACGGCCACCAAAACTTTGTTTTGGTGTCCGTGCTTTCTTGGTGTTGTTGGACAGATTTCTACAAGTTTATCAATCAAAATCTGTGTTCCTCTGAAAAACAACAGTAAAAGCTGTTAGGCAGCTCACAAT